>NW_017728995.1:30239049-30260139 GCF_001723915.1 Gavialis gangeticus | reverse complement strand
TATGCTGGCCAGCGTCTCCCAGCGTTTCTTCTTACTTACCTGTCACATGCGTCTTTCTTCCATTCTCTGCTTTAAACCCTTGTATCACGTTAGCTGCTCTTGCTCACCTCAGCAGAAATCACATTGCTAACACTATGAAACTATGAAGACGGTAAACTATCTCTGGGATATATTTGCATATCGGCTAGTGAAGCATGCTCAGGATCCCAGAACACGCGATTATTGTGACCGAGACTTGCTTGTGGGTCAGCTTCTGAGTCCAAGTGGAGGTTGTTCACCACCCCCTCTGCAGCACTGTGTCTGAGTTACCTGGTAGACAAGACCACGTTCAAGTAATACCTTGGCTACATGCTCCCCCAAACTTCCCACCGCAGCAGGAGCCTTATCCCCTCTCTTCCATGACAGGATGTTGCCTCTGTCCCTGACGTCAGTAGATGGGTATTCGAGACCTCCTCAGGGAGCTGTAACGCCCTGCCATTGACGTCACCAGAAGGAAACGTTAAATCTCCAACGATTCAAAAATTTTAACTTTGAAAATTTTCTAAAAATCCAAGCAAGGGCAGTGCACACTGCAAGCAGAGGAGCTGGGCTGGAAATGCTAGGCTGCAGCCAGCCCACATGACTCTTGTTGTTTGGAAGCTTTTCTTGCTGCCCCTTATGGCACGGGAGCTCCTGGAGTGGATTTACAGCCTGGCTTTCCCTCTAGACCCATCTCTTATCCTATACGCCTGAACTTTGATCACGTGCTGTCCTGTCGGATTTAGCTCTGATGCAAGCCGTCGCGTCTGTGTGACTGTAACGTGGTCCCGATTAAAGTTGGTTGCAAGCCCTTTATTTTCTTTCCAGGTACTTGAGAAATATTCTCTCAAATATCGTCAGTCAAACGTTAATCTTAGCCCTTATATCAAAACTCTTAAGTAATCAAATACTGCTCATTCTGTATGGGTCATAACCTAATTTCAGTAAACGGATCAAGAGCACATGGATTACAGAATCCACTCGGGGAAAACGTTCTGGCATGGAAAGGTGGTTTCTCTGACTTGTAATGCTGACTTCAAGAGATGCTAGAAGTCTGATTATCTTCTAGAGGGTGAGCAACACTCAGCTCTGGCTGGGATTAATGGGAGCTTGAAAAGGATACCATTGGTTCCTTGGTGTCAGCGATGGGGAAGTCGAAAAGGGTCACCCTCAAATCCCCTCATTTCTCCCTTACCTCCTATATCTGCTCTTCTGGCCACAGAGCGTGGTGGGGAGATGAGACGCTCCTTCCTTGCCCTTTGTGGGGCTCACTGCAGGGACCCAGGCCCAAGTTTCAGCTGCTGCTGTTCTGTCCCTGCCCGTCACTTCTCGCAGTCCAAGCCTGTCCATGTCTGCAGCTGGACACTTGACGGGTCTGCGTTTTGTTGCTGCTGCTCTGAGCAAGTGAAAGGAAGATATATAAGTGCTGTCTTGTTTACTGGCATTTAAAACAAGGATCAGGTTAGGATAGAGGTGGCAGCACTGAGAACTATGGCTAGATGCCAAAGCCAGGCATGTTTCTTTGCCACAATTGTCCATAAAATTGAAACAATCAAGGGCAGGATCTTTTATCACTCATTTTATTCTTGTTTTAAAGCTGGGGAAGGCAAACTACCATTCAACTCGGAGCAAAGTGCACAATCCTTTGCAGCATATCACCCCATCTGACAGGTTTATGACACTGCCCTCCCTATCGTGGGGAGCGATAACGTATCTTCTCATAAAGAAGATGAGCTTCTGTGCACCATGCAAATGGAGTTGTTATAGAAGTTTATGGTGCATTAGAAACACTGAGAGCATCCTGCATGTCGGAATGAAAGTACCCTTTTTTGCCCTGTACCAGGAAAGTAATTAGTGCCAGTTCTCAGTCATTAACATTACGACAAAAGGGTGAATATTATGTTATTGTATTTCACACATTGCTGAAACCTTTATTATGGAGGCTGTATCCTCCTCCTCTCCGGACTAGCATACTTTGATGAATTTTTCTAAATTTAGATTCTCATTTCCTTGGGGTCAGGAACCATGGTCCCCTTTGCTTTGTGTGGTGCCGTTCATAATAGTGGCGCTATGCTAATAATAAAATCCTGACCTTCCTCACACAGCAGGTAAAGAAAGGTTCGTCCCCAGAGATTCCAGTTTCTAGTACTACTTTTCTCGTTCCGTAGGGAAAGAACTCTCTCCCCATTTATGCAGAATCACAATTTTCAGGTCACTTTTGCCCCTTAGAAATGGAAACGGGGTTGATGCCAGAGGCTTTGGACGTAACATTTGGTGCGAGTTGCAGTGGAGCAGATGGAAGTGGTTTGTAGGCATAATAGACAAGCAGCCTCCCGCAAGTATTTGCAGAGCTGCTCATCAAAGATGATTAGATGTGTGACCCAATGCTGCCTCCATCCACAGCCAGATTCCCCAGCCCCTTTCCAGCAGGAAAAGCTGATACCAGCCAGCAGCACCATGTGGGGGCCCTCAGGCCTTGAAAGAGTCTGGAAAATGGCTGGAAACAGTTCAGTTGCTTGATGCTGAGGTGCAGTATGCTGCTCTGGTAAGAGAGGAGAGGATATTTGGGCAAAGGAGCACGTGAAGTCCCTTGCTGCCCAGGCTAGACTGCTTCTGGTACCTGCAGCAGCTCACATAGAGCTAGCTACAGCATTGCAGTGCTGCACTGGAGCGTACAATGCCCTTTGCTCGTCTCTTTGAAAAGTGCCTTCAGGCAGAGAAGCTGAGCTACAAAAGCTCCTGAATGGTGAAACCACTTTCTGATGGCTGGAAGAGTTGGGGACGGTCCTGAAACTTCTCTGTTGTGCCACAGCATCCCCAGGGTATATCTGCTACCTCCATGGGGATCCTGAGATGGTTGCTGAGGAATGGGCCCTGCCCACTCACTCCCTGTCCATGTTCTTCACGTGGATAAATGTTGGGCGTTTGCTGCGAGAAGCGTGGGGGGCATGCCTAGCACTGCTCCAGGAGCTTGTCTAACACCGAGATCCTCGGAGCTTCCCTTAATGACAACATGACATTTCTTGGCAAGTGGTGCACGATGCACAGGAGCAAGTAGTCAGGGCTTGCTTCTCAGTGATGGCACAGATGTCACCTGTGTAAGAGAGGTCAAGAGCCAGTGATTTATAGGACTTGTGCTAGAAGCACAGAGCTCTTAGCCGCAGTAGCGATGTCCGGTGGTTTTTCAGTTTCCTGTAACTGGATACTCCCGTGATGCTCAAAACACCTGATCATATAAACGGTCTCCTTAAAATGAGACATGGAAAATAGCAGTGGCATAGAGTCTGGCTCGTGCTTCACATCTTCCTCGGCTGACATAACTCGTGGCTT
Source organism: Gavialis gangeticus (assembly GCF_001723915.1). Lineage (NCBI taxonomy): Eukaryota > Metazoa > Chordata > Crocodylia > Gavialidae > Gavialis > Gavialis gangeticus. The sequence goes on along the minus strand of NW_017728995.1, from coordinate 30,256,791 downwards.
TGTCCTGCTCCCTTCAAAGCCCTATGCCAACACTTGGGGAGAAGTGAAGGGGGGAAAAATGTGCTTGCTCTCAATGGCTCAATCACAGATGCATCAGGCTTCTATAGGAGTTTAGTCGGCAAGTCAACTGCCTTAATGTCACACTGAAAAAAAAGCTTTACCCTTTTTGCTTGCTTTCCATAGGCAGATGACCAAAAGTCTGGGTCAGGCTGGCGAGATTGAACCAGAAACAGAGGGGATCCTCACAGAATACGGTGTGGATTTTTCTGACTTTCCCCAAGAAGTTCTTGCGTGCCTTCCCCAATGCCTGCCTTGGGTCATCCCACCAGAAGAGTTGGCCAACAGGAGAGATTTAAGGTAATAAGCAAAAACCTTTCTTGGTGTCCAGCTTGTTCTTGTATTGCTGTATGTGGGGTGTGCTTTGCTTCACAGGCACCATGTGTTTCATCACATTATTAATAGGCAGTACCGTAATGGTTACTTTTCTTGGTTCTACCTTGTTAGCTAGGCAAGTAGCCCTCCCCTTAAAAAAAAAAAAAAAAATCAGCCTAGGGGAGCATGTTGTATGGTAATGAACGTTGTCTTCAATAATCCCTTCAAAGACAGAAAATTAAGGCTCCGGTACAACAATTGAAAAGCGGTATCAAGTCTGAGAGCTGTTTTTGCCTAGAATGTTGCAAATACTTGAGCTGTAGTTTTCCTGAGACTGTCTGTTGATGCAAGGATTTGTTTTGAAGACTCAGAAAGTTGTCTTTTTTTACTGGTGCTGATAATTCAGGGTTCGGTGTAAAGATCTGTGTTAAAGTGGATGTGCTCTGCAGGGCTGAGAACATGTCTAAATATGGCTTGGGTTTTTTGATTTGTTATATTGGGGCTTGGGCAGGCAGAGGATGTCCCGCGTCCTGTCCAAGTGGTTTGAGTTTTGCAGGGTTTTGAGGAGTCGGCAATTGCTGTTGCATCTCAGGGCACTGGACATTGTGAGTTTTGTCCAATGAACTTTCCTGTTTATCATGGTGAAGATGCAGTATTTGCATGTCCCTTATGAAAGAGCTCTATCCATTAACTGTGCCGGTGTGAACACGTGTGTGTATACTAACAGCGAGGCCATCCCTCTTGGTTTATCCATGTAGTTCCCTGTAAGGGTCATGTAATGTGTTAAGAGCATACGCAGCACTGAGTATCTGGATTGTACAGGTGAAAAGCCAGGACTTGGGTCTCTAGGCAAAGGTAGCAGGGGAAGGTGATGAAGCAGCTGGAGTCACATTTGGGTGCTGTTCCTGACTGCCATCCACTCCCTAAGCTTTTTGCAGCCAGTTGTTCAACAGCTTTTTCTCCATGTGGCTTTTCCCTATGTGAAATGGATGCTATTTCCCTACCTTGCAGAAGGCTCGGGAGACTTAAGTTATGCCTGTGAAGCTCTCTGTGATCTTGGCAGGAAGCAGGCAATCATCTCATGCGTTACTGCCAGAGCTACCAAAGATTTCCACCCCAGCTCCAGAGCGCGGCAATCTAGATGAAAAGAAGTATTGGACCAATTCCCCACTCCAGCACTGGTGTGTGGCTAGTGAAGTCAGCGGCATTGCACTGCCACGAAGCGGTGACATGCCGTGGAGAATTGGACCCTTTATTGGCTGGTGTCAACATTCGGACACTGGATTTCAGATCAGGAATGATTTAAAAAATGATACAAGATGTCTGGCTCCACCAGAAACGCACGCGTCCAGGGCAGATGTCACTTGAATTATCTTATTTTTGGCCACTCAGCTGTGCTTCAGAAGTCTTTCCCTACTTTCTTTCTGCCGTAGCAGCAGCGCTGTTATGAGATGAGGAACTTGACTCATCTCCAGTTACACAGTCATTCTTGGAAACCCACTCTAAGTGCATTTCTTGATTATTTTTTTTTTTCATACTGAATTTTACATGGAGATTTGTCAAGGTGTTCGGTCACGTTTGTTGCGGTTACGTCACTTAAATCCTCCTCTCTCCCTTCACGGTGATGGTGCATCCACCTGTTTCCACCTGTCCTCTCAAATCTACACCTTTCCTCGTAAGGATTTCCAAGATAATTATTTCATCTTCATGTGTTCAGACCTTTACTATCAACTGCCATTCTTGCTACTGATCAGTCTCTTGTCTAAACACGCATGATGGTAGCATGAAATGTCTGCATCTGGACATGGAGGCGAAACACAGTATTAATGTGCTTTGTCACAATGTCCCAGTGAGAGGTTTGCAAACTGCAAAAGAAGATATTTTTTATTCAGACAAGTGATGAGACATAACCAAGTGACACCTTCTCCACCTACCTTCTTCATTCACCTTTCCTGCCCTCACAAAGGCCCAACGTTGAACTGCGCAGTGGTCAATCCAGGCATTTTTTATTGTGGAGCTGTAATGTCTCATCCCCTGTGGCTGTTCGCTGAGTGCCCGACACTGAGCCAGTGCTGAAAGAGCTGCATTGGTGTCACCTGTCCGACGTATATTGTACTGCAGATTGTCAGTGTGATGCAGGTACCTGATGGGTCTCTTGGCGTGTCAGACATCACCAACCGTGTGTACATCGTTACATCGTCTGCCTGGAGCTTCTGCAGTGTTATAGGGATTCATCCGTGCTACAGAAAGAGCCGTCTGAAAACCCCTTTGAAAAAAGGCTCATGCCAATGCACTTCATGCGTTGTGCCCCCGACCAGTTCTAACTAGAGCCCTCTTACAGTTCATTTAAAAACCCGTTCTAGACCAGGAGTTCCCAGAGTAGGGGTCAGGATCCCATATGAGATTGGATTTACAAGTGGGGTCCTGGGGCCTGCAGATATATACTTACAAGGGCTGAGTTTTGGTATAAGTGGGGTGGTAGCCAGAAAGGATTGGGACGTGCTGTCAGCGCTATGATAGCATGTCGTCAGCATTGGCGGTGAGACGGGTCTGTGGAGTCTCTGGGTCCGCTATGCTGTTGTAAATCACAGATTAAGTTGTTAAATAAAATGATACCTGTTCTAGCTTCCTCTGGCTAACTTCTCATTTATGCAGCTTAGTATGGAAGCTGGTTGCAATTACTTGACTATTGCTCGACTACCCAGCTGAGTGGTGCCGAGTACTTCTCTGTCAAGCGCTGGGCAGGAGGCAGGCATCAGCTTGACTTCTAACACGGCTGACTGCATCGGCGTGGGAAGTGTTAAGTTCTTCATGTATTGACCTTATCGTCTTCCCCCTGCTTCGGAAGCTAATTTTCTAGCAAACGAGAAAAGACTGGTTTCTAAACACATCTTTGTTCTCTTCTCATTGGGAATAGTCTCATCACAGACATCATTTCACTGTTTCAACGAATCTTTGCAATCCTTCATGGTTCCCAATGGGGAACTCTTAAAAGAGAGGATTTGGGACTGAATGCCATTTAGGACAAAATGGAAAGTATGTCTGAAGCATTCATGGCGGATGCTAATGTTAATCAGTGTAAGGGAGTTGTTTTGTTTGTTTGTATTGTTTTGTAAACACACTTCCCAAATTGTTTTCTCTCTGGTCTTTCATTCCCTTTTTTTTTTTTTTTAAAAAGGTATGTGCCCTCTTGCCATGCTTGCTGGACTGGCTTTTCTGCCCTATCAATAGACCTTGCAGGTGGTTGCTTCAATAAGTAAAAATAAAAGCAAATCTTCTAGTAATGTAATTAAAAACCAAAAAGAAAAGGTTTTAAAAATACTTTCATAGTTTCTAATGAATAAAACCTGTAGCCAGTTATAAACTGTCCCTGCTGCTCTTGGTTTTAGTTCCTGCCCTGCTGTTGATTACGGTATTATCTTGGGCAAGCTTTTGACCTCACTTTACTTCCTTTTATCTATTTGTAAAATGAGACAAATATTTCATAGAAGCTCTGAGCTTAATTGTTTGCACAGAACATGGAGGCCCTGTAATGCAAAGTACAAGATAAATGTTAAGTGTTGTCACCGTGAACTGAAAGCAGGCGTTCTCTGCAGGAAGTTTGACATAATTGATGGAAGGTCTGCTCTGTAGCATTTCAATGTCATGACAAATAGGACCCACATTCCCGTTTTTTTTTTTTTAAACTCAAATTGATTAGAACTAATATTTCTTAATCAAATGGGGAAAATAGTTGCAGAAGAGGAATACTCCATTTACAGTTTCAAAGTAACACGAAGCAACCGGAGGAATGGTGTAGCAGAGGCAAGTTCTTGCACATTCAGCCATTTTCTGGCTTTTTCTAGGGCTTTGACCCGTACTTCTCATTTCCTTGTTTGCTTTGTACTGAGCATCTCAGTGGTGCCGTACAAAACCTCACTAGAAGAGAGGAGGAGGTCACGGCAAAAAAGGAAATGCAGATTTCAGGGGTAGGTGAGGGGCCCTGGGGGGTCACAGGAGGAAACAGTTTGAAGAGGTTTAGCCAGAACTTTAAGAAACCCAAAAGCTATTTCTAAGGCTTGTTCCAAATGTTTCTAATTTCATTCATATCTTTTTTGTTTCCTTTACGGCTAAACTGGGACAAGGAACTAAAGCCAGGAAAGTCCAATCATAGTGGGAAACAAAAACCTAAATATTGGAGAGAGAAAAAAGGCCGTTCTTTGCAAAGCAATTTTGCCTTTTGCATGTCTCCCATTGTTGGTGTTACTGTGGAAAATGTCTAACGTCACTCTTTTGGAAGGCACTAAACCTGGGTCGAGTCAAGATGGTTTATACAGTCTAACATGGAAGAACTCGAGGAGATCTATTTCTTTACCATTCACCTCACAAGTGAGCCCAGTGACCTCCTCTGGACCATTACAAATGTGAAACTTGGCACTCAAAATTGCTTGCTCTCAATTTTCCAGTTGCTTTCTCTTTTTTTCCATTTGATGTCATCCTGCCAACTAGCGATTTTTATTATTATAAACAGGACATTGTATTCACTTTTAAGAAGAAATATGAAGCTGGAGGTAAAATTACCAAGTGCAGTTTCTCAGCTGCCAAAATAGAAAACAATGAGCTAAAAATACGGAGTAGGGAAAGGGTGTTGTGGCGAGAAGCAGTGAACTATCTGCACAGTTAATAGGTGTCTAAGGAGCTGAAATGTTCTTCACTTGATCAACTTGGAAAAGTCGCCCCCTGAGCAAAAAGGGCAGCCTTGGTGCTAACGCTAAATACTGAACATCCTGCAAAGCAAAAATCAATGAGGCTTTATTACAGCTGGCATTAAGCTATCAATGAGCATTGTTTCCCTGCAGATGAGACCTCATGAAAGTTGTTGGTCTTGCAAACAAAAAGCTCTACCCTTGTGAAGAAGCCTTAGAGTTCATATTTTTAAGATATAACCTATCGGTCACAAACTGTGATGTCCTCAAAGGTCTTTCATCCATGGCTGAAGCTACTAAAGGTCATCATTACAGAGTAAATAGCAACTTCAGCTGCTCCTTTAAAAATCTTATGGGGAGAAGTAGGAAAAGAAGAGGTGCTTCCTCCGGTCTTTACGTCCTATTCTGGACGGGGAGGCTCTGCTCCGGGCACTGTTTGTAACTGGAAACTGCTGGCAGCGGCAGCGGGATGGCTCCGGCGTTGCTATTCTGCCCACTCCTGTGCCGCCTTTGAGGAGGGGTGTAGATGGGATTAGGGATTAGCAGCGTTTATATTAAAGACTTTGCCGCAGAGTCGTAAGGAGGTGTGTGCAAGTAGATTGTGGGCTGATAAAATTGGAGCCAGTGCTAACAGCAGCAGCTGCCTTCCCCCGGCAGTGCACGAAGGAGTAGGGTGAAGGGGGGCCAGCCTGCGAAGCAGATGTCTGTTCCAGGCAGGTGGAAGGCTTTAAGGACTTGAAAAGGGTATAAGGCAGATAAACCATCATTAAACATCTTATTCCCTGGAGGTTTTCCACTACAGAGAGCTTTGTCAAGCAGAAGTAGAGCAAGCCTCACCCTGCTATCACAGGGCATGGGTTTACAGGGTTTCTCAAGGGAGAGTTTGCAGATTTGTTGCAATCTGACGTCTGCTGTGGCCTTGAACATGTAACCCCTGGGCTGTCAACCATGTGCCTTAGTCCCTGCATCACCTCTGCCCCGTCAGCTAATTAAAGAGACTGCACCTCCAAAGGTGAATGTCTGAACCACTGCAGTTTCCATCGGCTTCATGGGGGGGGGGGTTATGGGTGCTTTGCCCCTTAAAGTCAGGGCACTTGGTGAGATGGTTGAATATGTGTTGGGAAGTCCATGATTAGGCACCATGATGGCTCCCTAGCCCCCTGCCCCTTCAGTGCTTTTGGACAGCTAAAGCAACAAGACCATGCTCTTTCTTTCCCTTGCCTTCATTGCCTGGGGGTTTAGTTCGTCGTCCTCACCGAAATGGCTGAGAGGCCTGGCCTGTTTGGAGGAAGGGTTTCAGGTTCTTTTTATGCCCAGAAAACTGGAATCACTGGATGTGGCACCTGAAAGAATCTGGTTTCCGGGAAATCGGAGGGTTGCATTTGAGAAGTGTGCCACAGCCCCGTCTGCCCTGAAAGAGAGAAATCGGTCAGGAAAGAGTCACAAAACTAAGCCACGGGCTGCAAGGATTGATTTGCAAGGATTAGCTCTTAACCGTGTGATAGTCAGCAAAAAGACTAGACACTTATGAACCATCAAGGTAGGGTAGGAATTATTTAGAAAGAGACATGACTAGGATAAGTAGACCAGACACAAGAGGAAATGGTTTCTGGCTTCCTAAATTAGGGGGTGGCATAGACTCCCGTAGGCAGTTTGGGGAGCCCCGTGGCCATGGTTTCGGGTGGTTAATCCTAGATGGAACAAAGTCCTTCCAAACATGCTGGCGAGAGCTGGCCGGTGCTGGCCCCTGGGAGACGCGTGACCTAACGTCTCTTCCATTTCTAGCTTTTGTGAATCTATGATTAGAAAAGTTTGTGTGATGCAAGAGCATTTTCAGTTACACTCCCGCTCTTCTTCCTCTATGGAAAGCTCATTACGTTTGAGGCACAACTGTAGCACAACTTGTAGAAATATTGCTGGGTTTGAGTCCCGGAAAGACTCTCTGATCTCTTTGTAGCATCCTGGCTTTTTCAGTAGCTCGGTTTTTGTTACCAGGCCTCATATTTCACCTTAGGACATTTTTCACCTTAAGCTGAAGCCATGAGTCCACCACTGGACCGGATCCCGGTTCGGCAATAGGGGGAGCCTGCTTTTGTGGAAACTCCAGTGTCGATGATTGCAGTTGTGTTATACATCAGGGGGCCATTGGCAGCTGGACTGGGATCTGCTCTTTGAGTGAAGGCAGGCTTTAACTAAAAAATAAACATGGAAAAATTATGAAGGCCAGCTCTGGTTTGACATCCTCAGACAGGACTTCTGGCGTTTGCTACCTGCTGCAGTGGATTCTTGCATTGCTTTTGCCAATCGTATTTTGAGGTAGGACAAATTTTCTGTCTCCTCCCGATTATTCTCAAATTAATTTTACAGCAGACTTTTCATGTACAGAGAGGAAAAGTTAGATGACATGCAGATCGCTTTTGCTGGATGTACGTTCTCTAGGCTATATGTGCTTGTGTTGTACACGTCCCTTGTGTTAAATCCTGTTGAGAACCTCTCTTCTAAGCAGCTGTCTTGGGGTTTAACTGAAAGCTGCCAAAGGTTGAGCGGTCAGTGCAGTAGGCAGAGATGTGAAGCAATAGGTATCTTTGGCAAGCAGTGTTGGAGACTTTAGACTGTGCAGACAGAGACCATTGTCTGAAATTCCTTTTGGAAAGGAGTATTTCATGTCCATTTGAGTGATGAACATCTATAGGAATAGGACCTGCGCTCATTGGTATTTCATAGGAAGCCTGCACAGGCACCGTCTTCTCCTTGGGTTCATTTGTGGTTGAAGAATGAGATTCATTTTTGTGGTTGCCATAACAATCAGCCTGTTGCGTGAAAAAATGTTCTTAGCTTTCACTGAAGCAAGCTGACAACACTGGGACGCCTATTCCCGAATGAGAGCGACTGTTTCCAGACCTGAGAAATGATGTCTGTTTAGATTTTTTTTTTTTTTTTTCTGAGAAGGAGCCCAGCAGGGTCCTCGAGATGGCCTGAGAAGTGGCAAGTCTAAAATTGTTTTCGCCAGTTAATTTTCAAACGCCGGCACCGAGCTATAGTAAGGGGAAGCCAGGCCGCTGCACTGAATTGTGTTCACACCCACCCATTGTTCGCCTTCGCCAAGAGAAGAGAGCAAGACAATTGGAGGAGTCCCTGGAAGAAGGAAAATGCGTTGCAAGAGTCTAGACATGCAGTCACTCTCCCTGTAAATGTCTTAGTGCTGACAGATCCGTTTAAACAAGGCCCACAATACCTCAACGTTCATAAACAAAATGATGGTCGTTACCTTTTCCCCTCCAACCACTGACTGAAGCCACAGCAGGCTGGTGTTCTTGAAACACGTAATGCTTTTGTAGACGTTTCAGGCCAGCGCTTCAGGAACCCCTGATGAAAGGTTTTTACGGTTAAGTGATGCTTCGAACCAAATTTAGGCAGTCCGTCGGGTTCAATGCAGCTCTGCGTTGTCTTGGAAAGGCACGTGCGCAACTGAAACCCCTCTGATGGCATCCGTCTTTGAGAGGAGCGCGCATGGACTGTAGTGCCTAATGAATTCCTCGTTTCATTTGACGGTCATTTGGGGTGATTTATTTTGCCTCGAACAGGCAGGAAGCATTACTGACGAATGTCAAAGATCAAAGACTTTGGACTGAGAGCACCAGTTTTGGGACAAAGCCAGGGGATTTGCATAGTAACTAAGTGGCTGGCATGGAGGAACTTGAATTCAGGTGGGTGGCATAGAAGAGTCTTAGCATTTGAGTGGTCCCACCCCTGGTCGATGGCTGGCACAGAGCAAAAGAAGTTTTCTTTCCAAAATTTATGCAGTAATGCGGACGCTCTTTATGGCCGCGTCCAAACAAGTGTGGCCTTGCAGTATGCGGCACCATAGACATGTCTGCGGCACCACATACTGCGCGTTCAGCTGTTCTCTGCACTGCGTAGGGAGTAGCGCTGTGGGATGGTTGACCCCTGGATGTGCAGGGGCCAAAAAAACCCATGGAAAAAAACTGGACAGTGTGCACAGGGCCAGTGTGCGCCACTCAAAACCAGAGCTTGGCTGGCTAGAGCCACGCTCCACTGCCGGCCAGGCTCCAAGTGGCAAGATTGCTACTGCTGCAATCCCAAGGGACCCCCCAGGACCCCAGGTAAGGCTGCTGGGGCCAGTCCAGTGCTGGCCCCAGCCTCTTCTACCCCACCCGGGGTAGTCTGCTGTGTGCCAGAGGGTGTGTGGCACAGGCATTCCCCAGGGACAACTAGCGCGGCACAAGATGTGCTGCTGCTAGTTGTCCCTGGGGAACCAAACATCCACGCACATGTGTCTGCAGCCAATCTGGCTATGTGGATTTGTTCTCTCTGCTTTGCTGATTTGTACCCCACTCCCCCTGGCAGGGGTTAAATGGAAAATTCAGGGTTGTACTGTCTGACCTCCCTGGTGGTTGATGCCACGGGGGTATGGAGCACTCTAGACACGCTCCATACGTATACCATCCTTTTAAAATGTCTGTTGTTTGTCACTGCCAGAGATAGGTGCCAGGCCGGATGGCTGGGGTCTTGGGCTCCAGTGTCCATCTCCAGCAGTGGTTATGATAACAAAGCTATGATTTCCTTTGACTCCTGATGATTTACAGGTCATCTGGTTGGGAGCAGAGTGGGGTTCATTTATGGCTTTCTGTTACCATACTGGGGACACTTAGTCCTCTGAATTGTTACCCAGCAGCAGTCATTTGTGGGGATTAAATCATCAGAGATTGACAGTCAAAGGCTTGGCGTCTCCACCTGACTGGTTTCTTCAGCCAAATACTGTAGGTGGACGATTCCCTTGCATGGTGGAGGGCTGTTGTGGCCGTACTTGAACATTTCATTCAATTGAAATATCCACTCTGTCCAAGCTGTCACTCGTTCTTTCCCAGCATCAAGCTGTTTTTTTTTTTCTTTCCACGTGTTGATTTAGGGACTCTCGAGCCGTGCCCAGCTGCAGTCCAGGCTTGTGGTTTGCCAGGAGCTTCACCCGTTCACAGGCTGAGGCTGTAGCTTGGAACACAAAATACTTCACCTTGCTCCAAGTAGCCTTCCTCTTGGATGAAGACGTCGCCTTCCCCACTGAGACCTGTGTTCCTCCTGGCCTTTTTGCATTCGACATTTAATGAATCTAACCAGTCTGTTGAACTGTGGAAGCCGAGTTCACCAATGTATTGTACGAGGCTTTTCAGGGCCACCTGTACATCAAAAGGGTGTTTTTTCTCCTTTGAAAATGGCAAAATCTCTTGCATGAACACACCTGGTTACTTAATGTAATACAAGAGTGTTTCGATCCTTTGCTCCTTGCCTGTCTTGGTCACCCTGAGGGTAGCTCTGGCTCAGTGGTAAAGTGCTGATCTTGCCTTCAGAGCTACATCAGCAGGTTTTTTTTTTTTCCTAGATCCTTTTAAAAGAAAAATGATATAAATAAGCTGGTTGGCAGACGTGCCTCTCTGCTTGAACAAGGCTTTTGTGAGATGTGCAATGGGAAACTGTTCTCAATTACCTTTCTTCTCCAATTGGGATTGATAGACCAGCATGTGCATGTGCATATTACCATCCCGTAAACCAGGCTGCCTGTCCTATTTGGTTTTCTGTAGGTGTTTTTTTTATTTTTATTTTTTTAATCTGGTTGAAGGAAGCAGCCCATTAGCCTCTCTTGTGGCACTGCTGTCTTCTGCCTCGATTGGTATGGTCACCTTGTTAATCAGCCTCCTTTGAATACTGTAGCAGCTCACCTGGACACTCATCCTGTGCAGCAAAGGCTGTGTTGAGAGTGGTAGTTAGCCAGGTTAGTCTGAAGTTGTGCAAAAAATGAACTGAATCAGAGTTAATTTGATACAACATCTGATGAAGTAAGCTGTTGCTTACGAAAGCTGTATGTGTCTCTGATTCAGTCTCGGAGGATGCGTTAAGAAGGGAGGATTGGTGCCTATAGGAGCTAGGACCAATTCCACGATCTCGACCAGCAACACAGCATTGTCGTAGAAGCTTTCTAGCCTAGGCGCACATGCTCAACCTAGGGGGAGGGTGGAAACAAGAATATTTTTCCATCAAGAAAAGCACCGCATCAGAGCGTGTCCACTTTTGCATATAGACTTGTTTTGGCTAAAAGAGCTCCTGTAAAGAGCGGGTTTCCATGTGGAGCTGCTTGCTTTCAGTCAGCGCAGCAAAGTTGAGGGCTCAGAGTCGCGCATTTATCTCTGGGCCTTTTCAGCTCGAAGACCGGAAAAACTCTCAACTCCCTGCACATCTCCATCTCCTGAACCAGCTTCCTTCAGCTAGCTGAGTGGTGTGTATATTGGAACAAGCCCTTTTGGAACATCCTGTAACTTTTTGAAAGTATGTTTTGACACATTTAAATGGACAAAACAGATTTTTATTAGCTGCAACGACGATAAGAGATGGTTCCTGTGGGTTTTTTAAGGAGGATCCCCGCACCTCCCCACAGGGCTACTGCAGCGGCCCCCACGAGCTTGACAGCAGCATGCAATCTGTAGACATTAGTGATAGCCATAAATTAGGATGCGCACAGCCATAGCATTTGTTTGCACAGTCGGTGTCTTCGTTGAAAGGTGCATAAAAGTTGCTGTTGCTTTGAGTTTTATGACTAAAAAGCTGTCTTCAAGTGGTTTTGCCCTTGCTCAGCTCATGCTCCGATCCTTTTGAGATCTCTTGGTGCCAGAGAGAGGGATTGGCCCTGCTGGGGATAGGTGAGGGTTTTTGAGCTTTTTGCTCTGCCAGGAGTCACTGGGAGGTAGCAGGCAGTGACCCATCTCCCCTCTGAGGGTTTCAAAGTCAGGAGTCTGCCATCATCTTCATTGATTTTGGTGCCTGAGGCAGGGAGATGGTTTGGTTTGCAGCACTGGCGGTCGTTTCAGCAGACTCGGGTGGTGCGACTGTTTCTCTTGCAGTGGTTTGGAGTTTTGGACGGGCCAATGCTGTCCAAAACACCGTGCAGATATGGGGTGATGTTGGGAACTTGGAGGAAGGAGCAGAGGAGATAGCAGAGGCTGGATCTGTTTGTCTGAAGCCTCATCCGCCCTCAATACTAACAGGGTTTTCAGACAATGCGCCTAGGCAAAGTGCTGTTAGATGGGCCTCTGCTTTTTGTAGCAGCCCAGCTGTGGATCCCGCAGTGGCCTGGGACATCTTTAATAACGGTGCAGTTCCTGGCAGACGGAATTAATTTAAAACACTTTCTAGGTCTCCCGGCCTGCAGCAGAGATAGCATTTTGCTGTAACCTTTGAACACTGCTGCGGAAGATGAGCACATCTTCAGCGTATGGGCCTGCTGTACCATGGCTGTTACCCCTTGGCCCTTATTCTGCAGAACTGCTTGCAGAGTCACTTTCTACACCTGCTTCTGCCATCTTTTTGTAGGGCAGCACTGCCAGTGAAGCCTCCAGGCTCAAATCTGGAAAGTTACCAAAAGAGAAAGGGCTTTGAATTTGCTCCGAGTACCGTGCACGGATGGGCATCAGCTCTGCCTGACCAGGCCCCTGTTCACTCCTGCACGTGGGAAAGTAAATCCCTCATTCTGGGAGCATAACATCAGGGTCAAGTCGGGTAGCAGCGATTGCCGATCCCGGGTTAGGGTTGATGAAATGCATCTGGTAGCGCACTGTAGAGCCTGGAAGCATATACAACAATCCCTGCAGGTTTGCACTCTTATGAACTCAGGCCCCATCATTGACCTCTACAATAGATTTAATTGGCTGGGTCTCTCAAAAGCAAAGCAGTCTCATTAGTTACTACGCTGTATAAATGTGTTCAGAGTTTGGCACCGGCGTATTTACGTTCACTTCTTTCCAGCGCAGATTTCAAATATGCACTTTGTTGAAACCAGTCTATTAATTTTTAAGCCGCCTGGAGCTACAAAATCGTTATGGGTGGCAGGCATTTGTGGTTGCAGCCCTAAACAGCTGGGAGAACTGCCCTATTCTGTTGAAACAAGAACCCCCGCTCACTTTTTTAAGAAGCTCTTAATCCTTTTTTTTTAAAAAGACTTGTCAGTGTGAAGCGAGCAGGCGGTTTCAGTTTAATGCTGTCTACAATTGCAGTCTGGCTTTTTTGGGGCGTTTCATCTGTAATAGCCATAGCCGTAGTGCTGGGTTAGTGGTGGCCTTGTGCCTTACCGGCATATTCGTATCTGGAGAGTCGGCGCTCACTGCATCCAGAAATGACACTGGGAGGAAGGGCAAATAGAGACGTTATGCAAGCACCGTCCCTTGAAATGAGATCACTTTGAAATTCCATTCATGGATGGACTTTTAATTTAAGGAATATGCATTTGTGGAAGCAAGACAGTTTGCAGGTTGTTAAACTGGTTGGTTCTCAGTGCTGGAGAGCTAGACTGTGAGGAGATCGGCACCTCAGTACAGTCGAGGAGCTCTCAGATCTTCCAGGGTCGCTGTCTAGCTCTGTTTTGTGTGGATGCCCATGAAGTATCAGAAACCAACATTTATCTGAGGATTAGGCAGCCTTGTTCTAGGTGGGTGAGCTAACATATCAAGGGGGAGATTTTCAACTGGGAGTTGATGCTCAACTGGTTTTGGGGCTGTTGGTTGTAGCCGTGTTGGTCTAAGGACATAGGCAGACACAGTTCTGTGGTATCTTTTATTAGCCCAACTAAATAGTTGGAAAATTTGTTCTTTGCAAGCTTTTGGGCACAACCACCCTTCTTCAGGCATTGGGGAGAATCTGTTTTTGTGCCTCTGAAAAATCTGTGCGCCGCACCGAATCGTACAACTGCAAGGTGACGTCAGTCAAATAGCGACAGATGCTTCCATCACATGTAATTATTATGCTGATACAAGGGCTAGAAAAACAGCCGTGACAGAGGCCTCCTTGTGAGTGTGTGAGATCACGTGGGGATGTTAAAACCTGCTAAGCCCATGAGGCCCTTGTAGCTGTAGTCTGGGCATCTGTTTTGGACAGTATGGCATTACAATTAAATTGTCATCTCCTCCCAGCTCCTCTGCTTGCTCTGTACACCATGGATTTCTGGGGTAATGGAAGTGTAAAGAACTTCTTTGTTCCTCATTATCTCCAAAAGGGAATAGCCTCTGAATGGAGATGGCTTGTTTTAGAGAGGAATTGGCCAGACCAAGGACGGCTGTCGGAGTCCGACTTAGATCCACGTATGTTGGTAGGGCATGACCTTATCCCGAAGATGAAAAACAGAAATAAAAACTGCAGCACTTATCTCACTCCAGTTCCCCAGTGCTTACAACCTGTGTTTCTTTTATTTTTTTTATAGTCAAATCCGGGCACAATCCACCCTGTGGGGCAGGAAGTCAGTGGGATTTGTTCCGCCCTGGCTTGAGGGGCTGACGGGCATTTAGCATGATTCATATTCAGGCACTTCAAGCTCTGGGCCGAAGCTTAGACTTCGCTGGCATATCCTGCAAAAGTGCACTCATTTAAATGTGATGATTCTGGGAGTAAGACACTGTGTTTTGTCTATTTTGAGGCCTTGGAGCCACAACTGCTATCTACCTAGATAGATTTCCCATTGCTTCTTTCGTCATAATATGCAGAGTAGATTTCTATTAGTTGTAAGCACTTTGGGGAAGAGACTACATTTTTCAGAGGCTCGGAGGATCTCTAGCATGGACTGGATGCTGAAAAGTTGGTCTGTTAATTCTCATTAGCAACCTTAGCTTACCATCCCCTTCCTTCTCTAATTTCCCTGGAGCTTCTTGTTGATTTAAATCTTTTTCAAACTCGTTTTTTCCTAGAGAAGCCTAATATTGCTGCTCTTGCACACAATCCCATAAACCAATTTATGCAGGACGGCGTCTTTGCAAAGACCTGTACTGAGCCTGAAACATCTTTTTCACTTGATTTCACTTTGTGGGCTGCCAGCTTAGGTTTGAAACAGCATAAAATCTTTTCCCTTTAGATTTGTCCGTGGTATTAAAGAGGCTGCTGCACCCGGCTTCCTTTATAAGCATTCAGGCCTTACAAAGAAGTGATATTTATTCCTGATTTATTTAGCTCTTACAGTCAGGGGCAATCTTTTTTTTCACTCTAGTGCAATTCTCCAAGAAATCCATTTTCCCAGGCCACTCTCCACCAGCTTGCTGTGTGGGGGGACATGTCTGCTGGCTGGTATTTCTGCAACCCACTGACTTGCTCCTCATAAAACTTTTCTCCATCAGATGGTGGAGGTGTTCCCACCACGTTACATTCATAACTTTATTCTGCTTATGGACTCTCTTATGTTTTTATTCCTACCTGAATTTCTGTTCTACAAGTACTGTCATTAAGGGAGCACTGCAAAACTCTGCTGGGCCCAGAAGAGTAAAATGCCATTGCTAGTCATCAGATCATCACCACACAAGCAAACATATGTCTGGCTGGTATAGTCTCCTGACCATTTTGAAAGTCTGGATACGTTAATGTGCTTTGAGTTCCTCCACTGGCTTACCTTTTTAGCCCCTCACTTTTTGCCTGCCCTGCCATGTACTTGTAATGCCTTCTGCTCGGTTGTTTCCTAGCTTCACAGGCCTTCTCCTAGGATCAGACCCCTGGGCCAAGGTTGGTCATTTTTAAATTGTAAGACACCCAACATCCCTCAGCTGAACTTAACATTGACTTAGGACCAGCCTGCAGAACACCCCGCTGGAAAGAGTCACCCTGGTCAGAAAGAAATCGCAATGCCCACGGGCTTTCCCAGAGGTTTCTTTAGGTGGTTTTTATGTCTAGGTGGTTTGACGTAGACATAGGAGAATTAAATAAGAGCTGCATAAGTTGAACTGTTCTTGAAAAAAACAGAAAAGTAACCTTTATTGCCATTCACTAATTGCACCACTATTCCACATGCCTTTTTTGGGGGAGAAGGTTGCTTCTGAGGGAGTGTGGATCGCAGGAAGGGGAGAAGCAATTACATTGAAAGGTGTAACATGATACAGCAACCTCAGTCTGCCAAAAAGTGTCACTGTTGTTGGCTGGGCTTTCCCACTGGTCTTTGTTTGGTGCCTTTTCCCCAACTAGAGGATAAGTTCCCTTTTTTTCTTTGATAGGAAAGAATGCATCTTCACCATTGATCCATCAACTGCCAAGGACCTTGACGATGCCTTGTCCTGCAAGCAGCTTGCGGATGGTATGACACATCTTACACACTATTCTCTGTTTGTTTTTAGCAGCTGATGCCTTCCCATATTTAGTTTTTCATGACAAAAATTTCTCAGACTTCTTAAAGCAGATCTCCTCAGACCAGTCTCTTAACCAACTCTTGGCCTCCGTGCAGGCAACAGCCAATGTGCTCGCCATAGTAAGAGCTATAATTTTATCTGAGCTGCATTCCCCATGCCTTCAGTCATTGCAGGAGTGGCATCACGTAGTGGCCTAATCTACCTCGGGTGAGTTTTTATGTTTTAGTAGAACTGGGTGACCTTGGATGCAGCATACTTGGAGAAAAGAAGGGACTTTTTTAAGGTGGTTTTCTGGATGAAGCTCCCTCTTGGCATTCATTGTAGAGACCCTTTTAACTCTCATTTCAGCTCTTGCTGCTTTTGCCTTTTAAGTTCTCTGGTTTGCCTGGTCTGCACTTGAAAATACTATAGAGTAGGCTGTGGAACAGCAAGTTCTAGGGAATAAATCCCGAGGGGTTTGATTTATGGAGCTTCCCACGTGAAGTCTTAACAATTATTGCAACAGTAATGTGGGGGGAGAGGAGGGACGAGAGGGCTCTTGGCTCTTTCTGCACAGCTCCAGGAGTTCATTTGGTTTAGAAATATGCACGATGTAATAAGCATGCTCTTGCTAATACAGATGCTAAAAAAGCATTGTGTTTCTTTGCGATCATCGGATCTGATCCTCGAGAGATTCACAGTCACGGACAAGGTTAAAGGCAGCACTCCAAAAGCTGGTATTATGTGGATGTGTTTTCTGCAAAGTGGTTTTGGGTTGATTTTGTTTTGAGCAACTTGGCCAATGAATTGTCATGTCATTTAGACCCAGATACAGTCTAGGATTACAGCAGTACCACAGAGATATGCAGTTACCATTGAAAGTAAATGTGAGGCTAGTAAAATTATTTATAGTTCTACTGCGTGTTAGCAGTTCTGAGACAATGCTAGATAAAAACTTTGTCTGGCGCTCTGCTTTTTTAGGTAAATCTGTACAGTGCCATCCCCTACCCCCCTGCAAGCTTTAAGTCGCTCAGAAATAACTCTTGAAACTCTGAGTATTTTGCTTGCACTCGTCACACTTGCTTGGGGATTTACAAGTTACTGCTCCACTGAGGCGTGGGCTGAATTAACTCCTGATTCACATGGCTACAAGGGAGTCCATGGTAGACGTCATGCCAAAACAGTTATCATTTTAAGTGTTACATGGATTTCTGTAGCACAGCAGCAAGTGCAAAAGTCCCCTTCAGATTCCCTTCTCAATGACTTCCTCTTATTTTGGGACATGAAGGTCCTGTCCTCCTGGCTTACATATGAACAAGTGGAGGAGACCTTGGGGGATTGTTATATTTTTCCTCCCCCATAAATCTGACCAGTTGGGAAAGGAAGTCCAGAAGGACAATACAGAGCCTGAGTGAAGGGACCACTTCTTCACAGACAAAGTTGTGAAGGCTTGGTTTTCCCAGGGATACTCCTTCTGTGCAATTCAGGGCAGCATTGTAAAGTAGATTAAAAAATGGTAAGGAGAAGACAAGATGGAGGGAAAAGGA
>NW_017728995.1:30223278-30234049 GCF_001723915.1 Gavialis gangeticus | reverse complement strand
AGTCCAGAAGGACAATACAGAGCCTGAGTGAAGGGACCACTTCTTCACAGACAAAGTTGTGAAGGCTTGGTTTTCCCAGGGATACTCCTTCTGTAAAATAAACCTTCTTGGTATAAAGACTCAAGAAGGGACAAGGAAATACTCAGCAGTTGTAAGGGGTTCCTCCTCCCTTATCCTGGGAGCAAAGGGCTTCATAGCTAAATCCCAGAAAGAAGAGAAGCTTTAGCATCAGTTTCTTATTTTATAGAAATATTTTGAAACCATTTTCAGGAGCCTTGGATAGATTCCACGTTTCTCCAGATGAACCTTCGCAAAGGAAAATGTGTGAAGCAGCGAGTCCATCTGCAAGTCCATCCTGATGCACCCTACCAAGTATTCATGCAGTGCCTCACTTCTGATTGAAGAAATGGCAGGTGTTAATCTAGAGTCCTATAATAAACAAATGAAGCCACCATACCGGTGGTCTGAGTGTCCGTGACCTCCACATCTTGGCTAGAGCGGTGCATCCTTGGCTGTGCTTTCTGTTGATCATTATAACATTCATGTTTGGAAATTACTCTGCAGGGGGGAACCTTCTTTTGGAAGGATCTTATTTTCTGTCAAGGAGCTGTTGCCCTCCACTTACCCCAAATAGCCTGAGATTGACAGTGAAATCAGTGCACTTATAACTCCATTACAACCCAGAGTTAGGAGGAGCATCCCTGCTTTGGGCAGGGGGTTGGACTAGATGACCCTTGAAGTGCCTTCAATGAGTCTGTGAACAATGGCCATGGAAACCACACTACCTGGAAAAGCCAGTTCTTATGATAACTAAATATCCCTGGGGCAGGCTCATCAGAGATTGTAGATAGAGCAGCCATGGAAACGACCTTTAAACAGTAGCTTTTCAAGTGATCATACGTTCCTTTTGTCTTCCAATCAGTATTGTTTTCCAGCAACTGAAATGGCAAACTCTTTAGGGGCAAGGACTTGGTTTTCATTTTGTTAGGTGTCTTGGACATCTGACCAGTATATGAGAGAAGAAGAATACTTTGATCACTCTCTTATCCAGCTCTGTCCTCTGTCCATGATGACATTAGATAAAGAGTGGGACTGAATGTCCTTTTGGACTAAGCAACTGCCATGGCATCCGCAAACACGCGGGGCTAAGTTGGATGCCTCAGGGGTTCCTTCCAACTCTCTGCTCCTAAGTCTGGCCTGAGCTAGCAATTCAATAATAAGAGGTTTCAGTCTGTCCATTTGGGACCTGCAGGTCACTGTACAGCAGCCTCCTTGGATTAACTTGCTTAGGTTGATACTGAAATACTGAATGCTTTCGGAGCACAAGTTTACATTAGTATTATACTCCCTTAAAAGAAAGGAAGGGGTTTGAGAGGAACACATCGTAGATGTGGATTAGAGACCGAATGATAGAAATCCCACCTCAGAACATGTGTGTAATATAAAACGACCATAAATTAGATAGACAAGGTCTGTGCAGACGCATTACAGTGATTAGAAACAGATACACGTCTGCATCTTTCCACCCAGATTTTGTGGTTGCAGACTCCCTGAAATATGCAGAACAAATTCAGGCCCGTCTCAAATACAGATCACCACTGTGTTTCCATTTAAATGTCTCTTATATTTCTGTTTCGGAAGGAACTATTGAGTGTTCCTGTGTTAGCAAGCATCACATCCAATTTTCAAGGTTAGTGTTGAATGGGTACTTAAAGAACACAACTGGGCCCACTTTACTGAGTTAGCATTCCCTTTAAGGTCAGTGAGGTTATGCAGTAGCGCTCAGGATAACTGAAGAGTATGGCCACCTGGCCCAGAATACATGGTTCAAAGTGAATAATGAACAGATGGTTAAAATATGCAGTAGTAATTAATTGGACGGAGGCTAATGGAAATGCATTCTCTCACTTGTTTTGGGTGGCACTTATTAAGTTCTAATCTATGATCCTCTTATATGTTAAAATTGTTTTCATGAAGCTTAAGAAAAAGCTTATATTCTTAACGCCTTGTGTAGGATTCACTAGTATGCAAGCTTAATTCCTATTCATGTGCATTGCATGCCTTCTGGGCATGGGGTTTAGATCGTTTAAAAAGACACCATCTATGTCTTCTGAGGCTTAAAGTTCTGAAAGAAAAAGCTGGAAAATGTAGATGCCATATCGTGGAAGAGGTAGGGCAAAGAGATGTAAAGACTGAAATGAATAAAATGATTATAAAGCTAAATGATGGACAGGGCTGGGTTTACCTACACAGCATGGCTATTCAACATGGATATGTATGAGCAAGCAACGACATAGCCATTTAATATTGGCATTCTTTTTTCTTTGTGCCATGAGAACGAGCAGTCAAGGCATTCTGCCTCCCCCTGCTTTCCCTGTGATAGTTTAGGTTGCTTTTGGTGCCTTTGGGCAACATGGCTTATAGTTGTGCAGTGTAGTTGATTGTGTCATTTTAGGAACAGGTCAGACAAGGACTTGTATAGGATGGTTTGGACAGGGATGATCCGGCCTCGAACGGGGGGCTCCTATAGATGACCTCCACAGGTCCCTTCTAGCCCTGTTCCTCTGTGATTGTACCAACGCAACCATCCAGAGCATTGTACTTCCTGAATTCAGGACCTGGGACAAGTCCCAAAAGATTAGGAGGTGCAGACTTTCATGTGTCATTGGATTTTATTAGCCATTTCTTGATGGAGATTAAATTAAAAAAATGTGCCCACCAACTGAATCCTGAAGAAAACACCCCAAAGATCTTAGTTTGGAGTCCGCTGTTAAGGGGCTTGATAATTGGAAGAAGCACAAAGTGTTTTTAGACTGCGCTTTTTTTGGATGCATAGAAGCTCTACTCCAGATTTCCATCCTTTGCAAAGGATCTTAGGGACAGCAGTGTCCTTAGAGATGAACCTCCAACGACAAGCAATGTCCCAGGTAAAATTAGTGGGCACTGAGCTGTGTCAGAGTATAAAGAGATAGGACTTTGCAGTCGCAGCAGGAAAATAAACATGGAGAGGATGAAAGGAGCTTTAAATCAACTCCCACACAGTGAAATACTTATGCATTTGGTCTGTTTTGTACAAATTCCAGTGAGGATGTTCATACCCCATTATTCTCCCTTTAAAAAAAAAAAAGGTCAGAACCCCGATACCCAGGATGTAGTTCGGTTTTGAATGTGTTGACCCTTAGGAATTGGGAAACTCTGTTGCCATTGGAAAAGTCTGCTTGGAGCATCATTTCTTGCAACAACCCTGGGCCACGAGGTTTAACTGGGATGGAGAGAAACTGAGGTAGGTGTGAGCGCCAAGGAAGGACGTGAATATAAATCTGGTTGATGGGAAAGTTCCACACAATGGAGGAGGAAACGTAGGGAAATGGCAGTGGCTCCCCGAACTCAGGGTTGTTGGATGGAAATCCCTTCTCCGTGTTTGTCTTGTTGCTCAGCCCCAATGTCTCTGAAGGCCATGGAACAGTTGAGGCACTATGGCGCAACTGTGCTCAATACAGATATCCCAGAAAGGGCCCACCAAGTCGTGAAGAGCCTTGGTCCTCACCACCACAGACCTTCATTTCAGGAACAGGATGACCTTCTACACCCAAAACTATTGTAATTCATTTTGAAGGCTGCTGGGTGCCACTTCCCATCTCGGCGCGTTGAAGGAGTGTTAACTTCCGGATAGAATTAGCCTCTCGAATGGGAATTAGTAATAAGCACAAAATGCGATGGGAGTGCCAGAAATTGTCCTTCTCCCTTTATCATGCTGGCTATGAACCTTGGTGTTTTGAGTGGGCTTGTAAGAGCCAGGCTCAGTCTCCTCTGGTAATTTTTATCTGCCGGCAAAGAGCTCCTTCTGAGATGGACATCAGATATCACAGAGGCACATTCACTGCCTCACTGTGCCCCTTGTCCTACCTGCCTTAAGGTGAGGCTGTAGGTGAGTCCACATCCATCTGCCACGTGCTTGGGAAAAGATTGGAGTAGCAGAAGTCTACCTGGGGCCTGAGTTAAAAATATGCACCCAGATACTTCTCCCCAGTACTCAGTGCTTGTCTGTCCTTGGGTTCAGTAGATATAGGAGATGTGTTGTTCCTCATGTGTATGGTATCTTCTGTCCTTGGATTGTATGAATTAAAAAGAAACCAGTTTAACTCCTAGGGCTGCTCCTCTGAATTCAGTCTTCAGGCAGGAGTTGCTACGTCAGAAAGCGTGCAGCCTTAGCTGGTGAGAACGCCGAAACAGGAAAGAGCTGTGTCTCAACCCCAGCAGTTTCCCACCCACCTTGGTCCTGCTTTCCACATCTGGTTGTCGGTGGGAAGAAGACTGGAGTAGGTTTTGGAGATAAGTCTCGCCTGGCAATCTGCGTGCATCCTTGGCCAAAAGCCAGGATGTCCAAGAAACAAGAAGAGGCAGTTCTTCCACTGGCAGGCTGCACCGGTTTGCTTGAGCGTATGACATGGCTCTGTCCTGGTACCTAACACTAATAAATGTACATCCCACTTTCCTGCACAGTCCCCTCCGACTTGTGCAGAGGTAGAAACGGAGTGTAGCGGCTTCCAGTATGTGCTTGTTCTCTGGGGTGCCGATCTGCTTCACTCTCCAGCCTGCACTAACCCTTTACCACACATGCAGTGTGGAGTTTGCCCTTTTTAATAATTTGCCACGTTCCTCCCACGGGAGTTTCTCCTGGGATACTGAACAGAGTACCAGCCGGTGGTCCATGAGAGGACTCTTCGTTTCTATTAAAGAAATGCACCCCACTGTGGCAATGAGATACCTGCTGTCCCCAAACACAAACCGCCGAGCTGGGCGGTGTTGTGGAGTGCACTCCAAGGGCAGGTTTTCAGTGCCAAGTTTGCCTGTAATGTTTGAAAGGTTTGGCTTATGGTTCTGGCATCTGAAGCCTATGCTTCTCGATTGCATTGTTTGTAAAGTGCCACGCGACCCCTTGTTCTGAAGGCGTATTACGCAAATGCAGCTTTGCTACACACAAGGTAGCTTTTCAGCCCTATTATGAAATGTTCTTTAGCCAGTGAATGCTTAATTTATTAGCTGCAGCAGACAAATACCGTATGCAGTTCTGTGAGCAACCTGCCTCCTGCGTTCTGGTTTAGTAATAGATGGAGCTGAAGTCTCCTCCTTGTACTTCTACAGCTCTTTAAAAAGCTACTTATAGTTTACGGAAAACATTGCATTTGGCTGCAGTTGAGTTCCTGTCTCGTGTTTCTGCTTTTTTGTCTCTACTCCTTTATTGCTAAGGACATTTCATGAAAACGCTTGACTTCTGTTTTGTCCCCTACCTGAAACCAGTCTCAGTCCTGTTTGTATAATCCTGCTCCCTGCCACAGCCCTCCGATGATGCCAGAGGATGAAATGCTCTGAGAGCAGAGAAATTTTTACAACAAAATCTTGTCATGCAAATGCTCTTAAAGAGAAACTGCACAGAGGTACGGCCCTTGCTAGGTTCTCAACTAGCTTCTCAACACTAGTTTCCTACTAGCATTTTTTCCTGTGCTGTCATCTCAACTGGTCTGAAGGGTGCCTGGCATTTAGAGGACTTCACCTCTGTATCTCAACCATTTCCCCCTCAGATCTGCAAGTCAAAAGGGCTTTTTTCCCCCTGCCAGTGCATTGCGTTCTCCCAGGCCATTCCCAGGCAGGCAGTTTTCCAAGATAGTCCACAGCAATGTCTGTTCTGACTGCTGCTGCAACGGCACCCACCAAACACCCGGCAGCATTCCCCAGGTAAGGGGCGGGAGAGGCAAAGGCACGGCCAGTGCTTTGCTACTGCAGTAGGAAATGTTAGGATAAAATGTGTGCAGATTATTCTAGGTAAAGGATCCCTACAGAGAAAGGCAAAAATCCCTGTGGTTCATGCCAGTCTGATCTGGGGAGAAATTCCTTCCTGTCCCCAAATTTGGCTGTTAGTTTAACCCAGCCAAATGCACCAGGTCAGCATGTGAGAAGTGTTTAGGACTTCTTGGAGCCCCAGTGTTTCCCCAGCCCATGTCAGGAGGAAAGGCAGATGCTCCCTGTTCCCCCTCAGTAGGGTATCCACCAAGAGAGGTGGGGGATCCTTCCTGGCCCCTGCAGGCAACAAAGAGAAGCCTGGAGGCATGGGATTTCCAGACCCTTCAGTGTCAACAGGGATCAAGTTTCCTTTCAGTCCCTTGAAGTAGGGACAGAAGTTACACACAAAGTGGTTTAAGTGATCAGAAACTGGTTTCAACCTGTAACAGAACAGACATTCGGTGCACATAAACCAGTTTCAAAATGGCTGAAAACCGGTCTGAGATGAACCTGGTTGAAAGTAGCATCAGACCTTTAACTGACTGAGCTCAAACTAGTTTAGGGAACATCTGTCCCAGAGCTTGTGGGGGATACGAGATGCTCAAATCCACATGTAACGCCCAGGGATTACAACACTGAGCACTCGTGTCCTAACGTACCTTCCCTTCCATAAACCTGGCAAGCTCCATCTTGAATCAATTCAGGTTTCTTGCCCCCACTGCTTTTGGGAAGGTCATTCCAGAGCTTCTCCCTCTATGATATTCAACCTGCAAATGGGTTGATCAAGAGTAATCACAACCGCTCTCAACCTCATCCTCCAGCTAAACGAGCCAGGCTC
Source organism: Gavialis gangeticus (assembly GCF_001723915.1). Lineage (NCBI taxonomy): Eukaryota > Metazoa > Chordata > Crocodylia > Gavialidae > Gavialis > Gavialis gangeticus. Next base: position 30,227,430 of record NW_017728995.1, on the reverse strand, counting down.
TTTTAATCTCTTCTCTTAAGGTTGGTTCTCCACCCCCTGACCATCTTATTGCTGGACGTCTGTCTCTGTACATCTTCTAGTTTAAAGTTATCTTTTTGTGAGCTAGGGTGACCAGAAGTCTGTGCAGTATTCTGAATGAGGTCTTACTAGTACCTTGTATAGTGGTATCAATATTTCCCTATCTGTACTAAAAATACCCCACTGAATACACCCTAGGGTTAAGTTAGCATTTTTCATAGCTTCATCCTATCTCATGGTTATCCTATGACTGACCAGTACACACAGGAACCAACCTCTCTTACCCCTAGTAAATGAGTCCCCATCTGGCAGCAAAAAGTTCTTGGCATTGTTCCCTGAAAGCATGATTTTGAACTTCATGTTAAATGTCATGCCATTTCTGTTGCTCTACTCCATAAGGTGGTCTAACTCTTCCTGCATGATAATCCGATCTTCCTTCATTTTGGCAATTCCTCTCAGTTTCACGTTGTCTACAGATTTCATATACACCTCTAGCTCTCACCCCAAGGTTGGCACTGAGCCTGTTGAACCCACTTCAGAAGAAAGATTCTTCATTTCAAGCTAGGTTATGGGCTGTGCATGGAAAGCCCCATTGCTTTCCTTGGGCATAAGTGATAGGAACGTCAGGTTTGACCCCACACACTTATAGCTAAGCTCCGGAGCTGCATCCACACCAGGGGATTTGTACAACTTCAGCTCTATCGAGTTTGTAAACTGATGCCTTCAGTAAAAAAAAATAAAAATAAAAATTGGTGGCTATGTAGGGTGGAAGATAGTGCAGCTATCACACTCCTTGAGCTGTTGGTTCTGCAGGAATGCAAAAAGCCTGCTAACCCCGAAGAAAGAGGTGTGTGTGTCGTATATAAAAGGAGCTTTTTTTTACCATGTAGCTGCTTTTCAGAGTAAAAGGGACTATTAAAGTGAGCTATAGAGCAGGCAGGAATTATTTTCAGGTTTGTGTTTGGCACTATTATTAATCAGTCCAGTCACTTAGAAAAATGTGAGCTTATTTGTGTCCACTTCTATGAAATCATCTGGGTCCTTCCAGCTTCTCTCAAGATATCCTTGAGTGGATTATTTTGCTTGGGCTGCTGCAGTCTCGGATAGCTTCAGGAAACCAGGAAGCCAGCAGGGTTTTCAGAGGGACAGCAACCTATGGTTTAAGATGAAACTTCTCCCTCCCGCCTCAGTTCTCCACCCACTCTCTGCCTGTCTTGTCTTGTTCACCTGTAAACCCCTTGGGGAAGGGACTGCCTCAGTGTTGCAACTCTGCATTGGCTTGTGAGTCTTGAGGCTTGTTTCTTCTCGTAAAGCCTTCTTGAGTTTGTGTGGCGCAGTGGGGTTTGGGGTTTGGGGTTTTAAGTGCCCACCTGTTTGCGGAGAAACATTTGAATCATCATGACTTCTGCAGGCTGGGAAACTGCAAGATCAAAAAATAAAGGCATGTTAAAATTCGTTTTTAAAAACAATGACATATTCAAGCAAATTTGATGCAATTGGGGGCATCATCTTCCATGAATTTTGAGCACTTGAGGTCGTTGATACTGAGTTACAGGTGTGATCTTTCTTGATTGTGCTCTGTCGCTAGAAATGCACGATGGTTAGCAGAACGGGACCTCGGTCCCAGCACGGGTTTTGCGATGCTGTCATAGCACAGATGAGCAGTAATCATCATGTGGAGTTTAGTGACAAACTCAAGTGTCAAGGACATGCTAGAAGGTCACCTTAATATATTTTCATGGGGTGAAAGGTAGGGAGGGCGGGGTATACCTAGCTGGCAAGTTTGCAACTCAGACTGGTGGCAGAGGGGCTCGGAGAAGGTCGTCCCCTGTAGAATCCACCTGCTGCAGAGCACTGTTGTTGCCTTTGGTAACCCAAACTTTCAGTCAACAAGGACATCACCACATCACTACTGGATAGGCCCAAATTTAGAAAACCCTTCTGGAAATACACCAGGAAGCTCTATGATGATAACAAGAGCACTGAAGAACAATGGAGGGAAGCCAGGGAAATACCAGCCTGCTGCAGAAATACATCGTCAGCGACCCTGCAATCCTTCAGCCAGGATTTGACCTACCGAGAAAGATTTGGTCCTCCCTGAATCGCATCTGGACAGTTCATGGAAAACGTGGACACCTGCTCCATAAATGGAGAATCAAAGTGAGTCCGGGTTGCGATTGTGTTGTGATTTTTTTTTTTCAGACGGTGCAACACATCGTGTGTGATTGCCCAATTCATTTAATGGCCATCTAAAATTAATCCGTGCAGCTGCCTCTGAAGCAATTTTATGGTTATCAAATTTAGATATTCATCTATGAATGTTGTGATACTAAAAAGTCATATGAAGGAAGACTGCAGAGCTTGGGGGCATGGATCATGATTTCTATCTCATGTTGCGCAGCTTTTGTCTGCAGAGCCGGTCTTGCCTCTCTTCGAGGTGTTAACTTTAGTAGAGGTAACTTTCAGAATCCCTTGTGGACAAACAACCTCCTCCCACCCTTGAAATCTGTAGGTGCCAGGCGTGAACACAGAGCAGTTGTCTTGGGAAGGAACTTTTGCTCCGAGTTTGCAAAAGTATTGCCACAGCTCCACGCTTCCTCGTACGCTCATCTGGAAACGTGAGGCCTGTTTGTTTGCTCAAAGCATTTTTCAGTAGGAACCGCTAACAGAAGAGCCCTCGGCGAGGGAGGAGAAGTAGTAGTGGATGAAAATATCAAGAGCCGTTCTTCTGATGGTTGATGGTTGAAACCGCATCGTGTGACAATTACTGACTTTTTGGTAAATAAGGCAGTAGATTCACGCCCAGTTGCGCTGTGCTTTCAGAAACCAGACTGGCCACAGGGCACGCACGTAAGATTTAAGTGTTTGCCTTGTTGTTTTTTAAATGAGTGAAATGAGACACAATACCTGATTTTTCTGAACAATAGCTTGGCTTCCTGGGCTGGGAAAGCGACCTCAGCTGAGAAACTAGGGCATCCGTCTTTGTTTTCAAGCTAAATAATGTATTCTGTGCCCAATCTTTTTTTTTAAACTATTACTTCCTTCTCCCACTGCATGCCCATGCCAGACACTGCTGTATAGGAAACCTGTCTGCTCTTCCTTGGCATTCAGATACTTGGCTGGTCGTGGTTGTACTTGTGTGAAATCCTTGGAACAGGAACCGTGTCAGAGAGCTGTGCATGTCAGTGGTACACATCATTTGGAGTTATACTGAGTAATATCCTCAGGTTTCAGTCCCCTTCACAGGATGCTATCTGTGTAAGCAGGAGGTAGGATCTCTTCTAGGTATTACTGTGGCCCTGTGCCCTTTCCCACCTCTCTGTTTCAGCTGCCTATTTAATTGATCCCCCAGCTGTGGATCATGCACCACCAGTGTCCTGGGAAGCAGTGGCAAGTGATCTGCAGCTGGTCTGCAGTTCATACCAGGTCTCTCACCTTTTCTGATTAAAAATTTGATAAGGCTACGTGGCCCTGCATGAGGAGTGTTGATGGTTGACCACTGTCTGTAGGGCTCCAAGGTTTTGGAATAGCCCATCTGTTGCTGCATTGCTGCTAGATTATGAACTGTTTGGGGGCAGAGACCGATGCAGCCTCCAGCGCAAGGCTGGGATTAAGGCTCCCCACGCCACCATAGTCCTACTAAGAGTAAGCCAGCCTATATATAAGTAAATGCCCTTAGTTTTTTGTAGTGTCTTGTGATGAATTTTGAGATGACAGAAAACTTTTAGCATCCACCTTTTTCTGTTGGAAATGCTGGTGTTGGAAGCGGATAGGAAGAGGGAAAGTGTCAAAATTGTAAGGACTTGTCTTCTACCACCTTATCATCGGGATCTGGTGTTTTTAATATGATTGATCCTGAAATGTGCACTTTTTTGTGTATAGAACTTCAAGAGCTGTGGCATTTCAACTTGCTTCATCTTCCTCGTTGCCTTTCTGCTGGGGATGAAGACAGTTGCTCTATCAAGAGAACATGCATTTGCTACCAGGGTGTTCTCTTGTATGCGGTTCACATACATTTCCACTCGGTTTTCTAAGTCCCGGAGCAAATACTTGACAGAAACTGTGGTCTTGGCAATCTTTGCTGAGTGTTTTGGTGGATTAAAAGAGTCTATTCTCCCCCCCCCCCCCACCCCC
>NW_017728995.1:30218372-30223140 GCF_001723915.1 Gavialis gangeticus | reverse complement strand
CCCCCCCCCCCCCCAACCTCTCTTAATCCTTTATTTAGTACAGAGGAAAAACATTCTTTGGGCTGTTGTTATTCCAATAGGTGAGATCATCCATGAAGATTAAAAAACAAGAATCACTCCTGCTACGTGACACATTTAACTCACTTCCTTTGATTACAGCATCAGATCCATGATACCTAGACCCAGCATCTTGGAGCGGCAGCAAAACAAAGCAGATGAGCCAGCAAGTCCCCTCCCAAAACCCCGGGGAACCAGGCGAAGCGCAGTTCTGGTGGAGGCTTGCCATGATTAGTGCTAGCATTTGTTCAGCTTGAGTACAAGATCGAGCAGAGAAAGTGCACTTCTGTGAGATGCTTTTAAGCTGCAGGAAGTGTCTTTCTGGAAGGATGGAGCAGTTTCAGTTGCAGCAGCTCAGAGGCTGCCTGTGATCAGCGTGGTGACTGCAACTGAGCTCTCAGCTAGCTGGCTGGTCGGGGCAGGATCTGGCCAGAGCCCCTGTTTCCATGCAGCTCTATAGCCCAGGGGGTGATTGCCGTGGCTCTTTGCCCTTTCCCCTCCCCCTTACCCCCTTGTCCTTCACTTCCCTCCAGCTGAATTCAGCAGCCAGGGAAAAGGGAATCAGCCCCTGGGCTCCAGAGTGGCATGAAAGCAGGGGCTCTGGCCAGACCCCAACCCAACCAGCTGGTGAGCTCCGAGCCCGGCAGGAGCTGCACCGACATGCCAGTGAGCTCAGCTTCCTGGCATCCAGGATCACGGGAGGGGCTGCGGTTACCCCCCCCCCCACCCCCCCTTGGCTGCATGGCGCGTACGCAGTGAACTCTCTATGCTGCCCACACGCCCTACCCTCACCGCCACCCTGGATCTGCCCATAGGGAGATCCTGAAACGCGTAATGGCCACACGCTTCCCCCATCGCTGAACTTCTCATTGGTGTGCAGCCTTGCAGCTAGAAGGGGCCTGTGGAGTCCGCGCGCTTGTATATGAAATCTAAACAGCTTTGGCCAAGATGAAATCCTGACCGTTAGCTGCCAGCAGAGTTCCTTTGGCACTTCTCATCAAAGGGGGTGCTAGCTTCGACTCTGCTCGGGGATCACCTGTGACTAAATTGCCTGTATGTTTTAATCGGGCATAGCCTCCTTGTTTCACACCCTGTCGTGGGCTCCACTTCGGGCTGCTGTGCATGCCTGCCGCTTCGTTTTGGGTGGACAAGGCTGTGTGTCCAGGCTGAAGCGAGTCTGCGTGGTTTTGTAAAACCCACTAGGATTTTTTTTGGAAAGAAAGTACAGTAGCAACTCAGGGTTGGGGTCAGTGTGCCTTGACTGTCAGCCTCCACTTGGGGAAGTTGTGCTTCCTTATCAAGCAGTGTCTTAGACCAACAGTTCAACCAACAGTTTTAATATTACAAGAGGTGCCGTGTGGGACGTGTGCGGCTGCCCCGTGTCTGTCCTTGTGGTTCCCAAAATCACCTGTTTTCTGGACTAAGCCTGTTGTGCATCCCTCAGCTGTCCTGCTTTGTTTTAACCAAATGCAACGGCCTACCTCTCCCGAAGCTCAGCTGGAACACCCTCTTCCCCCGCCCTTCAGAAATAAAGCCCACAATCTAATCTGTCTTTTTGTGGCTTTGTCATTAAAATTAACGAGACGGGAAGGACCTCTCGATGGACTTAGCAGGAAATGCTGATGAAGCGTATTTCTCCATCCACAAAACATTTAAGTAGTGAGTAAACTAAAAAGAGAGCAGCAGACCGGTTTCCACGTGGCTTTTGCTGTCAGGGTTAGCCTGGTATTTTGTGGCAGGTGGTGCATCTCAACCCTTTTAGGCTTAAGGTTTCCCACGGAAAATGCCAAATTCTTAGCTTTCGCTCTCTCTTTTTTTTAACTACAGGAAAATAATAGAGCATTCCCATTCAAAACCTCTGGGCTTATCTCGTGACTCACAGGTAGGTGTTCGTACATGAAGCCATGCTAATACTGGGGCGGAGATAACCCGCAGCACCCTTTAAAGGGTCTCCTGACATACCAGAGTGCCACAGTACCCTGGCTGAGCATCACTGGGGTAAGACATCTGAAAAGCAGAGGTTTCAAAGCCTTCCTGTTAGCTGACTTCAGAGCTCTCTGCCATATCGTACAGTGCTCTTGGTTTGAATTTGGGGGGTGGGGGAAAGGTGGGGTCATTCAGACCTTCGCAGTACAAACCCAAGAGCTGCCAGTTCACATTATGTCAATATATGTAACAAAATATTTACTCAGGGCTTCCACTATAAGTCCCAGAGCAGGGGGTTCCAGCTGCCTCTTGTTTTCAGGACCTCTGATGGGAATCCTGAGTGAAATGCAACTCTTCTCACCGTGTTTTTATTGGCAGCCTCTGTGTTTTATTATCTCATGTAACGAGATCGTTCTTGGTTTGCCGATTTTTCTACCGAGGACAGAGAGTTCACGTATGTAACAGGGCACATGTTGAATTAAGGGCCGATTAAAGTCATGATGTAATGACCCCCTCTCCTTTTCCTTTAGTCAATATTTGCTTGTGGGGTCAATACATTACAATATGCTCTTCAAAAGAAGTCAGTATTTTGTTACCTTCCGAGAGTGTTGGCTCCAAACACTTGTAATATTAAAACTGTTGGTTGAGCTGTTGGTCTAAGACTTGCTGTCTAAGTAGTTTCAGGTTTGGACCCTTGATCCACACAGAACAGCTTTCAAGGCAGCTGATAGTATCACAACACAGCTGTAGGCAGCTCTCGGGGTGAAGCATTTGATCTCTAATCTGCAGCACTTTCTCCCAGGCTTAGCAGGCTCTCATTGCTGCCTGGGATGTTTGTTCTCTGCAGGCCATGTCAGCGGAGGGCAGGTTAGGTGGGCAGCTCTGCACCATGGTTCCCTTTCACGGCCTTTTCAGCCATCCTTCTGTATGAACCGACACGAGCAGAAATAATTTAATACTCCACGTATTGGAAAGTGCTGCACAAACATTACTTAATTCACCCCTCAGGTTTCACGGTAATCGGTTTGAACCTTAGCTCACACCCCATCTGCTGCTCATTTACTGCTTGAACTTCCAGCACAGGGAGTTGAAAATGGGTGGTGTCCTAATAACACTCTCAAACCCCCATCACGCCTTCTCTTCCCAGGTAGCTCCCAGTACATTGGATACTAGCACTGTCAGAAGGGGGCACAGTCAGAGCTTCAAGTTCAAGTGTTTAATTATTGTGTGTGTGATCGAATTTCCCTCACAAACGACAGAAATTTGAGGAAAATGATCATAGCGTGGCCTGGTGCTTTATTTATACACCTGCTTGCAAAGCTGCCCAGTGCTAAACAAGAGTTCCTTTCGGGCTTGTTTGCATAAGGCATTGTGTTAATGTATTAACAACTAAATGATGATTATCTGGAAGGTAAAAAAAAATAAGTCCCCAGTGTGAGCCCTGTTATCAGAGAAGGATGCTTCGGGGGTACAGCCTGTTGTAAAGAGCACTTTGGTGTCCGACCTCGGTGGCAAAGGCTTGGGTCACTCTAAAAGTGCCATGCTTGAAAGGCAGAGGGTATACAGCCCTGTATAGACAGAGCCACACTAACTCTGGTTCTGGAAACATCCTAGCTGTGTTAATGTGGTGCTGTACTCAGCCTGACACCCTGCTTCTCAGGCTGATACACCTGGAGCAAAGTAGGTTGTCAATAGGGCTAGGTCAAAGGTGTCTTAATGCATTGTGCTATGTAGACATAGTGAGAGTCACAGTCTCTTTACTAAACCCTTATTTACTAACTTGATGGGAACCAAATAATTAAAGAAATGCCATATTCATTCACATACCAGGAACCTCCTTTTCCCAAAGATCAGCCTCCAGAACTGAGGTGCATGTATGAAGTGGTGAAGTTGATTTTCTGCCTGGAAGAGAAATACTCTGCTTTGATTCCTGCTCCAGCTGGCAGCAGCTGGGGCATTTCTATTCAGGCAGCTGACAGTCAGTTGGCTTAATGTATCCTTGTTCTTCGCAGATGTTAATAATAGTCTCTCCTTTTTAGTGGCCTAAATCTAACCTTTCTCTGGGGCATTGTCTGCTAGCTGCTTCTGGTTTCTCTTCTATTTTATAGTCCTAGAGACTCTTACTAGCTCTTTTCAAAATCATAGATCCACCCATGGATACTAGTCTTCAGCAGCAGCTAGTGTTTCAGCTTTTGGTAAAGCAAGAAAAGGAGGGTGAGTCACCTGAAGATTAGGTTCTGTCCTACAGCCAAAACTCAGGAAGAATCTTTTTTTCTTCCTTCCCCAAAAGAAGGTGTGTGGGGCAGAGGGGGCAAGTATGGTAGGTTTTAGCCACAGCAGTGTGCAAGTAAACAAAGATCTAACATCACTTCTTAACTGTAGGCAGGCCGCACTTGCATTTTTGGTAGGGGTGACCAGAGTTTGCAGTGCTTCTGTTAGCCCCAGGGCTAGAACGGGCTGACTGCCAGCATTGAGCAATGAGATGGGAGCGGGAAAGATGAGAATTCAGCATGACAATTACTAAACACAATAAGCAGTCAAAAAAATCAGTACCTGGAAAGGCAAAGATCTTTCTGAAGGGAAAAATACCGGTGTAACTTTTGTGGTGTTGGTTTCTCACGCTGCTCCTTGCTGTCTCGTAACCACTGGCTCTGCGCTACCACCCAGGCCTCGTACATCATGGATAATTGCACTGCCAAAATGACCAGGCAGGAAGTGGAGCAGCTGTAATATCTTAGACATTTTTTTTTTTTTTGCAAGGGGACTTTTGGTTGCAATTATTCCT
>NW_017728995.1:30212034-30218319 GCF_001723915.1 Gavialis gangeticus | reverse complement strand
CATTTTTTTTTTTTTTGCAAGGTGACTTTTGGTTGCAATTATTCCTTTTCTTCCATCCTCAACAATTTTCTGTCTTCCTTGTGCAATTTCAGGGAGCTTTGAAGTGGGCGTGCATATCGCAGATGTGAGCTACTTTGTTCTGGAAGAAACAGCACTGGACAAATTGGCCAGCGAAAGGGCAACTAGTGTCTATCTAGTGCAGAAGGTAAGAACAGCCTCTTCCTCCCTCTGAGAGCTATGTCTCAGACTGCAAACTCATTGTAAATGATCATTATCAGAAGCTGTGAAACAAAATCAAACCATTAGCATATCAGCCCTGCCAGGAAAAAATAATTATAACAAACGGATAACAAAGTTGTTCAGAACCTCCATAGAAAACATGTCATCCTGCAGCTGTACGTGACTGAAATTCAGCAGACATCAAAGTAACTTTAGAAAGAGCTGCAACATTTTTCAAGTAAACAGAAAGTTGCATGACTATTGATTACAGGTTGCTGGCTGGAGTGAGCAAAGGGATCGGCCTCATTCCTAATTTTCCTAGTTAAAGGTACAAAAGCTTTGCCAGGCTTAATCAGGTATTACAGGCACGTCGTTGTCTTAAGGGAAGCCAAACACATCTTCCTTCTGCCAACCTATGGTGTAAACTTTAAGCCTCAGTAACAGGAAACAGAATGTTAAGAAACCGCATAAGATTCATACAACAAATGATCTCGTCTTCCCCCGTTTTCCTATCATGATCAACAGGGATCCTGGTTTTCCCTGATAAAAAAAATTGCAAATTCTCTGATGAAAAATTTGTAAATTCTCTGATTAAAAACCCTAAAATCCATGAATGCAGGTCCAGGCTCCTAACTCCCAAGCCACAGCCCCCCCTGGTCCTGCCGGTTCCCCTCACTCACCACCCCCAGCCCTGATAGTGCCCCGCAGCCCTGCCGGAGGGAGCCCCCAGCTGCCAGGGCTATGGGGCCGGGGACCTGGGTCCACAATCCCCTGCCCCAACCCCACAGAAAGTGGCAGCTGTTGTGGTGAAATGGAGAGACCAGCCACCCTCCCTCCTCCCTGCTGTCTGGTAGGAGCGGGGGGTTGGGGCTGGCTCCCCACCGCTATGCACACTCCCAGGATGGGACAGGGGACGGGGGCAGGCATGAGCTGCCTGCCCTGCTGCCCTCCCATGGGGCCTCCACAGTCCAAGCAGGGCTGCATGGGGAAGCTCATTGCCGATACAAGCTCCATGCTGCCCTGGCAAGGCATCCCCTGCTCGCCTGGCAGCAGCAAGGGGCACGACCCCACACCTCCACCCCTGCTGCTGTCATGTGGGCAGGGGACGTGTCGCCATGGCAGTGTGGAGCTCACAGCGACAACGAGCTTCCCTGCGTGGTCCCACTCTGCCCTGCCCTGCCACACCGGCTCGCACCCACAGGCTGTGGAGGCCCCAGGAGTGGGCAGCAGGGTGGGGGGCACGGGTCCCCCGTGTCCTCTTAGGAATGTGCACCCAACTCCCCTGCCCCCCAGATGAACTGCCCATGGCCCTGTCCAATTCCTCACCAGGGCCCCACAGCCATGCATTGCAGCCCCAGGCCCCAAGCCCCACACACCACCTGGCTGGACAGCAGTCCCAACCCCAGCCCTCTCTCCCTAAGGGGGCTTCAGTCCACTCCTACCCTCCCTTGGCTTAACCTGGAGGAGCTACTCTCCAGGCTGCCTGGTGGCCATGTGCATATACATGCACATGGTGCCTCCTGCCTGGGCACCCTCCTTCTGCTCCCCACAGCCCCTTGCAGCTGGAACCGTGCCAGCCTGCACAGGGCTCTTTGCAAAACTGCAAAATTCGCTGATTTCTCTGGTAAAAGGAAATCCATGTTTTCCTTGGGTAACAGGGGAAATCTGTTTTTCTCCATTTCCCCATGGGAAATGGAAAACCCAGATCCCTGCTGATCAGTCAAGTGGCTTCTTATCTATAGATGGGGTGCCTTCCTTTGTTGTTCTGTGTACTGAGTCCTACAGTTACGTGCCTATCAGATAAGTGCATGATTTACTTAATTGCATAAAAAACAGCTGTCCCAGATTTTTTACCTATTGCCGTCATTGTAACCCACAGTGGTTATCTGCATATTGATTAAGGTTCTAGATCGCTTACATGCATAGGAACTGGTTGGTCCCTTTGTCTGCTTAGTACCAAACTGACTTCGGAGCCTTTCAGGCCTAAACTGCCTCAGTCCTATCTATTTCAAGGCTACTTTTGCAAGTGTAAGACCCTTGGAAACAAGGGAACAAGTCTTGAGGAGGTACAAAAAGCTTAGGGCAGGCGGTTCCTGCAGTTATTGAGCATTGTTGACGTTGCGTTTGAGTAAACGCATGCTCTGGGGAAGTGCGTAGCCCTTTTTTGGTTCCAAAGCTATGCATTTCAGCAGAGCACGCTGCGTGAAGAAGGGGCATCTCTAGTAAATGGTCATCTTCTAAGTGTTCAGGCTCTGGGATGATGTTTCTTCCTTCTACCACCCCATTTAATTCAAGATTTGCTTAGAGAGGAGATATGTTGACCTGTACTTATCTCGGCACCAAGTCAAGTAACCCTCTCACTCTCTGTTTTCTTTGCTACACATTTCACTAGCTAAACGATTTGTCTTTCACTGGTTTGATCGCCTTTCCTAGCTGATGAGTTACAGCGTATTGTATGTAACATTAACTGTAGCAGGATTCACAATGGGGATGAACTGGGGCCAACCTGGAGATGCCTGAAACACTTGTGTGTGTGAAGCCCTTTGGAATGGCAGTTGGCACAGTGCATCATGGGTCTCTCTGCACTAACACCCCCCCCCAAAAAGTGAGACATGTTAGATTGTGTTGTCATTGGAAGATGCACAGCTCATTGGCACTGCAGGGCACAGCTGACAAGGCAAAGAATTCGGCTTACTGATGAGTTGCTCTGTTTTTAAGAAGGCTGAAAACTAAGATTCTTCCCTTTGGAAATGCTGCAGCATCTCGGGTGCCTCAGGCTGTCCTCTTCCTCGGTAGGTGCTGCTCCATTGCCAGAGTGCATCTTCTGCAAGGAAGCAGGGTATCCACTGTCACACCATCTCTTCTCTCCAGGAAGGGAGTCAGGAGCCTTGGGCATCGTAAGAGTTAGAGCCTAGTTTGGGTAGAGTAGAGACATAGGGCAGCCACGGCAGCATTTCCTAATGCAAATAGCTCTTTTTCCAAGGTCTGATTGTTATGTAGAGAATCAAATTGATATTCTGTGGAAAGTGACACTTTCCATGAAAAATTCAATAGAACAAAAAAACGAATTTCCCCCTGAAATCTTCCTGTCAGCTATTTTTTGACCAGCCCTGGGTTCCAGCCTACATGTTGAACCAGGACATCAACTCAGGCATTGCCTGTCATGCCGTACATCCATATTTTAACCTCCAGCTGCCTTGCTTCATTATCACTAGGCCTAGTCTTCTATCTGCTCTTGTCTCAAAGAGTAGATTTCAAGGGGGCAGATTGAATGAGGGATTGGAAATACAGAAGGTGTTTCTAGTTGACACTAAAATATATTTAAAAAATGATCAGTCCTTGTATCTTAAGTATTCTGTGGGTTTTAATGGAGGGTCTGCTTGTCACTTGAAACCAAATGACTGAAAATGAGCAAGAGGATTGTCCGAACAAGGAAATAAGAGCAGCGTCTGAGACAAGATGGCGGTGCAGCTCTTGCAGAAAATAGACTTTCCTCTGGTGGAATTGGTCCATATAGACTGCTGTGATTTTGCTGTGACTTCGCATTGTGCAGATCCTCATAAAGACGAAATTAAATAAAACCACATCTTGAATTCTCTCGACCCATCTCTCCAGAAGAGGAGTTACTGTGTAAGGGCGAATGGTTTGTTTAACATGAGTCAGTTTGAGAAATAAGAGTGTATCAAGTTTTAAGAATCAGGAAAACCTAAACAGGTTTCTCCCTCTTGGCATGTCTTAGAGTGTTGTTTTAGGTGTGAAGCAGCTCGAGCAAAAGGTCAGCCATAAATCCCTATAATATTTTATCGGCCCTGTTTTATAATGCAGATCAAAGGTTGGAACTGGAAGCCTAGCTTTATGTGGAGTCCAAGGCCGTTGAGACATTCCCTTTTGACAACAGCAGGTTGTCGGGGGGGTTGATATTTTGATAATGTCAAGCTGGGTAACAAAGAGTTGATCGAAATCTGAATTCATGGAAGTGTTGATGCAAAAAAGAAAACTCTCAAGCAGAAATCTTGGCTCATAAACAAATTGCCTATTTCCTTTGAGTGTCTTTCAGCGTCTGAGTGATAGGCTAACTGAGCCCGCTGCTTTGTTCAGCATCAGTGCCCTCCGCCCTGCGGCAGGGGCAAAGCAGCTGATAGACTTTATTGGGCCGATAATGTAGTATGTCCCCAGCAGATAGATCAGCCGCGGTGAGGAAGAGAACCACTCCGAGAAGCAGGCAGACTCGTCATAACCAACCTGAACCGATCAGGACCCAGCAGCCAAGACAGGGAGCCAGTGGAATTAGATTGTTTGATGAGAACAAAATAACCATGTGACTTTGTGCACACGCCAAGGGTTATTCTGAACCGGCATTTGTTCCTTTTTCCTTTTGCCTTGTTGATGGATTGATTTCCCCCTCTGTTGCCTGCAAAGGCTCTGTGGCAATTCCCACTGATTACAGAGCTGCCCTGGCTAACCTGCTCTGAACGTGGCCAGCCTGGCACTCGGGGCCACAGCAGATGTTTCTCATTTGAAAGCGAACGGGGAGGTTTGCAGCCCACTCCATGCACCCCCTCCAGCTCTCCCCACTCCCAGGAGTGAGGAGTGGGCCTGGACATACACATTGGTTTCTATTTAATAAGCCCCTAAGGCAAAACAAAGCAAGACCCAGGGCTCTCCAAAGCAGGCGGTCGCATAGACGTGTGATGCTACGTGAATCTGCTATCCAGACAGGCCAGATACAGCATGTCAGGACGTATTAACAGACCAGTATGTTTTATAGTCCCAGGAAGGCAATAGACAGGAAAACGTCCATCCTTAGCACCTCATTTCTTACTGCGGTCTCTGCGCTTCCTCCTGCCACACCGGCAGGTCACGCTGAGCTTATCAGACCAATGAGTGACAATACAGAAGGGAGTGACTTTTCAATGGGTGGTTGGCTGGACCTGATCCAGACACTTCCTTTGAGGCTGGGAGGGAAGATGATTTATCTGAAAACTTAACTTGCATCACTTTGTCATAAGGAAGGGTAAATCCTCTGCCTTTTGCTTGATGTGGGGAGAGAAGAGGTCATTCTACTGATCAGATTATAATTCTGAGAAATGGAAAGGACCTTCCCATTGCTCTGCTCAGCACCTCTGTCCTGGGATCAGCTCTCCATGCACTTTAAAGCCTGGACTGGGGCTGTGTCCTCCCCTCTTCCTGTGCTTGGAAAATGCTCTTTCCTTGGGACTGCTGGATCCCTGTGGCGCTCTTCCAGGGCAGTGCAATTTGAAAGCCCTTTGTGTCCTCTATAATGCGCTTGGGCAAGAGTAGGTCACTTAATTGCAAGTTCCAGTGAAAGTGGAGTGGCCTGAGGTTACTTGCCAGCCAAAGCACTTCAGGATTTAAGGGCAAAGGCTTTATCTGAACTGGATTATTCTGCAGTCCATAGCAATGCACAGTCTGGCTGGCACCCATTGTTGCTTGGCAAACACCCACCTTCCGTGTCAGAGAAAGGCATGCGAAAAAGAGGAAGCAAGTCTTACTCAAGACACTGTTCTGTATCGTTGAAACCTTGCTGATCTCTCACTCACATTGAATATGGACAAGGTAGGCTATTCCTCCAGCACACCCCGCTTCCCCACAGGTCCTATTGTCAAAGAGAACCCCTAATCAGTCCTCTCTCAAAATCCGACAGAGCAGTTAGTGGCTGCTTTGTGCATCAAATCTCCACTCCTGTCTCTCACTACGTGCCTGTGTTAATGGCCAGACTGTGAGAAGATGGCCAGATGACAAAGCCAACATATTTAATAACTTCTTTGCCTCTGTTTTCCTCAGTAAGGACCAGAACTGCCACCTCCCTGCTGGGCCCCCTTTGGGCCCCGGGGGAGGCTCACCTGGGCCTAGGGTGAGTGAGGATTTAGTTAGGGAGCTTCTGGAGGGGCTGGACGTCTTTAAGTCAGCCGGCCCGGATGATCTTCACCCTAGAGTCCTAAAGGAACTGGCTGGGGTCATTGCAAGTCCCCTGGCGCGGCTTTATGAACACTCGTGGTGCTCTGGAGAGGTGCCGGAGGACTGGAAGAGGGCCAACGTGGTTCC
>NW_017728995.1:30210043-30211354 GCF_001723915.1 Gavialis gangeticus | reverse complement strand
CCAGGAACAATGGTCACAAGCTGGCGGAGGGAAGGTTTAAGTTGGACATCAGGAGGCGCTACTTCACGGTCAGGGCGGCTAGAGTCTGGAACCAGCTTCCAAGTGAGGTGGTGCAGGCTCCCACCCTGGGGGTTTTTAAGAGGAGGTTGGATGACCACCTTACTGGGGTCATTTGACCCCAGTGCTCTTCCTGCCATGGCAGGGGGTTGGACTAGATGATCTGCTCAGGTCCCTTCCGACCCTAGAAACTATGAAACTATAAGATGAAGTGTGCAGTTGTCCCTGCAAAGTTTGCCTTTCATCACCATGAATTTATTCTCAATGGAAATGGCATTGGGGGGAATCCAGGCATTACGACAGAGGGCTGGGGCTGGAGAGGTGTGTCCTGGATGCAGGCCTGAGGTCGTGATTCAGCAGAGCCCTTAGGTATGCACACGATTTGAAGCATGAGAGCACTCCCAACTGACTCGAATACCTTAGCCTCCTTGACTAAAGTTGCATGCAGACTGAAGTACCGCTTGAAACAAAGCCAAAAAGAAGGGACTGTGAATTCTCACTCCCCGTGTAGACTCAACCTATGGCTTTTGTCAAGTCAGTTTGCCTCCTTTGTTTCTCAGCGTCATGGGAGTTGTACTGTCCTACTTGGCACTAGTTCTGTTACAACGAATAGCTTTATTGGTGATAAATTAATAACTTTATCACTAAGTGTTTAGTATTGTGACTATACCCTGAATCTCAGGTCTGGGTTTCAGGTCATCAGAACCCCACGTCTGGAACCGGAGCCTCCCAGATCTGTTCGTGATCATGTCCAGGAGCACTCGAGCATATCACCCTCTCATCCAAGCTATGGTTTTGGCTTAAGGGCACCATAAGTTTCATGCAGTGTCCTGGGTCCTGCATTTCTCTGGCAGGATCCCCATATAGACAGGCTCTGTTCTTGCAGGAGGAGTGGGGTTGGGGACTATTTGTGGCTTTGTTCATTCTTTGAAGAAATAAAAGAAAAGTGGAGCTCACTAGTAGAAAATGTTAAATGCTAGTCTAATGAAGAAGGAACAGTTTGGTTCCTCTAACAACTTACAGCCTGTCCTATACTTTCTAGGTGGATTTATGTTTTTTGCACAAAGAAAAAAGGCCAACCCTCCATAAAAAAAACAAATAATTTGATATTCTCCCTCTGTGTAGCATCCACTTCTGCCGCTGTCAGAGACAGGATACTTGGCTAGATGAACCATTGGTCTGACCCACTATGGCACCACTTGTATTCTTTTGTTTGAAATGTTTGTATTATGTTTAACTTCTTGCTGCTTTTTT
>NW_017728995.1:30183819-30205043 GCF_001723915.1 Gavialis gangeticus | reverse complement strand
CAAAAAAAAAAGGCCAACCCTCCATAAAAAAAACAAATAATTTGATATTCTCCCTCTGTGTAGCATCCACTTCTGCCGCTGTCAGAGACAGGATACTTGGCTAGATGAACCATTGGTCTGACCCACTATGGCACCACTTGTATTCTTTTGTTTGAAATGTTTGTATTATGTTTAACTTCTTGCTGCTTTTTTAACTATTTTTATGCATTGCCATATGCTGCGTTCTGTTTTAATTTTGTTTGAACTGGTAGAATGTGTAATCTTATGGTATGCTTTTATGAGAAACCGTAAATGAATTCATTTTATGATTACAGTGTATGTAATTTTTATTGTTAATTTTATTGTAAAGTTTTAGCAAAAGCTGTAAGTAAGCTACTACAGCTATTTCTCTAGAAGAGGGATGTTGCTTCAGTAGGGACCCAGGGAGACAAAAAGCTGCCATGCCCAGAAGTAATCATTGCAAAGATCATTGATATGAGCTAAACAGTCTGTTCAGGGACCAGTGCTATCAGATGTGTCCCCAGAAAAGGTGGGCAAAGAATGTGTCCATCAAGAATTTGGACATTGTCTCCCTATTCTCTTCATGCAAATAACACACTAGTGGAGAAGAGGCACCTGCCTCTTATCCTTGATTTTGGAAACACATCTGCATTTAGGATTTTATTAAATATCCGGTGTGACCCACACATGTTAGTAGCCAGGGTGCCTCCTCACCGTTGCGTGGGATATTTGGAAAGTGGGAATTTCCCACGCTCCACAAGAGTCGCCTGTTGGCTGCTAATTTCTCTCCTTTCTGGCATGTATTGGCATAACTCATTCTAAATTTATCACCGTGTGTCACCAGCCTTTCCCGGCAGCATGGCAGACCTCACGTAGTAGACCTGTAAATTATGAACTTATTACTATTGTTAACATGCTTTTCACAACTGGAATAACACAGCTGGCGGCCTTTGTGTTGCGGGAAACTGCTTATCACAATCTCTGCCCTGGTGACCTTCCACTTGAACCAGCACTGCTGATTCATGTTGGAAGTGCCTCCTTCACTGTCAGAGACCATACAGTTAACCTCTCGGCATGAATGCACCGTGCCGTTAGAGTGGATTTATGGGTGAGGGGCCGGTGCCAAGCTGCAGATGCGATTAAATATTTGAAGAGCCTTCCCGTGAAAGCCAAAGATAAATACAAAAAGCGTGTGCTCACAGCAGAGGGGACTGGAGGGACAGTGTTTTCTTGGTGCGCTTGCAAACCAGGCTGCTCACAAGGGTACCAGGGACTTGACCCCAATAATCAGCAAGTGTCTGCAGGTGTGAGTAGTGCCCATGCACAGTGAGTGTGGCCACACTCACTGCCTGAGGCTTTTGGGTAGTGTGCCACTCTGTTCCCTGGTAGAAAGACCCAAGTGGTCACAAATAAAACCTTAGCTTACATGTTCCTCAGAGCAGAGAGTTTGTCTTCACACTTTCCTGGAAAGCATCAGATACTTCACTGACTCAAAGCAAACAGTAAGACCAAGCTAGTTCTTTCCGTGCTGTTCTTCAGGAAGGTCAGTAACAAGAAGGGAACTAAAAACATGAAAGGCTAGAGACATAGGTTTGACTCGCTGCCTGGATGCTTGGTATTGCCTCTACCAGACATTCACCTGAGGGCCAGGGGAGAGCCCCAGCAAATGGCTTGTTTCATTCTGATATACATGGCTTCTTCGTCAGCTTTGGTTATTTTTATTACGCTCGTGTCTTCTCCCGTCCTTTAGCCTGTTGCACATAGAATAACCATACAGAAAGTGATTTTGCTTGTTTGGTTAGCTGGTATTTGCACTCTTCCCCTGCCTTTTGGCAGCTCTGTGAACTGGTTGTGGAAACCGTGCATCACCTCTGAGATGAGGAAATGTTTCTCCAATTTTGCAGAAGCTAAATTGAAGGGTAGAAGGTAAAATACTTCTTTCATGTCTCACGGCCTTAGGGCCAGGGAAGGAGCAAAATTCAGGAATCCCAATTTGCAGGTTTGGAAAACCCCTGCCTTTCTCAGTGTCAGCATGAGAACTGGCCAGAGGTCACGGACCTTCCCCCAGGGGCATGCCGTCCCCAACTTACCCCAGCCCCCCCGGTGTCTTAGCAGTGGCAGAAGGATGACGGGTTCTCTGTTGCAGTGACTTTACTCAGCCCTTTTCCCTACATTTTGTTGGAGTGCTGCAAGCCCTGGGGAGCTGCACGCTAGGAAAGTCCGTGACAAAGTGAATGTCCTCACACCTACTGTCTTGTTTTCCAGGTCATTCCCATGCTTCCCAAGCTGCTTTGTGAGGAGCTGTGCAGCCTCAACCCCATGAGAGACAGACTGACATTTTCTGTTCTGTGGAAGCTGACTCCAGAAGGCAAGGTAAGCCTGCATGGGCTTGGCTGTTTTATTCGTGCCAGCCACCCTATATTGGCAAGGGCGTCCCTTGAATATGCTGAGGCCAGTCATTGGCCATCATAGTCAAATCCAGACTAATTGCACTCCCACCCTTTAAAGAAAGAAGAATTCCAGAATGAGCACCGATGAAGAGTTGAGAATTGCCTCTCCTCTTCGGTGAAGCCTGCACTTCCACAGATACCACGTTACAGAATATTTTCCTAACGTGCTAGATAGGGAGGCCAGGAAATGACATTGCTTTTTGTGACTGAGGGGGGAGAATGACTTTTAGGACCACAGGATGGTTCTGCACTGTATCAAGGCTCACGTCCGTTCAGTGTCTCATCTTCACCATCCTGACCCCTGCAGTGAACAGTTTCCACCCTGAACCATGAGACCAGACTAATCTTACACAGCTGCAAGTGATGTGGCTGGGTATATAATGTTACAGCCCTCTAAGAGGTGCTGCGGGGTCCGGGAGGCTGGGTAAGCAGCGGGTGAGTGAATGTCCATGTTCTCTTTGCACTGCAGTATTTCAGGGAAGCACTTGCAGCCTGTTGCCACCAGTTTAGTAGGCGGCATCATGCTACAGCCCACTAGGCAGTAGCATGTTTTGAAGAGGTAAGTGGGGCATGGGCCAACCTTGGGTGCTGAATTGGGGGTGGGGGTTGGCTGCCAGCTCCTGCTGTCCGGGGCAGTAAACTACCCCATTATCTATGTGCTTCTAGGCTTCATTTTTTGCCCCATGGCAGTTGTGGAAAAGCTGTTGTTTCCTCCTTTCATTTTGCATGTCTCTAGACCTCACCCATCTCCTTTTGGGTGACAGAACGAGGAGCAATGGTTTCCATTGCAGCAAGGGAAGTTGAGGTTAGATATTAGGAGAAACTCTCTCACTAGAAGGGTGGTGAAGCACTGGAACAGTTTACCCAGAGAAGTTGTGGACTCGCCATCCTTGGAGGTTTTTAAGGCCTAGCTAGACAAAGCTTTTTCTGGGATGATGTAGTTGGGGCTGTCCCTGCACTGAGCAGGGGTTGGACGAGATGTGACCCCCTGAGGTCCCTCCCACCCTCGTTTTCTGTGGGTCTGACACAACAATCTGCCCCTTGGGAGGCCAGCTGTTTTGGCTGTGACCGACCCATTCCTGACCAGCTTCAGAAAGAGTTTTTCTGTATCCCAAGCACACCGCTCCCCCACAAGTGCCTTTCGGATCTGTCCACGTGTCCCTGCGAAGGCTGTCGGAGCAGCTGGCTCTCAAATGATCTTTACAATGGAAGTTAGCGTTGCTTCATGATGGTGTCTGCACTGCTCCACAGCAGCTCAGAAATCCCCTTTTGTTTGCATTACCAACAGGACTGAACTACATCCTGCAGTGGCAGCTCTGGATCCAGACTTAAAGATAGCTCACTTTTACCTTCAGGCTCGGCTGTGGAATTTAGGGAAGGGCTTTGATGCCTGGGGCCCCGAGTCTGTCACTTTCTGTAGCCCTACACTACTTACTTTTAGGGTGTAATGCCAGTATACTTTGCCTTTTACTTAACCATTGAGTGCTCTTTAATCAATGCTTGATTTCTTTTCATTGTTTAGATGAGCAGCTCAATCTTACCTCTTCGATCTGGCACTTGGGGTATGTTCAGGCTTAGAACAGTGTTTAGTTCTGCTGGGGCTTGGCCCAAGAAATTTGGGAGGGGTCATGGTGTCTTTGCTGCCTGGAGATAGTCATCCTTGAGGTCAGTTGCTTTCCAGGAAGAAAGTGCTCTGTTATCAGTGTGAGGGTTTCCCTTTGCAAGCCTGATTGCTTAAGCAAAGCTCACCACTGGGTTTCTCCTGGGGCCCTTTGCAGCCTGCAGGCTACGCCTGGGGCACTGGGTTTGGATAAGAATCAGAGGCCACTTAATAAGCATTTGTCGTCCTAACAATTTGCAACCACAGGCCTTAACCCAGCCAGGCATTCTGATCAGAGCTTGTCCTTAAGTGTTCCTGCCCTCTGATCCCAGTGCAGACAGGTGAGTGCCCACCTGCTGTGCGTGGTCTTTGAGCCTTGAGTTCTGCCGGGGAACTGTGGAGGCGTAAGGCTTGGAACAAATCACCTGGAGACGCTTGGGATCTCCATCCTTAGAACTTTTTAAGGGCAGGTTTAAGAGGCACTGAGCTGGGATGGTTTAGACAGGGGCAATCCTGCCTGGAGCAGGGGGCTGGACTAGATGTGCCCCCCTCTGGGCTCTGCCAGTCCTGTGATGGAGCATGGAGACAGAGCCCTTCCATGGTTAGGAGCCATGGGGTCTTCCCCGGCACCTTCTTATCATCAAGGTCATATTTTAATCTTGAGTTTATGCAGCTGGGACCACGATCAGCAAGGCCTTTTCAGCACTTTGTCTTCACCCCGCAACATGATAAACCTGGCGCTAACATGCCTGCCGGTAAGATGCCTGCAGATTGGATGAGACTTGATTGCAGTGTCAGGTTCTTGCTCCTGTCTGGAATCAGCTGCCTTCTTGTTGTCTATCCCTCATTGCAGCATGGCAAAGCTTGTCTAGTTTTATCCATGAAGGTAACAGGCCAGGTGCTGCCTGAGGTTCTGGTTAGTTGTGTCACACAAATGTGGTACTGCGAGGTACGATATGGTGTGAACTTAGAGGGTATTATCTAGAGTGACTGAGAGTATTATTTACCTGCGTGTCTGATGCCTTGGAAGGTGGGCTGAGCCACCTTTCATTTAGCCCTGGTAAAAATATGCACACGGGCAGCTGGCGCTGAGCTGTTGATGTGCTTTAAGCTCCCACTCTAATTTATGTTGGAGTGACTTGTTTCTGTGGCATTATTCTGCCCTGCGTTGTCTGTAGCTCCATGAGTTCAGTAGGAAGCAACAGAGCCTCTCTGAAAATCCTTCCCAAGGATTGTGCGTATCAGTTTGGTTATATCAATGCAATACTTTTCACGAGCTGGGCCGCACTGTGTCCAGAATAGAGCATTACTACTGAAATGCAGCCTCTCCCTGCAATTCCAGGGCTGCGGGCTGCGCACAGTCATACCTTAGGTGAGATCCAGTTCTTTTTCCTCTCTTTGCGGTGTTGTGTCAAATACAATGCAACTGCTGCTTCTGCTAATAAGGGAGGCAAACCCACTGGTTGGAGACAGCTGATACACTCAGCTGCACTTCCTGGCTTGGAGCCACAGGGAGTTTGGGCTGCAGTGTTTGCATGCGTCAGCAGTGGACACCCTCAGGGATTCTTGGATTATATTGGGCAGGATGCATCTTCAACCTGTTTCAAGCAGACAGAGAAACTGATGCCTCTATGTCAGCCTCAATTAAAGGAAGCATTAGAGATATTCATGAAAACACCATCACGGCAGTGTTCAGGTACAAGGACCCACACATGAGCCAGAATAGATATAGCATGTTGCAGCAGACACATTACTGAATAGATGTAGCATGTTGCAGCAGAAACAGTGCAGCAGACTACCCAGCTGCCTCCAGAAACTGGAGATGGACCATTGAGTACAGAAGGGGAATTCAACACCAGCTGTTACTAAAGAGCATTATATGTTGCCCTGAAGCTGGCCAGCCTCTGATCATACGTATTCTGATTGATCTTCCAGGCTGCATGCCATGGTACCTGATATAGGCAAATTCATGGGACTGTGAGAGATTTCCTAATATCTAATTGCAACTTGAGCCCATTGCTCCTTGTTCTGTCATCTGCCGCCACTGAAAACAGTCCAGCTCCATCCTCTTTCAAACCCCCTTTCCTGGAGTTGAAGGCTGCTATTCAGTCCCCCCCCTCAGTCTTCTCTTCTCCAGACTAAATACATCCTGTTCCGTGTCTAGGAGGCTTGTTTTTTTTTATTCCCAGCTCTGCCACTGACCTGCAGGGTGATCTTGGTCACTCCACCCGTCCAGCCTTGGTTCTCCCTATCTGAAAAATGAGGGCAGCAATACTGACCTTCTTGGTAAAGCATGCTGAGGTCTAGTGATGGAAAGTGTTACTTAAGAGCTAGGTGGTACCTGTTCTGTTTCTACTGTAGTCAGTGGAAACTTTCTTTCCAAACTTGCATGCATGGATGTTGAATGAGGAAACTTTCATGTGCAGCTTTACTACAAGCGTGAAGGCCATGGAACTTGTTGGTGCCTGTTCACACATACAACTGGTGTTTTCAAACGCCTCTTTTTGATGAAAAATAGTCATGCAGCATACACTTTACAGAGAACCAGTCTGGTTCATGCCCTTTTTCATACTATGTCCCTGTGTTAGATAGAACCGTGTGTGTGTCTCCTCCCATCCAGCCGTCTAGTATGGGAGGATGGCGATACCACTCTGAACCTCTCCTCCTCAATAAAACGTCATTCCCACTTGGAGAAGCTGTGGCCTGCTTATGAGAGGAAAAAATTCTCAGATCTCGCTACAAGTTGCGTAGTGATTCCCCGCATTGCCTGCTGTCTCATTCTTATCAAAATGTGGCTCTGGATGTAGGTATCTGATCTGTGCTCACAAACGAGGGACAAAGTCCTTAATAAAGTATCCATCCAATCCTCTGTCTTTTTAATGTATACTGATGTGCCCAGAAGTAACCCCACTCCAGAAAGACAAAATTTGTGCTTTCACTTAAATGTTTGGCCCTTACCATGATAAGAACCAGCACTGATAGAGGCCTTGCTTTTAATCAGGGTGCATAAAAAGCAACAATTAAAAGTAATATTTAAAAAATCTTATTTTTTTTAATTTAATTGAGATTTTTTTTATTTAATCGTATTTTTAATTTGTTAAGGTGCTTTAAAAAAATAAACCTATATAAAGATAGTTTTCATTTAAGATATGTTAAAGCTCAAAGATATCATTATGAAATATGGATTATAACTTCTAATCGTATACTATTTGAGACAATATATTCATGTAACATATTGAGGCTCCTCTATAGATTAATAAAGATTAAAGAGAGCCACTTGACCTAGTGGGACTCAGTGCTCAGTCTAGAAGATCCCATTAAAAATCTCTGTGGATTTGTGTCTCCAGAGATAACATCCTTGCTAACAGCAGTATATGGAGATGAGAGAGAACAGACCTGATTTCCTACCCATTGGCCCTGTTGTCTGTCTGCAAATTTGTGTGCACAAAGTCAAACCCTTACCTCTCTGTAAAAGTGCAAAGTGTCAGGAAGCTGGATAAATACAG
Organism: Gavialis gangeticus; assembly: GCF_001723915.1. Lineage (NCBI taxonomy): Eukaryota > Metazoa > Chordata > Crocodylia > Gavialidae > Gavialis > Gavialis gangeticus. The sequence continues at coordinate 30,197,487 of NW_017728995.1, read as the reverse complement.
GATTGTTGGTGGAGTAGATCTGGGCAAGGAGGAGGAGTCTGGAGATAAATGCAAGAAGGGAGGGGCAGTAGAAACAGAAGAGGAACATTTTGAGCAGAATTTTGTTGAAATTGCAAAATACTTCTGTAACTAGCACTTTCCAGCAGCTGCTGTGAAGAAAGCAGGAGGAGCCAAACTAACTCTCCCACGAGACGTGCAATAGAACTTAGCAGTGGACTGTTCTGAGCGATATATTGAGAACTGGCCTAATCTGATGACAATTTGTGAACACAATCATGGCAAGATAGATGGCATCATAGCCAAAGTTCTCAACATTGGGCTAAAGAGAAATGTAGAATGTATGCTGACTGTCCTGCAGCCTGTTTCTATAGCCTTGAACAAAGGTTACATCAAACAACAAGAATTCACTTTTTGTAGAAAACAGTGATTAAGTCAAGGCTTCCTAGCCAGTAATTTGAATTGCGATTTAAATCAAAATTTGATTTAAATCAAACCCGCCCTGCTTTTAATGTAGCTATTATCAAGAGCTAGGGTTAGAAGAGGGAGCTAACACCTAACAATATGAATGCCCTGCTGAGGGAGGTTTCCCTTATGTACATAGGATTTGATTCATGGGAACAACATGAGATGGAGCTCCTCTCCAACGGTGGAAACTCAGCCTTGTTCACTGCTTGTTTCAGCCTGAAGCAAAAAGCTTCGAGGTGCAGAACCACTTTTTTGGTCTAGTCAAATGGGAACCATTTACTTTTCATTATTCGGCTACTTGTTTTCCACTTGCTTTTTACTGATGGTGTCAGGTTTAAAAAGAGACTGCAGCATCTTAGTTATCTTGCAGGAAATGTCCATAACTTTGAATAGGGAGCTTTTTTAAAAAAAAGGACAGAAGCTTTAAAAAGTGTGTAAAATGTCCTTGGTTTCCGTCAAAGAGAAAGTCTCTTTCCATAGACAATGGCAGATGCCCATCATTATGTGATGGAGGCAGATAAAACCATCTTACTTTGTGAAGACCTTTAAACACTCAGATGCGCACTTTCCTGAGCATTTGTTGCTTTGCTGTACTTTGGGCTGAATTCAGGCCTGAATAATGGGTATAAGACTGCATAAAATGAAAGGGCAGAGATTGGTAGGTCTGGAGCACGGGTGGTCAGAGCACAGCTCATGGGCTTCTACAGTGGAGCCCCTGAAGGCATGTCCAGGATCAAGGTCCCAGCAGGCAGTCCCCTGTCTAGACCAGCTGGTACTGTTGTGTCTAAGTGAAGCATCACATGCTCAGCCTTATGTCCTTTTTTGGCCCCAGGCCTGGCATAGAGGGTGTGCTGCAGTCTGTTGCTGAGTAGCTACAACCACCCAGTTTCTAGTAGATTGCTCATAACAATGTCAGTGCTATTGTCTGTGTCCTGAATGCCTCCTACCGTGGTGCACACAAGCCCCTTGTCGGTTGACCTGGAATTTTTGTGGGTATGAGGAGGAAAGACCTGGGCTGGTGGGGAGGATTGGAAGCCTGCCCTTCGTTTAATTGCTACATTCTGACATTTTCTGATTTTGCAGATCCTCGACGAATGGTTTGGGCGAACCATTATCTGCTCCTGCGTGAAGCTGAGCTACGACCATGCACAGAGCATGATCGAACACCCCAAGAAGGTGCTTTCACCGGAGGAGCTGCCTCCCATCTCTCCCCAGCACACGATAGAGGAAATTCACTGGGCAGTGCTGAACCTCCACCGCATCGCCAAGCAGCTGCGCAAGCAACGCTTCATCGATGGTGCCCTTCGTTTGGATCAGGTCAGTAACCCTTGTGCATGGACCTGGGGCTGCCCAGGGGTCTTTTGCTGCCTTACAGCAATGCAGACCTAGAGTATAGAGCAGAAGAATCTTCCTTCTTGTTAGAACAGCAGCACGCTGGAATAGAGTCCCAGGGAAGCTGTGGAATCGCCTTCACTCGGCTTTCAAGAAGATGTTGGATAAGCATTGGTGAAGGATGACTCTGAGAAGCATTCCTGCTTCTCTGCAGGGGGGTGGGCTGGGTTACCCTTGAGGTCACAATCAAAACCTATGATTCTGTGGTTTACTACAGCAAAGCCAAGTGGGACTCTTGTGGTCTGTTGATCGGTCTAGAGACTCCAAGCAGGGATGAGACACAAGCAAAACTGTAAGTTTGTGTGTCCAAGTTTTCTTCACAGTATCACTGCCCCACATTGCACCAGTGCAGTAGGGAACCATAGAGGGAATCCTGTTGAAATCTCCTGGACAAAACATTCAGTGACATGTGAGCACTCATACTGAATTCTTCACAAGCTCTTATAACACCTATAAAGCTGTAGCTAAGTATCTGATACGTTTAAATAAATGATAATGATACAGCGATGTGATCAAGGAAGTTAGATGCCGTGACCATGCATTCTGCTATAAAGCAGGCTCTTTTCCAAAGCATGGTTCCCTCCACTACATCGGGCTTGAATTAGTCACATTTTCCCACTGCACTCATTTCAGTTCTGGGTGCAGGGCAAAGAACTGAACTGCAACTCAAGTGAGTTGAATTGTGCATATGGGAAAGAGGGATGCGTTTCAATAATCAGGGCATAAATGAAGTGACTTCTTCCTTGGGATCTTATCAGTTGTGCTGAGGTAACTGCTGCACTAAACTGTCACCTTTTGATTTGTGGACTCTCCATCCTTGGAGGTGTGTAAGACCTGGCTAGACAAAGCCTTGGCCAAGATGATGTAGTTGGGGCTGGTCCTGCTTGGAGCAGGGGGTTGGACTAGATGTCACCCGCCGAGGTCCCTTCCAACCTTCATTTTCTAGGATTCTAAAACCTGCTTGACAACACAGTGAAGGATTAGTTTGGCCTAATTACAGTCCCCTGTGGGCTTCTATATCACAAACTGAATTATTTCCCACGAGCACTGTTCCTTTCTCAGAGAATCTTGTTCCCAAAGCAAAAAATGGCTTCTAGAGAGGTGTTTCACACATTAACAATGTAAATTTAACCAAGGGTAATCTTGCACTCATGGGTCCTTTGTTCATATAGGCATGGGGACTGCTCTGTGGGGAGCTGTACATGCTCAGATAACATTATCAGCAGTCAACAAAGAATCCAAGGTCATGCAGACGGCTACTGCTGAAGAGAGCAAGATGAACCCAAGGGCACGTGCTGATGGGTAGAGCATATCTTGTTCGAGGCAAAGGAAGCATATGTCGCTTTTAACGTAGCAGCATTAGAAGGCCTCAGCTCTTGTTCCCATGACGTCCTTTGCTAACCTGGGTGTAGTTCTGTAGGAGATCCGCTTCCCAGCTCTGAGCAAGCGAGGGTGGGTCGGTTTGGGAAACGCACCTTTCCAATCGCAGGACCTCTCGTGGATTTCCTGTTGAGTAATGTAAATCCTAAACAATGGCAGATAAACTCTGGTAGGAAACCATGAGCAATTCGTTATCAGATTCCAAATAAACATGAAAGCAAAGGAAACAATCGTCCCATAGCATAAGGGAGGAGGTTGTTAAGAGACGTATTACTTCCATGCTTTCTCTCTCAAAGGGTTTGAGCCGTCTTCCCATACATAAAGATACACTTGGGGTCTGCCTTGTGTTCAGCATTGGACATCTCTACCAGCAGCTTGGTGGCCTGGTGATTCTGTTCCTGTTTCGCTAATGATGTTTGCCACCTGGATGTTTTTTCATCATTCCTGTTAATGTCTCGAGAAGACACGCTAGTTTGTTGCTTAGAGCAAGAAGCTGGGAATCGGAACTCCTTTGTCACCGATTCATTATGACTCTTGGCTTGGCTTTCACTTCCCCTGGTCAGCTCTTCTATAAGATAGCAATAACCCTCGTCTGCTGGACAGGATTGTTGAAACGTAATGCTTGTTCCCATAGAAAAATCTTAGCTGAGTCAGCTAAGGGTGTTGATGTGTGTTTCTTTGTAATGAAACAAATGCTTAATGATGAGAGAGTGGTCACGCCCAACTCCACGTGAATCTCCAAGAATTAATCCTCTTCCCACTGCAGCTCTTGGTATCTTCAGTATGTGATTGGATGCCACACTGTGATGCTTGAATACGGTGGGCACATTTATACAGTCTGGCAATTTTGTCTTTAATGATACCTGTCTAAATGATGATCAGATGATACCTGACCAGCTTTTGACCATGGGTCATACATGGTTTTGCCTGTTGATGTAAGCTTGGTACGGTATGGTCCGTATGGTAAGCTTGGTACGGTATGGACGATAAGCTTGACTGTTGTTACAACCTTGGTATGACTCAACTCGAGGTATTACTGCACAAATAAGAGGCGTGTCCTGGCCATGGTGAGCCAGTCCAGCTCGCTGTGTGGGGCAGCACTAAGGGTTGGATCACGGGGCTCCGTGGCCTGGATCTGGCCTGTGGACCATATGTTTGACACTGCTGCTCTAGAGAAAGTTGTCAGTTAAAGCTTTCACTACATGGCATCCAGACATTTCCTGACTAGATAATTCTTTTACCAGCCACCCTGGATAGGTTGTCCCGCACCCTCCAGCCAGCTGAGGCTGTGCTACCTTTGTATCTGGCATGGTGCAGCTCCTACTGAAATATCAGATGCAACCCTGCCATCCACATGTCAGCAAAAATGCTGAAAATGTGTCAAGAGTCCAGACAAGGGAGGTGAAAGGAGCAGAAATCTACCTCATAGTACAGGGGTCAGTGGCTTATGACCCATGGTGCCATTGGATCAGGGTCGCAGAGCTGGGGGGCTTTGGTGGCATTCAGGAGCTAGGGGCTTTGCCTGTGCCAGGGCTGGGCAGCGAGGAGAAGCAGTGGCAGTGCTTGGGTCGGACTTGCTGCTCTGCCTCGGACCTGAGCCGTGTTGTTTCTCTGCTGCCCTGAATCTTTGCTGTCCCTTGTTGTGGCAGGAGACTGAGGGCACTCAAGCTAGTTCGCTTTTCAGGAAGAAGGTGAAGATACAACTCAATCATATGCTTTAAGGATCTAGATGAGCATCAATATCTAATGCAAGAGGGGCCTCCCATCTGACAGATCAAGGTATAACCATATCCAGGGGCTGGAGGCTGCAGCTAGACCAATTCTGACTCAGAATAAAGCCAGAGTGCTAATAATTTTCCACTGAAACAACTTACCTTGTATAGTGATGGATCCACTGTCTTTGGAAGCCTTTAAACCAGGAGCTAAGGTTTGTCTACAAGATGAGGTCTCTATTTCTGCAAGAGGTAAGACTCGTGTGAGCACAGTTGTCCCTTCGGGCATTTGACTTTGAATCCCTGCTGCCTCCTCAACCCGTTCTCATTCCTTTTTTGCAGCCCTCTGCCTAGATTCCCATCCCCCATATCTGTGATACCCCACTGTCCCTGGCTATCCATTCCAGCCAGCCCTTTTCCAGGCTTCCCTCTAAGCTTCAGTCCACCAGCCATGAGCTGCAGAAAGGAAATCCTGCTCCACTGAATGTGATCCTCCCTTTCAACATGTAGCCATACACGTGCTGCAGTCTGGAGCCTTGCTTCTCTCCCTCGCCACCTTTTCCAGTCCATTTTCCTCACCTGGCACACCCAGCCCCTTCTGTCAGCGCTCCCTCATAGCTCCAGAGTGTAGTCTAGTAGCATCCCAAATCAGATACCTTAGTGCAGCATCATTTTCGTGACTGGACAAATAAAACTTGATTTCTGGGAAATCTGCCAAGGTCTAATCCATAATGATAAACGATAATGCTTTCTCTCTCGCTCAGAGCTGCAGTACTTGGATGCAAAAGCAAGAGGTGCCATAAATGCCAGAGAAGCAAATGAATTGTTTTAAGTATGTTTGTTTCTAAGTTCACATAAAAGCCCGTGTACAAGATGCCTACTATAAATGTAGTTCTCCTTTGCTTTAACTGCCTGAAGATGAACCACAGAGAGCATTACCCACAGGAGAACTGGTTGGAAAAATGCCCTATGCACATCCAGGCCGGAAATAAATTGGATCATAATCTTTATGATCCCCATAATTAAACAGCTGACTTGGAGTTGATTGATGGCTTTCGTTGTTCTGTGAGGCTGCTCTCCATAGCACCCGTCCCCACGTGCTTGAGTTGGTGACAGAGGTTTATCATGGAAATGATCAAAAGCGCATTTGCAGTAGACCAATTTGTGCCACTGGCACCAAGCTGTTTGCGGAGACTGCTCGTCACTTGTTTTGATGCCTGGGGGAAGCTGCAGAAAGGGAAAGGAAGCGAGTAAAAATGAGGGGTATCAGAGAATTACTCTGGTTAAAAACCAAACTGCAAACAAAAGGTTACCTCCTGTGTGGTCATGGATGGCTGGTCCTGTTGCAGGCGAGGGGTTTGTGTTGCTCTGTAGTTTGTAATGGGCTTTCACCAAAGTGGATGAATTTAGAGAGAGTAAGTGGAGCCCCTTTGCTTATTGTTTCAGCCCCTTGCTTACAGTGGGGCTGATTGCCTTCTTGACATTTTTATCCCAGATAGCAGCTTCAGTTCACTAACAAGATGGGATTCATGAATGCTGGTAACAGTGGAATAAGGCACATATGAGGAGCTTGGGGAAGTGAGAAAGAGGAACCAGAAGGTGTTACTAAGTGATTCACAATATCAAAAAACACGGAGTTGTCTTACAGATTCTCAGAGCTCCGACACATTTGGGGAATTCCTAATGTACGTACCATTTCCAAGGTGTCCATAAACCTGACTCCATGTTCGGTTCAGCTGGGAGCAGTAGACCTGTCATAGAAAGCAGGCAGCCCTGAGGGGTGGACTGTATATGTCAGCTGCACAGAGAAATGAGAACGAAGATGGTCAGGATGTGACAGCATCTGCATGGTGGTGGCGGTTCATAGGATTGTTTCCAACGGGCAAAGATAGAGAACCTCTATTTTTAGACAGTGACCCCCACTTATGCTTTATAATTGAATCGTTCAAGAGCCGAAGATTAATTACTATCTCAATTAAAATCTTCCCAGATAAATGTCGGTTGGAAACAATGCAAGAAAATTGCTTTCTTGTGTTTCCCCTCTGAGACCATTAGCAGATGAGCATAGGACTTCTCCTTCTCTTGCAATGCGGAGGTAGCCTGCGGCTTCGACTCCTATTTAAGGTGACATTGTGTGCAAGGTAAGGCGTAGAAGTGTGTCTTGCTCTAGCATGTGGGTGTGGAAGATGTCTGAAATGCTGCATGGCTGGGTTAGGAGGAGGCTGCAAGTACTGTGCATCAATGACAAGAAAGTCAGAGTGGCCCAGGCACCAATGAGTTCAGCAGTCAGGTTTTTTTTCAAGGCACCCACTGGCTGGTCTGATTGTGAGGTGCCTTTGGTTTGCTGTCTCAAGGCAGGGACTCTCTGAGAGAGTCAGAAATGACTTGGCCATAACTGGTGCATACAGACAGTGTCCCATGAGTAGCAGAGCCACCCTGTCCTGCCCCTTTCTTACAAGGAGCTTTGCCTTTCCTGGTTTTTGCAGTCCAAAAAGAGCTACAGCAGCCAGTCCTGCTTCTGCAAAAGGTACGTTTGGCACCAAGGTGTGGCATGCGGTGCCAGATCCCGTCTTGGCCTGCGTTTCATCAGGAATGAATTTGTCCTTGCAAACGTGTAGAATGCAGAGGAGTTCCCGTGACCGTGCACTTCAGCAGCCTGAAAGCATGAGCTAGAGCAGAGGTGTCAAACATACAGCTTGCGGAGCTGGGTCGTCTGGTCCTGGGGGCTCCCATAGGGGCCTGGGATTGGAGAGTGGGGTCTCATCACCAATATCCTGGGCGCAGAGCCCCACTTGACATGTGCATTGGCATTGGAGGACAAGCAGTGGCTGTGGTAACCCCGCATGGGACTTAAAGCCAGAGGCTCCTGGCTAGAGCGGCTTGCCCCTCCGTTTAGGGTTAGACCAAAGCTGTATTTGGAGTCAGGGAGAAATTTTTACCTCCTGGTCATATTGGTATGGACTGGGGGACACTTTGCCTTCCTCTGTAACAGGGATCACATCATGGTCTCAGCTTGGGATCTTTTGAGTACGGACTTACAACGTTTCGACTTACAATGTTTCACACTTACAACGTTTATAAATTGACACCCTGTTTCAACTTGACAACGCCAGTTTCGACTGTGCAGTGCTTGATCCGATGCCACGCCACGCCACGCCAGCGAACAAGTTCACTGCGTCACTCATCTCCCTGGAGAACAGCTGTCCAACCTCCTTGGACACTTTCTTTAAGAAAGCCGACAAGACTCCAGAGATACCTGCAGCTGGGACTCCTGAGAAGACTCCAGCCAAGAGCCCTTCAAAAAGCCCTGCAAAGTCACCTCAAAGAAGTCCTTCCAAATCAGTAGGATTGCTATTTACAATAGAAATACATTAATGTAGCTATATTACTCATCTATAATTAATTGACTACAAAATTCTGGGGTATTTTTGGTGAAAATAGGGTATTGGGCCTTGGTTCAGGAACCAATCCCCCATTTATAACATAGTTTCCTATGGGAAAATTGGTTCCGAGTCGCAACGTTTTGACTTAAGGTGTGGTTTTCAGGAACTGATTGTGTCGTAAGTCCGAGGCCTGCCTGTATATATTAACAACGTTTTACGGAGCAGGAGTGGCTACTGTAGTCCCCTTTCTTTACCTGTGTTGTGTCAGGGTTGGACGGTAGTTTTACTAAGAGGTTACCTTGTGGATTAGTATGGAATGACTTGGAGAGGGCCGATCCTGCCTTGGGCAGAGGGTTAGCCTCGATGACCTCCCGAGGTCCCTTCAGCCCTGCTCCTCTGCAGTTCTGTCCTGCCAGGAGACGTGTCTAGGAAAGTAATGATGGCAATACTCTGGGATGAATTTACCGTCAAGAAGCACACACATTGCTTTGTTTCTTCTCTCTAACTAATATAAATGTTGTAATCGCTAAGTCAGACACAGAGGTCCGTCCGTTATTTGCAGATCGCTTGCTTCTGGACAGGCAGCTCTGCCTGCCAGTGGCTTGCACTGTTGCAGCTGCTCCTGGAGTCTCAGCCTGTGCCCCGTTCAGAGGCAGTCCCCGTGGTGCTATGCTGCCCTGCCTTCTGCCACACTGTCAAGTAGCCAATTGACCCACCTCTGTGCCCTGTGCCTGAAAGCCCAGCTGCTACGTCCTAGAAACAGGTCTTTATGTTCTTAATTTAGAGACAGTGCTGTTCTGATGATCATATTTATCACTGCCGTAGAGTGTCCTCCACCTCCCTCAAAGCAAGTGACAGGTGAGGTTCACTTTCTCCTCTTCCCAGATTGGGAGACTAGACTGGGAAGAGGTGAAATGACCTCTCCAAGGCCACCCAGTGACTCAGTGGCAGAGAGGGCAGTCGAACACCTTCCTCATTCCCAGCCTGTAGTCCAAGGTCTTGCATTGTCAGCCTGGTTTATCTTCCTTCTCCTTTTATCAGTGCACATATTTATGTGGAAACAGGTTCTTTGTTATTCCTGAACTTCATCCCCAGCCCATTCATGGCATGCATGTGATGCTGCTGCTTCTCCCCAGGGGGATTTGGATGCCTCAGTGACAGGTGTGACTCGAGGAGAAAAATTCACAGCAGGAGCAGAGGAGGCTGTGACGGGAAGTCCTTTGTTCTGTTGCTGCACACGAGCTCTGTGTGGCCGGCATGGTTTTGAGTTAAAATATCAAAGGTCCACGACCCTGGAACACTTCCATGGATGCTTCTGCCCCAGACTCATAACGGGGGACCCCGATCCATCCAACTTTCTCAGGCTTTGGCATTGAACACATTTGTGCTTCAGCATTATGCAGGAGGCTTTCTTGCTAGAACTGGCGTGGGCTAGGCAGTGCTTCTTCAGATTCAGCACAGTACTTTTCCTTCCCTTTCAGATTTAGCTCCATCCCAACCAGGCAACCTCTGGGCGTAATCGTCCTCTTGCTGTGGCTGAGGCTTGAGGGCATTTGCATGTTCTTCGTGGTCACTGCCTACCACGGCAGGGTGCTCCGCGGGTACACATGGCAGTCTGTGAATGGCTGCACCGAGGTGGAGCCCAGCTGCGTGCGTTGAAGTATTCTTTGTGCGTGGCTCCCCTGGAGCGAGCCAGCTTGCTTAGAAACTGCTGAACTGAAGTGTGGGACCTCAGGATGTCAGAAAGCGTCTGAAACATGGAGGTGATCAGTAAGGCGAAGAGATGCTTGAAGGCTACTGCTGAGCACAACTTCGTGGCTTTGCTGAGTATGATAGGAAGGGATGCTGTTGCTTTTCTCAAAAGAGGCTCAAGGTGCAAACACTGGTTATCTCGATGGAGCAGAACCAAACTGATTCTTGGGGGAGCCTTATAAGAGCTTTGATAAAACAAAAGCCTCAAGAATGTATTTGTGTCGAGGTGTGCGCAGGGTGAATGGCAGGGTAAATGTCTTTTTTTTTTTGTCCAGGAGAAACATTCCCCATTCCAGTGCCCTCCTGTCGGATGCCGGTGTTTTTCTTGCAGAACCGTACGCAGACGTCATCACAAAACCTTTTGTTGTTTCAGGTTCCCTTTATCACGTATTCAAACTGAACTCGACAAGGGCTTTTTTTTTTCCCCAGGTATTAATTATAGCTGGCTGCATGGCTAATCCATCATCCACGTTGCATTGAGTCACCGCGTGCTGAGTGATGCAGCCTCAAACGCGACCGGTCTGCCCTAACTGAATGCACGGCGCACCGTTGTCAAAGCCTGTTTTGTTTCACCTGCCAGGGAGCGGTGGAAGAACTAAACGTGCCGTGGCAAAAGGCAGCCCCTGGGGAGGGAAGGCAGATGAAGTAGCTCCGCTCGGTGATATTTTTCCAATTTCACTTCCAATGCAAAAACAATTAAAGCAAATACCAGTTTGCACATCCGTCACTCATGTCATCAGCGGGTCTCGGAGCTCTTCGGAGCAAACCTCATAACCTACTTGCGGGGCGAGGAAGGGATTTCCCCTACCTTTAAAACTGGGGTGAATGGGCTGGTGTGTCTGCAGAGCTGAGCCCTGTTGCTCCCTTGCCACCTCCGAGATCAGGCCATAAGGTCGGCACTTGAAGCCGCAGTGAGTCAAGAGGCGAAGATGAGAATAGATTTACATGCCTGGATCCCAACTGCTGCCTGGGTTATTTCACGGACTAAGCCCCTCTTCAGGCAATAGCACGAATGATTCAGGACTAGGCCCAGGGTCTCTGAAGTAATGTGCACTGATAGTTTGCAGCCTGTTGCTTTGTTTTGAAAGCAAAGTCGCTGGGGCTTTGTCTCTAGGAGGGGCTTACATCATCCATCTTACCCCTGGACCGGTATGTAGCAAGAAGGACACGCGCTGTCATGCGAGCTCATTTCAGAGGCCACGTTTCACATGGGGGAGCGGAAGCATGCAACGCACGAGATCAGTTTGTGCTTGCATGTGGCACTTTGCCTTCAGGACTGGCCAGCACCTGATTCCTCGGAAGGGGAACCCCTTTTCTGCAAAACGCGCCTGTTCCTCTGCGCAGCGCTGTCCACTGTGGCGAAGGAGCTCGCTCGCCGCAGGCCCAGAAGCAACAACGGAGATGATGCTCGTCTCTGAAGGCAGGGAGTGCTGCAGCTCAGATGCACCTCGTTAGAAATGGATGTTTCCTCTCCTTTGCTCTTCATTACGTGCTATACTGACTGTCTCTCCTTGGTGCTATATTATGGGATGGGGTCGGTGGAACAGTAAAATAGCAGCTGTAGCAAGGAAGTCTTGTGCAGCTGTTTCCACAAGGGCACAGGCAGCTGGAAGGAACCAGTTGGGCAAAAGGATCCTGAAGGTCCTTTTAAGTGGGTAAATTCCTTTAAGAAAACTTGAGAGGCTTGTCTCTATGGTAGTGGGGATAAATAAAAAAGATAGATAAGTCTGGTAACCCAGTCTTTAAAAGCCATGGTACAGTTTCCATGCAGCAACCCATCATTTATATTTTGGCTGGTGGCTCTGGAGTGTGATGTGGCTTAGAGATCGCTGCTTGCACCAGGAAGGAAGCTGCAGTTGCACTCACGTTGATGATCCCATGGGGACTCCGGCAGTAGTGTAAAGTGGGGGGCTCACTGGACTCAGCGGGGCCAGGACTTCACCGCCGGTCCCCAGTCTCTAGTCCTGTGCTCTGATCCCAAGACTGTCCTTCATTCGTCTGAGATTTGCACTTATCCAGCCTGCGCTTAGCTCCTGACTATCACTCTAGAGTGGAATCTGGCCCCGGCTCCTGAGAAACAAAATGCTAAAATGACTAAAATGGGATTTTTTAAAATGCAATTTAGTAAATTCTTTCAGAGTTGGTGATGCCTTTAGCAGGTACAGGAGACAGAATGAAATAAACCAGGGTTTGGCATCTAGGACAATGAGTCACTTTTTCTGTTGCATCATGTACAAACTCTTTTCCCTTGCCGTGTATGTATGGTTGAAATTACTTTGAGGTTTTGAATTTTCACTTCGACACTCTGTTTTTTATTATTTTTCAAACATTACTGAAAGTGATGGTCCATCTTGCTGTGCCCACGTTGCCTTGCTGCTTTTTTTAAATAAGCCATTTCTGTAGCTAATTCAGCTAGTTGGGAGTCCAGTTGTTTCTCTGAAGTAGGGGTGAAGTTGCTGTGGGATTATCTGCCCATTGGCAAGGGGTGGCAGCGTAGAGTAGCCGTCATCCTAAGAACCAGGCTCGGATTCTTTGTGGAAGGAACCAGTCGTGCAAAAGGATCTTGAAGGTGCTTTAAATAAACTGCTTGGGTCTGTCTGCTTAAATCACAGCAGGTAAGAATAGCACAGGGTAGTTCTTCCCCAGGTGAGGTGGCACAGAAGGGACCCCTCCTGTTATCCCTTGCTCAGTGTATAGGAGTGGGGAGCACATGCAACCAGAAGAGTATAAAGCACTTCTTTTTTTTTTTCATTTCACTTTGTGTCTGCCCATCCCCAGGTCAAGCTATTGGAAACTGAGAAGTTTTCCACACTGGAGAGAAGCCGTTGAGTAACTTGAAGGCGTTTTAAACGTTAGTTTTGTCCTAGCTCTGCTCTTGCAGGAGTGCTGCTTTGGTTCACCGGTCTAGCAGCTGGACTTGGCTTGGCTAATTTGTTTGTGGCAACCAGCTTGTGGATAGCGGGAAAGAGGGAGCGCTGAGTGGCTCAGCACTTTCCTTTGGAGTCATGTCTGTAGCGGAGCGGAGGCCCGGCCAGCCTGCTCTCCCTGGAAGGACTTTACAGCAGCGAGCATTCACTGAGGTCATCTGCAATTAGTGGGGATTCATTACCATACCGTGCCTTGTGCATCCTGAAGGCTGGAGAGAATGCAGAGGTCACTGTAAGTCCTGAGAGACAGGTGAGATGTAAATATGGTGCATAAACAGGGTTTCCATCACTGTCAAGCCTGTTCACCAGAACCATTTTACCTGGAGCAATGGAGCTTCCCACATGCCAATGCCGACAGGATGATGAATAGCTGGCTTTTTATGATGATGAAATCCCGGAGCCAGCTTGAAAGTCTTGAGCTCACACACCTGCAGCCTTCACCTTAGCAAGAAACAGGCAGCTGCTTGGCATGAACCCAATGATACTCCCACTCGATTGTGCCACTGCTGTCTGCCACGTCCCCCAGCTCCCAGGCAGAGCTAGTAAATGGGCAGGGAGACAACCCGGTCGGCCTGTGTCTACCCCCTTTAGCAGAACTGTCCTCGTACTGAATCCTTCTGCTTGGTGGGTTTCTTGGGGGGGGGGGGGGGGGTTGTT
>NW_017728995.1:30172901-30183808 GCF_001723915.1 Gavialis gangeticus | reverse complement strand
GGGGGGGGTGTTGATTGGCCTGTCTCTATGCATGCAGGGATTTTTTACTAGTTTGTGTGTGTTTGGTGGTTGCATCCAACAAGAAAGATGAATAGCTTGTACAAGTAGTCCGTACAACAGCTTGCTTGCTTGCTCGTGGGTTAGGGCATAGCAATAAGTGTTCTCCTAAGCTTCATGAATTTCAGCTGGCAGTTTAGTGTGGCCAGAGCCTCTGTCATCTTTGGAGGAGCTCTTCAGAAGAGCCACAAAACCATCATACCAGTAACACGCCAGTGCTGAACCCACCTTTTTCTGCCAGCGTCCCCATGCAAAACCTTGGCCTGATGCTCAGAAATGCTGAGCACTGACGGTCCCTCTTGGAGTCTCTGGGCTCCCTCTGTGTGAAGAAAAAACCTGCCCCCCAGATGAGATTGCCACAGTAAATGCCCAGTGTTACTTGAAAAAGATATATATTTTTTGCAGTTTCTCAGTCAGTCTAATAAAAGGTATCATCTCTGCACCACGAGTTCTAGAGTTTTGCATGTTTTCAGTGTTGAAGCATTAGATGCAATGTCCAGCCTAAATTAAGTGGTTGTGTTAGAGCGACGTCGCTGTGATGGTGCAGCAATCATGCAAGTGGCAAGTATTTCTCAGGGTGATATCTTTTATTGGGCCAACTGCATAGCTGGGGTAGAGTTAGACAAGCTTTTAAAGGCAAGAGTTTTTTTCAGGAGACCTGGCTGGCTTCTAGTTGGGACTCAGTTGGGATGGACTTAGACAAGCTTGTGAATGCATGGCACTGCAGTGACCTGAAGAAGAAGGTTTGCATTCGAAAGCTGGTCCAACTGTATGCGAACTATGCCGCTCTTCTGATACAAGCTCTTGCCCTAAGAAATCCTTGGGTCTTGCAGCCAAAATTAATTGATTCTGAGAATTTTGCTGAAGTTACGACATCGCAGAAGTTAATGGTGGAAAGGGACAGTGGTAGGCAATTAGCTTCAGTCCCACCAATATGTTTGCTTGGTGTTTCAGGGGCCCCGAGCTTTTGGACTCAGTAGGTTTCACCCAGGCTGGAGGCAGCAGCCTGAAGGTGTGGACCATGGGCAGGAAGGTTGTCTGAGGGGCTGGGCATCAGGTTCGTCTCTCTCTAAAATTTGAAACATGCAACGTAACAGCTGGCGCAGCCCTTGCAGAGAGCTCTGCTCTGTGCTCCCCAGGACACTGGGGTAGAGTTCACGAGAGCAAAAGCCTTTTGTCCTCGTGCAAAGTGACTTGCTTGACTGCCTCTGATCTCATCATCGGGCGGTTCTTTTCATTACCGGCAGCCAGCTAACCTGCTGGGTCCAGCTCTGCTTGTAATTGGCTCGTGCTTGAAATAGTCCTGGGTGCAACGAAACCCTGGGGTGCGAGGTGCCTCCTCGTGCAAGCCCGGTAGCATCGCTCTGCCGGCTTTGCTCCGCAGGTGAAAGACGCACACGGCACAGTAAGTGCCTGTGAAATCACTGATACTGGGGAAGTGGAGCAGGGGCCTTTCCCCCAGCATGTTAAACAGGGAAAGCATCTTGAGGTTGGGGTATGGAAAGCAGCATGAAGCTTGATCTCCTTTAAAAAGAAAAGACTTGAGAGAGAGTCCTTTAGCAAAGCAATTTGTTTCTCCTTTCTGGGAGCAGAGCTTCCAGGCAGGCTCAGTAAATTCTGAAGTACAATCAACAGGACTGGAAAAAAAATATCAAGTGAAGTAACACGGTGGCTGTGGTAAACATGAACCGAAGCCCTTGGAAGTAGCTAATGGCATACCACAAAAGAGTCTCCTTCCATGCACCGTGGGCCGTGCCAGCAGCGAGCACTGCCAGCGCTGGCTTCTTAAGAGAGGAAAGCATCATTTGGCTCTCTTGGATTTCACTACTCTCCCTCTGCTCCCTCCCTCGCAGCAAAAAGCCTTTCCAGTTGTAAAGAAGTGAATTAACTCCCGATCCTTTTGAAACCCTTCATGTCAGTGATAGATGAGGCAGCTTTCTATGACTTCAAAGCGGAAAGCTCTGCTCGTGAATGCGGGCCAGGGGAGTTGAAAAGTCCAAGTGGAACAGGGGAGGACATGGTGTGACCCAGCTGTCAGGGAGGACACCCTGGAGACTACCCCTGCTGGTGCCATGGAAAGGCAGGACAATGCCACTTTCACCAAGCGGAGTATCCTGAATGCCCATTTTTTGTCCCGTTTTCAATGGACTTGGGCACATCACTTAACATACAGCGGTCATTTGTGCTGGCTTCACAGAGCCTCAAAGGCATCCAAAGGGTGCTCCCTGCCCCGCATAATGGAGACTGAGCACAGTGATGTTTCGGAGAGCTTGTTTCAAGCGTCCATAGCTAATCATATTAGCGATGACCTTCTGGGCAGCACTTTTCATAGTTGCCATGCATTTTGTCCAGTGCTTGAGTGATGTTGTGCATTGGGATGTATTCATGCATCATCTAATTTAATCAGGAGAGTTAATCCCCTCTCTTGTCCTACACTCTCAGAATTTACTAGCCCCTTTTGAGTCCTTAGCCTGTTGTCTGCGTCTCCTTCGTAAGCTAATGCAGGAGCCGAGAGAGAGTTTTTGTATTTGCTCCGAGGGTCTGTTTTCAAGAACTCAGATTTCTTTAATGCAAGGGATACTTTTAGCAGGATCACATTCATTCTTGTTCTCCTATGAGTTTTGCCTTGAATGTCTTTCTATGGAGACATATGGGCTTGCACATGAGGGTTTAAGAAAACAAAACGCTGCAAATGGAAAACCAGCTGAGAAGAGCACTACATCTCCCGGAATATTTTTGGAATAAATCACTAATTGCAAGAGCTTGACAGCCTCTGTAAAATATAGCATTGGTTTCTGCTCCTGAGAGCTTAGTTCTCAATAGAGATCGCTCCCAATCAGGGACTGGGCGGGGGGTACAAAGCACCCCACAGCCATACAGGTGGGGAGGTGGATTTAGGCAAGCTCCCCACGCAGAGAGAGCTCTTTACAGCTGCTGTGGTTTGCAAAAGTTGGGCATGTCTAAGGGAAAGTGAATCTTCAGCCTCTACGGTAAGGACTGCTTCAAAAGTATTTCCAATTCATGGTTTCATCAGTGCCCCAAGGGACTTTGCAGCATGGGCGCCTATGTTAAAAATAGGAATTTGAAAGGCAGTTGTCCTGTAAGTGGCTCCGGGAGTGGATGGGGCAAGTCCTGGGGAGGGAAGAGAACCATCAGGCTTTCTGATGATATGTGATCGGGTTGCTAATCTCCTGAACTCCCAAAGGCAGGAAACCTTTTAATTCTGTTGCACTTGCCGAGGCAGATTGTTGAGTAAATAAATACCTTGTGCTTTGGTTTGGTTTCTAGAGTCTCGTTCTCTTCATCCACTTTGCTGGTACCCACAGCCCTAAGTAGTGGAATAAATCCCCGATGCCTTTGAAACCTGAGACTTGGTTTGCACCGGCTCGCGGAACTGCAGCTTTGGAAACACAAGTTCTCCCATCTGAACTTCCTGCTGTTCCTTGTGCGTGTGCTCTGGTTTGGGTTTGATGAGAGGAATGAAGACTGGCATTAAAAACCCCATAGATTGGCGACTGGTTTGAGAGCTACAGTTATAAATGTCTGTATGTTCACTTTGCAGGACTGTAATGCTGCTTGCAAACTGTAACCACAGCTACCAAACAAACCACGGCCAGCCCCTTACATATGTTAAATAGCAGTGTCCAACAGAAAGTTATAAGAAGCCTGCTGTGCATTAATGCTGGGAGAATATCACCGACCATACCCCACACGCTACAATCCCAGGGTTGGCCATGGTGGCAGAGGTTCAGACATCATGTTGGGCAGATTTTAAAAAAACACCTTGCATTTTTATGTGGCACCTTTTCAGAGTGAAAGTGCCCCAGACCTGTTTCAGGTGCATAAACACTGGTTCACTGCTGAAATACAGCTGCGTGTAGACTGGAGCCCTGCAGCATACCACATGATGCAGGACACTTGTGAGATGGGGAGGTTGTGATCCAGAACAGGAGACAACCCCTTCCAATCATGTGAAAAGCATAATCTGAGCTGTTATCACATGGAGAAGACAGTCTGTAACTATCCCACCTGGTAAACTGCACAGGACTCCAAGTACCTCTCCGGGAAGGATGGCAGGCCAGTTAATTCATGCTGGAATCTGGTCCCGGTGACTGGGGACCCTAGCTATTTTGTATCTTTTGGGGGGTTGAATTTACACAGTAATGGGTCTGTTTATAAACAGGTTGTTTCCAGATCTTGGTATTTTCAACCTCGGTTTAAGGGTTGGCAAAATAAGATTGGAAGGCTGTTGTGATGGTCTTCGTTACCTGGCAAGAGCTCTTATCCGTTCAGCACGGCGCTGTCCATATTTTAGCGTATTTACTCCTCGAGTGCTGGGAGACGAACTTTCATCTGCCTTCGAACGCAGCATTGCGGAAATCGAGACAGTACCTGGAGATGAAACTGGTCCATGCTCCTGAGTCTGTGGAGTTTCATTAAGAGCTCAGTGGGGGGAAATCAGTTGATACAAATAGACCTAAGCAAATGGAGTTTGCCGGATCTCATCAGACCGTAGATCCTTGTATCCTGCCTGCAGCGATGGTCAAGAATAGCACATTAGAGATGCACAACTCGTTAACTGGGGTTAATTTAAAACATTGCCTGTCTGCTTTCTCTAGGCTCATGAAACAATACCAAGTTACTTTATAAAAATGCCAAATGATGAGACTGTGAATCCACCCCTTGCCCTCTGCTCCACACAGCACCCAGGAAAATCCAAACCTTTTCAGCTCCTGAAAGCACTGAAAGAAAAGGGAGGTTGAAGAGTTGAGGCTGGAGGTTGATGGAGTTGAGCTTTGCCATACCCAGGAGAGGAGGGGTGGGCAGGATCCGGCCCAGAGAGGAACTCTGACTGTCCCACGGTGGGGGTCTCAGTCCTTCATGGCCCAGGTGCTGTCATGCCCGTGATGCGCTGGGCTCCCCCCAGAAATGCAGGAGGGCTGGGGTGGCTCCACTGCTGGACTCCGTTTCTGGGCAACCCAGGTGGTGGTGGCTCCTTCCAGCTGCTGCTGGCCCTGGCCCCATGGAGACTCGCGTGGACCTAAATGCACAGCCCCGACTGCAGCCCACTCTGGCTGGAACGAACCAGCTACATACCAGCCAGGACCTGCACATGCGGCCCCAACCCCAGCTTTCCCCATGTTTGCTCCGGACTGGCCTGCCCAATACTGGCAGTGGTAGCACTCAGGCAGGAACTACTGCTGAGCATGGGGAAAAGTGGCTCCCCCCTTCCCCTTTGCCGCTGCTGGGCCCTTCTTGCTGCAGCCACCTGGAGCTTGTGCCGGGGCTGCCCTGCAGCTCCTCTCCACTGCCGTGACCAGTGCTGCCTCTGGGCCACCCAGCAAGCAGTGGTGGCAGTGGAGAGGAGCCTCAGAGCAGCCTGGGCATAGGCTCCAGGCGGCCGCAGCAAGAACGGCCTGGCAGTGGCAAGTGGGGGGGTGGCCGCTTTTCCCCTGCACCCAGCAGCAACTTCTGCCCGGCCGCCGCTGCTCATCGTGGGTGGGCCAGTCCAGAGCAGGTGCAGAGCCAGCCAGGGCTGGAGCTGTGCACGTGGGTCCCGGGCTGGTCCAGAGCTGGTCCTCTCCAGCCAGGGGATCCGGGGATATGCACTCAGCTATCACATGGCGCTGGTGACAGCGGCAGTGGCAGGGAGGAGCCACAGGGCCCGCGGGCTCCAGGTTTGGTGAGCTTTTGTCAGGGGTTGGAGTGCTGACTAGCCCACAACAGCTCCCCAAAATTGCCTGTGTGGCTCATGGGCCAAATAATTGCCCACCCCTGCAATAGAGTGGCCAGTTCCAGAGCTCATGGCTTTTTACGGAGAGCACTGTACTTCCAGCCATCACACGCACCCCTGGGACTGCCCGCTTGACCTCTGGAGCACTGCAGCTGGTCTCTGCTGCTGGGGTATGGAACAGGGAGGATTGTTCTCTGTCTTTTGCACAAGACCCAACCCACCTAAAGGCTTTACAGATAATTAGCAAAACCTTGGCTGGCGTCCAGACGTTAATTGGGACTAGAGAAGACCCTGGATCATAGCAAGACCAAAACCTCCTTACCTGTATGAGAGTCCACTAAGTAAGCAGGCAGCCACCTTGGAAGTCGTTGTCCAGGTATCACATCCAACAGAGTACGTTGCAGGTATCCAGTTTTGAGATTAGCTTGGACATTTATTCATCCAAACCTTGACAGCATCCTCTGTACTGAAGTATTGCTTGGAAGTTGCAATAGTCATTGAATTGTGGATCTATCTGGCTGTAATACTGTATATAACCAGGTGAGGCAAGATGCAGATATAACTGTAATCTCAGGTTTTGTAGTGTGTATTGCTTAAATTCTAGCCCTTATCTTTCTAGTGCAGTTTTGTTTGATTGAATCTTTCCAGCTGCAAGCTGTGGCTCACTGATGCAACTGCTGTTGCATCTCTATGGTCATCAGGACCTCTGTCGGGCAGATCTAACTTTTTCTTCCACGTCTTTCTTCTTAACTATTTTTCTTTCCTCTTCATGATTTTTCTAGTTCTCTCCAGATGAGTGGCTCCATGACTGCTTTCTTGGTAGCATACTTCTGAGGATTTCTGAACTATTTCACCCTGCCTTTTTCTGGGCAGGGATGTGTAACTGAAATATTCAGACTTTACACTATTGAAGTGCTTTGTTCTACTGACCAGTGTAGGCCTTTCCCAGTACGTGTAGCCCCACCTGTCTCCTTTTCACAGGACATGCGCTTTCACATTGTCCTTCCCAGAGACTTCCTGTGTCTGGGAAGCTAAGCTGTTGAAAGGCATCGTTCCCAGCACCACATCTGCCTTGCCTGAGCAAGGCTTGATAATTGCACTTAGCAGAGAGAGTTTATATAATACTCATTACACCAGCCTGCTAGCTAAACTTATGAACATGCATCTTCAATTAACCTCTGCAGTGCCCTGCACCGTGACATGACCTTCCTTGAATATCAGTGCTACTGTTGTCAAGATGCAACAATTAGGCTTTTCTTGGAAGGGTTATGTACTTCAACTTGCTTCCCTGACCCTGTTGTGGTTGTTGTCCGAGAAGTCTCTCTGGCAAAATATCTCCCTCCTTTTGGAAGTGGGGAAGAAGTGTCACCTGCTCCTCATAGATATGCATCTGGGATAACATGCTTATAAGACCACAAAGCAACAAAATGAGACACCGGCCACTCAGTTATATCATAGCTGTGCACTGCTCTGTGTTCATGATGTGGTGGCTCCTCCGAGAACCTCAAATTATAGTGCATTTCTTTTTTTGGTTAAGCGTCTTGGTTTTCTGTTAAGCAAAATGTCTAAGTGATGAGCCACTTTTCATACATGCCAGATTAATCTAACAGTGCTAGGTGTGGATCTGCATCCAGCTCTTCAGGGTTTTCCAGTAGCCGCTTTACTATTTTAACACTTTTCCAGCAAATTTTTCTTTTGGGTTTAGTAGGCTAGTGATGACATGTCTAAATCTAAGCTATATTGCAAACAGCATAAACTCGTGTATATTAAATTGAGTCCCATCCTCAAACATTACTGCTCTGTCTAGCAATGTGGATGTGTTGTACATGATCACCTATTACCTACAGGGTATGTAATAAAATTGTTTCAGGGAATGAGTGCATGGTTTGGGTTTTTTTACAAACCCCAGTTAAGCTATGTTAGGTTTCATTTGAAGCCAGTATAAAACATATCCAGCCCTTTTACTTCAATCTTTAAATAACCTTCATGTCTCCTTTTTAATATATGCTTTCTGTAACATCTTAGGGATCTCTAGCCTGGTATCTTGAAATAAAATCCATCTTGGACAAAATGATCATTTCCAAGTAAGTGCTAAGGGCTGGGAACATGCTGTCCCAGCCACCCTGCTGCTACTAGCCATAATTGCTCCCTGCAGATTCGTATCCTGAGCTGTTGTTCTGGCAATTGCAGTTCACATTTCATTGAAAACGAGATGGGTATTCTTCTTGCCAGATCAGTATATGTAGTGTCTTGCCCTGGACTCTGTTCCACTGGACGTCTGTCAGGTGCTCTGGTTTGAATTTTTGCCGCCATCAAATCTCTCCCAGGTTTGATTTGCTAATCATACATTTGTAATTGAAAACATGATCTTGGTGTTTTTTCTGTATTTCTGAGGGCTGAGGTGTTGCCAGGTCTCTCTTGACAAGGGTATCAAGTGTTTTGCAAACAGTTTCAGCTAAAACTAACCTCTCCTAAATAAAGACATTACATTTGCATTATACCAGTGGATGAAGTCCAAAGCCTCTTCTGCTCTTCTCCTTTAGCACTGCTTTTGTTAGCGCCAGTGACGCAAAAGTGAAAAGTCTCCGACTTGGTCATGCTGATGCAAGAGGACAGGGCCAGAGCCCCCTCCTCAAAGCCAGAAACAGGCAACCTACTTCGTGCTTACTTTCACAGACCCTTTAGGACTAATTAGCTGCTGCTGCTTCTCAAGCTCGTTCAGAGTCCTGCACTATGTTGGCTGGACGTTTTTGCAGAGTGATGCTCCCGGGTTGACGTTTTGAGCGGCTGGAGTAGGCACAGGTTTCCCTACATAGTTCCCTGCTCCCAGGAGTCCATGTACCTGTCTCTTGTCTGTTGGCACAGGGATGCTTGTGAGCCAACCTGCACACTTCACTGTGTTAACTTTTCTCCCAGGCTTGTTATTTCCTTTATGCTGAATTTACGTTTTTACAAGCTCAGCATTAGCCCAGCAAATCTGGCTCCTTGTAACGCTCCCCAGAGCCCCTAACTGTGCTCTTCTACTGCTTTGCCCTAGGTCAGGATGTCCTCCCTGCGGACACCGTATATATCACCGTGATTGTGCATTTCCCAGTGAAACACCTCAGGTGCTGAACACAATCCAAACGGCAGCCTGAGAAAACAGCCTCCCAAAGACGGTGCTAAGTGCAGACAGATGTGTGCAGTGTCTTTATTGGCACCTCTCTGGATGCTGCTGAGGCATCACATAGAAAAATATTTGATGTCTGCCACAGTCTTCAAAACTTTCCCCTTGCAGACCATAGGAAATGACCCCTCAATTTGCGTAATAATTTAATTATTTTGGGGTTACACATAAGCGAAAGGCTCCATCTTTTAGCTACCCCCTTCAGTCACCAGTGAGGACACCACTCTCTTGGTTTTTGTGATTCCCAAAAAATGGGCCGACCCTGCTCCTCTCCTAGCCTCTCCCCCAGGCATGGAAGAGAACTTCCTTCTGGATGTGAATGATGGGACCTGTGAGCTCTTGTAGCTCTGCTGACAGCTTTCTCCTCCCTTTGGGGGCACATCCTCGCACTCTTCCTCAGTTGTTCTGGACCCCAGCTCCTCTGGAGAGACCAATAGCTTGATGATCTTCAAATTGGCTAACTGGCATTTCTTTTCCTGCTATAGCTTTACCTTTTCTGTTTTATTTCCCTTTATGTCCAGTTCACATCCTCCTCCAGCGGGGATAAGATTGCCACTGCCAGCCCTAAGTTGTACCCGTCTGCTTTGCCCTGCCCGTGACTTCTCCTGGTGCTCCTGTTTCCGGTAGCTCGGTGCCTTAGGGTCACAGGGCTGGCAAGGACAACAGCCCCCTGGGTAGTTAATATACATTTGTGTATATATAATGCCCATTGTTCAGCTTGTTCCGTTGTCCTGCTGTGCTGACAGTTTGGAAGTTTTTACTGAGATTTGATCGCTGTTTGCTTTGCTGTAGTTCAAACCCGCTGACACACGGCCTGCCCTCTGCGGCAAGAGAGAATAACAAATGCACTTATTAACATTAATAAATGTCTCACTTGCTCACCAGCCGACAGCCCATTCATCATCAGCTGCAACACCGCTGGCTGCTCCTGTGAGCTATCGGTGCTGTTGTCATCCTTCTTGGGCACACTTGTGCTTGCAAACTCTTGCAGTGTGATCCCCGGTGTTACATTCCTAGTCTCTTTAAGCGTATGCCAGGCATTGCTGGTGCTGCTCCGTGCAGCTCCTGGTGCTGTTCTTGCTCAACTCTGCTGTTTTGTTCCAGGTACTTATCTGCTTTCTTTTTTTGCCTTTTGTGTTTTCAGTTTTTAATTGCATTTACAGTGCCCGAGCACTGTCCAGTCTCTATAAGCTTCATTCTGGACAGGCAGCGTCCTTCTCTTAGCAAACTCTCATTGCTTTGTCAAAGGTTAATCCGAGTCTTTTGGTAATCTAAGTGTGTTTAGTTTTACTTCTGATTCCCATCACACAGTGGCTATTTATTCCATTTTCCCCACCCCCTACCTAACTGCTGAGCTTTTGCTTCATAGCCTTAAGACTATTACCTCTCATTTTTAATAGGGAGACATTGAGGCTGAGGGTTAAGTGTGATGCTCAGGGTAGCTCATCCGAATTAGGCCTCATAACACAGGGATTTTTAATAACCAGAGAAATGAGCTAGGCAAACCCCGGCCCTTTTCAGGTTAGAAAACCCCAGCGCTCCCAAAGTCTGTTACAGCAGACTCCAGATGCCTCCCCCCCAAATAATAGAAACAAAACCAGTCCTAATGCCGTGCATCACCTCCATAGTAGTGCTGCTGCTGTGCGAGGTGCTCGTACCACCAGCAAAAACAGGGAGCAATTGAAACAAAGCCTGGAAGGCCGACTAGAAGAAAGGGAAAGCATTTAAGCAGTGAGATTTGGCATGCATCTTGTTAGTGTCACTATTTTTTATGTGGCATTTCCTAGGGATGTTTTGCTTTTATTTTAAAATTGATGTATGCACATAAAAGGGTTTTAGCTTCATTAGCCGTTCCTTGGGGAATCTAGAACATGCAGTATTGTGTCAGCATTCATTAGTCTCCAAAGAAGAGTTTAAATCCAGTAATATAAATCTAGTGCTGTTTTGCAA
>NW_017728995.1:30172600-30172890 GCF_001723915.1 Gavialis gangeticus | reverse complement strand
TATAAATCTAGTGCTGTTTTGCAAGTTGCTTCGCTCCTATGGTTTTCCCTAACGATGAACCCACAGAAGAGGATCTGATTGACTTATAAATTGAAGATCAAGGGGCACAGGGCAGCCTCTGGGGGTGGCACGCAGCAGATCAGCAAGGGGGGGTAGGGATCAGAGCAGCAGATTGGGCTGGGAACAGAAAGCTAATTTGTGCCATGCCTGCCAAAAAGGTTGGCCCTCACTGAAGTAAAGTATAGTGAGCCTCTCCTCTTTTGAAGTAGATGTGGGGCCATTTTGGTGCT
>NW_017728995.1:30144118-30167600 GCF_001723915.1 Gavialis gangeticus | reverse complement strand
CAAGGGGGGGTAGGGATCAGAGCAGCAGATTGGGCTGGGAACAGAAAGCTAATTTGTGCCATGCCTGCCAAAAAGGTTGGCCCTCACTGAAGTAAAGTATAGTGAGCCTCTCCTCTTTTGAAGTAGATGTGGGGCCATTTTGGTGCTTTGATTTGTGGGGTAGGCGCCGCACACGCCTGCGCAGCTTCCGTTCAGAGTCATGGCTCAGTCAAGGATGGAAAATTTGCCTTCCTCTTCGCAGAGGAGGCTCAGTTTGGAGTCGCAGTGGCTGCAATGGAAAACTGAAAGGGTAGTTTTCTGTGTTGATGGAAGTTTGCACATTTGTGCTCAAAAGGACAAGGTGAAAAGCATGTGCTTTTGTCACTTTTTTTAAAATGCAGTTTCAAGTTGCACTAAACAACTGGATTCATTTAAAAAAAACTGCTTTCTAATTCCTTTGGTTTTATGCCCTCTGTTTGTGGGACGATTCACTGTCACTGGCTTCCTGTGCCTAGTGCTGCTCAGTTTTCTCTGCCCCGTGGGTCTTTACCTGGCAATGGAAAAGAAGAAACACCTGCCACGTGTAAAATGACAGGAACAATGTGGAGGACACAGAACCAGGGCCGAGGCAGCACCAGAGGCCAGGCTAAACGCCTTTTCCCAAGCAGGTTGCTTTCAAGCTGATGTGGCCCTTTGTCCACAGGTGCGAGTGTTGGAGATAACTCTGTGGTGGGGGTGCACACGCACTGGAGGTGATGGTGCTGCACTAATTGATGCACAACAAAGCCCAGGGTGAATTGTCCAGACGCAGCAATTTATATGCAGCAGAGACAGAGAGAGCCAGTCCCATACTGAACGGTGTTGTGGCTTCAGGTAAGAGCTGGGGAGCAAATGGAAGGCAAGAGTAGATCATTTGCCCTGGACCACCTTCCTCCATTGTAACCGGGAAGAAACTGGCCTGACCTTGGTGGGACTTTTCTGCAGATGTGTGATGACTGTTATTTTGCAGTTCTCACAATCGTTGGCTTGCTATGAATTGAACTTGTTCTGGATCCCATGTGGGACCAGGTTGGATCAGTCCCTCACCCCACCCTGTCCCAGCCTGTGTTCGGGTCTGATGGTTTCAGTGCGTGTGACTCTATGGTCAGAGGGCAAAGAGCAAATAGTCGCGGGCGTCTCCTCTCTCTAGGGGAATGGGGCTTGGGGCTGGCATGAGAAGTGCTGTGGGGAGGGCAGCAAAGAAAACCGGCACATTCCCCACAGAGGATTCACACTGGAAATGTTGGAGAGCAGAGTGGACTAAAAACCCAAAGGCTTCTTGCTGGAAGCAACAAGATGAATGGCACAGGTTTAAGTAATGGACCCCCCTGGCAGAGGACTCCTGCATGTCACCTCCCATCCAGACTGGTGGGGAAAAGCAAACTGGCCACTGAAATTCAATGCCAGGATTGGCCAGGTGCCCACTTTCTTCAGCACCAGGAGGAAGGGGCCCCATGTGCCCCATTCCCAGTAAAGGGGCTCATCCATGATTTTAGTAGGGAGCTTTCTTATTATGGGATCCTTCAGCTGCCTTGTCCGACCTGTTCTGGCCTTACCTAGCCACCCCCTTCTCCTAAAGCCGGGGGAGTGGAGCGGAGACTCTCCTAGAGGGCCATCGCCTGAAGTTTCTAACTTCAGTGAAAATAGAAAAGCGCTCTGGAAAGCGGAGGCATATAGGATTCGAGAGCAGTTTAAGTGAAAACCCAGCTGTGAGGTTTACAGACTGCACTTCTGCTAGGGATCATCCAATGTGAGCCGCCAGCCTCGCTGCAGACTTTCCAGCTGTAATGAATTGGGAAATCCATTCTGAACAAGATTGAGTTTGATGGGCCTGTGTGCAGGCAGATGGATGTATTTTTAAAAGACAAGGTGCCAGAAATCTCCGCGATTACGTTACTGGAGCAGGGCTCGTTTCTTGTGGTTTGAAAAGTTGAGTGTCAGGACTTCAGGGCTTTATTTTTTTTTCAGGTCAAAACCGAAGCTTGGGCAGGGCGTAAAAACCTGCCCGATGACTAAGTCTGTTCTTAAAAAGCTCTGCAGGGCTTGTCCCAATGGCAAACCTCTGTGCTTTGGGGGAGGCTCCGTGCCCTTGCGAACAGGGTTAAAAATGGAGCTGTGTCACCTCTTCCAAAAACCCAGGCAGAGACATGCGGCACCCATGCTCCCAGGACTGACTGGGCACAGGCCAAAGGGAAAGGCTTCCAGGAGACTGCTCTGTTTTTCATATAATCTTCAAGTCAAGTCCCCCTGTTCAGCAGCACTTCTGCATTTAGGACCAGGGTCTGCCCCATTTACCTGTCTGGGGTGGTATCTTACTGTCTGAGCTCTCCCACTTACTCTATTTGAACTACACCTAGCAAGGCAACTGCTCCATGGAGGCTGGGGGGTGTCTGTATATGTACAGAATCGGGGCCTTCAGCTGCCCCACAACTGGGAATCTCGAAGCATTTGACCTGCTTCTGCAGCTGACTGGATCATACCTCTCTGGTACAGGGCATGCATGTGAAAAGCCCTCTCTGTCGAACGACAGAAGTTGTCTATTCAGGGCCGGGACACGGGAACATAACGTGTCCAGGCTAAACCCACTACTCCAGGGGCATGCAGAACTTGCCTGGTCAGGGCAATATAGGGACTGGCTCCGATGCAGAAGACAGGAGGCTGCTCCTGACACTCACGGCATGCTGGCGCTTCCAGGCTTCACCGCACAGCTGGGCCTGTAATTGCTACAAGTATAAAGCGTTTGCTTCAAAATGAGGACAGCTGCCCTGAGAGAGTCCACTGGCAGGGGGCAAGGGCATATGAGGCCAGATTGAGCTCCGGTGCAGGGACCAAACAGCTCAAATGAGAGCCACCGGCATGCAGTCGCCCTCTGCACCACCCCGCACTGCTGCTCCTCTCCTGCCCAGGAGACGCTTCAGAACGGGTGGCAGTGGTGTGGACCTGGCAAGGGAAGCTCTGGCTTGTCCAGGGGTCTTAATTCCCTTTTTGATTCCCCTAATGCTTAGCTAGTGGAAGGGACTGCAAGGCACACATGGGGTCCCCTGAGTGTCAGCTCTCCTGGCAGATCAAAGAGGGGCAGCCTCAAACCAGCCCCTCCACACTGGAGAGGTGCAGCCAGCTGAGGGAGATGCAGGCAGGGCTGCCCCCAGAGAGCCGCTCATGGGGGTCTTCTCCCTTTAGCTAAAGGACACGGTGCTGTGTATTGGATGGAGCCAAGATCCTGGAGCCATGAAATAATATTAAAACCCAGCTCCTGGGGGAGTCGGCAGCGGTTATGCAGTGAGGGGGGTGCCTCTGTCTGGAGTGCAGGGCCCAGTCCTCTTCCTAGGATCAGCAGCGGGGCACTGGCAGAGCCCACACCTCCCTGCTGTTTCCTACGGCGTTCCCTGCTGCGTGCCATGTAGCTGTGCACGAGGGCTTTGGGGGCTCCAGGGGTTGGTGGCTGACGTGAGAGGGGATGCCCCAGCAAAGGTGGGGACTGGACAACCCGTGCACCATGTCATCCTTCCAGGGCTAGTCCTCAACGCGCCGCACAAGGGAGTGGACGTGTCACTTGCCCCGTTTGATGCCTGGCGTAACTTGGGGGCACAAAGTGCCTTCCCCAAAGCCAGTGGCAGTGGGTGCATCTCTGGCACTAACTCGCTCCTGTCTTTCTGCCACCTCTAAGAAGTGTGTTGGCATCCCCATCTGCCCGGTATGCATTTTTGGGGGTTTCCTAGGTTGGGAAGTGCTCTCAGCTCCCCTGGAGAGAGGTGCTGCCAAAGGGCAAACAGATTTACCCCTTTGCTTGACAGACTGTGCTTTTCTCTCAAGCAAGTACAGACCGTGCTGGAGAACTGGGCTGCTGGGCAAGTCGCGGGTCCTACGCAGCCAAGGAAATGCAGTGTTGACACTTGGGACCCTCCTGCGCTGTGTAGACTCCATCCTGTCCTCACAGGAGAGTAAGCCTCGGTCCGTCCCAAGCCACTCCTGGCTGAAGCATGTGCCCACTTCGCTTTTGTCTGGCAAATTCCAGCTAGATCTGCTCCCAATGAGAGGCCATCCATCACTCCGCACACACAGAGTCCCCGTGGCTCCATCTGACAGCTTTTATTCAGAGATCTCCCCACGCTGCCGACGTCTTAATTATTGATGAGGCTCAGGGGGTGGGTGAGGCTCTGTTCTCAGCAGCGCTGCGTTCCAGCTCCCTTTCCCACCGAGTTCACCCACACGGCAGGGCGAGCTTTGCTTTGTGTGGGGAACCGCTGAACTGGAAAGGGCACTGCATTAGCATGTGTGCGTCAGAGATGGGCAAGCCAGAGAGGGCAGCGCGGGCCACGCCACGCCAGGGCACAGAGGGGTGAGAGATCGGCCACGGTCTTTGTTCTTCCCTCACTGCTTTGGGCTGATCCTCGCGCCATGAAGCAAAATAACCTCAGGCCTCTCTTCAAAGAAGTGCCTCGAGCGGGTCTTGCTCACTCACGACAGGGTCATGCTGCTCTCGAGCATTCCCCGTTGGCTGCACGCTTTTGGCTCTGAGCTGTGGGTGGCCTTCCCTCCCTCGTGTCTCAGTCCTCCCCTGAGCCATGCTTGAGGCTCTGGAGGACAACAGGGGACAATAAAAAGCCAAGCACTGTGGCCTGCTGAAGAATTGGGCTGTGCCGGAGGTAGCCTTGCAAAAGCACGTTCGTCTTCGCAGGCTCTTGTGTACGGGGAAGCCCTGGGGCACCTAGTGACAGGGCAGCAGTTGTGGTGCAAGGCAGAGGGGATGAACACTAACCCGGCTGGACCACTAATAGCACTAGTCATTTTCCCCAGCCTTTCCCAGGGCTTTCTTTAGCCAGGTGATGACCAGAATTTGTACCATAGTGTTGATGGGCTTGGGGGAGATGGGGAAAGAACAGGGGAGAACCTGGGGTAGCCAGGCCTCAGTTTACCGGCCTGAGAAATAGGTTTGCAAGTGGACTTCGCAAGATCCTTCGCGAGCATCTCTGGAGTCCTCTCTAGGCACAAAGGGCTCAGTTCTCTCTTGAGGAAGCTCTTCCGCCGTGTTGGTGATTTTGCTTGGACTGTCTGTCTGGGCGAATGTGCTCTGGCAGATCTCACAGGCAGTGCATGTTCGTAGCACCTGAAAGGCTTGCGTTAGAGGTGGGGATAACATCAAAAGAGCTATGGGTGGACTTTCAGAAGTGCCCTAAGGGACTGAGGAGCACAAATCCCACCAACGGTAGATGGAGCTTTGGCAGGATCTGCAGGGTCATCTGGCCCCAAAGGCAGAATGCTCTTCCTTGCATGGAATATTATTCCCCCTTAAAAGTCAGCACGTATTTTAGAGCCTCCCCCAGTCTGTTTTGTCTTTTGAAAATGGCATAAGTGAAGAAGGACACCCAGCAATGTGGTGTCAGTACCGCCAGGTGCAGCCCATTCAAGTTTGATGCTGAGCTTGGGTTCTGCATGCGACTCTGTTGATCCCCACAAGGCTGGACCGCCTCATCTATACCTGCTGAATTGCCTGGCTTTTCCCCCATTTGTTTTGCTGCCTGCCTTCCCATGAAACCCAACCCCCCAGCAAATAAACCCAGCTAGGAAATTGAGTTCAGCCACACATGCATGCTCCCACACGCACGCCAGCTCAGCCAGAGCCTTGCTATTATGGATTCAGAAGCGAATAAAGATCTTGGGTGGTTTGCACGGGTGACCAACAGGACAGGAATGTCAAGAAGCCCAGGCCTTGCGCTCTCTCTTGGCCCCCCGGTAACGTTGCAGGATGCTTCTTGGTCAGCAGTGGCTGCAGAAGCTCGGTGGAAGGGCACTGCCTTTCCCCACCTGATTTGGCACAGCTCTGCCACCCACTGTCAGAGTCCTGGGGCGAGTGTGTGGGCACCCGCGCTCGTTCTCTACCTGCTTCGCTATGGGCCCGGCCTCTCTTTCAGAATGAAATTTCCAATTCACCCCACTCCTGATTTGGCCTCCTGCCGCAGGTCCAGCTGGATCTGGCCCTTGCTGGCATCGTGGCTGGCAGCTGGGACTAGAGGGCATGCACAGAACAGAGTGATATATTTGTCTATAGGAACATCTTGTCTATAGGAACGTCCTGGAGGTTAAAAATGACAAGACAGTGTTGGCTTTAGGCTTGTATCTCACTCTAATCAGGTTAACGAAGCTTTGCTGGATCAGAGAACTGGGGATGGGCAAGGCTGTCCCTCCACACCTGCCTCCCTGCCAATCTAGGCTTCACTCATCCCTGTTGTCTCACAGAGCTTCTGCTTTTTCCCTGGACTGGACAGAAGTGCGTGACCAGCTGCAGTCTGTCCAAACGAGGCTGTGTGCCCTACCAGCCTTTTCCCTTCCTTGATCTGTCTCCTGGTGCTGGGCTGTGCTGGGGGAAGGCAGGCAAGTGCGTGGCGCTGGAGGCTTCATAACTGCGGCACTGCTTCGTTCTGCTGGCCGCAGATCTACCAGTGGCAGCGGCAGCCTGCGCAGCAATGCCTCTTGGTGCTGGCTGGGTTTGGCTTGTCCGGGAGGATCAAAGCCACCAGCAGCTCTGTGGCTCCCATGCTGTTTCCACCGTGATAAACCTGAAGTCTGTTTTTCTGCCCCTTTTCCTCATTCTGAAGAGCATGTGGGGAGCAGGGACCGGGGGAATTGTTGCTGGCTTGGCCAGGGGCATGGATTCCCCAAATACTTGGTAAAGCAGTGAAGCCCTGAGTCAGATCTGGGGAGACCCAGTTGATACAGGGAAAAATAAAACCTACTTCTCTTACAGCAGTTCCATTGTCGGTGTACTAGCCCCCAGCTTCGGGGCAGGTAATCTGCAGGCCAGAGGCATGAGGAACCAGTCGCGCACAGCTGGGCCTAGAACGCCCATTTCCCTGCCCTGCGCTGTACCACTGATCCCCCTCCCTAGCCCTCCCTCCTCTCTCCACCTGCCCCTCCAGCAACCTCTGCTTACTGTTGCTGGTGAATTTGGCACTCCGTGCTTTGGGCGTGGGATCCCACAGCTGAGGTAGCAGCCCACAGCTGGGCACATCAGCAGGGAGTAGTGCCTCACGGCAGCGCCCAGCTCACAAGTGGCTGGCCTGCCGCTCTCGAAGGCTGCCGCCCCCTGCTCTAGCTGTCTGGCAGGTGGGTCTGAAATGTGCCAGGAGAGCTGAGCATAAGAAGGCGTAGCTATCTGCACACTATGGGAGTTGGCAGTAATGTACCTAGGCTGCGGGGGGCATCACTGGAAGCCGTCCCATGTGTGCCCACTGTCCCAGGCGCCTGGCCATATCATTTCACCTCTGGGAGTTGCTGTCTGGGCTACAGCATGAAACGCAGCACCTGTTTCATAGATGAAAAAGAAAGCTGTGCTGAGTAGCTGCCACCTGAGGCCAGCCCAGGGGAAAGATGCACAGCAGGCTACGGGAGCATGTGCATCACCTCTTGGAGTGGTGGCGCAGATGGGGTAGCTCTCAGCCGGACACTTGCTTCTCTCCTCCATCTTGGGGCCGGCTTCACAACGCACCGTTTTATCTGGGTCAGCAAGAGCTCATGGTATCACTTTGTGCCTGCTATTCTGTAGGGTAGGGTAAATCAGTGCACCAGCTAATGATCCAGCACATTGGCTTCGCCAGCAGCCTGCTGGTGGAAGAATGTTTTAGTACAGCGATTGCTGTCCCGGAGGCAGTTAATTGAGTTAAGCAATTTTCCTTAGAGTTCAGAAGCCGGAGGAGTTTGTAAACGAACGCAGTGGCTCAGTGGTGGTCCCGTTATCTCCCTTCGTTTCGAAAGGTCAGAGCCACCACAAGAAACCCGATGACAGCGCAAAGTGGTTAGCCCCCTCGCAAAGAGCTGGGCTTCACTCCCGCACAGTCCAGCTGTGCTAATGGGCCCGTCTCCCTCTCATTACCGCGTGCAGTGAGATCAGAGCTAATGCATCCCCGCTTGATGCATAAATATCCCTGCTATTTCCTCCAAAACATGCTGCCTGTCTAATCTAGAGTGCGCAGAGTGTATTGGGGTCGCCAGACCTGGCGCAGGTTGGGGCTGTGCCCACGATTTAGCTGGAAGCAGGAGGGCTGCAGCTAGTTGCATTGCAGCGGAGCGTAAATGCTGCCACCCCCTCTTGGGAGCAGAAGCAATGCCTCCCATCCCCACCGGCAGCCGGTCCTCTCCATCAGAGCAGCCTTCACGTCGGATGAAGAAGGGGTCCCAGCACCTGCTGAGGCTGCAGCCCCGTGTTTCCGAGGTCAGCCCCGTTTTCTTAGCTTAGCCCATAAACCTCCCTGAGAAATCCTTGCCCAACACGTGTCCGTGCAGCTCCGCGTTTGTTCTGCCACTCATCGAAGCGCGGGACTCACTTTCCCCCCTTAAAGAAAATTGGCGGAAGCTGCACGTGGGATCTGAAAGCTGTTAGCAGATCCCTTCTTGGAGTCGAGGAAAACAGCTTTCCCGATCCCACCATAGCCTCCTGCTGGCCACTGGGCCGCACTGCAAAATGGTCCTCGCAGCTCTTTAATAACTCGGCTCAGGAGAAAAAATCTGTCACCTTTCCCTCTGCGGTTTCTTCTCGGCTCTAAGGCACCGGAGGAACGAGACGGAGCCGGGAAGGCTTTCAGAGAAAGAGGCTCATGGGAACGACAGCTGCTGATGGAGAACACTCATTTCTTTAGTGTCTGAGGGGAACCGCAATGGCTTTGGTGGAGGGATGTGTGTGTGGGTGGGTTTGGAGGGGGCAACCGTTCTGACCCAGGCATTTCAGAGGAACCACAAACACTTTATAGTAACAAAGGGTGGAAAAAGCGAGCACTTTTCTGCAACGCATGTGACTGTGCCCTGAGGTTTGGAGCCCCGCGCTCCGTTCCAGGCCACAGTGTTTGCGTGTCAGGCTCGGGGAGCTTGCTCGCTCCCAGAAGCCTTTCACGAAGTTGCTGTAGCGACTGAGAACGCCGCCTAAACTTGCTTTTCTTTTCTCCCTCCCCGCTTTTTCCCCCTCTGCAGCTGAAGCTCTCGTTTACCTTGGACAAGGAGAGTGGGATGCCTCAAGGCTGTTATGTCTATCAGTACCGGGACAGCAACAAGTAAGTCCCACGGATGATGGTGCTCAGGGCAGATAGGCACGGTGCATCGAGAGGGAAATATTGCGGGTACTGTGCCCCCCTTCCCACCCGCTGGCAGTGAGATCGGACCTGCTTGTGATGCCAAGGTTTCAGTTGTGCAAGTTTTTGGCTCGGGCACGAGAGCTGGGAGTAGCTGGTCAAGGACCCCCTGAGCCCAACAGCACTGGGCAAGCAAAGAGAGAGGCCTGGGGCCAGACGTCAGAAGCACCCAGCGCCCACTCGGTGTCCCCGCACCCTTTGAAACTCTGGCTGTTTTGCTTCGTTACCCAAGTGGCAGCTTTTCAAGCACTTATGACTTGTGCTTTGCAAACCAGGGGCATCTGCCTCTAAAAACCCCAGGGTGCGCTGCACTGGGGTGCGTCCAACAGCATGGAGGCAAATCTGTCTGCTATCCCATTCTCTCCGGGCTCCAATGCACTTGGTGCCTTGTCCGTTGGGATCTCATGGTCGTCTAAGAGCACCCCTGTACTCTGGATGAGACCCCTTCTGAAAGCAAAGCTTTCCACGAGCAGGAGCCTGGACTTCTCCACTTCTAGGTATTCCTGCCTAGTTTTACTAGCTGGTGCAGTGAGTTGGCACCCAAAATGTTTTTGTTTCAACTCACGTTCTCATTATCAAATTGACAGCAGGAGCGCAGGGTAGTCCTGTGCTCACACTGGATGACTTGTCAGGAATACCAGCGTGTCATAAATCCATAGTCTCTCACCTCCACCCACAAGCTGAGTTTCTTTTGCCAAATTTAGACCTTTAACCTAGAAAAGGAGGGCATGGGGGAATAGCTTTCAGGAGCCAGCCTACCTTAAGAGGACCTGGAGAACAATTTCAGCCCCCCAGAAATGTCTATTAAAACACAATCTCCCTTTTTTTTAAAGCTAGAAATTTTTGTTGTTGAGGAAGTTGTTTGTTATTGAGGCTTTCCTGTCCTTCAGCAACAGTTTCATACCCTGTGCTCAAGCCTATGCCCCAAACAGCTCATCCCAGGTATAGTAAGTGCAAAGAGCCACTAACAGTCACTCTGCTAAACAACAACAAAAAAGAAACCCAGGGAAATGCACTGGTTAAATGCAAAAGGATCAAATCCGCTGGGAACAAATGTTTGTTCTCAAGCTTTTAAGAGGGAATTGTACATAATAGGCAGTGCGGAAAACACAATTATTAGTCCTATTAGGATCGTTATGGATGTTTATAGTTCCAGCATGTCTAATTGTGTAACATCTAGCTTGAAGATCAGCAGCCTGTTCTCTGTCTCCCATTGTCAATCCTTTCTCCTTATGCTTTTTTGTGTACGTGCATTTGTGTCGTTGTTTTAAGAAACATCTAGAAAGGACTTTTTACTTTAACATTTTATGCCAATAGCATTGCCACTTGCAAAGCTTTCTTGGTACGTCCTTGACTAGCTGAGCAAGAAGCAAACTAGCTATAAAATATGGTGGCAACTCTCTCTTCACAGAGCTATGGTTCTGACCTGTATTCCTGGCCATGTTGGGCTTTGAGATGCTCAGGCCAAGTGTCAGCTGTGATCAAATTAAAGAAAAAAAAAAGTATCCTAGCCAGGACTAGTTGGATAGCAGCAAATGCAAGGCCTTGCATGGCTGATTCAAACAAACCCAGGGAAAATATTTCTTCCAATTCTACTCCCAGCTGGTACCAGGTTTGTTGCTTTATGTTTTGTACTCTGCAGCTCATTTCATCAGTCAAAAGGGCTGGGGTTTAAAAAGTCCTTGATAATCCATAACAAATGGGTTACCTCGAGGTTTTGTGTGTGTTAGTCAAAGAGGTTTTTCCCCCTGAGCCCAATACATCCAGCCTGGGGGAGAAGGGAATACATGCAAAATGAATTGAAATGGGAGGGCAAGAGCATTCTTTTAGCTTATGAACAGGGTTGCCTCCATGTGATGGGCCTGGCTGGCTTTTGCAAGTAAGATGTCCCTTTTTCAAACACAAACTCGGTTCCTTTCAGGGACTGTAGAGTCACACGGGGTTTGGACTGGGATACCTGTGCCTGCTCTGCTCCTTATTGCAGGCAGTTGGTTTTGCCCTGAATTAACAGAGTGAAGTGGACTGGCAGGGAATTCATCTCCGACGCTGTTTCTTCCCTTACCCATGCAGTTGAGATGTGATGAAGAGCCCCTCATTCATGGACGCTTACCCCTTTTATTGGATGTAATTTCATTCAGAGTTCAGCACATTACCACGCCAGTCTCCATTGCAGTCTTCCCTTTGCAGACATCACAGTGCAGACTTTTAGGCACAGCTCTACACACAGCTAATGACCAAGCTACACTGGTATAGAAACATTTTATACTGGTATAACTGCCTTGCCATTAGGCAAGCTGTGTTGCTTTAACCACACTCACAGCACGAGTTCATTGGAGGCTGTGTGTGTAAGAGGTGTCAGAGATGTTTGCAAATCAGGAAAGAGATGCTGGCAGTATTGTGTGTGTCCATACAAGCATGTGAGTGATAGGTAATATGCATCTTCTGGCTAAGATTCAGATAAAGCATCTGCCATTGTGGGTTAGCAGCTGAGGATGGTACAAGTGAGGGGGTGAGGACGATAGGTGTTTGCAGCAGGACAGAATAAGTAGTTCCCAAGATGGACAGTATAACTGGCCCTTCAGATATGACAGCCTTCAAAGCCTCGCTGCACCCTCCGCTGTGCATCCAGAGGTCTTAGGATCATAGGACAGTTGGGCTGGAAGAGAGCTCACAAGGGCCCCGCTCCAAGTAGGATCGTCTCTGACTAAATCGTCCCAGCCAAGTGTCTGTCCAGCCTGGTCTTGAAAATTTCCAAGGATGGAGATTCCACTTCTCAAGTGCCTGTTCCACTGCCCGAGCACCCTCATAGTCAGAAAGTTCCTCCTAATCTCCAGCATAAATTTCCTCTGCTGCATCTTGAGGCCATTGCTCCTAGTCCTGTCCCCCACAGCCACAGAGAAAAGTCCATCTCTATCCTCTCCATAATCACCTTGCAAGTATTTGAAAACTGTTATCAAGTCTCCCTTAAGTCATCTCTTCTCCAGTTCCCAAGTCCTTTCAGTCTGTCCTCGCAAGTCGCGCTGTCCACATCTCTGATTGTTTCTGTTGCTCTCACTGGACTCATCCCAATCTTCATATCTTTCTTGAAGCTTGGGGCCCAAAACTGGACACAGGACACCAGAGCTGAACAGAGCAGGAGGCTCACCTCACCTGACCTCCGTGCATTCTCAAGGAGGATAGCTAATGGCCCTGAGCTGTGTGTGATGATTATGGGATGCAGTGATCATAGGCTCCAGGCATCAATGACCCTTCATCCAGGCACGAGTCCTCCTCTAGGATGGTGAACGCTGCCCAGAGAGGGTCACTTTGGCACAGTACGTAGTGGCTTTGTATTTGCCGAACAAAAGACTCCTATTTTTGGCATCTCCAGCTTTAACGTGTAATTACCAAAGCAATTAAGTTTTCTATTACCTAGGCTGGAAGGGCAGGTGCTGTTCAGGATCTCCCAAGGGTGATGTACTGGAATGTGTTTCCCTTAAGATAACATAATGTTCTGTTAATGAAGCTTTGCCTCCTTGCTGCAGCTGCTACTTGGCTATCATTGTTTTTGGCCCTGGAGCTACAGATCCGTTGTTGCTCTCATTGCAAATCACCTCCATATTAGGAACAGCTTAAAGCATTGCCTACTTGTATGCAAAGTGTGGTAGGGAAGAGGGCACCCAAAATGCCCAGCAAGTTTATTCATAGCACCCTTCATCCTGAGGGATGCCCAGGTGCTCAGCAAGCTGTAACATGGACAACAGGCACCTCTTCACGGGATGGTGGCAGCCAACTGGAGCAGGGTGCCCTGTGCAGGATTAGCAGGCAAGATCCTGGGGCCTTGGGAAGGCAGAGAGGTCTGGGATGAGCGTGAGCATCAGACAAGGCTGCTGTGTTGGGTCCCTTCATGCCATCCACCTGGGGGGGGGCCCACGTGGATCTTCACCGCCTGCCTTGGCAGGAACGACAGGCCAAATCAACCCGGGTCGAGCGGGAGTGGTAGCTCCGTGGAGTCCAGGGTTTCATAGCTGAGACTCGATCAGCTGAACCCTTCCCAGCTGGCTTTCTGGTTCATAAGCCTTGAACGTTTCTTCATCATATCCGCTCTGCTGTACGGAGCAAACCTTCTCGGTTTGTACAGAACGCTGTAGCTGGGCGTTTCCATGGGGAACACTGTTTTCACGTTGGGAAGCCTGACCCCCGCCCATCATTGTTTCTGATTGCTAGCCCAGATTGGCCCCAGACCTCCTTACACTGCATCTTCCTTGTCCCCCAGCTTGCCCACCACGAGCACCTTTCTCCACCTTGTGTCCACGAATGCTTCCCCCCACCCGCAGCACTGAGAGCCCAGCCCTTCAACAGGGAGATGGACTGGCTTCAAAGCCCAGCGCCCCGTGACCCTTTCTGAGGGTGGCACCGGACCAGCCACCGCAGCACTCGGGCAGGCAGTGGTGAGTGGTGGTTTCAGCTGTGTCCAGAGACCGATCCGCAGCCTGAAGGACACCAATCATTGGAAATTTTCTTGGGCTCCTTCTTTGTCAAGACTTGTCCTCAAAGCAAGAACAGTCTGAGTCCAAAGATGATCTGGCTTGCTGCCTATTCTTGGGGTAAAATCAGATGCCTGGCCTTTTGTGTCGGCTGTAATCAGGAGAGAGACCAGGTTTGTGTCTTCTCTCTCCACACCCTGGGTTTCTGAGCCCTTGTGCACAGTAAGTCCATCTCCCTAATCGCTTTCCTTCCCTCTGAAGTCCCTCCAGCTGGCCCATCTTTCCAAGAAGGAGAGCAGTATTCCAAGTCTTCTCTTACCCAAGGAGGAGAGTTGCTGTCAGTCTCTGACAAGGCGCCTCCCATCAATGTGCTTCGCTTCCAGATCATGCCACTGGCTCTTACTGGGGTGCTGTCCACCAGCACAGCCTTTCAGCAGGGTGCTGGTTGCTGGGTCTCTCCCTGCCCTCGCAGGCGACTTTTCCTCCGATAATACCGACTTGCATTTTTCCAGCGAGTTTCATTAGAATTCCTCCCCGCGGTTTGGGTTGGTGTCAGAGTTGTGAGTTTGTGGTGGGGCCATGTGTGTTGTCTTTGGAGCTGCTTCCTGACCCCAGGAGAACAGGATCTTGCCTAGAAACACTTGAGAGACCCCATACTGAAGCAGTGAAAGCACAGCGATCTTTTCTCGTGTTCAGGGATCCCAAAGAGATTTACAGATGCAGCTGACCTGCAAAGTCTACAGGGAACACAGTATCCCCCCCACCCCCAGGGAAATGCAGACAGCATTGAACATCTACTCGGGGCAGGAAGTGAGAATTGTCAGCAGCTGAAACAGAAAGTGATGATCCTTTCTACACACAGAGCCCTGGTGCCCGGCATGTTGTGATGGTTCCTAACCAAATGCCAGTTCTGACACAGAGACGTTCAGGGAAGCATGATTTATGAGGAAAGGCTGAAACAACTCAGGTTATCTAGTCTGGAGGCGAGAAAACTGAAGGGGGTTTGATATCAGTCTTCAAACACTTGAAGTGCAATTACAGGGAGGATGGAGATGGCCTTTTCTCTGTGGCTGCAGGGGACAGGGCTAGGAGCAATGGCCTCATGCTGCAGCAGGGGAAATTTAGGCTGGAGATTCAGAGGAACTTTCTGGGTGGTCAAACTACTTAGAGACGTTGTGGTATCTCCAGCCCTGGAGATTTTCAAGAGCAGGTTGGACAGACACTTTTCTGGGATGGTTTAAACAGGGGTGACCCTGCCTTGAGCAGGGGTTGGACTAGATGACTGTGTGAGGGTCCCTTCCAGCCCAACTTTCCTATGTTACTAAGTTTGTGCTTGCAAGCTTTTCATAAGGTGAATACAGTGTCGGCTATCATGTCATGCCATTAGAAGAGCAAGCCTGGCACTGTAATCAAACCATTTGAATGTGTCATTTGTCACTTAAGCATTATCTCACTGTTCATATTGCTGCTGTGCAGGACAGTCTTTGGCATGATGTCACCGAAGCTGCTGTTTCTAGTGCAGGGTATCATTGCTTAGGATTTGCTCCTGTTTACTAGCAAGAAGTGATATGGCCACACCAGATAAACCCGCTGGTGCAGCAGCCCTGACTATGACTAAGAGACCCTGGCAGGCGTGGGTCAGACGTGTTGAACTTCAGCACAGGCAAGTTGCTCTGCTGAGCTCAGTGGACAGAGTTTAGACATGTAGCATGGGTCACAATGCACATATTTTGTGCAAGCAGCTATCATGCAGCTCCCGATGTGCAGCTTTCCAGGCCTGACCCCCATATCACCTGCTGGCCTGTAGCCTAGTGAGGAAACATTCCTAAGATCGTCACCTTTAAAGGAGATTATCTGATTCTCCTCGAAGTCTGCGATGGTCAGCAGACAGCAAATATGGCTCTTTCTCTTTCTTTGGGGGTTTGGTTTGGGGCACTGAATAAGGGAGCAGTTTCTCGAATTCTACTTGAATTGAGAGTGCAAAGTTGGAAGCGCAATTCTGTGATCCCAGCCCTGGCCTTTCTGCATATGAAGCCTTGTGCTGGACGTGGGTCATAAAGGGGATGAACTGAAACTTATTAAAGACCTGATTTGGATTTCAGAATCAAAATGTGCTGCGAGGCTGCAGCATTGCATCCTCCAGTCAGAGTAAGGCTAGATCTTTGCTTTGGCATTAATGCTGGGGCTTGGCAGCCTAGGTTAGCCTTGCCTGCATGAGTAAAGCCCACGTGCTGTTCTCCCTGGTGCCATGCCCCCTTCTGTGTCCCTCTGCAGGCACGTTCGGTGGCTCTTTGTGCTGCCAACAGCTCTGATTCTGCCCTGGTGAATTGGGAGATGTCTCAGCTCTTCTCCTGGACGCATAAACGGGCTTGTGCGAAGGCACTGGGTGCTCAAGTGGCTTAGCCTGCATGCCAGGAGGGAAGGTTACCCATTATTTGGAGTGACAGCAGCCTCCGGCCACAGCAGCTAAAACAACACTGTATGCAGGAGGAGGAGATG
This sequence comes from Gavialis gangeticus, assembly GCF_001723915.1. Classification (NCBI taxonomy): domain Eukaryota; kingdom Metazoa; phylum Chordata; order Crocodylia; family Gavialidae; genus Gavialis; species Gavialis gangeticus. The sequence goes on along the minus strand of NW_017728995.1, from coordinate 30,151,498 downwards.
GTTAGCGGCTGCACCTGAGTCAGTGCCTGGGTTGGCCCTGAGTGAAGGCATGCCCAAGGGAAGGCGCTGGCCAAGCAGGAGGGAGGTGATTTTTCTTTTGACACAGGGACCTGTTTGCCATTTAACTCAACTGGCACCAAGCTCCATCCAGACCGGCAGGTGACGTGTTCACCCCCCACCACAGGAGCAAACCTTTTGCCTGCACTGGCTGCTGGTAATTACCCCGCATGTAGTGGACAGAGGTCAGACTGCCCTCCTGGCTTCTACACAGGTTCAGGGCATGGTAAATTGTCAAGGAGAATTAGTCTGCATGGCACAGTGCACGAATCCTTGTGTGAAGGAGACACAAGCCCGGTTCCTGTTTGGTTGGCAAACAGGGTCCCTGGGATGCTAGCCACAGCAGGGGTCCCTGGCCCCTGAGATTTTTGTCAGCAGCCATTTGAGTTGAGATTTCTGTGCACAAAGGGGCCGTGGGGGAGTTTCTACCCTGAGAAGCAGGCTCCTTGCAGGGACTTTGCCCATGGTAGCGCTCAACTTCTCAAGTGTTCAGAACCAGAAACTTCCTGCCTCTGAGTGTCCGGCTTTGTGTTTCTCCAGCAGTGCCGTTTCCCTGGCGGGACCCTTCCCTCATTGCAGCACCAGGCTGGCACATAATGGGTGTAGATTTTCATGAAGCTGTAGGATCAGTCACAATCTGCCCAGGACATGGGCACCGTAAAGAGTCATGGTAGGGGCAGAGACCAGGCAAATGCATTGCTCAGAAGTGTTGTGCTCCCTCTGCCTCCATAGCGAGGAGATGTTAAAGAGCCCAAATGAGCCGGCCGTAAGCCTGCTCTGCTATTGCTGGGGTAGCTGTTGATGTTAGCCTACCGGTCCCCTGTGCTGCCAGCATCTCTCCCTTCAGTAATGCTGGGCTATCAGAGTAATAAAGTGCCAGTCTCATCCTTCCTCTTCCCACTCTAAATCAGGCTTGCTGCGGGCTCTTGTATGCCAGGAGAAACGATTGTGCTCTAATTGCATAGATAATAGAGCACAGTTTCTTCCATGGCTACCCTAACCTGCTCCAAGCCCCTGGGTATTGAACCAGAGCTGTTTCCTCCTCAGTAGTTTGCAGAGCTCATCCTTCAGAGGCAGCCAGACCTTCTTATTAGCATTAGATGACCATGTCTCCAGTAGCAATAGGAAAGACAAAAAATAAAACTACAGCCAGAGATGGGGTACAGAAAAATGCCATCTCCAGCAGTAGTCACTGAAGTTCAGTTTATGCTATTGGTTCTCAGTCAGTTTAGACTCAAGGATATGCTCAGAAAATGCCATCTCTTTAGTTTTCACTAATTTTTTGATTACAGAAAAATACTAGAGCAATTTTTCATTTTGCAAAGAACTCAAAGCTCACAGCAGGACAGGAAGTTTTTAACGCTGTGGATTCCTATTTGAAATCTCTGGGTCTATCATGTGAATTATGTGTAGGTGGCTGCCCCAGGGTGCTGTGACAACCCAATTGAGAATCACTGGTCTGTGTAATCATTGCCTTGACCATCCCCTGGGAAGTCATCAAAAGCTTTTCAGCAGCACATGTAGGCTGTCAACCTTTCTGCACACCACCTGAGTTAGAGAGCTAGCTCTCTCAGCACCAGCATCCCTCATCTGCCCACGCCACTTGTAAAAAGAAAGTGCTTTATTAAAGAGAGAGCGTCCAGCTTCCTACTTCCAACAGACCCAGTGCACTAACCCCCAGGGCAGCTGGACACGTTGGGCCTGAAATGTTTCATAGATTTTCAGGGTCGGAAGGGACCTCAGCAGATCATCAAGTCCATCCCCCTGCCCTGGGCAGGAAAGAGCGCTGAGGTCAGACAACCCCAGCCAGGTGTTTGTCCAGCCTCCTCTTAAAGACCCCCGGGGTAGGGGAGAGCACCACCTCCCCTGGAAGCCCTGCCATACTTGGTTGGCTGGCTGGCTGCCAGCTCCTGATTCAAAGGGCACTGTCCGCAGTCATCTGCTCCAGTGTTTTGCACTGATTCACCAACTGCGGGTGGGACTGTATTCACCCCAGCACTGTGCTCTGAGTTGAGTTACTCTCATTTCCTCCCTGCCCTGGACCTTCAACAGGCTGCTGGTTGCTTCTGCTCACACTCTGCTCCTCCCGTTCCTTGACTGGCAGCCTAGAGAAACTATTTATTGACTATAATGTTAAGCCTGTTGGATAAACCATCTCTTGCTGGTGGGGCTCCTTTAGCAGAGAGATTGTGTTGATATGCCGGGGGCCTGCGTCACAGCGTAAAGTCCAGCAGCAGCCTCCACCTCAATCATTTGCACCTCAAGTCCTTGTTTTCTGTGCTTTGGCACCCTGTGGGCTTCCTGGCTGCCTGTTCCATTTAGCTGCACCTGGATGCACAGTTTATGATGGTCGAAGTGGACCTGGAGGAGTGGTGATTCCAGTGTGCTGCCAAAACGCACGCTGCCTAGTGGGCAGGCCTTTTCACGAGCAAATTCTTGCTGCTTTCATGTATGCCCAGCGGTCCTTTGAGACCTCATGGACAGGGAAGTCTCTCTGCACTGCGAGATGCGAGCCAGCTGAGAACGTGAGGCTGTGCACACGTATTCTCTGCTACTGCACGAATTAACATCAAGAGCTGGGGGGGACCTGGCTGCTAACCGACTCTAATGGCATCACAACTTCAACAAGCAGCACCCTTGAAGCGGAGGAGAGAGAACGGAGGAAGGAAAAGGTGAGCGATGCCAGCCCGTGGCCTGCTCTTCCCTGCAGAAAGACCTGCACATTCTGTGGATGGATCTGTGACTCCTAAGTTACCTCAGGACCCATCGATGAGCCATGGTAGAGATCATCCTCGATTCGAGGGACTGCCAACAATAACAATGACGTCCTGCCTGCGGGTGCATGCCGGTGCAGGCCAAGTCCACTGTACTTGCACCTGGCTTGGGCTACTGGGAGCACAGCTTCTAGTACAGAGCCCTTGTCAGTGGAGCAACAAGCTGTCCCAGATCATGCACCCCACGCTGTGGCCTCTAGCCAGCCCCACCTCATAAAAACCAGGTGGATCAACTCATCTCACAGCTCTGCACGAGATGCTTCCAGCCTTCTTGTGCTCCTGTCTGATAGGAAAGAGCGGTACCAAATGTCATGGTTGGAAGGGACCCCAGGGGTTGTCTAGCACAGTTCCCTACACAAAGGTATGATTTGCTGCTCCTAAGCCAAGCTTGTCCCAAGATCTGTGGCAGCCCCAAGCTCCCTGGAACTCAAATTGGGAAAAGACATGGCCCTCTGAACGGGCCGAGTGCTGTGGCTGTGCATGTTGGCTCTCTCTGGGCTCCGTTAGCAGAATGCTAACGAGGGAGGCACTGTTTCTGCTTGACAGCTGAGCTATTGTAGCGAAGTATGATTTAATAGCAAAACTTGACTACAACATACGAACACAGCAGCGGCAGGCGCAGTGCAGGGTTTCATGAAGATTAGCTGTTAAATTGGCCAGTACGAAAATGTTATCAGGCAGAGAGCACAATCACTCATCTCCTGCTTCCGCGGCTCCTAAAAGAGACAGATTTGTTTAACGCCAAACAAGTCCTGTGAACAGCAGAGGCTTATATAAATGCCATGGCTCATGCTGTATATATTGCAGCATATTTCATTAGACAAGCTCTATTATGTTACACCATTTGGGGGCACTGGAAAAAATCTATTATACTGCATCCTTAAAACTAAAGCTATTGAGGTCTCATCGATTGGAGGGGTAGGCCAACTTGAAAGCATCTCCATTCACTCGTTAGCACTTGCTTTTCTGGTGCTGCTTGTGTGCAGCTATAAACAAATCAAACCCGTCAAGAATGGAAACTTTGGGAGCATGTTTCAGAATCATTTATCTAACTTCTACTGAAGCTTCTTCCAGCCAAGATAAATCAAAGCTGCCATTAATGCCTTCACCTTGTGAAATAAAGATTAAAGAGATGCTGTCAACTCGGAAACTGTATTCCAGCCTGTGATTTTTATCTTTTACTGTTACAAATTGCATGTGAGATCAGCAGAATTACCAGTAAAAGTGAAAGTCGCTGGGCAGAAAGTTCTCCAGCTTGTTCCTGGTGTGTGTTTGATAGCACTGCGGGGCCTGATGTTTGGAGATTTAAGAAACCATTGCTCCCGTTAAAGTTTGGGGGGGCATTGAGTGTGCTGTGCCTGTTGAAAATATTATTGCTTTCCAAGTGTGGTCCATACTGTCCTGTAGAGACAGCTTGCGAGTCTTCTACACGACAAGAGAGAAAATATTTGTAAAGGAGAGGGAGAGAATGGGGACTGTAAAACCACAAGGATTACCCGGACGAGTGAGGGCCCCAGGTGTAGTGCCCAGGTGACCTTAATCCACTCATTCATTTAAAAGATGGGCTGCATGAAAGTAGTTGACCTCACTCTGATGGGCACCTAGCACAGTTCTAGAGCGCAGCTGGAGTTGGCACAGGGAGCTGAAAAATTTTACATCTGTTTGAAAGATATAAGGGGCTTGAAGCTGGGAACTTTTTGATGCATGTTCCTGGGGCCTTAGGAAGGATTTCAGCAGCTGTGGGAATGCTCATGGTAAAGGTCTGTTCATGAAGCTGGTCGTGAACGGTGGGAGTTCCCCAGACTCTGGTCCCTCTGGTTTTTTGCCTCCAGGGTAGTCCTGAGGGAAGCTTCTGCACATGTTTTAAAATTCTCCCAGCAGATGAAAGAGAGGAGAGTTAAAGGCAGGTGGAGAAGGGCACACCAACAAGGATGTCCATCTACTTGGCCCATGAGTGACCTACACTTGTGCTGGGGTTGGACAAGTCAACACAGCAGCAATACAGTGTTCCCCAAGTCCCAGGCAAGAGACCTGGCTCTTACTAATGCCACTGTCTGAGAGAGAAGGGAGGGAGTGAATGGCATCCTTTGATCTTCACCAAGCACAGCCCAGGGACTTGCTCTATGTCGTCTTCTAGGGCAGTCCCTCGCAGTCAAGGACGATTGCCTTATCGGTGGCTCCGAAGATGGCTCACGAGGCTGATCTGAGATCGACAGACTCTGTTGCAGCTCAGCCACGTGTTCCCGTGTTAGGTGGGTGATTCCTGATTCTTGATTTGGTCCACGACGCCCTGTTTCTGCTGCTTCCGCTTTTCCATCTCCTGTTGTCATCGTGAGGTTTCAAAGTAGTGCGATCCTTGCAGCAGACTCTTCCTTCATTTGGGGTGGTCCATTTGCTCCATGTAGGTGGCTGGTGGAGGTGCTTAGTTAGGGAACAACTGCTTGTTCTGCAACTTGGGCCACTACACGAGCCATGGATGACTTGAGCCACTGCAAATAGGGCAGAGCACAGACCTGGTGTGCCCACACACAGCCGAGGTAACTGTGACAAGAGGAAACAAGATGAAGCCTCCTAGGTACCCAAGTCAGATTTGCTCTTTCTTTACTGTCTTCTCTGTCTCTTTGCACTGGGAGATTCGTGGGTTTTTGTGGGTTTTTTTCAAGGGCTTATTGCCGTTCACAAAGGTTTGATTAGGGAAACTGTAGCCATATCATGCAACTGGGAGGACAAGTGACGCCCCACCAAGTTTTGGGATCCCAGACACAACTGCAGGGCAAGCTGTGTCTGCTTTTAAAAACATGCTTTGGATCAGTGGAAATTGCAGACACTTTCAGGAAGACTATTCATAATGGAAGAACCAGAGAGGCTGAATTCAAGGAACGGTTTGTGTGCAACTGAGTTCCAGCCAGCTGAAAAAGCCAGGGGTGCTGTCTGGGTGGCTTGCGGTGTGTATAAGAGTCTAGTTGTTGCAGGTCACCAGCTGGTAGCCATTCTGTCCTGCAGCTATCCTTCAAGTAGCTCTGAGATGCTTTACTGCGACTGTTTGCCTAAGCAAGAGGAAGTATCCTCCCAAGCCTCAGAAGGAAAGATAAAGACCTCCAGGATGTCTGATGGGAACCACCTCTCCTTCCTCTTTGCTGCAGTTTGGGGACTCTTGTAAGATAATAGCTGCTCTCTGGTGATTTCCTTTTCAGCCTGTATCTGGAGGTAGAATCAGTAAGAGGTCAGCAGCCATGTAGGCAAAGCCCAGCACCCTTGGGCATAGTCCGTCTTGTCTGTCGTGGCTGAGACCAGCCGTTAAACTTGCTGAGAAGCTTGAAATCTCAATTTAAGGGCCCTGCTACATGTTCAAATGTAAGCTGGATAGAAACCAGCTATAAAGTTGTTACACATTTTCAAGCACTAACTTTGTGGCTGATTGGCTCCTTTCTAGCTGGAATAGTCATTTTGGTGGTGAGATAATTACTTTGCTCATGCGGCTGGTCTAAATGTATTGTGTGATTAACCAGTTAATTGTAGTATAATTACTTTGCACATGTGTCTGGTCTAAATTAATTGACCAGTTAATTGTGTAATACATGTAATGTGTAGGGGTGGGTGCCTTTTTGGTCCATTGCCACAAGGTGCATGCTATGTATATAGCTGCTGACCAGCAGCTTCTCCTTGCTGCTTCAAAATACCTGGAGAGAGCTCTTGCTGGGCCCTAATCAGGTTGTCTGACCTCTTCTGGCTCTCGCTGCATGGGGGTCATTTTAAAGCTGCTCAACAGGGAGCCAGGAGTAGGGAGGAGAGGAGGGATCCAGGCACACGTGTGTCCCCATGCACGTGTGCCCCCTTACCTGACCCAAGGCAGAGGCAGACGCAGCAGCTGATCTCCCTAAGGTAAGTGAGCAGAGGGACCGGACGCAGCTGAGACCGATCCGGAGGGGAAGCCCCCTGGATCCCTCTTAGCTGAGCCAGTTGTCCCAGAAAATGGGAATGATATCACTGATTTCCTAGTACAGAAGAACAGCATTGTGCAGCATCGACTGAAACACCGAGCTGACAAACCAAGTGCTTAACTTTTACACGGAGGGCTGTGTGCATAGAGCAGTGGGGCTGGAAGGGATCTCCAGAGGTGGTTTTACCCCTGCCTGAGGCAGGATCAGCCCTGTCCAAACCATCCCATACACCCATAATCTAAACTCCACATAAGACTATTGTCAACCCTGACACCACACAGCAAGCATTTTTATAATGAGCTTGCATGGTTTAGAAGGTAGCAGAAGAACACATGGGTGAAAGGCAGCTGTATCAAGATGAGCCCTGAGTTGCCCAAGTTCCTTATATTCCAGCGCCTGTCCTCACGCCACCAAGCAATGTCAGTGCTTCTGAGCTATATCTGATGACCAGTATTGCCAGCTGTGAGATTTTCCACAACCGGAGCCAGACCCGGAGACAGGCATGGGCAAACCAGGTGCCTGTCTTGGGCCTGGACAGGAAAAAAAAACTATAACTGCAAAAAAAAAAAAAAAAAAGTTTTAGTATTTTGGATACTTGTGTACGTAAT
>NW_017728995.1:30139230-30144068 GCF_001723915.1 Gavialis gangeticus | reverse complement strand
ATACTAAAAGTTTGCCCAGGGCCACCAGGAGTCTAGGTACGGCACAGACCAGCGCAGGAGAATCCCGTTGCAGGAGAGATGGCTTTGATAGCAGCAGAATAAAAAAAAGCAATGTCTTTCACCTACTACGATTCCTCCCCGCACTCGTAGCTTGGGCATACAGTAAGATGTATGCATTGAACTGCCAGCAGGTCTGGATGCAGGCAGTCATTTTTGTAGGTGATTTACTAAGTGTCCATCAGTGGCAGATAAAGGGGCTCTAGGAAGGGGACTGTTCGTATGCTGGCTCTGCACTTCAGAGACCTACACTGTCCTCCAGTGAATGGTAGTGTTTGAAGACAGTCAACAGGAGAGAGGAGAGGAGCCTGACTGATCAGACCTGTAGGCTGTCGCTACTGTGAAAACCTTGTCTGGCATGGGATGAGTACAGCCGTTAATGGCCGATACAGCAATCTCTCTATTCCAGGCTGAGAGACTGGAGGAAAAAAATCTGTTGCATTTTTGTGACTGGCTCTAAACTAACATCAACTCCCCCCCTTCCCAAAAAATGGAAAATTGCATGGGAAAGCAACAGTTATGGCCTTTAAATCTTTCCACAGTTCAGTTCCAGCTCCACTTTCTTACTCAGCAGCCCAAGTCTTAACAGGATCTCTGGTTGAGATTCACAGAGCATTAAATACTGCATCGAAACTTCCACGGGGGAAAAACCAATGTAACTGCAGTGCGGTTGCTTTGCTTATCTCCCAACGTTCAGCTAAGGCTTGGGCATCTCCTGAGCTGCTTCCAGCTCTAAATGTGTGATTCTCCCAGTAGAACTCACTATAATACAGTGCAAGGTCAAATTAAAAATGCTCTTGCAGTGCCATTCTGTTTAGCGGGAGGGTGCCCGCCCTCCCATCAAAATGACCGGAAACTGTTCACATTTGCGTGCAGGGCGTGAGTGAGCACGCTGAAGGGGAGAATTACCAAACACTATTATACCTCCTCCAGTTGGGTTACCTCATCTCTGCAATGCTCTCTTGAATCTTCTTGGGCCTGCAGCTTGATGCAATTATTTTTAAATGCCCCCCTTTGCACCTCTCTGCATAGCCAGGTTAGCAGGGTGGGAAGCGTTGCCAGTTATCAGTGGAGGTAGGCAATGCATGGCATCTTATGGGAACACGTTTGCTGGGAATTCCTCCCTCTTCATGGGGTTGGCTAGTTCAGAGAAGCTGCCAAACACCTCATCAAGTGGCTGAACCCTTCTGGTGTTCACTCATCCTAAATCATGACAGAGAGAGGATGTGGGCAGCACAAGTGACCATGCAGAGCAGTGCTGGAATTAAAAGCATGCATTTAAAAGCTGCATTTGAAAAAAAAAATTGACATGGCTGGAAAGGCAGCTTTGTGCAGGAAATCAGAGTTGGGTACCCTGGTGATTGTCATCCAGCCACAGGCATCTGCATAGCACGTTGCACCATTAGTGAGGGAGTGAAGTTTCCATTGAGACTCTTTGTTGCCAGCAAGGTTAAAGTAATGAGTTGGGACTCATCAGAGCGCCTTGTATCGGGCTCCAGGAGATGTGTGCCAGGTACATCTAGAAGCAGTATCCTTTGATTGGCCTCTGTAGGTGCCCACTCGGCAGTCTAGGCATCCGGAGCAAGAGCCTTCTAGAAAGTAGCATCTGCTGGGGCCAGGCAGGCTTCTCTTTCCATCCTGGAAGCTTCCCGTGGCTTCAGATGGGGAATGGTCCTCTCCCCTTGGGTTCCCCCTAATCTGCAGTGTTACAGAGTGCACAGACCACACATGGATGCTTGTCCAACCAGGTCTCTCTCCCTCTCTCTCTATACCCTGGAAGGGGTGTATAATGCTCCCAGGCAGCTTCAGTTATGCTTTCTGACGAAAGAAAAGAGAAGGACGTCTCCATCTGATTCTGAGCAGAGTTGGCTGGAGTGGAAATCCAGCCTTGCAGAATCAGGTACGTGAGGACCCAGCAGCTGCAGATCTAACAGGCTAAGAGCTGATGTCTGGATCGTGAGCTCCCATAAGACAAGGGAGACCTGTTCCAGACCCGAGTTCTTTTGACCTCGACATCTCTCAGTGGTTCTAGTGCCAGGATCCATCAAAGGTCCCAGCAAGGATGGCCATCTTGGGCTTGGCATTCTCAAATACGACAGCAAAAGCTCGTGCTTGGTATTCGTTTCTCCAGAGGATGTGACCAGGGTTCTGCAGAGAAGCTAGCTCTTTAAATCCTGTTTGAACTAAGTTCTGACACCCCCTGGGCTTGAAAGCCTGAATAGACCTGTGTGTCCCTAAGATACGAGGGCATTTTATTAGATCGTGATTGCAGTTTTGTGCCGCAAAGGTGGTGCTTCAGCTCCAGCTCTGAAGCAGCTCCCCTGCGTGGTGCAGCACACCTAGGATGAGAGAGTGCACTTGGCAGCCGGCCTGCGTGGGTGGTAGCCTCCCATTCCTCACTTTACCAAGCCTTCCTTGAGTGTAATGGCACCATTGGTCGAGCATTTCAGTGCCCCAGTTGAATCTAGCTCTGATTCTTTCCATCTAGGAAGGAGCTGAGGGACCTCTACAATAAGTAGGCTGGATTTTGTGCAGTTTCATGAAAGGATTCAGGTGTCCATGACCGGTGTTAAGGGGTGATGGCTTGCAGGCCACGATGCAAGCTTCAGCTTTCTGCCTATTAAACGATGCTGGCAACACGACTGTGGCACGGGGTAGAATAGCACGCTCATATTCACCCCTGAGCTCTAGAGACATGGCTTTGTCTAACTTTCAGAAGTTTTCCAGTGGTCCTCGCCTCTCTGTGTTTGGTGACATTGAAACTGGAAGTTGCAGGCCCTTTTGTGTCTCCAGATATGTCTCCATGTTCTCTCCCCATGATTGGAAAAAGGTGTACCTCGCTGTGTACAGCAGTATTTCCCAACCTTTCTGGACTGGGAGCCCCTCCGTAACTTCTGGGAATTGAGTGGTAACTGATTTTCAAAACTAATTTATATATTACAGGGCTTACCTCCTTGCAGAGGAGCCAGGCAGGGACAAGCCTGCACCTGTACTACTGTATAGGCATAATGCTCAGTAGATGGTTATTCCCTGATTATCTGAATAAATCACGGTGATTTCATACCCACTTAAAAGGTGCAGGCCCACTTAAACCTTGGTATAATCCTGCAAACTTTCTTATAGCAGACAAGTTCCTTACTCATGAAAAGACACTGATACCTTTAACCCCAGCCTGCTTGAGGCCTCAGCAGGTCTGTTCATGACTTTGTGCAAATAAACCCAATAGCCAATATTTACAGAATAAAAATGTTCCTGCTTTGCTATTAAAACATTACATTCAGATCACAGAAGTGACAGACCCCAAAAGACCCATCATCTATTTAAATCCATCCCTCTGAAAACAGAGGATGAATCCTATAGGTAAATCATCACGTTAAGGCAGTAGTATTTGAAACCTGGCCTCTTAGCCCCTACAAAATGGTTGTTGTTATTGCTGTGGGAAGGATAATATTATATTTCCTGTCTTTGGCATAAAGCGCACACGCTCTTGCACCACTTTCTACTAACGTCGTTTCTTTGCAAGTTTAATTTCCCTGGTTTTATATTTAGAAAAGGAAACCATTGTTGACCGTATGTTGGTAGCGCTCCTGCCCCTCGTCTTCATCCCGCCCTGGGCCTGAATGTTTGAAGTGTAACGTGTTTTTTTCCCCACCTCACGTTAACTTAAGATGGTTGAAGCTGGATACGAAACCTTTTTTGCGACATTTCAGTCTGCCGTGAGGTTATCCAGAGCATCTCCTTAGTCATTATAAAAATAAACCTCCGTGTGTTACCCATTTTCCTCCCTGGCCAGCTCTTATTCCGTCTGCGTTAACCCTTGTCTACCTCCAACGGCCCTCGTGCTCCCCTCCTCTCCCCTCTGTGTTTCCATGTCTTTCTGAAAGGTTTAGCAACCAGAACGTTCATGTGTTGTGCTTTAAAAAACGTTCAGACCAAAAATAATAAGGCAGGAGCCAGCTGGATTGCTTGCCCCTTATTGATACAACTATTCCCCTCAAGCTGCCCACATTCAGTGCTACAACTGCAAATCTGAAGTTGAAACAGGCTTTTTTTTTTCTTCTGCAAGCAGTAGTCCTCAGCGTTCCCCCCACTCTGCAGCCACCAGCTTGAACAAAACCCACCCCAAGCAAAGCTCAAGACCTTGAAGTCCATTTGGGACTTCACTGCAAGTCTGTAGGCTAGGAGATGCTCCGAGGCTGTTCAGATGGGCACTGGGACAGGACCTTTACCCAGAAAGCGTTCGCTCCCGGCGACTCTTCCCAGTCATTCTGGTTGTTGCTATGACTCCCTAGATCTTCAACTATAATCTCTCCAGACCGTAGGAATCTTTCTAAAGCAAATCCCTTTCTACGGATTAACTTGCTGCAAAGGTTTCCTTCTGTTTCTGCCCCATGGCAGCCTCTGCTCCAGCCCCACCACTGGACTCTTCCAGCAGAAGTTTGCAGTAGCAATCCCTTGTGTAAAGTTTTCCTAGACCAGATGTTGGTCTCGGAAGTTGGTAGGCCATCCTAATGCTTCCCACATTCAGCAACTAAGAGACTCAAGCCTTTGGTCAGAAGTCCCTGGATGAAATCATAGTCCTTTATCTGGTGTTCTGCATTAACACGACTCCCCTTTGAGTCACCGGGAGGAAGTTTCCCTCAACTTGGGTGTGTTTCAGCTTCTTTTTCATGCTGTCAGCAAGCTCTGGGTTTCTGCTCTTCCACTTCCTTAACCGTTGTTCACAAGAAATGCTGTACAGCTCAGCATCCAAGTTTTCTTCCTTCTGCCCATGCCATAGC
>NW_017728995.1:30093042-30134230 GCF_001723915.1 Gavialis gangeticus | reverse complement strand
CACCGGGAGGAAGTTTCCCTCAACTTGGGTGTGTTTCAGCTTCTTTTTCATGCTGTCAGCAAGCTCTGGGTTTCTGCTCTTCCACTTCCTTAACCGTTGTTCACAAGAAATGCTGTACAGCTCAGCATCCAAGTTTTCTTCCTTCTGCCCATGCCATAGCTTCATAGATGTTAGGGTCGGAAGGGACCTCAGTAGGTCATTGGGTCCGACCCCCTGCCCTGCCACTTAGATTTCCAGTTCCTCCTGGCACTTACTTTGCTTGAAGGAGATAAACTGGCCTTCTTGGTATAGGAAATATGTGAAATAGTCCTATCCCGTCTCCATCTCCATCTCATTTTCCTTGTCCTTGTCCTTGTTCTTCAGTTTGCCTCTGGATTTTGGAGGCTACCTGCTTGAGCTTCTACTACTGGAGATGCTGTTAAAAGAGTAAGGCTTAAGTCCCAAGGGAGAAGCTCATGTGAATGATGTGAAATAGTTGTTCATCCTAGCTATAGTCACATTACTGAATCAAAGGGCACTCATGCTTTGACGAGGCCAATTTCCAAATATTCTGCTTATACCACAGGGCTGAAGAATTTCAGGAGTTTTGACTGTCTCTTCCCCTGGCAGAAAGTTTGCGTCAGATGGAAGCATCTTAATGGAAGGTCTAGGGGCTCTGGAAGGATGCAGAAGAACCTTTTAACTCCTTTTCTGATCTTCCTGACCACAACATGGCTTTCAAAAGACACTTTCCATATCAAACAGGCAGCTGCTTTAATGGAGAGGCAGGTTTCTCTCATCCTTCCTGGAGCTAGTAACAAGTATGGAGCTCACTTCCTTACACGAGCCATGGTATTATAACAGGGCAGCAGCAACGAATGGTCACCCAGCAGGATGCTCCCGCTCTGAAATGTCAGCCTGTTATATCTGTTTTGATCTCTTGAGATCAACTGTTTACCTAATAGGCCTGCATTTGCACTTTGCAGATGTCATGTTAATATTAATGTGTTGTCTGAATCGTTAATATTTCTTTCATTTCAGCGTTACTTTAATAAAGGCTGCAAGGGATGAGAGAGACTGGCCTAATTAATTAAGCAGGCTAAAAGTATCTTCAAGCATCCATCGCGCAGCCCTTTGCTGCTGCCTAATGGCTCTTGACGTTTCTGCTAGACAGCCACATAATGCGTCCTGCTGTATGGCAGCAGGCTTCAACTTACTTGCTAATTTTTTTGACCCGTAAATCGCTTGCATAACTGTAAGGAAAAATGCTTTTCATTCCTGCCATGATCTGCGGGGGTGGGAGACTGATCTTCCTCTTGAAGATGACAACGGCATTTCTTTGGGAGCTACTTTTATTTTCCTCTTACGCTGAGCTCCTGATTAGATAATTGCTGTGCGCCTGCTATAATTCCATCAGATATTCTCTTGAAGTAAAAAAACAGTTATGGTTACCTCTCAGTATTTAACTCCCTGTAGCTTCCCAACAACATCCTATCCCATCTGGAGGAGAGGAGGGCAGCTCCCCGTTGCGATACGGACTGTGTTCCACCGGCCAAAGATGATTTCAATGCTGAGATTTGGGGAACGAAACCAGGCTGGTGGCTTTTTGTGTCATGGCTCCCCTGAAGAGATGAAATTTCCTTGGAGCACTAAGCTGTTCTGGTGGTGAAATAGGGCTCATATATATTTGTGGGGGCTACATCCTAATGCCAAGCAAAATAGCCCAAGTGTCCTGCAGAACACGTTGCAGTAGCTCCCTGAAATAGCTTTAGATAAGTGGTTTGAGACTACGTAGGGACAAATACAGACACACTTTTTACGTTAAGAAAAATATTGTACTTTCTCCCAAACCACAGGACCACTGGAGTGCTAAAGAAGCTTGTAGCGCTTCTGCCCCGGGGAGGCTGAATGCTCACTACTGTCCCCATACCTTGCACCGTTCGTGGGCTGTGGGCCGGTGACCAGCGGGCTGTCCCGAGCGAGGCCATGTAGACCCAGTGCCATGGAGTTCACGGCAGTGTAGAGCATCCTCTTTCACTCTTGACTAGGACTGGACCAAACGTGTCTCCTCGTCCACCAAGGCTGTCAGGCTGTCTCCACGGCGTTTCCTCTCTTCCGCTGCCTGGCTACAATTAGCCATGCACACTGTAATTGAGGAAGCTGACGATCGCTCTGGAGAGTGCTGAAGCCGGCGTAACGATAATTGTTCCAAATGTGCACGTGGCCCCGTGCCTACGCACAGCAGTGGTGAGACCGTGTCCTGGGCAGATGGCAGAAATGTTCTCCAGTGCAGCTTTACGCAGAGTTTCTTTACTCGGCCGCAGTCCACGGATCGCTGCAGAGCAAAAATCTGAGCTTTGTCCAAGCAAGGGCCATGATGGCATCTGCCCACATGTCTGCTGCTTTATCAGAACAGATTGCAGGCCTTCTGATTTTTAATGGAGGGGCATCACCTGCAGAGACAGGATCGAGATGGAGCATTTGGGGGTGATGAGGCCAGGGATCTCCTGTCTCATCCCCTAATCTTAAACACAAAGATGACTATGTCTTGTGCATGAGTGGTTGAGCCATCCCTACAGCAAAGGCCCAAGGGGCAGCAAAGCCACCATGGCAGTTTTGTTCAGCTGTAGTAAGTGTTGTTACCTTGCTCTCTGACCTGAGGACGCTTGTCCACCGGCAGTCATCCCCACTGCATAACTTTACTGCAAAGGGAGGCCAGTAACTTCCACAGGACTTAGGCAAACGATGAGGTTTTTTGTTTGAAATCCCTGCGTGCACATGAAGTACCTCAGGGTTTATGCAGTTAATTGCTAATGGTCCCAAATGCCACGGGTAGGGCAGTTGTAGTACAGAGGGCTGCCACAGTTTTCTACTGTGCTGCACTTCATTTGGCTCGAATGGGAAGAAATGGTATCGTGGCATTTCCAGCCTAAAGGTGCGAGAGTGGCCAGTAAATGCCATTTACATTCAGCAAAATCTCCTGTGCATTCAGGTTTCTCAGCATTTATCACCAGGGAGCCACTGTAGCTAATAAAAAGGGCATTTATACCCCGGCGTGGGAGTTCATTAGAGAGAGAAGCCAATTCTGACTTGGTAAGAAATGAATCTAAAACTGCCTAGGAGCTGCTGTTCTCATCAAGTTTCAGTGCTAACCATTTTAACCAAGAGCTAATTGAGCAATCTCAGAAAGTGGACTAATTCCATTATTCGGATCTGCTTTGTTCAACACGCCTGCTAACTGTGAAAATAACCCAACTGACTTTCAGCAAGCCAGGCACCGCCAGCATTCCTGGCTTTTTTTTCTTTTCTTTTCTTTCTTTTTTTTAAGTATATTTTTTGGCTTTTGGCAACTGCCATTGGCCAGAAGAGCCCCGCGCCAGCTTTGCAAGGCACATGTTTGTAACTTGAAAATCCAGCGTCTAAGTGGCAGAGGATTTAATTTTCATAACTGTGTGACCGGCAAGGAGGTGCTGTGCTGTATGTCTCAAGATGCACATGCACGTGCCTGTGTTGGATGGGCAAAGCCTCCTGTGGGAAGACAGTACCTTCTTGTTGCAGGATTTTGGGCTGAAAAGGGTTTGAAGCTGTTGTAAAGCCTCTTACCAGCTACTGGCCAAAGAGCGTGATTCTGTCATTGGCTGTGCTCTGGAGAGTTGGGGTTAGCTAATGTTGCTTTTAGAAGAGCTTTTATAGAAACCTCCTGAGTTCCTTCACTTCATGGAAGAGCTGTAATCAAAAATAAACTTACTTGGGTTTTCAAAAAAAATATATCTTACTCTATCCAGGGCACTAGAGTAGATCTTGCAGCCTTAACTCTCTAAAGAAAGTGTGCTGGCCAAACTGCTGTGCCGCTTTGTTTAGCGGAGCCCTGCTCTTTTCCGATGACAAATTCAGCTGTTCTCCTTCATCTTCAGATGCTAGCAATGGCAGATGCACCTACCACTTTTCTCTCGGGAGATAAGGCCATATCTATTTTTGCTGGCACTGATTTTGTGGCAAGTGTGGCCTCACTGGTGCAGAGTAGAGGGGAATAATTAAATCAGGGGAAGTTATTATTCCTCTCTGTTCAGCCCTGATGAGGCCACATCTCGAGAACAGCGTCCAGTTCTGGGGCTTCCACTACAGAAAGGATGTGGACAAGTTGGGAAGGGTCCAGTGGAGGGCAAAGAAAAATGGTTCAGGGGCTGCAGCACATGAATTATGAGAAGAGGTTGAGGGAACTGGGCTTATTTAGTTTGGAGAAGAGGGGACCAAGCAGGGATTGAATAGCAGCCTTCACCTCCCTGCAGAGGGGCTGCAAAGAGGCTGGAGCTGGACTGGTCTCAGTGGGGGCAGATGACAGGACAAGGAGCAATGGACTCAAGTTGCAGCAAGGAAAATTGAGGTTGGATATTAGGGAAAATTTTCTCATGAGGAGGGTGGTGAATCACTGGAACAGGTGACCCAGAGCGGTGGTGCAGTCTCCATCCTTGGAGGTTTTTAAGGCCCAGGTCAACAAGCCTTGTCTGGGATGATGTAGTTGGGGCTGGTCCTGCTTTGAGCAGGGGTTGGACTAGATGCAACCTCCTGAGGTCCCTTCCAGCCCTCATTTTCTCTGATTCTGAGCTGGTATAGAGCAGGCAATTTGCTATGGGCAGGCTGGCAGTAATGCAGGGACAGCCAGGCTTTGTTCTTGAGTTCCAGCAGGAGTTTCAGATATGAGCAGACCTCCCTGCACCCTGAATGAGCCCACACAGGAACTGTAGACATCTGTAGATTATTTTCTCAAGTACCATTATAGTGTTGAGGCCCTTCCCACATCTGAATGCCAAAATACTTGGGAAGCACTGCTGTTACCATGTGATAACATTTTACTTTGCACACAGGAAAAGGCAGCGCTGACTTTGGTCCATCGTGTTGGGCAGTGCCCTTCAGACATCATTGTGCTCTGAGAAGTGACTTAAAGCACCGTTGTGGGGTTTTTAACTTATTGCCTCTCCCTGTTCCCATATCAGATATGGCGTTCTGTTTCTCTCCTCCTGTTTGTGACCCCCAAATTTACTGGTATTACGGTTGTTTTGTCCTTCCTAGATCGGAAGATGCATCAAAGTCTGTTATCATCTCAAATGTAATTACCATTATATTTAATTGGGCTAGGAGATGAGATAGAGCATGGTTCCTCCTGCGTGATGTGCAGGTTATATCTTTGATCATCTAGGGCGTGATTCTCCTGCAGCACCCTGGGATGCCGTAGGATCCTTTCAAGGGTGCTATGGCAATACTAGTGCCATTAAGTTTGCAAACGCTTGCACGCGATTCACAACAGATTTCAAACGGGGATCCTGAATGTCAAATATTTTGACCTTTTGTGGGTCTTCTAAGATGTTTGCAACAGAAGAGTTGCTGCTATTGTTCCAGAGTTAAAATATGAAGGAAAGCTAAAAGTTGGTATTTTCCAAGGGATGCTATGAGTCTGCAGCCATTGAGAACCACTGCATGAGGGCATAAGGGAAGGAGAGGATCCTTTCCTAGAATGGGCGTCTGTAAGCACACGCGACTCATTCTCCCAGGAGGGCGCTGGGCTTTTACCGTCCAAGCCGTGTGCGCTTCTGCTCAAGAAGGAAGACAGTGTGCGTTCTCAAGGCCAAGAATTCCCTTTTTGCTTGTCCTGGGATTTCTTGTTGTGGCTTGGTTTTGAAACCCAAATCTAACACTCTCTTAGTTGCTCTGCCTCGTCCTACCATTGCCTTGTGTTCAGATCCAGAAATGAACCTGAAACGTTGGAAGGGGTTGGAAAAGGGGCGCAGACCCAAACAGCTGGGCAGTGAGGAGGCATAAGAAGACACTTCTCTTACTCCTGGAGAGCAGCAGGAGAGTCGGTAGGTTAAGCTGAAGATTGGAAAGGAATGTAAGCAGCAAAAATCTCTCTGTGGTGCCAGAAACAAGAGTGGGGGCACTGGCCTTTAGCTTGGTCTTGAGACAGAATGACAACTAATTGATGTGACAAGGGAAGATGGCATGAACGTGGTAACCTTTGGAGAGGCTGTCTGTGGTGTGACTGGGATTTCATCCACCCTCCGTCTGAATACAAGATGCCGCAGTTGTACACACTAATCGGTTACCCAACCTGAATAACTTCCAGTGAGGCCATACCTTAGAAAGAGCAGGATTCAGTTCAATTCAGTGAAGAGAATTGAGTGTCCAGGCCAGGGGGACAGGAGAACAACCACCACGGTCGATGCCAGAAGCAAGGAGGATCTCCCACCTGCCCCCGCCTCCCCATGTAGCGATGCTACTTTCTATTTGGAAATGTGACACCCCCCCCCGGTCCGTGTGCATCACGATCAGGTCCCCATTGGTCACCTCTCATCCAAGAAAACCCACATGAGCTGCCTGCAATCAGGAGGGAGCGTGCCATGGCTCGGCCAGTCCAGTGATCCACTAGGGAGTCTTTCTGCAATGAAAGACTTTGGGTTATCTAGTCTGGAGAAGAGAAGACTGAGAGGGGATTTGACAGCAGCCTTCAAAAAGCTGATTACAGAGAGGATGGAGCCGGGCTTTTCTCAGTGGCCGTAGGGGACAGGATTAGGAGCAACGGCCTCAAGCTGCAGCAGGGGAGATTGAGATTGGAGATGAGGAGGAACGTTCTGACTGCGGGGCTGGCCAAGTCTTGGGACAAGCCCCTAGAGAAGTGGTGAAATACCCAACTTGGACTGTGAGCCTTCTCCTGTGCAATAAACCTTTCGACTAATGTCCTACGTGAAGCTTACCGGGAAGAGCATGGAGTAGGAGCTCAGAAAAGTCATGCAGCAGCGTTACCATATTACAAACCCCCTCGCCCCCAGGATCTCAGAAGGGGGGTGTCTCTCCTGAATTTATCACTGTGTTTTCCATGTAACAGGGGTGCTTGAGGTGCCCATGAGGGTGTGTGGCATCAAGTCAGGCTCTTGGTTTTCTTGCTGTGACGTGAGCCCTCCCGGGTCCCGTGGATTTGGGGATTTTTGAGGCCAGCAGCCACCGGGTTTGAATATTGGAGATCGCCCAGATCCTGTTTTCAAAGTGTCCGAGACCCTTCGGAAGAGCTGGCGCGTCGGGAGCCTGCGCTCGCTCGCAGCCCGCTGGCTCGCAGCTCGCAGCCTGCTGGCATGTGCCCCAAGTCACTCCTGAAAACGGGACGAGGATGGCTTTGAAAGCTCTGCCCTTGGTCTGACCCCTTGCGTAAGGCAGGCTATAGAGTTTCACCCACCAACTCTTGTGTCAAGGCCGTAATTCATGAGCAGATTCTGGGTATTCGGAGGGACGGGGAAGGAAGCGCACGCGTGTTACAGAGCACTTCGCCTGGCCTCCCCCCCTCTTCTGTAGACACACTCCGAATGATGCAGCGAACGGGTCGGAGAGCCCGTCCTTCGGCAGGCCCCAGGAGCAAGGCTGCGGCTCCAGGGAGAGGGGCCAGCACCTGCGCTGCCCCCCACCACCCTGCACCGGAGGGCGATGGAAACCGCGCATGAGTGCACAAAAGGGCAAAAGTTCAGATCCAATTGTTTATGGGACTGGAGGCAGCCGGGAGCCAAGGATAGCTCAGCGGATCCAGAGGAAACTGTAGCGATGGCGCTGGAGTGCATTTCACATGGGATTCATTCAGTGCAAACTCAAACGCACTCGTCTCTCTGTCTCCATTTTTTTTAGCCATGAAATATTTTTCTTTGGGCTCCCGCCTGCCAGGCGCACCGAGCCAAGCTCCGCACTCGGCTGTTTGAAGAGGGAGGGGAAAAAAAACCTCCTCTTGCCGTTTGACCTGCCGACAGTTCGCAGTGTTTCGGTGCTCTGCTCCCATTAACGCCGGAGCCAGGCTGCGGAGCTGGCCCCCGGGCCCTGCCAGGCGCCCTTCAGCTCCAGGCTGCCTCATGATCCATTTCTTTTTTCCGAAGCACAAAGCAGCATTTGCTGACTCGGAGCCCTGTGCGCGCCCTTCAGAAGCGCAAGCCGGAGCTGCAACCTGGGGCATGGCTCTCCGTGCAGATGGCCTGCTGCAAGTAGGCAGGGGTGCCCAGGGCTTTGGGGCCTCGCTTGAGGCTTCCTTGCTTGCAGCTCTGCCAGGTGTGGGTCCAGTGACAGCTGGGTTTTTCCAGTGGGCTGGCACGTGCCTGGGGCAGGGGAGAAAGCAGCCTGCCCTGGTGGTGCCTGCAGCCCCTCCTTGTTCAAGCTCAGCTTCAGCTTTTACAGCCCACTAGACAAGATCAAGTCACAGCCCAAGCTGTGCCTTCCCCTGCAGGGAAGCCACACAGCATGCCAGCAAAACCCCAGGCCTGCGTGAGCTCTGAAGAAGAAAGCATTTCAGGTGCTTTTTTAATAATGTCCTCAGCCCTCTCTGCAGGGCAGGATTTGGCCTCCTCTAGCCACAGACCCAGTTTCCCTGCCCAAGCGGGTGACCTCGCTGACACCGAGCAGAAGGGCCAGCTCATGCCCCCAGCTCCATCGGGCTCCCACTTGTGGCAGGAGCTGCTTTGTCTTAGCCCAGATGTGTCCAGACCCTGTTACCTGCTTGGGATTTTCCCAGCAGGCACCATCCCCCTGCAGAGCTCTTCCCCAGGGGCTGAGTCCCAGACCACAAGACCACTGGCGAGCAAGGCCTTGAATGCTCACACCTCTTTTGCCCCGCAGAGCTCAGACAACTCCCATCTGTTTTGCTGAAAGTAAGAACAGCAACCCCGATAAAGCCAAAGGAGCATCTCCTGGTTGCAAAGATGAGACAAAATTGTGGCCCTAAAGAATAAGTTATAATGGAAGTGACCGGCGAGCTTTGCAATGGAGCGCCCTGTGCTTCCAATGACTGCAACATCTCTCCCAAGCCAGGGGCTGGAGCGGTCCCACTTTCAACGATTTCATAGATTTTTTTTAGGGTCAGAAGAGACCTCAGTAGATCATCAAATCCAACCCCCTGCCCTGGGCAGGAAAGAGTGGTGGGGTCCAGTGAGCGCTGGGGTCAGATGTAGTCAGGGTATTTCTCATTATGTGTTAATCTGTCCTCATTCGCACCCCTCTGGCAGCAGGAAAGTTGCCCTACACAGCCTTGTTCCTTGCTGCATGCGAGCATGTGGGTCTGTCACGGGGCCACTCGTGAGTCGTGGGCCGCTGGTGTGCAAGCAGTTGTTCAGAGGAGAGGAGGAAGCAATGGAGGAGCTTCGCCTAGGTCTTAGCTTTCAACCCCTGGAGTATTCTCCCCCATTTGGTTCCACCTTCCCGGCAAGAGACGAATGGAGTGACTGAAAGGGAAACCCTCATCAGAGGCTTTGCTTTAATTAGCTTCTCTTCCAAAGCCTTCCACCCAGGGGTTTTCAACACCAGCCTCGAGCAGGCTGTACTTGGCTCCTGCCATGCAACAGATGCAGGCTCTTAGCCGGTGTCACCTTGACTCCCTCCACCCGCATTGCCAAGCCAGTTGGTTTTTTAGCATCACTCCTTGAGCCGCAAGTAGCTTGGGACTCAAGTAGCAGGTCTGGACTGCGATGCTGTCAGAGGGCTCCCAGCACAGAGCTTCGCAAGCCAGGATCGAAGTATGTGTGCAGGGAGACGAGGTGGCACAGGATGCTCTTTGTACTTTAAAGGGCCGTCAGAAGGGATGCAGACGATAGAGGTGTCTATGGTAACAAAATGCTGGGAGCCATCGCTCACGTGCTCCCAGCATAGCTTTTGTGGCACGAGCGTGGTAACCCCCCAGTGAAACGGAAAGGTAAAACATTAACAGGTCAAAGCACTTTTCACACAACGCCCTGCGACTCTGGGGAAATCACAGGCCAAGACACCACGGAGATACAGAGCGAAGGATCAGACACTTTTGGTAAGCAGCAGAAGTTTAATCTGAGCACTCTCTGGTTCGGATAAAGCATTACAAAAGCTGTAATCCCTCGTGCTTCTGGACAGGAGGCACCTGCCGAGCACCCAGGATTAGGAAGGAATTTCCTCCTTGGGTGTGTTACTGCCTTGGCTTTAAGAAGATTTTGCACCTTGCTGTGATGGAGACTTGATGCCAGTCATATTCAGCGGACAGCCAGGATTTGGGAGCTGAGGGCTCCTAGCTGTTGGCATAATGCCACAGACCAGTCCCGCAGGGACAGCTGCCCCCATCAACTGGGCTCTAGCTAGGACCATAAATCTCTCCCTTTGCTTTGCAAAGTGTCACATGCCCAAAAGCAGAGCAAAGCCCTTGCCTGTCTAGATGCTTCATTTAACCATGTTAGGGGTGGCAGTAGCCTTCTCTGCTGGCACTGGTTACCGGACCTCACTGGCGCGGCACAGGCTGAGAGGTCAGCTCCTCACCCTGTGTGGGTACCAGGCTCCCGTGAATGCATTCCTGCTTCTCCAGTGACCTACTAAAAACAAGACTGGGAGGTGTGAGGGGGTGGTTTTAACTCTTTCGGGCTGGGCACCCAAAAGAAAGCAGTGCTGGTTGAACCGGCTCCGGCCCGTTAGAATCTCTTGCACCCCGGGCAGTTACCTGCTGGATGCCGCGGCCGGGTACCAGCCACCATACGGGGACCGAGGTTGCCATCTACTGGTCAAACTCCACCAGAACAGCTGCAGCTCGGTTGGATTCACAGCGTTCCTCTTTGAGACGTCCCAAGTGCACCCAGCTCCTGTTCAGGGAGGAGGGGGGACCTGGCATTACTTACCTAGGCTACAACAGATACTGTATTTGCACCATTTTAGCCTGAGATAAAGTGCAGTCATCGAGATGGCCACGTCTGTTGTCCCAGGACAAGCCTTACAAGGGTGCACGGGATAAGAAGCGCAAATGGTTTGTCCGGTGACATCGCAAAGTGACATCAGTGTGGTTGTCCTGGGTTTGCATCATTGAATCAGTGGCAGAAATGCGGCAGTGCCTTCAGCCACTTGCTAAATCCTGATGGGACATTTCTGTCCCAGGACAAATACAGGCACAACTGGTCCCGGGACACAGCGGTGTCTGTTCCTAGCCTTAGTTCTGTACACTTGACGTGGGAGGGTTATCAAAAAGTGCAATCTCCATGGGCCCAGTAGCAGCATCTGGTGTTTATAGTGCTTTTGATTGGTAACGGACTGGGACCCTTCTCTCATCCCATGTTATCTGCACCTCTCCTGGACCTGGGGCTGCAGGGAGGGCATCAGGGGCTTGGAAGGCAAGGTCATTATGCTCCGTAGGCATGAGACCATAAAGCCTGCAGAAAACAGCAAGCTCCTCCGGCCCGAAGGAGAGGTGATATCTGTGTGCTTGGTGGGGTTCTTTTCCATGAAAGGCCCCCACTTTCATTGCTGACTGCAGCTGCCTCAGACTTGTTCCTCCCCCGGGCTTTGCCTTTAATCATCTCCTTTCCCTTCTGGGCACTTTGCACATATGACAGACCGTGAGATGGGGCTGGGACGGAGGCACCGTACTGCAGTGCACACAACAGGCAGTCGCTTCAGCAGTGCAGGCAGCAGCTTCCCAGCTTCCACGGCTCTCCCTGCAGTGAGAGAGCACAGCGGGGTACCGCCCTGCTCCCACAAAGCAGCCATAAAAGCTCTTGGGGTCCAGCTCTGGAGACCTCCTTCAGGAGCTGTGGTGCAGCCGCATGGCTCACACAAGCAGTGCTGAGCAGCAACATGCCCGCAGTGCTGGGAGCGCGCAGTGGCTGTTTCGGCTCCATTATCTCTTTCGGCGGTTCTCACTGCTCGAGAGCGGCTGGGAATCCCTGGAGCAAACTATGTACAGCTCATTCAAATGCATCTCTCTGTCTAAGCCCTGTTAAACCCGTCTCCAGTGATGCAGTCTCCCAGCTGGCAGCCTAGCCCTCCAGCACCCATGGGAGGGCCTCAAAGGCTGTGGTTTGCCTTCTTTTGCTGCTCGTGGCTCACGAGGCTCCCATCCACGGCCTGTGTTTTTAGTGGCGTGCAAGAAGAGTTCTCACTAGCTCAGACGAGTCTACAGGGCTCTCTGCAGCGAGGGCAAGAAGCCACAGATAGTGCCGGTGTTGCCTTTATTGGACAATTGGCCCCACAGCTAGAAAAGCTGCAGTGCTTTCTTTGCCGTCCGTCCCTTCCCAGTTCTGCTGTGGGCCCTGGTGTATCCCAGATCTGGCCTGGACCACACGGGTCGTTCCTGGGGTGGGCAACACTAAGGGGAGGGGTGGGGGCACACTATTTTCTCTGACTTCAGGTGACAGCTATCCATGTTTGTCTTCTGTGCTATCTCTCCCCTTACACCTGTTTTTCTTGTCAAGCATTTCAGGAGATAAAAGGACCTGGAGCAGAATGATTTTACTGTCATTGGGGCTATCAGTGTGTTGCTGGTTTCTGCTTGTCGGCACCTGTCCCAGGGGAACCTTGGTCAGGGAGAGGACTTTGGGGGACCTTGCTGCCATCCTAGGCCTCATCACCCCCTGTAACAGCAGCTAATCACTACTCTCTGTTTTAAAGCCAAGCACCCAGACTCCTTCCTGCGGCCCACCCATGCTGATTCGCCTGGTGCCTTGTCTTGTCTTGCTGCAGGCTGGTGGAGGAGTTCATGCTTCTGGCCAACATGGCGGTGGCCCATCAGATCTACCGCTCCTTCCCTGCCCAGGCCTTGCTGCGCCGCCACCCACCACCCCAGACCAAGATGCTGAACGACCTCATGGAGTTCTGTGACCAGATGGGGCTGGGCATCGACTTCAGCAGTGCCGGGGCTTTGCATGTGAGCTGGGGGTCCAAGGAAAGGGGGTTGGTGCCTCGGGGAGCAAGGTTGCTCTCCCATCTCTTGACATGGCCTGGCTGCAGTCTTGTCACAGATGGTTACCTGCTCCCCATCCTCTGTGCCTTGTACCCAGCCTTCTGCAGCATGCAGCACTGAGGCAGGGAATGTGCTGCGCCCAGAGCCAGCCAAAGCTGGGACCAGGCTGCTTGGGAATGGGAGCCGCTCTCCCCCTTTCAGCTGTTACAGGCAGGTGGTGGTCCAGGAGCAGCAAAATGCCCTCCTCTGGCAGCCACTGCCATGGGGACCCCTACTTGCCACCCCAGCCATGGGCCAGGGAATGGGGCACACGGCACTAGACTGGTTGTGCTCTGGCCGAGTTCACGAGTGCCATCTCCGCACAGCAGGTTGGCTTCTCCCTTCTCCCATGCCTGTAGAGAGAGCTGGGTGTTCCTCTGCAGCATGTGGCAATGGACTTTTGGCACTAAAAGCAAGAGGTGGGTTGGACTGTTAGGCCTTGGCTATTAGCTCAAGACATCCTCCCTGGGGATGGCAGCCAGCAGCTAAGAATGAGGAAGGGGGGAAGCAGCTGAGGTATGAATCCAGCTCTTTGTCTCCTGAACTGCGGAGGCAGGAGCTGGTTTGTCCCCATGTGTCCTGTCAGACAGGGATGGGCAGTCCAGCAGAGAGCTGGGGTGAAGTGCATGGCTTACAGGGGAGCTTAGTGGCTGGGCTGGACTCGGAAGCGGAGGGGTGTGACGAGCACAGGATCGTCAGGCAGAGCAGTCACAGAATCCAGGAGAAGGGGGAAGCTCAGCTCCATCCCGCCATGTCCCCAGGAGCACTGCCCACGTAGCAGATCTGCACCTCAGTGCAAGAGATGATTGGTGCTGGTGCCCCAGTTCCGCCACTGACTGACTACGTGGGCTTGGGCAAGTCACTTACTGCCGCGCTTCAGTGAGGGGTTTGTCCTGGCAAATGCACTGAAGGAAGCAAAGTGCCCAGTGCTCTGTAACAGGAGACAGACCAGCCCCCCAGGAAGCAGGCAGTATATGGCCCCCTCTTTGGGACTGGGGCTGCGTAAGGCAAAGGACTCTCGGAGCCCAGTGTATTAATGCTGCTGTTAGCATGTCTTATTAAATCTGGGATTGTCCCACCCAAAGCAAAGGCCTGGGCTGAGGGTTAAACGGACAAATCCTGGAGGAAGGTCCTAAGAGGGACCTGGTGGTTATGGCCAAGCCTTGAACTGTTGCAGCCTCTCTCACCAAGGAAGTGCTGCTTGCTGCTAGCCCGACATAGCAGCCCCTTCAGACTGATGCATCCCTCAGGTGTCTGCTCTGAAAGCCAGCTGGTCCATTCAGGGACATCTGCCTGACTGAACAAGTTTAGAGGCTGAACAGGCACCTGTCTGGGGTTGTGTAGGAACATCCTGCTTTGTGCTGGTCCCTTCCAGTCCTGTGTTTCTAAGTCACAAGAGCCCTGGCCTTCCATCTGCAGGCTGAGGGAAGGAGAGGAGGAAAGTATAGCGGCCCCCTGCATGCCAGAGACCTCTCCTTGTGTCGCTGTGCTTCACATGCCCTGCCCTCGGGATCGATATGCAGAGCAGCGTGGGGTATCTCAGCCAGTGTCATCCTACTGGGCCCAGTTCAGCTGTCAGGGACCATGAGGAGCCCTGCTGTGGCCAGCCCAGCTGTGCTCGCAGAGGAGAACAGGGATTGAGAGAAGCATTTTAGCTGCATGCATTTCAGCCAGTGCAGCTAGCAGAGAGAGGATTTGTATTCAAGTGCCAGCATGTTCTGGGATCCCTGTGGCAATTTGACAGCAGCAGGCAGAAGAGTTTTCGGTTATACCCACACTCACCCCTGCAAGAGTTTCCAGCTCTTACCTGTTTTTTTCCACCCCCTTCTCTCCTCCCAGAAAAGCTTGAATGAAATGTTTGGTGCTGACAAATACTCAGAAGCCCGGAAAGCAGTGCTGACCAACATGTTCTCCAGGCCGATGCAGGTAAGAGCAGTGTGGGTGTGAAACACTTAGGATGGTTTCAGGCACTTCCCTGCCTACTTTCTGGACTGCCCCTCGCCTAACCTCGCTGTACTCATACTTGAAATGGGCCCATCTCAGGGGTAGATAGAAAGATGCAGCCCCTGGCAAATCCCATAACCAGGACTAAGTTTGATAACCAGTGTGTCCACTCTGCTCTGGGCAATGAGGGCTGCCCATGGGTGCTTATAGTGTGGGCTGACCACTTGGGGAGCAAGGGAAGGTGCCTCTTTGACTTGGTCCTCAGAGCACACAGCCAGGAGGCTTATCGCTGCAAGAGGTTGCTTTGGGATATTTCCCCTGGAAGGGCTTTGTTCCCAAAGGGCCGGTCTCACTGCTCAAGTGCAATAACTGTTCATGCAAGACCCTGCTCCCATTAACTTTGTGGGATGTGGGTCAGGTCTTGGCAGTCTTTGCCTAGCACCTCATGCCATGGTATCCCAAAATAGCCTCCTTTCTCAATCAAGTCAGACGTGGGGCTGGCATCAGGGGGATGGAGCCATGCACTGGTGGGAACCGAAGCTGAATCCAGCTCTGTGAGGGCAGTTGGGTCCACCATGAAATGTGGTGATCTGTCCAGAAGTAAACAGGGTTCTACATCCAAACCCAGCAGTCACATTGATCAGAGCGGCCCAGGTCTTTCTGGGCCACTGAGACCCTCTTGCCTCTAGGGAGGGTCTGTCTCGATCGTTCCATCCCTTTGAGGCATGTGGCATGATGGAAGTTCGTTGCACCACTGCACCTTGCTGCTGGGCTTGTGTGTCTTGGAGGCTGCGGCCCCAGGGGAGCTGGGGGCACGTACCTGCAATGGCCTCCCTTCTGCTGGCTGCTCCTCGCTGCAGGGATGAATCATCTCCCTGACATGTGTTTGACGGGTGCCCTTCTAATTAGCCAGTTTGCTCTGTTCACTCATTAGCCATTGCCTGAAGTCCTGCTGCACTTTAGTGGCACATAAGGGTTGTTTGCAAATGGAGCTGAGGAAGCTCGGATGGTGTTGAGCACACGCTGGTTGGTAATTGCATACACACGTGTTCTACTCATTCGTACAGTTAAATACTGCTCAGTTCCCCCCTCTCTGGCTCAGGGTGCATGTCACATGTCTCTGGATAATGATTCTTTGTCTGGCTTGGCCTTGTGACGGTCTCTTCTTATCTAGGAAGCAAGTGACCTCCTTCCCTGTTACTGTCAAGTGCAGCCTCACAGCAGGAATCCAGTTGTTGACCCATGTAATGTGATCTGCCCCAGGACGGTGGTTTGGGTGCGCAGTGGCACCCACATCATCTCCCCAGGATAAGACAACTGGCTTCTGGGGTCTCAGATGGTCAAGTGGGAGGAGACCGGCCCTGTGGACACAGCCCAGAATGGGCTGTGGAGATCCATCTGACCCAAGGGCTTGTGCTCAAAGGCCAGAAGCCATGCTGTGTGGTAGTGCTGGCCTGCTAGACCAGGAGATGGGAGGGTGCTCTGAGCCCCTCTCCCTGTGCTCCTCCCCTCCCGGGAGCCCGAGATGACTCACCTGCCATGTGCATTTGCAGCAGCTGACCACAAAGGATCTGCCTGCTGTCAGGGGAAATGCTGATCCAGTAGTTCCTCACTGAGACACCCAGGAGAATTAGGACCACCAAAGAAGCCCTGTGGGAGACCTGCATGCTGTGAGGGGGCAGGGACAGAGGGGCCATTCTAAAGACCACCTGAGCTGAGTGGGTGTATTTGAGGGCTCATTTGCTTTCCAGCTTCTTTTTGCTGCCATCCCATAATGGGAACGTGGCCATCTTTCCCCTGTGGCAGTGATAATGCATATGGGGCGAGCCCAGTGGTTGCAAAGGAGATGTGGGCAAAGCAGCGGTCAGAGGTTCTGCCTTGCAGCAGTCCGGCTGGGCCCTGCAGACTTGTCAGGGCAGGGGCCAGGGTCTGTTGTAAACACCTTCCAGTACTGTGCAGAAAAGGAGTCAGGATTTAGGATTGTGGTTGCCAAGAAAAGGCCCAGGTCCATCCTCCGGCCCCCACCCCATGAGCATGTCCCCTGGTCTGATGTGACAGTTCAGAGTGTGGTCATTGTGCCTCATGCCAGCTCTTCCATCCGGAAAGACCAGGGAAGAAAGAGGAGCCTCAATACCTGCAGGTGCCAGGAGATCCAGGTGAGGTTGCATGTGGAAAAGTGCTCTTGCACTCAGCTAGACTCGCTTCAGCACATCTGCTCTCAGCACATATTTGGGGACACTTTGCAGATGTAACAGGTAAACACAAGCATGACTGGACTTCAGCACAGCTGAGTCCCATGACTC
The DNA here is from genome assembly GCF_001723915.1 of Gavialis gangeticus. Taxonomy (NCBI): domain Eukaryota; kingdom Metazoa; phylum Chordata; order Crocodylia; family Gavialidae; genus Gavialis; species Gavialis gangeticus. The sequence continues at coordinate 30,117,262 of NW_017728995.1, read as the reverse complement.
TGGGCAAGAACCTCTCCTGGCTCGCAACATCGCTAGATACCGTGGTGCTCACACTCTGCAACGTTTGCTCTCAATGCTGCCATGTGAAGCAGAGAGAGCCCAGGAGCCATTTAGAGTCCAGCATCCAAGAGGACTTACCAGGGTGGGCTGTCAGCAGAGCATCCTTTAACTCAGTATGGGGGTGCCAAGGCCCCACCAGCAGGGATCGGCTGTGAGGATGACAGGCCACAAGGGTCCTGGCTGGGCTGGAGGTGGATCTGCTGCCAGGCATCTGGATGAACAACATCTGTGTCCACTGGAGCTTCTCCTTCCCTGGGTTCTCCACGGGAACAGATGCTCCCACCTGCGCCCGTGTCACCACCCGCCTCTGGAAATGAGCTTGGGGCCCTGCCAGTTCCTAGCTCAGTAAATGGCAGTGCACCGCCAGCCCTGCTTTTCCATAGGAAGCCTGTGCCTCCTGGACTAGGGCTCACACTGATGCATTGCAAAGGAGTCTTGTGAGCATAAAGAGGGGTTGAATTTCAGGGGTGCCCCTGCCATACTCCCAGCCCCTTTGTCATGTACATGCATTTAGTGACATCATGGCCAAGCCTGAAACAGCCTTTTTCTCTCCAGCCAAAAGCTCCGTGGGTATCACAGGAGCAGATGAAGGTAAAGAAGGGGTCATTTCACCACCGCAGCCAAGCTCCATTCGCAGCAGACTGGTGTGAATCGAGCTTGTCGCAGGTCCCTTCTCCTGTCCTTGCTGTCCATGCAAGCTCCTAGGGAGCTCTGCTAACTTCCACCCCATTCCCTCAGCCGTTTGCCCCAGTGAGCCGGCTTAGCTGGATTCTGGCTTCCTACCCTGGAGGAGGGCATGAGCCCCCAGGCAGTGAGAAAACCTCCGGCACATGGGGACCTGTCCCCGTATCCAGTCTCAGAACAGCTCCAGCAGATTGGAGGCTTCGGCCCAGGGGAGGCCTCCACCCTCTCCCACCTGCTGCTGCAGCCAGCATCCTCTGTCCTTGCCATCCTCTGTCCTCCCAGTGCAAGAGGGAAGCGCGGGTTGCGTGGCAGGAAGTTGGTTCTTCCCATGCCAGCAGCATCTCTTCCAGCAGCTGCTGAATGAAGCCACGTACAGGCCACAGGACCTGCATTGGCAGTGGGGGCAGGAGCTGTCACTGATTTATGGCGAGTGGCCCCATTAGTGCCGGGCACTCAGGACCAACCTGCCTCAACTTGTGCTTCGCAGCTGTCCGTGCCGAGGTCCAACATCTGGGGATGAGGCCACTGGTAATTTGGTTGTTAAATAAACCACAGCCATGCCAGGCCTCACACACTCTGAGCCCCGTTGGTCAAGATGAAAATCTCGGGTGAGGCAGGAGCCGGGACGCAGCTTGTGCCGTGTGTCAGCAGGGGCACCCGGATCCCACTGCCAGCCGCTGCGTGACAGATGCAGGAGCAGTGACGCTCCATTTTTCAGGGGCTCACTCACTCAGGGATTCAGTCTGTCCTCGAGAGCGAAGCAGCCCCCGGTTGGCCACAGCTCATTTATTTTTCAACTCCTTGTGGTTCTTCTGGGGAGTGGAGCGGTCGGGGCCCGCGTTTTTGAAAGCGCTTGTCACCGGAGTCTGCTAATGAGGAAACATCTGCTTGCTGCCAGGCCGCTGTCGCTCTGAACCGGCTGAGGGTTGCAGCTTGAAGCTGCCCTCGCTGCATTGCGGGGCCTCGGAGGAACCAGCTGCCCATCTTGCGGCTTCACTGAGGGTCCCCCTGGCCCACGCAGCCCTTTTTGGGTGGGGGGGTGCAGAAAGCATTCACAGCCTGCCTCTCCAATTCCCTTGCAGCTCCAGGAGCAGGCTGGGAAATCCCCAAGCTGGAATTGGGCTGGGGATCCCTCGCTCCAGTGACCACTGAGCCTGGGCAGGCTCAGAGCCAGCATGCACCTCCCTGTGCCCACACCAGGCCCACGCACCCTGCCCTGGGGACAGCGCGCATCTTCTGCGCGGCCCGGGACAGTTAAGTGAGCGGAAGAGACTCTTGTCTAGTGCATCAGAAGGAATTGAGCCCCGGGTTGTGGAAGTTGGCAGCCACCAGAGCTCTTCTCCCAGCTCATGGGTCTCATAAAAAGGCAAGGGCCACGCTGCTTTTTTTAACCCACTCTGTTAACTTGCCCAGGGCAGTGCAGTGCAGCTCCGCAAGAGCTGGCATGGCCGCTGGGCTGGGGAGTTGGGGGAGGCAGCCGCCTGAACCGCAGCTCCCAGAGCAGCTCGGTAACCAGAGCAGGCGACTCCTGCTGTTGCGTCTCTCCCTGTCGCTCTTGAACAGGTTCATTCAGCCACTGTGACCCTGCTGCAACCCCCCTGCTCCCACCGCCTTCTCCAGTCTCCGCCTGCCTTGTTTCTCCGGCCCCAGGGGCCGGCATTTCACAGATGTGAACATAAAAGCAGGAGCGTATATCATAATGGGCACGGCTGAGCGAGATTCCCATTGCGGGGGCCGCTGGGAAATGCGGGGCAGTTGCCACTCACCTGCTGACTCAGCCATGCTCCAGCAGGTCGGCATGGGCTCTGCTCACGACACCCAGCAATTGCCCCTGCACCAGTTTTGAAGCACCAAGCCTCGGCTTCCCAGGCCCTGATTCTTCCAGGAGCCCTTCTGACTCCTGCTGCTCTGCGCGTGTCCCATGTGCACGCTGCCTAAGAGGCCTTCTGGCCCGTCGAGTCCTGGTGCAGGTTTGAACAGGCTGCTGACTGCAAAGGGAGCGGGCAGAGGCCACTAGCGCCCCACGGGATGCAGCTTGAGAGGCCTCATCAACCTCCCACATGGGCAAGGGGCATGCAGGTAGACAACGGCATTCACCTGGGCAGCACCGCCAACCCACCAGCGTGATCCAGGGGCCGGTCAGCACGAGGGCGTCATTGCTGCACACAGCCTGCTGTGCCGTGGGCCGTGCCCGTCATGTGCTGGCTCCGCGGCAGGGTGAGGGGCTGCAGGGCCCTTCACATTGGGTGGAGACTGAGTGTTGTTGCCACCTGACAGCTGTGTGGGCGCGTAGGCCTCGAGATGGCACTGGCAGCGTCCAGGGACTGAACTTACCAGGAAGGCTGAACCCATCCCACCCCCAGAAATGCTCCCACCAAGTGAATGCCAAAGGGCTTTGGCGGAGAAGCCCGAGCTGCCACTGGCTGTGCCACCTCCGCCCTGTGGCATTGTGGGCTGCTGCCTTCCAGTGCTAGGTTCAAAGCCCACCCCTGCCAGGGTGCTGGGCACCCTGCCTGCACCCCTCCTCCTCCCCCAGGGCCGGGATTCCTGGAGTCTGGGTTGCGCTTGCTGGCCAGTTCCTCGGAGTAGGTGCTCAGAGTCCTTCAGGCCAGGAACCACAGAGCAAGGCCATATCCTGATGGGCCTGGAGCTGAGCGAGGGGCCTTACAGAGGCTCACGCTCATGGCACCATCTCTTCGTTCCCCTCTGGGGTTCATTTGGTGTTGAAGTGCTGCACAGGGCAGGCACCATCCAAGCGGAGCTGGTGCTGGGGCGTCAGGCCACCAGCACAACTGCTGCCAGAAACTGCTCGTCGAGCTGGGGGTGACTTATTCCAGCCCTGCCCTTGCAGCTGCATGGATACTGCCAAGCGGAGCCCATTCCCAGCTCACAACACCAGTTAATCCCCATGGCCGTGCTGGAGCAGGAAGGAGGGTGGCGTTCTGCTGCCCATCGCCCGGAGGAAAGGAGAAAGCTGTGGTGCCTGGCCTCTGGCAACGTCGCCATAGCGAAAATCCCCTGGCAGGAGAGCAGCCTCCACAAGCCTGTGATGTGCAGGTGCATCTGGAAATCCATCACGGCAGCCCCTACCGGCTGCGGGACCCTAATGCTGATCTGTTCCCCAAAGGCCTTCCTCTGCCATCAGGCACAGGCATGAAAGCAGCCTTTGCCCAGCTGGTTAGTCGCATCCAGGGACTTGGTTGATACAGTGCAAAGCGCTCCGGTGAAGGTGGTACGAGCCCAGGCCCTCTGAGGCAAGCTTGCTTTTGGAGGCCTGGTACAGACGAGGGGCTGAGCAATGCACAGTGTGCACAAACAGGCTGGCAGGGGGGTTCATTTTGAATCATTTTGTTGGTGACTGCATCTCTCCCATTTCCTGGGGTGCAGGAAGGATTATTCTCCCCTGCCTGGATGTTTTGTGTGCCTGGTACATGCTGACTGCCCTGTCCCTGCCTCATTCGACCCCCATGGCATCCCTGTTACCCACTTACATTGGTGCGCTGGGGGCACCATCACTCCGTCACCGTCCTGCTGCTCATGCCTTCTTTCCGCCCAAGTCAGCCACCTGGTTGGCATCTGGGGGGGGATCCACAGTCGAGAAGTGGCTGCGTGTGCCACAGCCAGCGTGCTGGCACAGACAGGGTGTGGGGTGTCACCACAGCTCCGCTAGTGCCATGCTGGCAGCTCGGCCCCAGGGCAATAGGCTGGTTCTTGTCCCCCTGCAAAGACTTGGACCCATTTCAAGCGTCTGAGTGAGAGGCCCCCACATGGCCTCACTGGGAGTCCTCCAAGCAAAAGAGAAGCAAGCCGCAGGATCCTGCCCCCAGGTCTGGGGTCAGGCTTTTCCTTGTCGGGCAGAGCGTGCTCAGGGGTTTAACGACGGGGTGGGGAGCAGGCAGCTGGGCTGTGGCAGAGAACAACCAGCGGCAGAAATAGCCTGGTAGCAGCAGGGAAAGAACAGACTCTTTCCAAGAGGGAAAGGAGGACTCTTCCCTCTTCCCTTTCCCAGTGGTGCCTGGCAGAGCTGGCCTGTACATGCCTCTGCCCTGCGAAGGGGGCACTGGGCAGCTCATACCCCCAACCCTCCCGGGCTGTGTCTGTCATACAAGACGCTCCCTCTCCTGTCCCAGTGCCCCAAGCCCAGTCTGCAGGGCCTCACAGAGCAGCTCCCAGGATGTTGGCAGGAGGCTGCCTGTCTCATCACAGGGTTTCCCTTTCAGATGGCCCTCTATTTCTGCACCGGAGTCCTAAAAGACGAGACCCTGTTCCACCACTACGCCCTCAACGTGCCCCTCTACACCCACTTCACCTCGCCCATCCGCCGCTATCCCGACATCATCGTCCACCGGCTCCTCTCCGCCTCGCTGGGTACGTGCTCATGGGACTCCGGGGGGTGGCAGCCCAAGAGTGGGCTGCCTGCGGGATGAGCTCTGTGCCAGTGCCTCCAGAGCAGGGTTGTCCAGGGAGGGGGAGGGAGTCAGGATCAGGACTCCTGGGTTCTGGGGACTCAAGCCAACCTCCTTGCCCACCTCCCACCTACATGGCTGCTGTAACTCCACCCAGCATGGTCCCAGCTCCCTGACCCACCCTCCACAGAGCAGGGTGTCAAAAGGACTCATCTCAGGGGGATTTTCCTGCCAACAATGGGTGAGACCAGGTGGGCATCACCCCCTTGTGTTGGTAGGCCCAGCACCAAGCAGGAGCTAAGCTGCTCAGTCTCACTCCTTGCAGTCATGTGCTCTTGGCCAGCATCCCAAGCCCTTTAGCGAATCAGGCAGCTCCGGGGTGGGCATTGGTGTCTGTAGCACCAGGGTGCCGAGCCACAGTGGTTTTCCTTCCCAGGCTCTGGGCGCCCGGTCCGGCTGCGGAAGGAGGCTATCCAGGAGCAGGCAGACCACTGCAATGACCGCAAGATGGCATCCAAGCGAGTGCAGGAGCTCAGCGCCGACCTCTTCTTCTCTGTCTTCGTCAGGGTAAGGCCCCAGGCAGCACTGCGCTGGATGTGCCAGCCCCTTCCCTTGGCCCTGGGAGCAAGGACCGGGCCTCTCCCTTGATTCCCCATGCTGTGAGACAACTCTCCTGCAAGGATGCCTTGGTTTTGCCCAGTGGCCACATCTTGTGGCAGCAGCTTCCTACTCTGCTTGGAGCTCCACTGCTCAGGTTAACCCTTGGATTTGCAGCCCCTTCTCGCCCACGTGGCTCTTGCTGTTTTGTGGCCTCTGCCTGCTCTTCCCAGGGCAGGTTCTTGCCTTCAAAGAATCACGGAGCCTCCCCCCAGGGGCTGTAACTAAGAGGGCAAGCTCTGTACTGCCTCTCTCCTGCTCTGTGCAGCAAACAGGCACCGCAGGTCCTCCACTGGCCTCTTGGGCTTGGCTGGGATCCTGCAGGACTGGGTGTCCTGGCTGTTTGCACCTTGTGGAGCTATATCCAGGCCTGAGGGGGCTGGGGAGAGGTGGTACTTAATATGGTGTTCCCTGGGGAGAAGGAGGGACGGGCATCCTAGGCTTGGGCATTGCCCACATGGGACAAGTGTGAAGGGAGAGGGCAGAGCTTGGCGCTGGGGTGGCAGAGGCCTGGGGGTGTCTCTTGTTATGCCAGCACGTTGCCTTGCAGGAGTGTGGCCCCCTGGAGTCAGAGGCGATGGTGATGGGCATCCTGAATGAGGCCTTCGACGTCCTGGTGCTGCGCTTCGGCGTCCAGAAACGCATCTACTGCAACGTAAGTGCTTCACAGGCGGGCAGGCGGCCCATGCTGCTGCAGGCTGCGGCCTTCATCCTCCCACAGCACCAGGGCTCTGGGACTGGAAGGGGGGCACGCCCTCATGGGGCCAGGCCCAGGGACCTTCACTGCTATGATGCTGGCTCATCCAAGCAGGGAACAAAGGCACCCATGGCCCTGGCACACGAGCAGTGCCGCCAGCCAAGCTGCCCTGGTGCCTGTGCAGCAGTAGGACAGGGTGACATGGCCATGTACCTAAGAACCTCAGGAACTGTGGCATGGTAACCACTGTAGAGAAAGGGGCAGAGTTAAGGGGACGGTGGGAGCCGTTAAGAGCTAGAGAAAGCCTGGGATAGAGCTTGCCATTCCCTTAGCTAAAACACATTTCCACCTTGCCTGGCTTTGAGGGAGATGGGCTGCAGCTTCCTTTACTCTGAAGAACCCAGTGCCAAGGCACGGCCCTTCCCTCCCCCTCCCAGATCCACCTCGGAGAACACTGCCTGCTTCTCACCTTCCCAAGCCCGCAGCAGGACAAAGGCAGGATCAGAGGCAGCAAGGAGGCCGGGCAAGGTGGAGCAGGGAATTCTCTCCTCCTGTCTCCTCTGTTTTCAGACGCTCCGGTTGAAAGCGGATGGTTTTTCTAGGGAAAAGGCGCTGAAGCCCAGGTTTGAAAGCACAAGTGCCTGGGCTCCGAAACCAGAGGGGCCAGTTTGAATTTCATGTTACCAGCCAGTAAATCAGGGGCTGCCTGACAGCAATCAGCCCTGCGCTAGCCCCACAGGGAGCAACGTCAGCCTCTCATACCGTGGCTATACGGCTTGCGGTGAGACCTTTAACCGGACCCCGCTGCCTGCTGCATGGACTGTGTGCATGTTACAGCAGCCCCTGAATTACAGCTCACAAGCCCTGGGCTCCCGGCAGTTCAGAGCGCCGAGGGACCTTTCTGTTGCATGCTGAACAGGAGGGATTTCAACATGTCAGCAAGCAGGCGCTGAGGGACAGGGGAGGGAAGCCCAGCCATGGCCTGCAGGGCAACGGGGCAGGGCTGGGAAAGGGACGGGGTTCCTGGGATCTCTGTCAGGCAGCAGAAGTTAGAGCCGTTCCCAGCATCCATGTCTGCTTGCAGGCTCTGCCCCTGGTGGGCTTCCACTTCCAGAAGGTGGGGAAGAAGCCGGAGCTGACCCTCGTGTGGGAGGAGGAGACCCCCAAGCAGGAAGCTGCCCACCAGGTAATGCCACCTCCGGGCCAGCCTTTGGGGTGGGGTGGAGCCGAATTGCACAGCTGACAGGGCTGCAGACTCCATGTCCACACGGGCGCCTCTGGGGCTTTCAGCAGGAGGTGGCAGTGGGCTCTGGATGCGAACCCCACACCCCCCTGCTGTTGTGCTCTGGGAAGGGCCAGATCAGACCCTGGTGTTGCAGCCTGTGGGGAACCGCTGCTGCTGCTGAGACTTACAGCTCGCTCCAGCCTCAAACTCCCCTGGCATAGAGAGCGGGGCTGGGTGAGGCCAGTCTGCTACTGCATGGGGCCACCCTGGCACCAGCTTCCAGAACAGCCAGGCCCCTCCGGTGGCTGCGCACCACGTCCCTAAGGATTTGCTAGCGTAGACCCAGCCCAGCACCGAGGAAAGGGTGAAGAGCCTGTGCCGGGAGCCATGCTTCCTCTGACACCGCACTTCTACCTGTGAGCTCAGCCCCTGCAGCCACCCCAGGTGATTCCTCTTTTGCATGGGAGCTGGTGTCACTTAAGTGTCTCCAGCATGAAAAATGGCTGCCTGGCAGGAGCCAGGCCCAGCACTGGGGATGATCTCTTCTGCTAAGCAAACATTTGTGAGGGATCTTCCACGCCTCCTAAGAAAACACTGGGGCCCTGGGCCAGGCCAGGTCACGGCACACAGCACACTACCCTTCCCTTCCCTGCCGGCCCACCCTGAGCCAATAAACCTCTCACCCTGCGAACGGCCGTCACTCAGCCAGCGCGGTGCTGAACCAGCAAGAAGCACTGTCACCTTGACACACAGCTCTGGCCTCCTTGTGCCCTGGAGTGAGCCGCCCAGCCCCGGCAGCACCAGCCTCCTCCGCCACGCTGGGGCTGGCAGGGGGGGGCCCCATGCACTGCTGTGGTGCTTGGCAGCTGCCCGGGTTTGCCTGAACCCGGCCAAAGAGGGGGAAAGTCTGTGAAGGCGGTTTGCAGGCTACCTGAAATGGGCGGAGGTTGGGCAGCTGCTGCAGCGCCCTGTCCCTGCCTTTGCCCTGGCATGGGGGATGTACAGCTCCACCCTCTGCATGCCCCTGGCATCAGGCGGACCCAAGAGGCCACCGTAGTGCCCAGCATGTAGGCTTTTGCCCTCTGTGCACCATGTCTCTGCCATCACCAGGCGCTGCCTTTCCCTACAGGCTGGTGCCATTTCCTTGAGTCCAGAGGAGACCTGGCCTCATCCCCACAGCTCCTCTGGAGTGGCAGCAGGGCTGGCAGGGCAGGTTTCAGCCCAGTCGCTGCACCCCATGTACACAACAGCCAGAGGACAGCCCAGGGAAAGCTCCTCCTAGCTGCTGGGATGGAGCAGGTGCCACAGAGAGGGCACTGCAGGGGCACATCCATGACAGCGTACCCATCTTGGAGGGCTCAGCATCCCACCAGCACTGGGGGGGAAGAGAATGGGGCTGGATGAGATCCGAGAGAGACTTGAGGCCCCGAGTCCCTGATGCCGTGGGCCAGAGGCTGCCTTGGGTTTCACTGGAGCCTTCAGTCCACGTCTTGCATCCCAGTGCTTCCAGGACCAGTGGGACTGGGGGCAGCTGCTGGGGTGCTGCAGTCTACCTAGGGGCACAGTGTCATGGTCAGGAAGGCTCAGGTCCTGCAGGCACTCCAGACCCCCACATCTAGTGGGACCAAAGTGGAGGCTGGCCACAGCAAGCCCTATACCAGGCGGTGCTGGCCCAATCTGGTCTACTGCTTCAGGGCCCAGGGCTTCCCCGGGGGTAGATCACTGCGGGCGCTGAAATCATGGGGCTGGATACAACCGTGCAGATTTCCAGCAGCTGAGGAATCACTCTAGCTGCTCGCTGGCTTTGCCCATGCACAGGACAGCGCTTCCGCCAGCCAGGCTTTGCCTTCCTCCAGCCTGTGCCTGGAGCAGATAAGGAGCAGGCATTCAGGTCCCGGTCACACGGAGAGCTGTGTGGATCGGCACAATTCTACTCACATGCCTGGGGAGCAGGATCAGGCATTGCAAGTCCTGCCTGGGGTCATCGGTTCTTTGGCATGTGTCTGCGGCTGATGTGCAGAAAGTTTCCAGGTGGAGAGTCCCTTCTCGGGGCAGGGAGATGGCTGTAAATGCTGGGAGTGCCTTCAGGAGCCTCTGCTCACTGCTGACCTTTGGCCGAGCTCCCTGAGTAAGCAGCTTCCAAGCCATTCTGCTGTGGAGAAGCAGCCCTGCCTGCCCCAGAGCTGCCCCCTGCATGGACAAGCCAGCCGGCGCTGGCGTTGGGAGAGGGAGGGTCTGATCTGCCCAGGACCTGGGCACAGCGAGACAGCGATGCCCCTGCCAGCTGGAGAGGGAGCATGCGTTGAGCTGCACACGCCTCCACGTCATTAAAGACGAGCTCTCCCCCCACAAGGCCCCGGCTCGGGGCATCCTGGCAGCGGTCTCTCCCGTGGGGAAGCTCCCAGCCCTCAGTGAACTACCTCATGCCAGCTTCTCTCTCCTTCCCCAAGGTGATCACCCTCTTCACGCTGGTCGACGTGGTGCTCAGAGCCGACAACGCCCCCCTGAAGTACAGCGCCGTGCTCAAGAGACCAGGCCCAGAGAGGGAGTGAGAGCAGACAGCTCCGCCACCTCCCACCTACCCCGCCATGCCCTTCGTGCCCAGGTTGCCTTCCCATGCAGGGGGGCCGGAAGGGCCCTTCTTTTAACCAAGGCTATTTTATTTCCAGTTCGGATTTTAACCCGAGCAGCAGGGCTCAGCGGCCCTGTCCCTTCGGAGCTGCCGGGCACATACTCTGTTTCTATTCTTTGGGGGGTTTTTTAGCTTTCCTTGTTTCTTTTAACTGCACCCAGCTGCTCCTTCCTCGTGCCCTGACACATCAGTGGCCGGTGCTGGGGCCAGGGCCAGGGCCAGGGCCTCGCGTTCCCTCAGGAGCACCAGCCAGGGAGGCGGCTGCTCGTGCCCCCTCGTGCTTTTGTGATGTAGCGTGGCGTTCCTGGGTGGACAGGGCGGTGGTCGGGGGGAGCCAGGGCATTTCCTGCTGACTCCTGCACTGCGCAATAAAATCCAGTCTGCCCTGGTGCGTGGGGTTTTCTTGGTCTCCTCCAGCTCCCGAGTTCGGGAACACTTTGCAGCCCCTGTGTGCTGGCCTTTCCGTACGACCCCGGTGAAATCCCAGCTCATGGCAGCCAGGGGAAGCAGTTCTGCCTTTCGCCCTCCTTGGGGCTTGTGCAAGAGACTGGCGGGCAGGAAGGGGTCAGGGAGATGCTTGCTCTTGGCTCTCACCCTCAGCTTGCTAATCCTGAGCTCTGCTTGCTTAGCAAGGACCTTTGCTTGTCAGCTGCTAGTGCTGCCGGGTCCGGGACAATCCCTTGCGCCGTGGGTATGGGCTCAGTCTACGAGCGCCAGCACCGGAGAGGATGCATCTGCCTCAGTTGAGCAGACATGGGCACCCCTGGGCCCGTCCCCTCCCCTTCCTGCTCCAGCCCTCCCTTCCCATCTCTTCCCCAGCCCTTCCCCAGCCTGTCCTGTCATGTACCAGCTTTGCTGAGCTCTCATCACTTCTCACGTCGGGGCCCAGCTGCGGCCAACATGCCCCTGCCGCTCCTCTTGAGAGTCCTCGCTCTGCAAGCGAGTCCTGGGGCCTGCTGGGCAAGGGCTAGTGTGACTCATGGCAGGTGTGTGACAGCGAGAGGGGCCTGATCAGCTCCAGACACAAGTGGGCAGGGGAAATGCTGCTTCGTGTAGGTGGGGAGGGAAAGGCAGGAGGTTGAATTGTACGTGCATCCACTGGTAGTCAGTCAAAGCCGCTGCAGGGAACCCAACAGGCAGCCCCAAGCGCCTGCAGATAACGAGCATCGCAGCCTCCCAAGCCTGGCTTGGCCCGACTCTTCCCCCTGCAGTGTTCAGGGGATCTGGCTGGGGGACGCGGATGCCGTGCTCCCGTCCAGGCCACAGGCCAGAGCCGCGTGTTCCCTGGCACCATCCAACAGTCTGGTGTGCATGAGGTGTGTAGACTGCCCCCGTCAGGGTAAATCTGAGGTCTGTTCTGGGCCTTTACTGGTCCATGACGTGGTAAAGGCAGGAGCTCTTGTCCTTAGCCCATGGGGCCTCCCGTGGTTTAACTCTTCCTCTAGTGTAGACAAGGTCCCGGCATCATCTGAGAAGGAAATGGGGGATGAGAGCGGCCAAGATGTTGAACTTGGGGAAAGCCCCTTCCCATCTCTGCTAGGGCCCTGCATCCATGGTCAGCAGTGCAAGCGTCCCCCACCCCGGGGGGTGATCCTCGCTGAGCTGGGGCGAAGGTGCACCTCTTCCGCCTGCGCTGCTCCCAGCCCCTTGCACTGCCGGGAGAGGCCTGGGGAGGCACGGGCGGCTCGGCAGTGGGCACGCAGCTGTCTGCCCTGCCCGGCGCATGGCAGCCTGCCCTGTTGTCTAAGGCAGGGCTGTCATGCATCCTGTCTGCAGAGGTCAGTCACCCTGGGGGCTTGCATCCAATCCCCCTCCTCAACCTCTCCCTGCCGCAGGGACAGGTGTCGGCACGAGGGAAATGCAACCGCCTTCCCCTGCACTGCCAGTTGCCCAACGGTGGTGGCACCGGCCTCTTTCCCCTGTGGAGATGGAGGCAGTTTCTCAATGCCTCCACATCAGGGTGAAAAGCTGCCCCACTCCGGAGCTGAATTCCCATAGTCCCAGGGATGCCCCCAAGGGCCAGGTGCTGCCCTGCCAGCCCAGCCGGCCACTCCCAACATGCGGAGCAAGGCATGTCCCCAGGGACACGTCGGTGCTGCTCCAATGTGACCGTCGCAGCTTCGCTTCCCAGATCCAGGTAGGGCCGACAAGGACTGTCCTCTACCACCCGGAGTGGGTAAGCGGAGGCTCGCGCCCCCAGGGAGCTGGAGGGAGGATCCCTTTAGTGTTCCCCATCTCCCTCCCGCGTTGAGGGGCCCGGGGCCGTACAGAGACGGCCCCGTTCCTCCTCCCCAGCAGCTTGTCCTGGCCCTTGCTACCGGTTTGTTCTTCCGAGTGTTATTTACTGCTGAGCCAGGCAACCCGCGGCCCCGGGGGAGCAGCCGCCTGCTTTGTTTTATTTACAGTTGTTTGGGGGGGTTTTACAGCGAGTTGTAGCAAAATTTTTTAAAGGCCAGCTCCGCTTGTGGCCTTCCGCAGTCACCTCTCAGCTGTGCACCATGTCAAGAAACGAGGGGTCGTGGGTGAGATGAGTGGGGAGAAGCCACCGGGGTATGTGGGAAGGAGCCAGGACGCTGAGATGCCTGTGCAAAGCGACTGGGACGCGCCCAGCGGGGTAATCGATCCTCCAAAATGCTCTTCCATCCGGCATGGGAGCAATACCTGTGACGGCCGAGGCTGCTAAGGCCCCCTTGCCGGGCTGGGAATGCTCCAGTGGGCTTTCTGCCATAACACGCTGTAAAACCAACGGAGCTGAGAGCGCGGAGGTGGGACGCAATAAATCCTGATGGAGAGAGCGACCGGCGGCCCCCGAGCGTATCCGAGCAGCGCCAGCCTTCGCTCTGCTCGCGCCGCTGCAGGCGCGGGGGCCAGCCGCACGTCGGGAGAGCAGGTGAGCAAAAGCCACGTGCTCCCCGCAGCTCATTTCCAGCGTGAAAACTGGTGGCAGCCTGTATGAATCTGCTTCGGGGCCCGCGTGAGCCAGGGCACGTGGCGCAGCAAGGAGCTGGTCAGTCGAGCCCGGCCCACGTGTGGCACGAACCGCCCACAAGCAGTTGGGGCTGTTCCTGGTTCCAGCCACACTGTGTCCAGGTGTCTGGCCGTGCGCCCGTCCTCTTGCCAGTACAGACAAAAATGCCCCACGCCACGTGGTTTGCAGCACGCGCCGTGTCCACGTGGCTCCGGGCCTTTTTGAGGCGCTCTTCTGGGAAGAGATCCCAGCATGCGCTGTTGTGCCTGGCGGTGCTGTGCGTTTAGGGATGTTTCTTGTGCATTGTGGGGCCCTGGCTGGTATTCTGGGCCAAATGAGTCTCTTGTGCTATGCCGTAAATCCCTGTGTCCAGAACCCTTTGCCACTGAGTTACGCCCCCGCACCCTGGATTTTACTCTGTGATAGGGAGTGGACACAGCCGGCTGTCCCCAAGCCACTGCCCCTGCGAAGCGCTGTTGCAGGGCTTGACCGCTGGTTGGGCTGGGGGCGAGGAGGAACTTGTCCCCCTTGTTTGTCAAGGGGCGCCTTGGCCCCGGGCTCACGTGGCTTACTCCAGAGCCGGGCTGGGCATCGTGTCAGCTCCACTTTTCCCTCCTTGTGAAGTCAGAGCTCCCTGGGAGTCTGTGTGCTGGTGTCGTGTCTGTACAGTGCCTAGCACGGTGCCAGTCTGGCGGCGGGTAGGAGCTGGGGTCCAGCGTGGCCCGTGGCGGCTCCACACAACAGCAGTGGCATGGGGCCTGCTTGGCTGCACTGCTGGTGGAGGACTCGTGCCCACGCTGCCCGCATCCCTGCCTTGACTGGCACGCCTGGCTGCAACCGGCCGGTCCGCACAGCCCGCCACGCTTCATGGCATGGCCTCTTTCATCCGATCACACACAGCTAATGGGCAGGGAAGGACCCAGGCCAACAAGGACGTGACTTGCCCTCTCCCACGCCGGGGGGATCACAGCGTTCCCAGGGCCCTGCCTGCAGGGAGGCAGCGTGGGCACGAGCTGCAGACTGCGCGAGAGCCGTGGGCGCCTCCAGGCTCTCTTTGGGAGCCTCCAGGTATCTCGCTTCTGCCCCTGTTTCCTCCAAGCGCTCGGGAAGCTGCTCCTACTGCGCAGCGCCCTGGCCGTGGCCCTGGCCTCAGGGGGCTGCGCCCTGCAGGGAAGGCCGTGCCCCCTTCAGTCGCCTTCCCTGATGTGCTCTCCTGCCTGTCTCAAGGTTGTCTCCCTCTTCCTCTAGGGAAACAAGTCGAAGCAAGGCTGCTCCAGGTCCTCAGCACCAGCCGCCTCGACGTAGCATCTGCAATAATAACGCTGTGCCCTTTTCTCCTGCCCCGGCCCCTGGCCACGCAGACACGAAAGAAACGTGTCAGTGTGTTTGCAAGCCGTCCTCTGGGGCACCAGGTGCTGCTGGGGATGGGGACCGGGCTGTCCCAGAGTCCAGTGCTGCAGGTATCCTGTATCTGGACTTCAGCAAGGCTTTGGACAAGACCTCCTAAACATGGTAGAGAAATGTGGGCTGGATAAAACTGCTACAAGGTGCATAGATAGATTTCATAGACATTTGGGCTGGAAGGAACCTTGGAGGATCATCAAGTCCAGCCCCCCGCCTCAAGGGCAGGAAGTCAGCTGGGATCATAGGATCCCACCAAGATAAGCATCCAATTTGATAGCTGGCCCCATAGCCGCGAGCCGGGGTAATCACTAATGGGTCCATGGCAGGAGGTATCGAGTGAAGTCCCCCAGGTGTCTCCTGGGCCCGGTGCCATTCAATGAATTTATTAACGATTTGGATGTGGGCATGGAAAGCTGCTTGAGCAAGTTGGTGGACAACAAGAAACTGGGAAGGACTGAACCTGCTGGAGGATGCGGGTGCGATTCAGGAGGATCTCAGCCTGGAAAGCTGAGCTGGAGCTGACGGGACGAAGTTCAACGCAAGGGAGGAAGAATCAACACGGGCAGGATGGCGTGAAGTTAGAGAGGGTCCAGAGATGGGCAACAAAGATGATCAAGGGCTTGGAAAGCGAGTCATAGGAGGAGAGCCTGAAGGAGCTGGGCACATTCAGCTTGCAGAAAAGGCTTGAGACAGGACATGATAGTGGTCTTCACATACTCAAAGGGCTGCCACGAAGAAGAGGGAAAGCACCTCCGCTCCTTTCCTGCAGAGGAGGATGTGAACCGATGGCTCGACGTTGCTGCAAAGTAAGTCTTGATTGGATATCCCGAAAAACTTCTTCACTGTTAGAGCAGGAAAGTGGTGGCATAGATGCCTGGGGAAGCTGTGGGCTCTCCATCGCTGGAGGGGTTCAAGAAAAGTTGGCCAGCCACTGAAGTAGGCGTAGCGATGCCTATTTTCTACCCTGGGTCTTTCCCAGGTGTCTGGGTTTTGCCGGTTGCTCCCCTCCGCCCCCTTTTTTTTTCGAGTTCAGGCGATGGTTGGCACAGGGCTGATCCTGCCGCGGGCGGCGCTTGCACCAGAGGTGAGCTGGAGCTCCCTTCCAGGACGCCGAGCTCTGGCATCCGTGCCAGCCTGACCTCTCGGAGACGTGCAGCTCCCCGGGGCTACGTGAGCTGCGGAGCAGGGCCCTGCGCGCGCCACTCCTGGGATCCAGGCACCGTTTGCTCCCATCTGCACTGAAACTCTTGCAGCTCGGGGCGTTCGGCTTCCCGCAGCAGTGGGGTGAAGCCCAGTGTATTCTCCCCATGGCCCCGGCTGCAGAGTCGCGTCGCTAGTCCGAACCGAGGGGGCGGATGGCGATTTGGCCCTGTTCGGGCAGAGGCAGGGGCTGAAACTTAGCCCCCAAGTCTCCCCACCATAAAGCCCCCAGGTGAGCTGATGAGTTACAGAGCTCACCCCCTTATCAGCGGGGCCAAGCCCTTTATTGCCTCTCTCGGTGGGTGGTTGATCCGTAGCCAGGCCGCTCCGGGCAGTACCTGCTGTCCCTCACATCCCACTCGGCTCTGCTCCCTGGTGTCCACGCAAGCATTTGTTCCTGGGGGAGAGCGGGGGCAGGGGGGTGGCATCTCTTTCATTCAGGCTCATTGAAGTGCTGCGATCCGGTGTTAGTAAAGCCGAGGATGCTGCGGCCCCCAAGGTGAGGCCGAGTGGGAGGGAGAGGCACGTCGCACGGGGAATTGGCTGGAGCCCTTTCTAGAGCAAGGGATGATTCAGTGCAAAGCTATGAGCCGTGCAATCTTGGGAGCCCGGCATGGGGTGAGTCCAGCCCTGGCTGGTGCCGTTTCTTTGAATGTTATCAGCGACTCCTCACCTCTGCAGCAGGACTTCACCCCTCGGACACATTTGGCAACATGCCTCTAGGTCCAAAGGTGAGAGGAAGAGCCCTTAAAAGAGCTGGCCCCTGTTCTTTCGGACAGAGACGGTGAGAGGCAGTGTCCAGCCCGGGATCCCCAGCCCAGCTGCAAAATGCAACATCTGGGCAGGCTGTGGACTTGGTCCTGCATCTGCTTCGCCATCCACCTGGCCACCGCGGCTGCATCCGTAGGTGAGGAACAAAACTTTTGGCCTGGGAAGAAGCCTGTCATCTACCGCCACTTGCCTTTTCCATGGGAAATGCATCTCTTGGTCTGTCAGAGGCCTCGGGAGTTGTACCAGCTTGGTGCTGTATGTGGCTGCCCTTTAAGGAGGCATCAAACACTGGGAAAGGCTTTAACTGGAGAACGGGGGGCTGGGAATGGGGTCCCTGCTGGAGACCGTGCTGCCCCTAACCATACACAGTGGCAGGGCCTTCCCCATCCCGTGCTGGCGGCTTGGCGATAAGTGACCCAACGCCAGCATTAAAGCAGACCGCCTGCCCTTGTCTCCTAGGACAGTGGTCGCTAGCGGGTGGTAGAAGACCTCTGTAAAGCCAGAGCGAGCCAGGGTTGGGGGGCTGGCTGCAGCCGCTGCTCACCTGCCCTGCTGGGAGGCATGCATTGTATGCGTGGGGCGACACGGAGCCGTGGTAGCGATAGGGCTGAGTTGAGAAACACCATTCACGCAAGCCGTCCTGGCCATTGCCTAGCCCCTTAGGGCACATAGAAAAGACTGAACCAAGATTTTGGGGGCGTGTATAGCCAGCATGGCCATGGTCGCACTTTCCATGCGGGGCCCGGGTGCATGCTGTGTGCCAGGGGTTAATGAAGGATCAACAGATGCTCTAAAAATGGTTATGAGACAGATGGAGAGGCCAGGGAGAAAACAGGCTGTTTATAACAGTGGTTTATAACCCCCTGCAGCAGCTTCTACTGACAGTCATATAACACCGAGGGCTCTTATCGGAAACGTCTATTAATCACTTAGGGACCTTTGTAAATGGAGCTTTAATAGAAAGTGTGATTGAAAAAGAAACTGGCGGTCGCCCGGCGGGGTTATTTATGCCCTGCCTTTGCTGCCGGGGCCCCTCACGGGCAGTAAAGCTGTCGGGGCCCTTTGCAGTGTTTCCCCCTCGTGCATTTTCACCTCCAGTTGGGGCTCAGGGCTGGGGGAAGCGAGGGAGATTTCCAGAACCAGGTAGTTTATGACCTAGGGGTCAGCTCTGCCTTCCGGCTGCCCGCGAGCTGTGCCCTTGTGCACCAGCGTCGTGCCTCGCGCAGGAGGCTCTGGCAGGCCCGGCGGGGCAGGGACGTGCCGCGATCGCATTAGGAGCTGCCTAGGAGGTGGAGGAGGCTGGCGATCAATCCTCGACCTCCCAACACGGAGGTCCAACTGCGAGCTGCGTGGAAGTGGCCCGAGGGGGACGCTTGAATTCACGGAGTGGCGAAACGTGTCCGCCTGCCGCGCTCTCGGCTCCTCTGGGCCGCGGGGGTCTGATCTCGGTGGAGGTGAAAGCACAGCGTGGGGAAGGGGACCTTAGCTGGACCCGTCACGGGCTGGGCCAGGTGGTAAACCTTCGCCATGGGGGCATCGACAGGACAGACTGCAGCAAGGGGCAGAGGCACGGGGGACAGGAGCCGGCGGGGTGCCGGCCCCGTCGGCCGCTCGACGGCCTGCAGTCAGCAGCGCAGCGCAGCCCTGCGCTTTCCCCGCGCGTTAGGGGCAGCAGGCGCTCCGGCTCCGGCTCCGGCTCCGGCTCCAGCCAGCTGCACGGCCCCGCCAAGGACAAAAGGCAAAGCAGCAGCAGCAGTTTCTGTAGGGCCGACACGAAGCCGATTTGTGCAGCTCCCCGGGGGGGTGGCGTGCCCCTGCCCGGGGTCTTCTCTGCCGGTCTGTGACGTGTGGGGTTTTGCGCGGCCGTCTCCAGGTTGTGTCGCCTGTGCTGGAGCTGGGCACCTCGGCTGCAGCCAGCCCCTGGAGCGCTCGGCCTGGCTCCCTGCCTAGGCTGCAGCTCCGCCTGCCGCCCCCACCCCGGCGTGCCACCCCCGGGCTGCAAGGCTGGTTGAGCTGGCGTGGTGCAGCAAAGGCCGCTGCAAGCAATTCTCCTGGGGCCTTGCATTTGGGGCAAGGTGGGAGGGGGGACGTGACTTTGGCCTGGCTTCTCCCCCGTGTATTGCAAGAGCTTGGTGCTGCTCTCCCAGGCGGAGGTGCCTGGGGGCAGGGATGCTGGTGACCCCAGGTGCAATAGGGGCCGGGGGCACTGATGCAGGGGGGGCAGCCCCACATCGATGTCTCTGGGGGCTCGGGGAGTGAGTCCGGCCGCCACTAGGATACAACAGGGTGGAGAGAGCAGAGTGCCAGGCTCCTGCGCCCCCGCCTGGGTTTTGCTGTGGCCAAAGCAAAGCCAGAGCTGCTGCCAGCCCACCTACCCCCCACCCTCCAGCAGCCCCATGGGGGGGCACCCAGTTTCCCCGGGGGGTGTCTCTACATGCCAGCATGTGCCACCGCAGGTGGGGGAAGCTGGCGCAGCGTTTGCAGTGCAGAGCCCTGCCTGGGGCTGAGCCCACGCAGGAGCCAGGCATACGAGGCTCCAGGTGCCGGGCTCGCGGCCCTCCAGCTCCGTTCCCGGGGACCTCGGCCCGCAGCGCCGTGGGGGAGAGGTTGGCCCTGGGCTCCCCATCCCAATGGGCCTGCCCCGCAGACGGGCACCTCCCTGCGGCTCCGCGCCCACCCCCGGCACCCGGAGCTCTGCACAAACGCGTCCATCCTGACCCGCCGCCTGCCTGGGCGGCTTCCCCGTTGCTTCCAGAGGACGAGAAGACCCCGGGCTACTGGAACCGGCGAGCCCAGAGGACGCTGGAGGCAGCCTTGGCCCTGACGCCCGTGACGCACCACGCCAAGAACATTGTCCTCTTCATGGGCGACGGTGAGTTCAGCCCTCCACGCCCCCGGCACTGGCCCAGCACAATCGTGGCAGCCCTCGGGGATGGGGACAAGCAGCTCCCAGCATGCACTGGGCCGCACTCCCGCCAAGTCCTGCCCGCGCAGACCCCGTCCCTATAGCACAAAGCTGGGTCCTGCTCGGTCCCAGAGCCACGTTTCACTGGCAACAGCCCTGGAGAGGGGGATAGGGGGTTTGGGGGTATTAGCACCCAAGTTTGGCCCCTGGGCTGTTCCTCCAGCCACCTCCCTAAGCCCTGGACAGACCCCTCCTCCACTTCTGCCTCAGTTTCCCCAGCAGCGACCTGGGCTGTGTTGTCCCCCACAAGTGCGGGGGGGCCATCAGCATGAAGGGCCCCGTGCTCAGACCGGGCAGAGGTGCTCGGGGCAGAGAATCGAACTGTCCCAGCCCGGGGAGGCTGGAGCTGGTGCCCCCGGGTAGTGGGCAATGCCTGCAGGTAGCTCTGCCGGTGACTCGCTCCAGGCCGAGCACCGGGAGGCCGCGCCTGGCCCATCCCTCCAATGGTGCCAGGCCACGGGTCATGCCGGGACGCCCTCGACAGGTCAGGCCACCAGATCTCCCTGCTCCACAGTGTCCCCGGGAAGAGCCTGGATACTGGCAGCTGGGAGCACGGGCATCAGAGCTCAGCCGCAAGGCAGCATTAGGCCTCTGCAGCAGGGAAACTGAGGCACAAGGCGGGGGAGGAGCTGTTCTCTCTATCTGGATATTAATAGTACTAGGCCTGGGCATGGGGGGAGAGCTCTGGGCAGCGAGCAGTACAAGGGCTCTGACACCAGTGAGTGGGGTCGATGCGGGCCATGGGGCACACGCTGCCCCTCTGCTTTGGGGGCGGGGGTAGGGTCTCCCTCAGCCATGCCCTGAGCCAGGAGCAGCAAGACTGACCCTGGGCGGGGGTCCGGGTGGGGGCACTGACCCGTCCATGCTGGGCAGCTCAGAGGGGCTGACGTGAGCCAGGGCGGTGCCTGCAGGGATGGGCATCTCCACCGTCACGGCCGCCCGCATCTACAAGGGGCAGCTGGAGGGCGGGCCCGGCGAGGACAGCTTGCTGGCCATGGAGACCTTCCCCTACCTGGCTCTCTCCAAGGTGAGTGCCCGGGCGCGGGGACCAGGCCGGCTGCAGAGCCCCCGGGTGCTGGGGACAGAGATGAGCTCCCTGGTGCCCCGGGCCCTGGCCCCGTTGCCCAGCCCTGCGAGGAGAGCCCCAGACACGGGCACCCTGTCCCCTTCCCAGCCTCCCCACCCTGGCTCACGGCAGCCCTCGTGTCCCGGCAGACATACTCCGTCGACCGGCAGGTGCCCGACAGCGCCAGCACGGGCACCGCCTACTTGTGTGGGGTGAAAGCCAATGCCAAGACCCTGGGGGTGAGCGCCGCGGCCCAACACGGCAAGTGCAGCACCACCTTCGGCAACGAGGTGGACTCCGTGCTGCACCGGGCCAGGCGAGCGGGTAAGAGTGGGCTGGGGCTGGGGCCAGGCCGTGGCTCGTGGCTCTGCCCTGCCAGCCAGGGCAGCACGGGACAGCAGACGCGCCTGCCTCTCAACCAGCCCAGCTCTCTGGATCTCAGGACCCCGCCTGGGCTGGCCCCTGCCTATAGACTGCCCCTAATTGTCGGCCGAGGGGTGGGGTGGTACCAGCCGTGGAGGCTGACGCATGGCTGTCTCACCCAGGCAGGGTCTCAGGAAGGGAAAAACCCCTCTCTCAACCCCCTTGTCCTCTCTGCCCGTGGACTCAGTGGTGCCTGTCGCCCTCCCTGCGTCACAGGCAAATCCGTGGGCATTGTGACTAGCACCCGTGTGCAACACGCCTCGCCCGCGGCTGCCTACGCCCACACAGTCAGCCGGACCTGGTACAGCGATGCCAGCCTGCCCAAGGAGGCCGTGCGGCAGGGCTGCCGGGACATTGCCTACCAGCTGGTGCACAACACGGACATCAATGTGAGTGGCCGGGGGCAGGCGGCTGCAAAAGGGGTTGCTGGAGGCACGTTGGAGCAGGTCCCTGTGCCCCTAGCAAGGCAGTGGCACGTGCCAGGGCCCAGGGCTGGGGAGAGGGAGGCCCGCTGCCTCCAGGCACCTTGTGGTCATTGTGTGCCGGCTCACAGCCATGCCAGGCTCTGGCCCCAGCACCTCTCCGTGGTGGGGTGTCTGAAGGGGCTGGGCTCCCCGTGTCCGGTTGGCAGGTGATTCTCGGTGGTGGGCGGATGTACATGATGCCCAGGGGGACGCCAGACCCTGAGTACCCACAGGACCCGAAGCAGAACGGGGCGAGGAAGGACGGGGTCCACCTGATCCAGACATGGCTCAGCACCAGGAAGGTACTGCCCGCAGTGTTGGCCGAGAACGGGGGCGCAGGCAGCCTCCCAGGAAGGGTCCGTCTTGCTCTACAGGAGGGGGGCAGCAAGCAGTTGGGTCTCTGTGCACATGGCACACCTGTGCACGTAAACACACGTGGAACACACCACATTTGTGACACACATGATGCGATGCTAGTGGACCCATTGGCGTGTATGTTGTATGTGAATGTGGGGCTCACACATGTGGCCCCATGATGTGTGGGGATGTATTCAGCATGGTGTGTGTGTGTGTGTGTAAGAAACCTATGGGCACTCGGTTCCCAGAGCCCCTCCTGTCCTTGCTCCCAGGGGGCCAGGTACATCTGGGATAAGAAGGGCCTGGACTCCGTTGATGAGATGTCCACCGACTACCTCATGGGTAAGAGCGGGACCCAGACCAGGCCACAAGCCCCACCTGTGGCCACCTGCCTCTCTGCCATTGGTGGAAGAGGCAGGTGGTCCCGCCCCACCCTCCCATGTGCTCCTTTATACATGGTGCCTCTGCTAGCAGGGGCGAGACCCCTCAACGGGGCTAAGACTCTCTCCTGCCCGCAGCCCTGCTGCCGGGGGGGCTGAGGTGCAAGTCCCAGGTGCCTGCAGGAGACCAGCTCTGCATGAATCCCCTTGCCACGCACCACCTGCCTGCCGGTGTCCTGCCCGTGGCCTCTGCATGGGCACCGAACCTCCTGGGGGCCTGGCTGGGTTTTCTCTGAGCCCTATGCACCCCATGGCACCCCGGCCCTGCTGTCAGCAGGATGGGCAACAAGCAATAGCAGTGCCCAAGCCCAGAGCGCCTCATCTGACACACTGTGAAATCAGGCCCCCGTCGCTGTCCCTGCAGGCCTCTTTGAGCCCAAGGACATGAAGTACGAGCTGAACCGCAACACGTCCACAGACCCCTCCCTCGTGGAGATGACGGAGAAGGCCATCCGCATCCTGCGCCGCAACCCCCGTGGCTTCTTCCTCTTCGTGGAAGATGAGTAGGGGCTCAGCTCAGCCCATCCCCAGAGGGCCAGGGAGGGGCACAGGGGGCAAAGCTGTGGCAGGTGGATCACTCAGCACCGCTGGGTGGGGGGATGCATTGCAATGCACTGTGGGATAGCGGCGGGTGCAAAAGTACTGTGGTGGGTGACTTGACCATGACCTTTGACTCCAGGGGATGCCCCCACTGTGATCCCAGCCCCATCCCCAAGCAAGGAGGCTCCAAGGGACGCAGGAGCTTCTCTGCTGCGTGGGGGCAGGGCTGGTCCAAGGGGAAGCGAACGCCAAGGGCTTTATGGGTTGTTGGTTCCCCCTGCACGAGGCAAGATTGACCACGGGCACCACAGCAGCAAGGCCAAGCAGGCCCTGACTGAAGCCATCATGCTGGACCAGGCAGTGGCCAAGGCCGCGGAGCTGACCGACGCCACTGAGACCCTCACCGTGGTGACGGCTGACCACTCGCACGTCTTCAGCTTTGGTGGCAACACGCCGCGTGGCAACAGGATGCTCGGTACCTGGGGCTGGGCTGTGGCTGGGCTGTGATGGACAGTGCCTGCGGGGATCTTACGGGGACAGTGACGGGTTGGGTGTGAAAACCAGGAATGGGGGCTCGGCACTCCTCAGAGCTCCTCCCTGGCACCAGAGGAGGGTTTGATGTCATCACCTTGCTGCGACAGGACTGGCACCCAAGAAGGCCAGGGACAAGCGGCCGTACACCAGCATCCTGTATGGCAACGGGCCCGGTTATGCCGTCAAGAACGGGAGTCGCCCTGACATCAGCCTCACGGCCATCGGTAAAAACTGCAGAGCCTGTCCTGTCACTGCGGCACAGGGGGGAGCGCTGGGCTAGGGGAGGTGTGTGCCAGCCCCAGGGTGGATCATTTCTCCATGGGTCATGGAGAGGTCTGGCCCCCATCCCCGGGGCTCAGCTGGCACCTCTGCCGGGCATGGCACAGCACAGCCGGTGCAGCCAGGGCTGCATGCAGTGTGAGGGGACTCCCCAGGAAGGCCAGGCTGGTGGCAGGTCACAGCAACCAGCAGCCCCTGTGCTCAGCAGGCTTTGTGCTGGCCCTTGCAGGATGAGATGAGTTTCATAGTTTCATAGTTTCTAGGGTCGGAAGGGACCTGAGAAGATCATCTAGTCCGACCCCCTGCCATGGCAGGAAACAGTACTGGGGTTAAACGACCCCAGCAAGGTGTTCATCTAACCTTTTCTTAAAAACCCCCAGGGTAGGAGCCTGCACCACTTCTCTTGGGAGTTGGTTCCAGACCCTAGCCGCCCTGACCGTGAAGTCGC
>NW_017728995.1:30090131-30092153 GCF_001723915.1 Gavialis gangeticus | reverse complement strand
GCTAACCCTTGGCCCAGGTGTGCCTCCCCCAGGGCCTGAAGGGGGCCCGGCTGGGAGGTTGCTGTTCTGGTCCCTACTTAGGAAGACAGAGGCAAAGAAATCATTAAACATGTTAGCTTTGTCATCTGGTGTGACGACCAAGTTTCCCAACGCATCCTGCAAGGGCCCCACATTACCTGGGACCTTCTTTCTACTCCCTCTGTATTTAA
This sequence comes from Gavialis gangeticus, assembly GCF_001723915.1. Lineage (NCBI taxonomy): Eukaryota > Metazoa > Chordata > Crocodylia > Gavialidae > Gavialis > Gavialis gangeticus. Next base: position 30,091,944 of record NW_017728995.1, on the reverse strand, counting down.
AAAAGGACTTCTTATTGTCCTTAATCCGGGAAGCCAGTCCCAGTTCCATCTCTGCCTTGGCCTTCCTAACTACCCCCCTACATCCCCGAGCAACTGCAGATTAGCCCTCCTTGGTGATGACCCTTTCTTTCCATTGGGTGTAGGCCACCTTTTTAGCAAAGTTTGCCAGGTCTCTGCCCCATGCCCACACCCAGAGGGCATCTGTGATTGATCCTGCTCTGCCCCTGGCAAATGGGACATTGGGTCTCAGTGCTTTTGGTAGCCACTCAGCAAATGATGCCCCAGGGTGCTTTGCAGGCAGATATGCATGGACGGGTGGTGCTTATCTCCTGTTGTGCAGCGGGGGCAGGATTTTATCTGCGTGATTGCTGGGCACATGAGTCACCTGACCCCGTGACTCACCATTCAGCTGGAGCTGGTGGCGCTGAGCTGTCTATAAGGTGCTCCAGTGACCAGCCAGCCGTGCCCCCCAGGCCCCAGCACTCACCAGCTGGCCTGGCGGGCTCTGGGGGCGTGCGAGTAGGGGGTAGCTGGGAACTGGGGTCGGTATTGAAGAGCCTCTCGCCCACAGAGGACAAAGACTACCGGCAGCAGGCAGCCGTGCCCCTGGACTCCGAGACCCATGCCGGCGAGGACGTGGCCGTCATGGCCAAGGGCCCCATGGCCCACCTCTTCCACGGCATCCAGGAGCAGAACTACATCGCCCATGCCATGGCCTACGCGGGATGCCTCAAGCCCTACCATGCAGGTCCCGAGTGCCTGGCGCCCAGCGGGAGATCCGGCAGCCCGGGTCTCTCCCCCTTCCTCCCGCCCAGCCTCCTCGCCCTGGCCGCAGCCTCCCGCCTGCTGGGGGTCTAAGAGCAGGTCCCACCAGCCCCACCGGGACCCCTGGGACCTGGACCCCGGGTGGAACCAAGTGTCCTCAGGCCCTGCCGTGTATATAATTTTGTAATAAAGCCCCTGCTGCCCCCCAGGAAGGATCTGCTGACTGCTGCTTCGTTGCCCCCTCCCTCCGTGCTCCCCAGGTGGCTGGGGGGGCCTCTGGGCAGGCCTGAATGGGGGCAGCGGGGTGAAGGGGCTCAGCCGGGTCCCTGGATCGCCATGCTGGAGGGGCCGCCCTTTGTTCCCCCACTCCGGCTGGTCCTGGGTGCTCAGGACCCCCTGCCATGGCCCGTTCACTTCACCAGCCATTATCCATCACCCGTCCACTGCCCTGAGATGCAGGGCGACTGGAAAGCCGTGCATTAGCCCTCAGACCCGGAGTATTGTGCATGCTCCAGCATCTCTTCCTCCCCTTCTGTTCAGAGGGATTTTTCTTCGGGGGGCCAAAGGGCACATCCCCAAGGGGTGGGTGCATGGGCAGGTTGGGCAGCAGCTTGGTGGCTTTTGCACCTCCCAATGGCTTTGCCGGTGCCCCTCAGCCCTGACCTGCAGCCCCCTGCCAGCCAAGCTGTGCCCATGCCCTTCGGTCCCGACCTGGCGCTCCTGGCCAGTGCATCTGTGTGGAGCAGGCCTCGTGCCCGCAGGTGTGCACGGAGCAGTGCTGAGCCAGCGCTCTGTAATCGCTGCACACGGGCGGCGCCAGGTGGGCCCTGCTCCCAGAGCTGTAAAATCCTCTCCTGGTCATTCCCACGGGGCAGGCAGGCTCCACAATCGCATCCAGGTCCAAAGTCCCGTGGCAGGTGGTGGTTAGGCACACGGCGCGTTCAGAGTCCCTGCAGGTGTCCCGGCTGCAGCCTGCCCGCTCCCAGCATGCGGTGTCCACTGCTCCTCGTGCTCTGGGCTGGGGTCTGGGCCAGCTGCTGCTGTATCA
>NW_017728995.1:30087363-30089965 GCF_001723915.1 Gavialis gangeticus | reverse complement strand
CTGGGGTCTGGGCCAGCTGCTGCTGTATCACCATCCCAGGTAACCCCAGCCTCCTTCCCCCAGCCTGGCACAGCTCGTGGGCCTTTCTCCTTGGGACACTGGCACAGGCGTGGGCCAAGCACTGGGGCTCACAAGTGGCTTCGGGTTGGTCTGGAGAGCAGGCGACGTGTCAGCACGTGCGGCAGGGTTGCGGGAATGGGATCGGCAGGGCACCCATGCCCTCAGGTCCCGGGGCGCTGCTTTGCAAGCACCCACAGGCAGAGGTAGGGATGGGGCTTTCCCAGTGGCTGCCTCAGCCTGGCACATCCTGGAGACGTGGCTTCGCCGACGCCCAAGTGCTCCTTAGCTGTGCGTGACGCAGAGTTAACGAGGCAGGAGTGGCCACCCCGAGGGTCCTTCCACCCCTGGCTGCTCCATTCCCACGGGGGCGGTCTGTGGCCGGCGCTAATCCCCCGTCCCCCATGTGCCCCTGAAGAGGAGGAGAAGTATCCCTCGTTCTGGAACCAGCAGGCATCCAAAGCCATCCAGGCCGCCCTCACCCTCCAGCCCAAGCAGTACCAGGCCAAGAACCTCATCCTCTTCCTAGGCGATGGTGAGTCCCCCCCAGGCCCTGCAGAGGGGGTGCAGGTCTGGCTCTGCCTGCAGAGTCCCATTGCTCAGAGCTGGGCCATCTCCCCACGGGCACCCTCCGGCCAGTCCCGCTGCCCCAAGAGCCCCCAACCCATGTCACGGGGTTCAGGGCAGCAACCTGAAGTGGCCAGGGTGTGGGGTGGGGGGTTTTGGCCCTGGGTAGGAGCCGAGGGGTGCTGGGAGGTGATGTTCCCAGTGCTGGGAGGAGATGGTCCGATGTGTGGGTGCTGTGTCCCCTGCAGGGATGGGGGTCCCCACCATCACGGCGACGCGGATCCTGAAGGGGCAGCTCCAGGGCAAGCTGGGCCCCGAGACGCCGCTCGTCATGGACACCTTCCCCTACGTGGCACTCTCCAAGGTGCCTCAGCAGGGAGCAGTGTACAGCCCCTGGTGCAGGAGCAGCTGGCTGGCCCCTGAGAGACGCCCCGAGCCGGGGAAGGGCGTGCGGCTAGCTCCACCCTGCGGGGCAGAGTCCCCTTCTCCTGCCGGCCGGTGCAGGGAGGGCTCAGCCGTCTCCCAGGGCAGCGTGGAGCACCGGTGGGGCAGTAATCTGCGAGGCTGGAGCAGAGGAGACCCTGGCAAGGATGCTCCTTGCACGGGCTAGGCTGGGCCGGCAGCTCTTGCCCCTCCAGGCTAGGGGTCCCGAGCCCCCATCTCCTGGGCCGCGGGGCAGGGGGAGGGGTGGGTGTTGCCTCCCCCTGCCTGAACCCGTGCCCTGGCCTCTGCAGACCTACAACGTGGACCGGCAGGTGCCAGACAGCGCGGGCACTGCCACGGCCTACCTGTGCGGGGTGAAGGGCAACTACCAGACCATCGGGCTGAGTGCAGCCGCCCGCTACTCGCAATGCAACACCACGTTCGGCAATGAGGTCAACTCCGTGCTGCAGAGAGCCAGGCAGGCCGGTAAGCGGGGCTGGCCCTTAGAGACCCCCTGTGCCCGCACCTGGGCACCTGCTCCCTAGGGACAGGATCATGCATGGGCCAGCCCGCACCCAGGGGGAAATTCCCAGCTCAGGCATGGTGCCTGGTTCGGGAACAGCCCTTCTGGCTCCCCCGTGGCAGCAGATGCCTCCGGGTCTGGGTTCGAGTGGCGGCTGGGGTAGGAGCCCGGGAGGTGGGTCCCCGTGGTTGCAAGGGTGAATGCCCAGGCTCTGGTCCCCGTGGCAGGGAAGTCGGTGGGGATCGTGACCACGACGCGGGTGCAGCACGCGTCGCCTGCCGGCACCTATGCCCACGTCGTCAACCGGAACTGGTACGCGGACTCCAGCATGCCCCCGGGCGCCCAGCTCGAGGGCTGCAAGGACATTGCCATGCAGCTCGTCCAGCACGTGGACTTCAATGTGAGTGCCGGGGCTGAGGCAGCCGCCCCTTGCCCCACGCCCCCTCCTCACACCTGCCCCGTGGGTCTGCCTCAGCGCCCCTGCAGGTGAGAGGCAGGAGAGGAGAGGGCCATGCCAAGGGAGCCCGGCTGTGGTGGCTGGTGCAGGGGATGCCCGTGCCAGCACCTTACCAGGGCACTTGGCCCCCTACTCCCTCCTGCCAGGGGCTAGGTGCAGGCGTCTGACCGTGCCTCTCGTGGCCAGGTGATCCTGGGGGGCGGGCGGACGTACATGTTTCCCTCTAACACGCCGGACCCCGAGTACCCGAAGGAGAACGGGACACGGAAGGACGGCAAGGACCTCGTGGCTGAATGGCTGACTGCCAGGCCGGTGGGTGCCAGGCTGGGCTGGGGGCATGGGGGGTCAATGGGGTTGTGTGCACTGCCATGCTAGGGGGTAGCTGACGGGCCCCCTTGCCCCGAGGGGTGCACTGGCCAGGCAGGCGCCTGCTTTCAGGGCACACAGGGAGGGCTCACGGGTTGGTTCCTCAGGGGGCCAAGTATGTGTGGAAGAAAGAGGATCTGATCAGCGCCAGCCAGGACCCGGCCGTGACATACCTGATGGGTAACGAACCCCAGCACCCCTCCCCTCCC
>NW_017728995.1:30083825-30087352 GCF_001723915.1 Gavialis gangeticus | reverse complement strand
CTCCATCACCGCCTGGCCCTGGTGCCAAGGCAGCATCTTCCAGCCTCAGGGCCTGAGTGGAGGCCCCCCATCTCCTCCTGGCCCTGCCCATGCCCGTGCCCCTGCCCCCCGGGCCATTTGCACACCCGTTTCCCAGAGTGCTTTGCAGGCTGGGAGCTGCAGGTGCAGCCCCCTCTTGGGTGGGCTCATTTTTGGGGTACAGTTTTCCCAGGGTGCTTTGTGGGTCTAAAGATCTGACAGCTCCTACCCCTCGCGTGTGTGTGTGTGTGTGTGTGTGTGCGCGCATGCCCATGCGTGTGTATGCTTGTCACCATGCACCGGTGTATGTGCATGTCCGTGTGTGTGCACATGTATCTGTGCCTATGTGTGTGTGTGTCCATGCATGTGTATGTAGGTGTGCACGTGCGTGCGTGTCCATGCATGTGCACGCCCCCCAGGCCTGTTTGAGCCGGTCGACATGAAGTATGAGTTGAACCGCAACAAGGTACTGGACCCGTCCCTCGCCGAGATGACGGAGGCGGCCATCAGGATCCTGAGCAGGAACCCCAAGGGCTTCTACCTCTTCGTGGAAGATAAGTCGGGCCGTGGCGGGAGAGCTGGGCCCAGCCCAGGCTGCCGTGGGCCCCGGTCTGACCCCGCCGCAGCTGGAGCCGGCCCATTCCCGGGGAGCGGGGAGACTTCCCTGCCCGGGGGTGCAGGGATGCCCCCAGCTGCGGGTCGGCTCTTCCCCCATCTTGGGGACGAGCAGCTGCAGTGGCCCCGAGTCCTGGCAGCCTGGTAGTGGGCAGAGCAGCACCACGCCAAGGGCAAGCCCCATCCCGTGGTCTCTGGCCACTTTGGCAGGGCACGGGGAGCTGCGGCTCAGGGGGAGTCACCCCAAGGAGCGGGGGTACCCTGAGGGCGAGGTGGAGGGGAGCAGCCCCGGCACTGTCCGCTGGTCTCTCTGTGCCCTGCTTGTGGCCGTGGGGCGCCCTGCTCACCTCCACCCCTTCCCCGCATCCCCTCACGAGGCAGAATTGACCACGGGCACCACGAAGGCGTCGCCAAGGCGGCGCTGACGGAGGCCGTGGAGTTTGACAAGGCCATCCAGCGGGCCGGCGAGCTGACAGACGAGGCCGAGACCCTGACCGTGGTCACAGCCGACCACTCGCACGTCTTCAGCTTCGGCGGCTACACGCTGCGCGGCTCCTCCATCTTCGGTACCGTGCGGGACGCGCCCCGGTGGCACGGCCACGCGAGAGGCGGTGCCCTGCCCAGTGCCTGGCTCCTGAGGGAGCTTGGAGTCCGGGCCTCCCGCTGCAGGGCTTGGAGACACACGGCGGGGCCTGGGTTCGGATCCTGCCACCAGCCTTGCTGGCAGCGTGCCCTATGCCAGGGGACGGGCAGACCCCCCGGGAGCATAAGCTGTGGGATGGGGAAGCAGCTGGCGGTGCCCCTCGCTTGCCTGGCACTGCCTTTGCCCTGGTTGCACCCTCTGCAGCCCTGCCAGGGGTGTCCTGGGGCGCACTGGGAAGGTGTCTCAGCCCTTGCCTGGCCTTTTCCCCTGCAGGCTTGGCGCCCTCCAAGGCTGTGGACAACAAGTCGTACACATCCATCCTCTATGGGAACGGGCCCGGCTACCCAGCCCTGGGACCCAACCGTCCCAACGTCCTGAGCAAGGATGCCGGTACGGGCACGGGCAGGGGGCTCTCTTGGCAGGGGCTTTCTTCCAGGGAGTGGGTGGAGGTGCGCCTGGGCCCAGGACGTGGGCGGCAGGGGTGGCAGCAGGGCTCAGGGCAGGGTACTGCGGCGGCACCGTGGTCAGCAGCGGCTCTGGGGTCCCTCATCCCTGTGCCCCCCTCTCCGCCCTCAACAGAAGGCAACACCTACAAGCAGCAGGCGGCCGTGCCCCTGATGTCGGAGACACACGGCGGGGAGGACGTTGCCATCCTGGCCAAGGGCCCCATGGCCCACCTCTTCCACGGGGTGCAGGAGCAGACCTACGTGGCCCACGTCATGGCCTATGCCGCCTGCCTGGATCCCTACCAGGCCTGCAACCTGACGTACACCTCTGGGGCTGCCTGCGCCCGCCCCTTGCCCGCTGTGCTGGCTGCCCTCCTCCTGGCGGTGCTGACTTAGCCCCACATCTCGCACCCCCGGCCCCACCACAGCCCCCGCCTGAGTCAGCTGTGGGCACGCGCCTGGGGGTCGGTCCCGCAGGGGTCGGGGGGCCGTGCCAGGGCACGCAGGAGCAGGCAGACGCCACCCCGGGTCTTGGTCGCAGCCTCCTGCTCTGAACAAAGATGCTAACAAGCCATTGTGTCTGTACCGACGGGCGTGGGGGTGGTGTGCAAGGGGGGGGTGTCAGACCTCTACGGGGAGCTGCGCTGTGTGTGCGCGTGTGAGATGCGTGTGGCGGTAGACTGGGAATCGTGTCTGTCGGGCAGGGGTGGGGTGGCACGAGGAGTCCTGGCGGTGTATGGCGTGCCAGGGGTTGAGGATGTGGCGTGTCTTGCCGGGGGCAGTGTGTGCGTGTGTGTGACATGTCAGTGGTTCTGTGTGTGTGCACGTGTCACAGCCAGGGATGCTGTGTGTGCGGGTGCATGTGTGGCACATGCAGAGCGGTTTGTGTGTCACTTAGGGGTGCTGTGTCACACTTGGGGGGTGCTGTGTGTGTTTCGGGTGCTGTGCGTCTGTCACATGGTGCTGCGTGTCTGTCACATGGTGCTGCGTGTGCACATCACACTCAGGGGTGCTGCGTGTGTGGGTCCAGGCTGTCTCCAGAAGGGGCTGCGTGTGCAACCGCATTGCGCCCTGGCTGTGCCCCTGCTCCCCCCAGCCCCGAGCGAGTGCCCCTTGCATGGACATCGCCGACTTTATTGACCATCATCAGCCGCGACAAACACCGTGAGCACCTGCACGAGGGGCCGCCCACCCTGTCCCCTGGCCGTGGCACCCGCCAGGCAGGGTGGCCCCATAGCCCATAGTGCCACCACGTGTCACTGCCTGGCAAGGCTCTCAGTGTGGCCTGGGACCCGGTGAGCGTGGCGCAGCAGGCCGAGACGTGGCCGTGGATGTGGCCCCCACGGTGCTGCCCAGGGGCCACGGCTGCCTCTGCTCCCATCTCCTCACAACCTCCACAAGGGCCACGTCTCTGCTGCCACGATGGGTCCAGGGTCAGCTGGGGGGGGTGTCCCGATGTGTAGGCGGGGGGCTGGGGGGGAACACGTCCCAGCTGGAGCTGGTCCATCGCCTCCTTCGTCTCGGCCTCTTCATCCACATGTCTGTCCAGCTGCCGTCTGCCTGTCCATCCCCAGCAGCCCCCTCGCTAGGACGGGCCCCCCCGAATCGTGCCCATCCACCCCGGGGGGAGACAGGCGGGTGGGCTCACCACACCGAGCACTTGTGCGCCGGGTTCATGGGCGAGTCCTTGGGGCAGTGAAAGACGCGGCCAAACTCCTCGAACTGCGAGACGCTGCCCAGGACCCTGTGGGGGGAATGGGGGGGGGTGGGTCCGGGGGCCACGGCACGGCCCCGAGGCAGCCACC
>NW_017728995.1:30076188-30083728 GCF_001723915.1 Gavialis gangeticus | reverse complement strand
GGGTCCGGGGGCCACGGCACGGCCCCGATGCAGCCACCTCTGGGGTGGGAAGTGGCAGCTGATGGCACCAGGCAGAGCAGGGCTGGGGGGAGGCCTCCCCGGGGCCACGCCGCCAGGCCGTGGCAGGGGCACGGGGCCGTACCGGTAGTGCTCGGGGGCGTGCTTGTCGGTCAGCACCTGCAGGTAGATGGACTGCGAGCGCCGCTTGATGCACCAGTTCTGCAGAGAGACGCCGCGAGGGCCGGCGACAGAGGCTGGGTCGAGCCGGGGGGAAGTGGGACCCAGCCCACGCTGGCCAGACCCAGCCCGTTCCCCACTGCCACCGTGCCATGGGCAGACGGTGTTCGGGGGCACAGCGGGAGGTCCCTGGTGAGCGTGTGCAATTGTAGGGTCTCCAGTGACAGTGGGCCAGGGCCGGAGCACAGGGCAGCTGAGGGATGGCCCCCCTTGCACCCATGGCCTTGGCAGCATCTTCTGTCCCCCGCCCCATGGCTTTGCACGTGTTAACCCAACTGCCCAGCCCTGGCTGGCACTGCCACGGATGCCAGCACCCTGGGCCAGATCCTGCCGGGCCCCTCCGAGCAGGACGGGGGCAATGCAAGGCTGGGGGGCTGTGTGGGTACCTGGGCGAAGGCGATGAAGAAGAGCTGGTCGTGGGTGTACTTCAGGCGGTGCAGGGGGTGCTCAGGCCCGTGCTCCCGCACCCACTTCTGATAGGCCTGCAACACAGGGGCACCCTCAGGGTGGGGGCCAGGCCCACCCCAGACCCCCCCAACCCAGGCTTGGTGCCCAGGATGGGTAGGTCGGGTCGGGTCGGGTCGGTTCCCTGCAGCCTGGTCAGGGCGGGCAGTGCCCGGCAGCTCTGGTGTCTGGACCCAGGGGGGGCAGGGAAACGGTCACTCACGTAGTAGGCCAGCTTGAGCCCCCCCATGTCGGCGATGTTCTCCCCCAGCGTGTGCTTCCCGTTCACCTATGGAGAGAGCAGTGGGGCCCGGAGACCCCAGCGTGGGGGTCACAGCCGGTGGCACCAGGAGCCGCTACCAGGCTGCCCAGGGTTGGGCCGGCGCCAGGGTTTTACGCGCACTCTTTATGGCACCGGCGATAAAAATTAAGCAGCCCCTTAAATCACTGCAGAGACGCGGCACGGAGCCAGGGGGCCCTGCTGGCTGGAGCAGCCCCGCGCCCAGGGGCACAGCGCCCTCAGAGACGGGCTCGGGCTCCTCCCTGCCCACGGGGGTGATGAGATGCTGGGACTCGGAGCACGTGCCCGGCCCAGGGATTGGGAGGAGCAGGCCGAGCCCCGTGCCCAGGGAGACCCCGCAGCGGGCGGGCGCGGGCGGGCTCACCCGCTGGTTGTAGACGGTGAAGTTGTCGTACAGGTCCACGATGCACTGGGCTTTCTTCAGGAACTTGCTGTACGAGGCCTCGGTCCACCAGTGCACCAGATTCCCGTGGCGATCGTACTGGCCTCCTGCAAACGCCCGGCAGGCACGTGTGGGCACCTGCCTGCTCTGCAGCGAACCCACGTCCGGGCCCCCTCCGTGTGGCCTCTCCGCACCCGGGGCTCATTCCCTTGCCAAGCAGGGGCTGGGCATGCTCAGCCCCTCGACCCCCTGGGCCGTGGCTAAAGCTCTGGGCTGGAGGCAGGCGGCTCACCCCAGTCGTCGTAGCCGTGAGTCAGCTCGTGCCCAATGATGGTGCCGATGCCGCCGTAGTTCAGGGACCTGTTGGCCGGTGAGGCAAAGGAGGCATCAGCAGGGGGTGGAGCAGGGGCGATGCCCAGCCTGGACATGGCACCAGCAGCTGGGAGACGCGGCTCCGTGGCCTGCCCGGCGCAGCCGGGTCCTTGGTCCTGGCCCCATACTCACTGTGGGAACTCGGGGTCGTACAGCGTGGGCTGCAGGATCCCGGCCGGGAACACTGCGGGGACAGGGCGCGTTAGGGCTCCTGCCACGGGCCTGGGTCCTGCCCTGCCCCAACTCCTCTGACACCCCCTGGTCCCGCTTTGCAGCCCTGGGCCCCTCCCCGACCCCCAGCCCCGAGCGCCCTGCTCTGACTGCGTCCAACACAGCCAGCCCCGACTTACCCATCTGGTTCTTGTTGGGCAGGTAGTAGGCGTTCAGCGCCTGGGGGGGCAGCAGCCACCTGCAAGGAGACGGCAGAGCTGCTGAGAGAAGCGCCCCCGGGCACATGGAGCAGGCCCTGGACCCAGGTAGCCTCTCCGGCTCTCAGCTCGGGCCCTGGCACCATCAGGCTGTGGGCTTGCCCGCCTGTGCCCGCACTGGCCTCAGAGGTCACCTTGCCCTGGGGAAGAGGTGGCGGAGGCGAGGTCCCTTGGGGCCCTTGCTGCTGCACCCTCAGCTGCCCTCACACCCTTTGTCAGGGGAACTGCCGGCGGGTGCCGGTGGGCATCGCCACCAGACCCGGTGCTGCCCATTCCCCCTGCCCGTGCCATGGGCACCTACGCAGACTTGTCGACCTCCTGCCGGATCTTCTTCACCGAGACCTTGATGCTGAACCTGATGCTGTTGAGGATGTTCCTGAAGTACGTCTTCTCATCCACCTCGAACTGCGGTGGACACACGGGTCAGCAGGGGCCGGCGCAGGGCAGAGCTGGGGGAAGACCCCCTGCCCCCCCGAGACAGCTCCCATCCCTTGCTCTCCACGTTCCACGCTTGCCCCGTCCTGGCCCCATCCCATCCCTCAGGGGGGCATCCGCCCAGCCCTGCCCAGGGCAGGGGCAACATGGCAGCTCCTGGGGGTGCTCCTCATCACATGTGCTCTTCCACGGCCTCACCAACACTGCACCCACATCACGTGCTGTAAGCGTGTCGAGTGCGGCAGTAGGGCCGAGCTGGGCACGGAGCAGGGCTTAGCCTCCCGACGCCCCGGCTGCATGCCCCATCCTTCAACCCCAGCCCCAGCGGGACGGCAGGGAGGGAGGCAGCTGCCTGGGGGACCCCACAAGGGAGCCCGTGGGGGGCCAGCACAAGGGTGACAGTCTGCTCCCAGATGCCGCCCCGCAGCCGTGCCCTGGCAGTAAAGGCAAGGGGACCCCTGCCCGTGCACGGCGCTGCACACTCACCTCGTACTCGCTGTCGATGGAGTCTGGCTGCAGCAGGAAGTCTGGGTACCCGATCATCACCATCATGTACTGGAGCTGCCAGGGAAGCCAGTGCCTGCATCAGAGCTGCCCCCTCATGCCCAGGGGCACAGTGCTGCAAGTGCCCCCCCCCCTCGCGGCCAGTGGTCTCAGTCCACGTAGCCACGGCCCATGGGCTGGAGGCTGCAGCTGCTACGTGGCAGCCTTGCGCTGCTGGGCCCCAGCACCACAGGGTGGCTGTGCCTGGCAAGGCAGGTGGACAGGCGGCACCATACCTTGTCCCTGGCCGCACGCCGGGTCTCGTCATCCATCCAGTCCAGCTCGTCCAGCCGCTGGTCCAGGATGTGCTTGATGTCCTCCACCAGCTGCTGCACCTGCGGGCGCCGGCACTGGGGTCACCGGAGCGCCGGGTTGGGGCAAGGAGGCACCTGGGGCCTCGCTGCTCACCCGGCTGCCACGAGACTAACAAGGGCACCCGTGTGCTCGCTCCCCCGCCCTCCTAAATGCAGCCGTTCATTAATTCGGGCCAGGAGCAGCCATCGGTCGGCTAATGAGTGGCATATGCCCCATGGCTTTGTGACCCCAGCTCCAGAGCCCCTAGCTCTGTGGTCCTTATCTCCATGGCCCTTGGCCCCGTGGTGGGACCTGTGGGGCCAGCGGGCCCTACCTTGGCCTTGCTGGCGGAGGAGAAGTGCTCGCGGACGAAGAGGGCGCCCAGGGCCATGCCAAAGTGCTTGTTGGCCTGACTGAGGCAGACCCTGGGCAGCTCCAGCGGCTTCTCGGTGCCCTCCATCTCGCGGGACAGCTCGTGGATGGCCTCGCGGAAGGGCGTCGACAGGTGCTCGCTCAGCACCACCGTGATGCGCCACAGCATGTAGTTGTGCAGGATCCTGCGGCCAGCGGGTAATGAGGGTGCAGCGCCAGCAAGGGGAGGCTGGGATGCAGGCCCGGGGGTGGGGGTGCCCTGTGCTCTCCCCTGCCTGCAGGCACGTGCCAAGGGGCCAGCCCTGACATGGGCCTGGGGCTGTGAACGTCCCGCGTGCAGGATCTCGTCAGTCCGGTGCTGCGGTGCCGTTCGTTAGCCTGAACTTGTGTCTCCCACCACCGCGCAGAGCAGGGGATGGGCGGGGGGGGCTCCCTGCAGGCGGGGGCCCTGGTGTGCGGCTGGGGGGAGCAGCAGTGGGGCTGGGGGCACGTCCAGGAGTAGGCATCACTCCCTGGCCAGGTGTGTGTGTGCATGTGTGCTGCTTGGTGTGTGTGCACATCTGCCACCGTGCATGCATCTGCTGCTGTGTGTGTGCGTGTCATCCGCTGTGTGAATCTCCCCAAATGTGGACGAGCGTGCAAGAATGCAGGTGTACAGGTGTGACAGGGAGTCTAACTCTGGGTGTGCAGGCATGTCTTCCTGTGTGTGTACGTGTGTGACAGTGTGCATGCCCTCAGGAAGATGCGTACCCCCATGTGTTTGGGGGGGCGGGGGTCGTCTCTCCACATCCCTGCAGGTGCTCAGGGCGGGGGCTGTGGGCACAGCTCTCCGTGCGGCTGGGCGCTGTGCTGGGTCAGCCAGCAGAAGAGGCCAGCTGTGCGGTGGTGCCCGGCTTGGCGGGGCACCACGGCGGGTAGGGGGCTCTAGGGAGTTGCAGAGGATGAGCCTCCACCTGCATCCCACCCCGGAGTGACTCCAGGGGTCCCTACTCCCCGTGGCGCTGCGATATGGGGCGCTCCGGGGCAGAGCCAGCCACGCGCAGCCCTGGCCCAAGGTGGAGCCCCTGTAGCAGGACCCAGAGCTCAGGGGGCTGCTGTGGACCCATCCCTCCCTCCTGCCACCCATACGTCTGCACCGTGGGCTTGGCCAGGGCGTCCCAGCCGTGCCCAGGGAGCCGGCGTGCGAGGCCCCCGTGCGAGGCACTGGCGGTACCTGCTGGGCGTGCTGCGGATGAGCTCCGACACCTTCTGCATGTAGTCAGTGGCCAGCAGCACGACCTCCTCGTCCTCCGAGAAGTCCTCGTGGAAGACGCGGTCCAGCAGGTGCTTCCACCTCAGCTGGGGGGGCCGGGGGCAGCTCCGTCGCCACGTGGGCCTCGGCTTCCCCCACCCACGCTCTGCCCCCGGCCCACACCAGCCCCCTTCCCACGTGGCGCTCTGCCTCACCAGGCCCAGCCGCCTGGCAGGCGGGAGCAGATCCCTGCATCTTGGGTCATGCTCCGCTCCAGGCTGAGCTCTTGCTAGGAGCCGCCGTGGGGTGGCTGACCAGTGGCATGTAGCCCCGGATCCGTGGCCTGCACGTATCGGGGCACGTGGGGCCCGGGAAGGGCACAGAGCCCAGGGGCTCTGACTGCACGTGTGCATGCGTGTGCGTGGTACTCACGGTGGGGGTAATGCGCTGCAGCTCGCCCAGCGTCACCTTGTTGTACATGCTGCTGACGTCCCGCCGCATGTCGTCGTACTCCGAGACCGTGATCTGCGTCGCACGCAGCAGTCACTCGGGCTGCCCCTGGCCCAGCCCCCAAGTCCCCCAGCTGCAGGGGGATGGGGGTGCCACCCCAGCCCCTCTTCTCTTCTGACTGCCCCCGGGGCTGGAAGAGCTGCTCTAGGGCAAGCACCGCTCCCTGCAGCCCCCAGCTGCGGGTCACAGCCTGGGCGCGGTGCTCGCTCCTCGGCGAGTCGGGGCTCCAAGACGCCAGCCCTGGGGCGGGTGCAGGGAGTTGCACCCGGGGCTGCTGGCGCCTGTGCTACACTAGGGCACCCCCCACTCCCCGCACGCCAGGAGGGGGCAGGTGGGCCGCCCACCCCAGCCAGGGGCACTCACGTTGGCCAGTCGCTGCTCCAGCTGCAGGATCTCGGCCGCCTTCTGTGGCACGGCCTCGGCACCCAGCAGCCCCAGCAGGCGCTCCATGAAGACGCGGTACGCCGCCAGGATCTGCCGGACACGGTGGGGGGTCAGCCACATGGGGTCCCGCAGCCTCTTCTCTTCGCTCCATCGCTCCCTCTGCCCCAGTCAGGGTCTCGGCCGGCTCCTCTGCCCCGGCGTGGCTTTGAGGCCACCCCCGGTGCGGTCCCAGCCCCAGCCCCAGCCCCAGAGCTGGCAGGGGAAGCCGCCCGGTGCTGCCCCCACACGCCCGCCCCGCTCACCTTCTCGCTCTCCTCGTCCTGGCCCAGGTAGAGGGTCCGTTCTGGCAGCGTCAGCCCGTCCTGGTCAATCTGCAGCGCAGGAGCGGAGACCACCAGCCTCACTGCCTGGTGCCGTGGGCTCTGGGTCCCTCCCCCCACACCGCGGCGGCAGTGGGGAGGGCATTGGGGGGGGTACGAGCTTGGCAGATAACTGGCTTCCTGCATTAGGGGCGCTGGGGCCCTTGTGTCAGCCAGGCAGGTCCTGGGCCCTTGGGGGCTGCGTTACGTGATGCCGCTTTGTTCATCCTCCCCAGAGCCGGCCGCATCACTGCGGGTGCCGGGCTCCTTCCACAGGGAGGTGCGACGTGACGGGGGCGCAGGGCACTGGCCCGAGGCTCTCGCCAGCCACACAAGGTACCTCGCAGGTAAATCTTGCTGCTGGAGGGCGCACGTGGGGACCCAGGAGTCCTGGCCTCGGAGTCCAGCTCTGCCACTGCCCTGCTCCGTGCCTCAGTTTCCCCGCTGCCGGGGCTGTGCAGCCCCCCCGCACTGCCTGGGCGGGGGTGTCCAGCGAGGCCCAGCAGGAGCCAGGCTGCTGAGGTTGGGCAGACCCTGCCAGCCAGCGGCACGGCCGCCCGCTCCTCGCACACGCGTGCTCGCGCATCCACACGCACCCCCCCTCGCAGTGCCCGCCTGGCAAATCGGCTGACATGCTGCTTTGCTAAACGCTGCAATTACACGGAGGGAAATTGCCTTCCCCCGTCCTCTTCCCACCCCTCAGCCGCGTCTATTCAGAGAGGAGAGCCGCCTTGCCGGCAGACGCAGGCCCCTCGCTGCACCCCACCCCTCGCTCCCTGCAAAGCGGGGCTCAGGGCCCGTGTCACCGGGTGACTCTGACCCCTGGGAGGAGCCGACGGGACCTGGGGCCTCGGAGCAGGTACCTTGGGGAGCCTGGCCTTGCCCTGGGCTCCCCACCCCTGCCAGTGCCCCTCACTCCCAACCCGCAGCCCCTCGGCTTCCCCGCGGCTCTGCCCAGACGTCCGTGCTGCCGTCCTGCTGCTCCCCAGGCGAGGGCAGACCTGAGCCAGGCTTTCTCCTCCCTGAGCCAGCCCGCAGGCTGCGTGCAGCCGGTGGCAGGACCCCCGGCCAAGGGAGGGTTACTCTGGTTGGGAAGGGCGGGGATTCCCGAGGAATCCCCCCTGGGGGGGGCACCCAGGGCCTTGTTAGCTGCAGCTGTGTAATGGGCCCATCCCTGTCTCCTGCTGGGGGTCAGAGCTGGGAAGCCCCTCCTGGGGCTGTGGTCTGCCCCTCGGGCCCAGAGCAGGG
>NW_017728995.1:30069841-30071188 GCF_001723915.1 Gavialis gangeticus | reverse complement strand
GGCTGTGGTCTGCCCCTCGGGCCTAGAGCAGGGCCGGGCCGGGGCCGCTGGAGCCAGGAGGGGTGGGCAGGCAGCGCGCGTCTGCGTGCATCTCTCCCTGCTGGACGGGGGGGCTGTGCATGTACGTGTGTCCTAGGCTCCATACTGAGAGCTGCCGACAGAGTCTCCCATGGCAAGGGGGGAGCTGGGGGAGCTGAGGGGGCAGGGTGTGCGTGCCGTGCCTGGGGGCAGTGACCGGGGTCCCCCTGCACGGCTGCCCAGAGGCTCAGCCCCGCTGCAGGCGCCTGCCAGGAGACAGGAGACGGCCACGGCACCCCCAGGAAACCCCCGTGCTCTCGCACGTCTCGCCCCAGCCAGGTTCGTCCGTGCTCCGGGCTTGCTCCGAGCCCCCAAGCGCTGGGCACGGAGCCCGGCCCGCGCGCGCGGGCAGGGGTGTCACCGGCACGGGGCGAGCCCCGCCCCGGCTCTGGGGGCAGAGTACCCCCGCATCTCTCCCAACGGGGCACGGAGCCCGCCAGGCGCCCCCCAGCCCTCCCGGTGCCCGCGGCCGGACTGACCCGAATGACGTAGCGCGAGGAGTTCTTGTCGTCCAGGCTGACGGTGAGGGAGAAGAGCACGGCCGTGCTGTACACCCCCTGCGTCTTGTAGAGCAGCTCGTCGAAGTCCCAGCGGCCCGGGCCGCTGCCCGCCATGTCCCAGCCCCCGCAGCCCTCCAGCACGTCCAGCATGGGCTGCGGCCCCAGCCGGTCGATCTCGGCCATGTCGAGGCAGGAGCGGAAGAAGGCCTTGACCTTGCGCTCGGCCGAGGCGCGGGCGGGCCGGCGCGCGGGCCGGAGCAGGAGGCGCCGCAGCTTCTCCTCGTTCTGCTCCCCGATGGCGGCGATGATGCCGTAGATGAGCTTGTCCTCGGGGATGCCGTAGCGCCGCAGCCACCCGCCGCAGGCGAAGGAGTAGAAGTCCTTGCAGGGGTCGATGGTGGGGTCCACGTTGGCGGCGATGAAGCGCGAGGCCTTGAGGAAGGCCCGCTTCTCCTGGCAGTCCTCCCGGCAGTGGCCGTCCCGCTCGGCCGCCAGGTACTTGAGGGCCAGCATGCAGCCCAGGATGACGCACAGCCCCGCCGCGAACACCAGGCCCGAGAGCAGGCAGAGCTCGCGGCGGCTCCAGCGCGGCAGCCCGCGCCGCGGCTTCTTGGGGCTGGCGCCCAGCGGCAGCGGGAAGCCGTTGGGCAGCGAGCCGCTGTGGTAGCGGCTGGCGAACTTCACCTCCTGGAACTCGTCGTAGTGCGCCGTGAGCGAGTAGGTCTTCTCCATGCCGCCGCCGCCGCCGCCGCCGCCGCGCCTCGCCTCG
>NW_017728995.1:30066851-30069202 GCF_001723915.1 Gavialis gangeticus | reverse complement strand
CCCGCCCGGGCCGTGCCTGCCGCCGGGGCGGGCCAGGCCGGCGACTGTCGGGGGCTGGAGACGCCTGAAGCACAGCCCTCGGGCAGGAGCGGGCGCGGGCAGTGCGAGGCGGCGCCCGGCGTGGGCAGGGGCAAGCTGGCTGCTGCAAAGAGCCTCCGTCCTACTCCAGCCCGCTGGGAAGGCACCCGGGCTACCCCTGCCCCTCCCTGGGGGATGCTAAGCCGGGGGCACGGGCTGTGCTGTCTCTGCCTCAGTTTCCCCCAGGCGGGCATGCTGCCCTCCTGTGCGTGGCTCTGCTGCCGCTCCCTGCCCACGTCTGGGGTCCCCGCAGTGCCAGGCGGGTGCGCACGCACAGCAGGCGAGAGGGCATCACCGCTTGTCAGGTCAGGTCCTGGGCACAGTCCTGGTACTGCTCGCTTGCTTCCCCCGTGCCCAGGCAGGCTCTGGAGGGGCGGCCAACCCTGGCACGGGGCTGGGGGGACCTTGCTGCCGCGCTGCCCCCATGGCTGCCTGGGCAGCGAGCAGAGCCGGAGGTGCTGGGCACCGGGGACCCACAACCCCTGGCCCAGGCTATGCTCAGCTCGTCCCCCCGCCGCACCTGCTCGGGACGGCACGCCGGCACCTGCCCATATGCAAACGGACGCAAATCAGAGCATTAAACCATCGGGAAGTGGTGGAGCGAGGCGCTGTGCTGCGCTCGCCCCTGCCCCGCCATGGGATGGCAGAGGCCCCTGGAGGCCTCGCCCGGGCCGGGGGTGCAGGGCATAGCTGGAGGTGGGGGAGTGCCTGGCACGTGGGGCCCTCGGAGGTGCCCATCCTGTTCCCCCCCAGCTCCTTCCCCGGACTTGTTGCACCGTGGAGCTCGACCCAGCCCCAAGCCCCCAGCTCCAGGCTGCGGCTGGTCTCCACGCTGGCCCTGTAGCTTTACCCAGTGCAGGGACCAGCCCCGTGGGCTTTACCCCCTTCCAGCAGGGCCCGTTCTCCCCCCTCTGGCACCCGCGTCCCCTGCCGCTGCCCTCATTCATCACCAGCGGGTGACAAATAAGTTGTTTCCAGTCGCGTGCTGCGCGCTGCACGGCTCTGCCGGTGGCGAGGCAAAGCAGCTCCGCACGGCGGGGGCTTCCCCGCATGAGCCCCAGGGTCTGCCCTCCACCCGTGGCAGACAGCAGGCAACCCCACCTCCCCCCCAAAGCAGGGAGCCCCGGGGCCCTGCTGGGAGCGAGGGAGGCCGGGCGGGCAAGGGGGAAGCTGCTCGGAGGTCCGGGGGAGAAGGGCAGTAGCAGCAGTTGTATCCTTTGTCCCTGGAGCGACGTGTGCTCCAGGCCGGCGCCTGCCCCAACAGCCCGGGACTTGCTGCGGGCGATGCCCGCAGGCTCTGGCCCAGGCAGGGCAGGAGAGGACGGCCCCACCCTGCCGAGGGGCTCCCATCCGCGTGTCTGCATGCGTGTCCGGGAGGGGTCCATCCATCCATCCGTCTGTCTGTCTGCCGGGGAAGGCCATCTCTCTGTCTGCCTCTCCGGGAGGGCTGTCGTGTCGCTCGCTAGCTAGCTCGCGTCTTTGTTTTGCAGGGGCTTGTCCGTCTGTCTGCCTGTCTGTCTGCGAAGCTCGTCCAACCGGCTGTCTGTCTGTGTCTGGGAAGCTCGTCCACCAGGCTGTGTCCTTGGGAAGGCTGTCTGGCCGTCTGGCCGTCTGGCCGTCTGTTGCCATCCACCCACGCACCGTCTGTCCGTGAAACTCGTGCACCCGTCGGGCTCTCCCTGGCCCTGCAGCAGCACCAGGCGCCCAGGCAGAGCCTTGCCGGGTCCCTGCCGCTGTGGGTGCAGCCCTGCCCAGGCCCTGGTGCTGCCACCCACCAGGGTGGCGGTGGCGGGCGCAGCGGGGGCCCCGGGGCCCAGCAGCTCGCGCCCCTGCTCCCAGCCGTGGCGTCCCAGGAGCCGCTGCGGGGCGAAGTGGGCGCAGGCCGGAGGAGCGCGATGCGCAGGAGAGGGGCAGCCGCGGCTCCAGGGGCCGGCCTGGGAGCCTCGCGGGGGGCTGCACAGCGCCCCGCTTCAGCGGCGTCCTGTCGAGGACCAGGCCCTGGCGGCGGCGGTGACAGATTTGCCGTGCGCCGGCTGCTCGTAACCCCGAGCTGCAGCCGAGATTTCCCAGTAGAGCCATGACCCGCGGTTCACCTCCTTGACGCACCAGCCCACCCCTGCCCCCGGGCCGCTGGGGAAGGCAGGGCGGCCCCCCCGGGGCTCTGCTTCCCGCCAGGACGGCGCTGAGTGAGCTCAGCTGTGGTGCAAATGGATGCTGACCTGTCCATCATGCTAGGGGGAGGGGCAAGAGCCTGTCCATCATGCTAGGGGGAG
>NW_017728995.1:30063294-30065207 GCF_001723915.1 Gavialis gangeticus | reverse complement strand
CCTGTCCATCATGCTAGGGGGAGGGGCAAGAGCCTGTCCATCATGCTAGGGGGAGGGGCAAGAGCCTGTCCATCATGCTAGGGGGAGGGGCAAGAGCCTGTCCATCATGCTAGGGGGAGGGGCAAGAGCCTGATGTGGACGCGGGCAGCTGGGGGGTCTTGGCCTCTGCAGGCCTGAGGGGCAGGCGTCACGCCCTGGCCCCAGCTCCCAGTCCCAAGGTGCCGCGCCAGGCGGGTGCTTTCCAGCGGGGTGGTCGGACTGGTCCCAGTTTTCAGCTGGCGTTCAGGTCCCTGGTGGCTGCGAAGCCGGCGTGACCCCGGATGAAGCCGTGGCAGAGGGAGGCGGGCGCGTGTGCCTACGCAGGCGTGTGCATGCGTGTGCTCCCTCTCCAGGCTGCTGGCACAAGCACGTCACCTCGCCCCCGGGGAGCGTGCGGCGTCATGGCTGGGGGGCTTGGGCCCCTCCCTTGGCTCACAGGCGCGGCGGGGCCTCTGGCCAGGCTGCGCTCAGCCGTGTGGCTTCGTCGGGGGACGAGGGCCCCGGGCCGGGGACACCCGCACCCTGGCTGGCTTGTGGTGACAGCTGCGAGCTTGGGAGCCCGGTTCCCGGTGGCCGGCCGCTTTGGGTTGCCATGGTAGCCAGCACCGGGTGACAAGAAAAGACCTATTGTGCACGGATGACGTCCCCATGGTGCCCTTGCCCCTCTGGGGCTGGGACCAGCTGGGCCGGGGGAGCAGCGCGCTGGTGTGGATGCAGCATCCTTCGCCTGGGGCCTGGTTTGGGCTCCGCTGCCCACAATCCTCAGCGGGCCGTGGAGGGGATGGTGGCATGAGTGGGGTGGGAATGCCTGGGGGGGTCACTGCGTCCCAGGGTGCCCCCTGCCTCTGGGGCATTAGCCCAGGCCGCTGCCAAGGGGTCGCAGGGTCTGCAGCTCCCCACCCAGGGGCCAGGGGCCTGGGCACGAGGCACATCCTGGGCGCCCTGGCTCCACTGCCCTGCAGCCTCGGTCCCTCCAGTCAAGGCAGGAGCCGGGTGTCTGGTCCTCGGGTGCCAGGGGGCAGAGCCGGCTCCACCGCCACCCCTTGTCTTGGCCCCTGTAACTGCTGCCCTGTTGCACCCCAGAAGCAGCCGCATTTCAGTGGCTTCCTTCTGCCACTGCCAGGGGAGAGCCGTCTGCATCGGCGCCCTGGTTAGGAGGGCCGAGCACGAGGGCTGGGCCGTGGGGGCAGAGGCCTGGGAAGGCGGCCGCGGGGGGCCGGCCCATCGTGGCCCCTCTCCCAGCCGCGTGGGCGCCTCACTGGATATTGTTCCCCTCCTCGCTGTCTCGGTGTGAAATTAATTCGAAGGTGGAGAGGGAGAATTATGTAAAGTGCACCTCTTCGCCGCGCCGGGGGGAGTGCGGCTGATGGCAAAGTGGCTCTTTGTGTGTTTAATATGCAGTTTTTTCTCTCCGGCGGCGCATTCTCCGCCGGGTAATTTGCTGCCTTTTCAGGCCCCGATCAGTATCATTTCTCCGGCAGTGACAGCTTTTATTTGCGCTGAGATGAATGCCGCGAAATTTCCAAGAAATAGAGAAATGCCCATTGTCTCCCGGCCGCGTGCTGCCGCCAGGAGCAGGGTCGGGCCACGCCTGCCCAGCCTGCCGTCCAGCCGCCCGCCCGGGCCGCCCGCGCTGGCCGTCTCCCTCGCCATTTATCTGCTTATCCAACCATCGCGGCGCGCAGCCGGGGCCCGCGGTATCCGGCCCCGCATCTATTCAGCCGTCGCTCAGTCGTGTCATCTTTTCTCTGCCTTGCTGGGGCATCTCACTGGGTGCACCCCCCTCCACTCCCTGTGTGTGCACGTGCACGTGCGAGTGTGTAGGTAGGTGGGTGGGTGATGGGGGTGTATATGTAGGTGTGTGGTGGGGGGTG
>NW_017728995.1:30059305-30062638 GCF_001723915.1 Gavialis gangeticus | reverse complement strand
AAAATTACGAGCAAGAAAATGATCCGGAGCATCAGCCTCAGTGAGCCAAGTGTTTAAGTGCTACAGATGCTTGATGGGAAGAGTTATTTTAATAGGATCAGGGGAGGCATGGAGCCAAACTCCTGGCACGCTGCGAGATGAGGGGGCTCCCATGCAGGGACAGCTGGGAGGGCATCGGTGGCATGAGACCAGCCTGGCTGCCCCTGCCTTCACCGGACCCACGCCGCCAAGCCCAGCCCGGCTCCCACGAGGCCACAGGACCGCTGGCGGAGCCCAAGCCAGGTCAGAGCCCTCCAGCCAGGCCACAGGGCTTGGTATGGGCTGCTACTGTCAGCTGGTCGCCCTGGGTGCGGTGGGAAAGGCTGGATGCCACGGTGAGGGGCAGCTGGAGGGAGCAAGGAGCTGAGAGCTAAGGAGAGCTGGAGTGACTGTCGGGCATGAGGGGCACCAGCAGGGCCGGGCTGGCACAGGGGGCTGTGGGTCGGGAGTGAGGGGCTCTGACAATGCAGCCTGGTCCCCACTCCCCACCCGACCAGGCCTGGCCTCTGCCACTGTAGCCTCAGGGACACCTGCCCCTGCCCCCTGCCTTGCCCCATGGGGCCGTGTGCCCAGCCTGGGAGGCTTCTCCAGCCCTCCCAGTCTCTCCGCTGATGCCAGGACTGGGATGAGGAGCTCACGGGGGCCACTCGGTTGCAGGAACAGTCCTCGCCCGGCCTGGCGCTGGCAGCTGGCATGAGAGCCCCCCCGTCCTTGCCAGGGATGCTGCCTCTGCCCCCTGCTCCCCCCCAACCCTGCCAATGTGCTGACCTGGGCTTGGAGCCCCTGTTCGTGTGTGTGCGCGCGCGTGCATGTATGCATGTCTGCTGCTCTGTGTGTGTATATGTGCACATGCATGCAAGTCTGCTGCTTGTGTGCGTGCACACGCGTGTGTATGCATGTCTGCTGCTGTGTGTGCGCGCGCGCGCGCATGCCTGCTGTTTGTGAGTGTGTGTACACAGGCACGCGTATGCCTGTTGCTGTGTGTGCATGTTCACTTTCTCGCTCTCTCTCTCTCTGATAAGAGATGGGTTGGTAGCCAGCTGCCCCAGCCCACCCGCCTGCTCCTCCACGGTCCCGAAGGCTGCCCCACTCCCTGCCCTGGGTGCCACGGGGCACTGGGTGCAGCTGGTGCAGCAGTGCGGACGTGGCCCTGCCCCACCCAGACAGGTGTCCAGGCCTAGGAGCTGCAGGCACTGCCTCCTGGAGCCCAGATGGCCGCGCTGGGCTGGCAGCTGGCACGGGGGAGCCACGGACGGCCCCTCGGCCTGTGCAGGGGAGGTGTCAGCCCCCCGCCCCCAGCACTGTGCTGGTGCAGGGTGAGGGCCACCGGCAGGACACTGCTCAGTCAGCTGCGGGCTGGGCTGGCAGGAGGGGCTGAATCCTGCCATGGGGTGTGCAGACACCTGCCCTGTTGCTCTGGCCCAGCTAACCTCCCTTCGCGGGCTGGGGCAGGGCAGCCAGGTCACCCGCGCCTGAGCCCCCCCCACGGCACCCCCAGCCTTACTGTCTGCCGGCCTCCTGCTCCAGACATCCAGGCCAGTGCCTCCCGGGCACGTGACAATCCCAGGCAGGCGAGCAGGGTGGTGACCCTTGGCCAGACCTCCCCTGCCCCCAGGCAAGCCCACATTGATTTCCTCGCAGCCCAGCTGGCGTGGCTTTGTGACCCCCAACCCCGGGAACCCGCTAAGTGGCTGGAGCGGCAGCTGGGCCTGTGTCCAGAAAGAAAGTGTGTGTGTGTGTGCATTTAGGAGGTTGCAGCGGGCATAAGTGTGTAGCATGAGTTGTGTGTCACTGCAGGCAAGTGTGTGTCTGCACGTGTGCATGTCTGCACACATGTGAGCAGCGCCACCCTCCCCCTCCAACCCTGCACAACACGCGAGGCGGGCCGGCCACTGTACCAGGCAGCGAGTGCCAGCGCCCCCTCCCCACAACCCCAGTGCCGCCGCATGGGTGCTTCTGCCCCAAAGCCACAGTCATGGCGGTGGTGACGGGGGGGGGGGCTAGGGCAGGGGCACCGGGCGAGGCTGGCACGAGCACTGCCACCTCCTCGGGGCACGCAGTGTTAATGCATTAGGCGGTTGCCTTTTTTTTTTTTAATTTCCTTTTTTGCAGAGCCCGGGAAGCTTAATTTAATGAAGTGTGAGGCTTTTTTATGTGCTTTTAATTACAGCGCGATAATTAACATGATGGGCCCCCGGTCCTGATTGCGCACGCTGCCCCATGCCAGCTATCCAGCCTGTTTGTAAATAAAACCAGCCGCCCGCGCCCTGCCAGATTTTTTTCTGTGTATTTAATTTCATAGCTCAGTAAAGCCCCGGTTTGACGTCCCCCCTGCCCACCGGGCCTGCCCAGACTGGGGCGTCAAGGGCTGGTGCTAGGGGAGACCGCGGACCCCCCCGCTGCTTTCCCCAGGGGCCTGGTCAGCCCAGTGCCGGAGCCTGCACCCCAGCCACAGCCTGAGCGGGGGTTCGGCCTTGTCCTGCCTGCCTGCCGGCTCCCCCCGGCTCCCCGAGGAGCGGGCGCATGTGTGCACCTCGCCCTAGCTGGCCAAGGGGCTCGTAGCCAGGCTGCGCACTCGGTGGCCAAGCCCAGCCACGTCTCTGCGCCCTGCCCAGGAGCAACTTGGTATGGAGCAGCCGTCGCCGGGCCCCTTCCAGGAACGGCTGGCGACGGCCCCGGAGCCGCATCACGAGCACTGATGGCTCGACAGGGCCAGCGGCTCCACTTGCTGCGGCCCCTGGGGATGACGCGAGGGCAGGGGGGTGACAAGCGCCAGCCCAGCGAGGTCAAGGACAAGGCACCTCAAGCAGGGCTGCCCGAGAGGGGTGCGGGGGGACCGGCAAAACAGCCGCCTCTGCAGGAAGGGGGCCAGGCCCCCAGCATGCCTCCACGTTGGGGATTTGGGGGGGCACCGCTCCTGCCCAGACGCCGCCCTGGGATGCCATGGTCTGGCCCGTGGCATCGTTCATGCCCGCTAGCCAGGAAGTGGGACCTAGCCTGCGCCGGGCCCAGGGGAGGGGTGGGTGCAGGGTGTGGGGTGCAGGGCAGGCTGGGGGCCTCCTCCACAGATGCCCATGCTACACAGGGCAGCCGGACGCCTGGGTTGTCCCAGCGCCCTGGGATGCTGCTGCCTCACCTCCACCAGACACAGCAGTGGAGCAGGGCCGTCGGAGGTGGGGCGGGCTATGCCCCCCGGCTCAGCCCTGCCAAGCATTACTAAGGGCTGGAGCCCGTGCGCGGCATCCCAATCGGGCGCCCTTCCCCCGCCCCCGCGCCACGAGCGGCGCCCGTGCT
>NW_017728995.1:30058320-30059294 GCF_001723915.1 Gavialis gangeticus | reverse complement strand
CCGTGCTGCCCCAGCCGAAGCCTCTGCAATTCTCCACCTGCTCCGGGGCTAATAGGAAGTGATCCATCATCTTTGAGGCTGCAAATCCCATCACGGCCTGTCAGGCGGCTAATATATTTATCTGCCGTCACCCAGGCAATTTCCTCCCTCCCCCTAATCAATATTGCGGCGCTCAATATGAAAATGAATATTGTCAGCCCCGTGCCCGGGGCCGGGGGGGCACGCCCGGGTGAGTGACAGCCCCCGTGGCTGCACACCCCGCGCCCGGCCCCGCCGCCCGTACGGGCCTGGCCCCCAGGCACAGCCGTGGCTGCCGTGGCTCCGGCTCACGCGGGTGGCATCCGAGGCAGAGGGCCGAGATGGCCGGGCTGCAGCATGGGGCAGCGTGACATGAGGCTCATGCGCCGGTGGCTGCAGCCCAGGCCCCTCCACAGCCTCCCTGCCTTCCTCCCCACCCACATACACATGACACCCACCCTTGCCACCCTGGCCCCCTCCACTCCCAGCCCCATGGGCCCAGTGGCGCCCGCTGGCCACACGCCGGTCTCCACCACCGACCAGCCCTCCGGAGCCTGGCCCGGGCTCAGGCTTCAGCCGATGCCCCCCTGGGTGTCCCACCCCCCCTCCATCCCGTTGGTTTCTCTAATCAAAGCCACAAAGCCGTGGCAGGCTGGGAGGGGCGGCAATTAATCAATCCTGGCACCCGGCTGCGGGCTTCCCGGCCTGCGGGCAGCGCGTGGGTCGTGTGTGGGGAAGGACCGATTCTGTGATGGCAGTGATGACTGCGGAGATGGCTCAGATGAGTCTGAGCTAGAGTGCAGTGAGTGTCCCCAGGCCTGGGTGCTGGCCAGAGGAGGAAAAAGAGAGTGGGTGATGCAGGGAGATCTGAAGGGGAGTCTGTGGCCATGCGTATATGGAGATGGGGGGCATGGGGACACTCGGAACTTCTCTTATCCATCCTGGCACCAGGCTAT
>NW_017728995.1:30046467-30053320 GCF_001723915.1 Gavialis gangeticus | reverse complement strand
CGTGGGCCTGGGGCTGATACAGTCGGGGCAGCAGCAGGCTCCCGGGGGGCTCTGGGTGGGAAGGGGGGACTGGCCGCAGGATGGGGGAGCAGAGGTGCCAGGCCACGGCCTCCCATCCCGGCTGTCGCGGGGGAGGCGGGCAGCGGGGAAGGCTCCCTGCCGGCAGATGGGTGGGGGTGAGGGGGTCTCTGCGGGGCGTGCTCTGTGCCTGGGCCAGTGCAGGGAAGGGGCCCTGTGGCCTGCGTGCTGGCTCTCTCCATGGCAAGCATGGGTGATAGATGAGCCCCCCGCCCCCCGCAGTGGGGGGAGGGGACCATGCCGCACCAGCAGCCTTGGCCCCGTGCCAGCCACGAAAAGGCTGCAGTCAATTATCCACCATCGTGATCAGACAGGTGCAGGGGAGGGGGCCATGCAGCCCCCAACCCTCCAGCCATGCTGCCCCCCCCCGCCTTTGAGCCGAGCTGAGCCGCAGCGTGGCAGGACCTGGGCCGCCCCTCTCTGCCACGGTGCTTCTGCAGCCCGCTCCTCCCTGCCCACAGCTGGATCTGCCCCCCAGGCTCCTTCCTCACAGGCCACGACCCCGCCACGTGCCCGGGGCACAGCCGGTCCCTGCTTCTGCACCCGGGCTTGTGTCCCGGCTTCACCACCTATGTCCCCTCAGCACGGCACCGAGGAGCCCATCCTCAGGGTATCTGGGCACCACATCCATCCTCCTCGGCTCCAAGCTTGGCTGGAAGAGACAGGCAGCAGGGCCACGGGCTGGCACAGGCAGAGGGGAACTGTCTGCAGCCCTACAGGTGCCAGGGCAAGTTTCCAAGGTGCCGGCGTGGAGTTGGCAGCCCCTGCCAAGCCATCGTAGTGTGAGCCAGCCCTACGGGCACACAGCGCATCTGGCAATGGGCTGCTCGTCTGGCCCGGTGGCAGGCCAGTGCCCGCTGGGCTGCCGGCCGCACGTCAGGCACAATTACCGGAACCGATAAGGGAGCGGGGCCCTGCGGGGAGATGCACTAAACAGGCAGCAATGACACCGGTGATTGAATCCAGCCGCCGTCGCCTGCTCAGCCACGGGCACCACGCTCTGCTCTGACAGCTTTCTTCACACAGCCAACACCCCCGCGTGTGCGGAGCTGCACAGGGCACTCGGGGGGCGGCTGGCACAGCACCTCCGGCCCAGAGCCCTGCCCCATGCAGAGAGCCAGGGGCTCCCAGGGCTAGCGGTGCTGCAGGGGATGCATACAAGGGTGGGGGGCAGAGCCTCCCATTCCAGTCGCCTGCCTCTGCGGTAGCAACGCAGCCAGCTCTGCCCCCAGCCAGGCCAAGGCGGGGCCCGAAGCATGGCTGTGGCTGCACTGGAGAGCGATGGACTGCCCCTAAGCCGGGGAAAGAGCTGCAAGCAGCAGGGCACAGGAAAGAGCTCACCCCATTGTGTGACCAACAGTGGGTAAACGCCCCTCCCCTTCCTCCTGCTCCAGTCAGGAGCCCCGTCTGCCTGGCTCTGCTCCCACCCAGACACAGCTGCATCAAACTTGCAGGGCCAAGCACCCCGAGCCACTGGGCTGCCCCAGCCCCATGCTGGTTGGGGAGTGCCCAGAGCAGGATGAGGGGGCTGCACCACGGGGCAAACACCACAGGATGAGTCTCTGGGGTGCATTATAGCCCTGGGACTCACCGCCAGGGAGCAGCCCTGAAACCCCTGTCCCTGGGTGCTGGCAGCCCAAAAGGCCAAGGGGCAGCTGGAGCAAGGTCAGCGCCCTGCGGGCTTGCCCGGCCTCCTGCTCACGGGGGTGTTGACTCGTGCCCCTAATGACAACAGTGACAACGGCATCAGCTTTGTGTGCTAGTGAGCGTGGCAGGATCCAACCAGCAGCCTGGCAGCCCTGCCACGGGCTGCCCCGATGCAGCAGGGCACCGGCCAGACTGAGCACACAGCGAGTGGCGAATGCACAGACTCCCAGGCTCTGCTTTCCATGCGGACTTTATTCAGTGACCCCCTCCCTGCCGCAGTGCACAAGAACCCGCTGCAGCCTCACCCCCGGGGCCTGCCCCTGCCCCTCCCCGAGTGCCATTACAATCCCATTACCATGCACAGAGGCGCTCGGATCCAGCCTCCCGGCAGCGGGAGCCCCAGGCTACAGCAGCTGGTCTTCGACTGCCCAGGCTGTCTGGAGCGATTAGGCGACGGCACGGGGACGGATGTGCCGCTTGGCGTAGATGCACTGCTGGGGTGAGAACCCGGGGGTCCGGAGTCCCTGCCCTGGGGCTCTGCTGGGGGTTGCAAGCGTTGATCGAGTGACTGGAGTGTGCGCCCTGGCTCATGGCCCCGTGTCCTTGTCTCTCTGTGGTAGCAGGGGATGTTTGGGGGGCTGCCACCCCAGCCAACAGGCCCTGGGGCTCACAGAGCCGGTGTGGGAAGGAGCCTCGTGGCTGGGGAAGAACGGAGCCAACTGGGAGCATTGAGAATGACCCGGGCGCTCGCACCGGCTCCCACCAGACAAAGTGCCCTAATGGCTGGCAAAGCTGAGCAGGGCACAAGGCGGGGGAAGAAAACCCGCAGGCATAGACCGAAACCCAGGTGCCCCCAGTGCTCTGGGACGTGCCTCCCCCAGGCGCCATGCTCTGCCCCGCCACACTACAGTTCGGTGCTGGTGACAGCGCTGACCCCGTGCACCAGCACGGTGGGGCCGAGGTCCCGGGTGAGCAGATCCAGCTGGTGCAGGTAGGCGGGGTAGAGGGCGGTGTCAGCGGGCGGCCGTGGCAGGTAAAGGAAGCGAATGGTGGGCGCGGAGCTCTGCTCCAGGATCAGCCGGTTGGCGGCGTGCAGGTACTCCTCCGACACGCAGGCAGGGAAGTTGACGGCCGCATCGGGCGCCGCAGCCCAGGGCTCCTGCTGCTTCTGCCAGTGCAGGGCCACCACGCTGTCCCAGGGCACTAGGTGGATGGCAGCCTGGATGCGCAGCTCCTTGAGCAGCTGGCGCAGCTTGTCCTCCTGCCCCCGGGTCCTGGCGCCCGTCTCCACGCAGAGGAAGAGGCGGAGGGTGGCACGGCGCCAGGCCCGCGCCATGTGCAGCACGCAGGCCATCTGGAGCAGGAAGAGGCTGCAGGTGTCGGCGTAGCGGGCGCTGTCGGGGCGCAGCAGGTTCACGGGCCACACGTCGATGCAGGGGGCCGCGGAACGGGGCTGCTCCAGCTGCTCGAAGGCCCGAGCCAGCAACACGTTGCGCAGCATCTTCACCGCGTCGGCCACAATGGCCACGTACTCCTGGGGCGACAGTGGCCGGGGCCCCGAGGCCTCCCGCACCGGCGGGAAGCTCAGCTGCGCCTCCTCTCGGCTGCCCGAGAAGGGCAAGTACTGCGCCAGCCCGTCCTGCGGCTCCGCGCTGTCGTAGAAGCCCAGCACCACCGTGTTGGGCCGCATGCCACCTGCGAGACACGGCCAGTCACACGGGGGAAAGCCCAGGTGTCCCCCCGAGTGAGAAGTGCCTGGGAAACCTGCCTCAGCTCTGCGCTACCCCTCCAACCCAAGCCCCAGCCCCCTCCCTCGGCAGCCGGCTCTGCCCTTGGCATGGCGTCGGAACTGGGGACAGCCCTGCCCAGCCAGATGCATTTCCCAGGCCCCCGGCTCTCTCCTCCCTCTCCCCACAGGGGACTGCCCTTGCTCCAGCAGCCCCTCAGCTCCCCCCGAGCCTCCTGCTGCCAGTGCCCAAGGGCAGAGGGTTGGGGGCTGCTCCTGCAGAGCGACCCGGGACTCTGGAGCATGCGGGTGCCCTTGGGTGGGGTGGGAGGGCTGGCACATGGGGGACAAAGGCTCACGAGGGCTCTGGCCAGCCTGGCTCCTCCTCACCCTTTGCTGGGTCTGAGCTCCCAGGCAGGCTGCAGTCTGGCCCTGGGCACAGGGGTGGCTGCCACCCCTCGTCTCCCCTTGGGGGTGGTGGGGCAGGGAGGGCCAGGACTCACCGAGGCCGGAGATGAAGAGCAGCTGCTGGGCGCCGTGCCGCACCGAGTCGGCCAGCGTGAGGTTCACGAAAGCCTTGACGTTGAGCTTGTCGACCAGCCGCAGCCAGGACTCGGTCTGGGCTTGCAGTGGGTCCGAGGGCAGCGAGTCTGGGAAGGGAACGGCACAAGCGTCAGACATCCTGGGGTGCCCCCAAACCTCGCCTGCCCCCCAGGGTACTCTCTCCTGGCTCGGAGCCCCCCGGTAACACCAGCCCCCCCGTGCCACCCCCGTGGCCTCTGCTCCCCCCAGCCCGTGTCACCCCCAGCTTGGCGGCTGTGGGTCCCTCGCACTCGGGGTTCGTTCCATTGCTATGGGTTAAAAAAAGAAGCATTTAAAAAAAAAAAAAAAGAAAAAAAAGGTAAAAGCCTCTTCACGGCTCCCCCCATTTGAGATCCATTAGTTACCATGACAACGCTGGGTGCAGGGGGGGCTTGGTAGCCTCTTCGACTGCAGCGGAGAAATCAATGGAGAGCCAGGAATGTGGGAGCAGGCACGAGCCCACGTGGGCCAGGGAACCCCACACGCATGTGCCAGGGAATCCTGCGTGCCCCACGCGTGGGCGGGGGGAGCCAGGGGCCGATCCAGCACAGGGGGCCCCTCTCTGCCAGCCTGCCCCACCGTGAGGGCACCCGCCACGTTGGTCTAAGGGGGCCCGACATGGAGTTGTCCCCCCCTCCCCTTATTCACACCCCGGGAGGCCGAAGCTGGCTGAGCCCAGCCCTGCGAGGGGCATGAGAGAAGGGGGTCCTGGCTCTGCCCCCAGCGCCGGTCTATGAAGAGGTGGCGGGAGGGCACTCCCTGCCCCCTCAGCTCTGCTTTGAAGGCATCCAGCCCTGACCGAGGAGCTACAACCCTCGCCCCATTGAAAGCCAGAAGCCTCCGGCCACCCATGCCTGCGACAAGGTCACCAGTGCCCATGGGGGGATGCCCATGTGGCGCAGGCCCACCTGGGCTGCCCTAGAGCCGACGCCGGGGGCATGCAATGTGCGAGGCAGCCCAGGTCTCTGGGGAGCTATTGGGGACCAAGCCGGATCGGGCCACAGGCCCCTTGGGGACATCCAGTGTGCAGAGGGCACTGCTGACCCCCAGCCACCTCAGCTGCTCGCTACCCCTTGTATGGAGCCTGGTGGATGTATGAGACATGCCTGGGTGAAGGGGGCGATCTCAGGGCTGCTGTGGTCCCTAGGGGGCTGGACTGGGCACAGCTGGCAGAGGCGCACCCTTCTGCAGCCTGGTCTCCACGATGCTCGAGCTGAGCTCCAGAGGGGCACCTGCTCGCATCGCCCCAAAGACGCCCTGTGGCCAGGCCCCCCCGCCCCACTCAGGGCAGCATGTCCCCAGGCAGAGGCGATGCGCTCACCCAGCTCCTGCAGCTCCACGTGGCCCAGCACGTAGAGCCCGCTCTTCTTGAGGTCGTTGACGAAGCGGATGAGCTGGACGCAGGACCGGGGGTTCTGCACCATCAGCAGCATCTGGGGGCGCCAGAACTTGACGTGCTCCTTACGGACGTCCAGCATCAGCAGGTACTTCCGGACCTGGCGCGGGGCGCAGAGCGGGGGTGCGGGTCATCGGACAGGCCCCATAGGCAGAGGATGGGGGCCCTTTGGGAGCTCGGCAAGCCACGGGCACTGGGGGATCCCCCGTGGGTGGGGTAATGGGGCCACGACCACAAAGGGAAGGTAGAGAGATGACCGATGGGAGAAAAGAGGAGACTGAGCACTGGCCAATGGGAGTGGAGGGTCCTGATGTGCCCTCCAGATGTGGGAACCCCTGGATTTATCTCCCCATCTGCGACCCACAATAAAGGGGACACGTGCCCTATGGAGGATGTCGGGGCAGATACCAAGGAGCAGGGGGCCGGCGTCCCACTGCCTGTCACCACTGGTGCCGGCTGAGCGGCACGTGGTAGGGGCGAGACTGACAGTGCCATATGCCAGCGTGGGTACACGTTGGCACCCGGCTGCCCACTGCAGCGAGCCTGGCCCGGCCCAGCTTGCCCTGCATGGCTGGTGCGGGCACTGCCCTCCCACCACCTGCACAGGGGCTATAGCCAGGGGGTAGATGAGGGGAAGGGAGTTGGGGAGCTAGCACGGGGCAGGAGGGGGTCACCACCCTCAGCACTGTAGGACCTGGGCAGCCAGAAAAGGAGCAGCCCCCCCGGGTGCCAGTGGCAGACCACACGGTTGTGCTCCCTGCCGCCAGCATTTGTCGTCACCGCAGAGGCCAAGTGCATTCGATCACGCCCACAGGGCAGCATCTTGTGCGGGAAGAAATGCAATTACTCCCGACACATGACATCAGCTTGTCCTTTTCCCTCGCGCCGTCTGTCCCTGGCTGCGGGCCAAGCCCCGGCTGGCCGCGGCTGGGGAGAAGAGGCTCAGGGAGGAGCCCTGGCGTGTGGCATGAGCGGCTGCACATGGTCCCCAGCTTGGGCCTGGCCCCGGGAAGGCAGGGAGCACCCAGGGCACTGCTGATCACCGCAGCCAGCCGGTGACCGGGCCAGAAATGTTCCCCCCTCCTGCACTAACACCCGGGGTGGCAGCATTTTGGGCAGACGGCAAGGGGCTCCAACAGGCCCCGAAGGCTTGTCGAGCCCTGGGGGATGAATTTCTACACTCCCCCGACCCTGCCCCCCATGAGGTCCACTCCGCTCCACTCCAGCCATACCACCCATGAGGCAGAGTGGGGGCTGGGCTCTGCTCTGGCCAGGGCAGCTGGGGCTCAGACACAGCAGCACAGAGCAAACAGGATACAACCGACAGGTCTGGTAGCCCTGGCAGCTGGGGGCCCCCAGGTCAGGAGTGATGGACATCAACAAGGCTGTGGGGGGAGAGGGGCTGTGGGTTGGGAGTGAGGGGT
>NW_017728995.1:30032468-30041467 GCF_001723915.1 Gavialis gangeticus | reverse complement strand
CCCGACCACCTCCGAGCCACGAGGAGGTCATGCTGGTGACGGGGAGCCCCTACACGGGGCTGGGGTGGAAGTGGGGCTGAGGTGCCACGGAGCGAAGCTGGCAAGTGGGCAGGGCCACAGGCACCTACCTGGGCGGTGGAAGGGGCCGCAGCTCCCACGCCGGCTGAGGGCGGGGGTCTCAGCACTCACCTGGTGGAAGATGAGGGCCTGGCTGATGTATCCCCAGCTGCTGCTCGGGGACAGGTAGTGGAGCGCCAGCAGCAGCACCAGCATGAAGGCCATGCTGCCCGAGGCGTAGATGGGGCTGATGAGGAACATCATGATGCCGCAGCCCAGGATGCCCAGCACGCAGGTGTGCCAGGTGAAGTACCGGAAGGTGGGCCTGCCGGGAGGGAGGCAGCGTGTCCGTATGGGCAGGTAGGGCTTGGCTCGCTGGTGCGCCCCAGGTACCCGCCTGGCTAGCAGGGACCGAGGAACAAGGAGCAGCCAGACCCTTTCCCCATGCAGCGCCCTCCCTCCTGCTGCCCCCGGGGTGAGAACAGCACCAGCCAAAGCATCAGAAGCCTTCGCAGAGGATGCAACTACACCAGGGGTTTGCCTGGGGTGCCAGGAACAGGGCTGCTGGCTGCCCTCCAGCACAGCCGGTCACGGCCTCTGCCATCGTACGGCTTGGGTTGACAGGCACGGGGGGCAGCTGGGCTGCATGCCACCGAGTGGTGCCAGGCGGGCACCGACGGCCCCAGCCTCACCCTCCGACCGGGGAACCGGGAATGGGAGCGCAGGGCAGGGATGGGCCTCCTGCAGCAGAGTGCAACCCCTGGAGCCCCCTCATCACCACCAAAGCCTCGCGCACGGAGGCAAAGCACGGCTGGAGACACCGAGACACGCAGGCACCAAGACGGAGCGGAGCTGGGGAACGCACGCTCGGAGCACCCACGGAGCCCTTCCCGGTGCTGCAGAACGGGGCACGGCCCCTGCAGCTGCTGCCCATCCGGCCAAGGGAGCGGGGGGGATAATTCCTCCCTGACCCCAACTTTGGGACAGGTCTGACTTGGAGTAGAGGCAGCACCCTCCAGGGTAGGAGCTGGCCAGACTGGGAACACCTGCTTCCTCCATCAGAAACGTCTCAGCAACCAGCCCCCAACCACGCTCCCTCCCACGGGCACCCCAGCTGCCCTGATGCAGCAAGATGCCGGGGCCGAGCCGCAGCCCCCAGCACAGCGAGAGGCTGGGGGACAGCAAGCCAAGGTGCCCACTGGAAGCAGAGACGGTGGCTGCTTCAATCCCAGGTCCGGCTTTAATTCTGGCACGGGGCCGAGGGGGCAGCGAGGCCAGCAGGAGCCGGGTGGGGAACCCAGTGCCCTGCACGGGGCAAAGAGCTGTCAGCACAGGACACCCGCACAGCCCGGGACTGAACGGGAGGCCCCACGTGCTCCGGGCGCTATCCGATTTGCTCTCACCTGCCTGGCTCTTCTCTATTTTGCTTGGGAAGATTTTGAAAAGGCCAGCGATGCCGACTCCCACCCCCCCGGTGCCAGATAGGAGGACCTGCACCCTTCCTCTGGGTGGGGGTGTACGCTGAGCCAAGGTGCACCAGGTGCAGGGGCTGTGCCCCCAATGCCCCCCGCCTAACAAACAGGCCTGGGGACCCCAGTTGGGTCTCCTTTTGGCAACCCAGGCCCAGCTAGTGGCAGAGGCCCAGGGCAAGCAGGTGCCATGGGGGAACGCAGGGGCCCGTTCCTGGGGCACTGATGCTGCGCCGTCAGCAGCCACGTGATGGAGCGGGGAAGGTACTTCATCTCCCACCCTGATCCCAGGGCACAGCCAAGGCTGGGCGGGCTGATCTGCAGGGGTGCTGAGGCCCCAGGTGATGTGAGCAGACTTGGCTGCCATCCCTGTGGGGCAGGAGGGCGCCCAGTCGCAATCTGCAAAGGGAAAAGCCCGCACCGATCTGGCAGCACTGTGGGCAAGGACGGGGAAGGGGATTATAAAGTCTGTGCCAGGGGCAGGGGGCTTCCACTAACCCCACATGGAAGCAGGAGGGGGGGCAGGGGCTGGAGTCCCAGCCCTGCCATCAACTCACATGACCCAGGGCCAATTGCCTTGCTGCCTCATGCCTCAGTTTCCCCATGAGTCTTCAAGAAGATACCTGTGCCACTAGCCAAAGTGAACCCAGGGCTTGCAGCCTTGGACATGTGTGGACCATGTGTCAGCCTGTCTGCTGGCCACGGCCACCTCCCTTCCCCTGCCAGCTGTGGTCCCCCAGAGACTGGGGTGCAGGGTGCTACCCACTCCACAGCGAGCGCTTCAGAGTCCACCAGAGACTGCCTGGAGGCCCTTGCACCACTGTCCTGCTGCACACCAGGGAGACAGCAAAGATAGAAATCCAAGAGTATGTATGTGCATGGACACAAGTGCAAGCATGCATGCATGTATGCACACGTGTATGCACACACACACGTATGTGCAAGCATGCATGTGCATACAGGTACACGCATGTGTGCGCTCTCACGCATAACCACACCAGTGCCCCAAACCCCCAGTTCCTGTGCCATCACCTCCACGGTTTCCCCTCTCGGCAGGCCCTGGCTCCCTGGTGCACTTCTGTGTTTCGACATTTGGGGAGAAGGACGACGCCAGGTTCCCCCAGGAGCTGGGGCCCCATCTCCACATCGGTGCCCCAGGCCTTGGGAGCCAGCTACGGGGGGCAGGGGCAAGCCAGCCCAGCCCCCAGCCCACCTCGGCGATTGCCACAAGAACGCGGCGGCTTCGGCACGGATGACAGGAGGCTCCAGAGCACGACGTCGCGGACGCATGTCAAGCTGCTGCACTCCGAAGGGATCGTTAGCTAATTACATCGGAGGTAGCTAATTATTCTTTGAGTGAAAGCGACCCTGGGTCGCGGTGTGTGGAGGAGAAAGTGGCAGCCGGGGAGCCAACGTGCCTGAAGTGTCCTTGTGTGGGCTGGCACGGCCGCCCTGGCCCCATCCTGTCGCCGCCCCCCCACGGGCTGGCTGGGCCCGCTCCCCCTCCCCATGCACCCCGCGGTACTCAGCTTCTCCTCGGCCCAGACGCGCTCGGGTCACGCTGGCACGCGGCTTCCCAGCGCCCTCCCCGCGGGCAGCGCTTTGCGAGGGGGGCTGAGAGCAAAGCTCCATGGGTCCTGCGGCATCCGGCACACGCAAGCTGCGACCTCGGGCTCGCTAGGAGCGTCCCTCAGGCCACTGCAACCGCTGTCCTCGCCGGCACCTGCACCACGGGGGCAGAGCTGGCTTCGGGCAACGGACGGCTGGCCAGCCCTGGGCTGGGGGACAGTTCTTTGGCACGGCGCTGTCACCTGCCCACGACGGGGTCATGGGGGAGACAGGCCGGACCTCCGATCCACGGAGACCACAGGGAGCAGGCCCAGACAGTGGCTGGGCTGGGGTCTCCCTACCCCGAGGTAACCACAGCCGGCAGCTCGCCCACCTGCGACCTGCTTGGGAGCACGGGGCAGAAACCCGGAGGAGGAGACCCCGACGGTGAGCCCAGGAGCTTGGGATGCAAAGCCGGGACAGGCTGGGTACCGGGGCGGCTCGTGGGGCCAGGGCTCCAGGCAGCGCGCGCCGGGGCACGCCGACGAGCCTGCCACCAGCACCGTGCTGCGGCGAGCGCCGGGCCGGAGAGCCGGTTTCAATTACAACCGGCACCGGGTGCCGTATATCAAGGCCCCGGCAGTGATTTACAGAGCGTGGTACAATATAATCACAACTCGGCAACAATGTAGGCAACAGATTTACTTCTCCCAAGCAAATACGTCTCCGAGTCATTCATCACCCAACGGGACTCCAGCTCGCGACTCATCGGCAAGCTGCCGCCCAATCGGAGCGCAGCTCGCGGCTCATCACCCGGGCCCCACCCAATGGGAGCGCAGCACGCCACGCAGCCTCCGCCGCGTGCCCATCGGGACCGCGTCCGCGATTCACTGCCCACGCGCGGGCCAATGGGGTGCCAGCTCGTGGCTCATCCTCCCTCAGGAGGGGGCCAATGGGGCATCGGCTCGCGGCTAAATGCCCCGCCGTGGGCTTATGGCGCCCGAGATTTACGGCCAATAAACAACTTATTACCCGACACGTTGCAGCTCATTGAAAAGCTGAGCTGCGGGCCCTAAACCATCCATTATCCCCTGCGCTGCCATCCCACAGCGGGCACGAGGCAGGGTGGCCGGAGCTGGCGCGCTAGGACAGGCTCTGGGTGCCAGCCCGGGCCACGGCCGGCACTGCTACGGCACAGGGGTGAATGCACGGCGGGTCCCACCTTGACCTCTGCCACCCGCTGACGGGGCCCAGGCCACCCCACACAACAATTCACCCCCGAGCTGGGCAAGAGCCATGCCACGCGCATTGAGGCGGGAGCACCGCTCAACTCGGAGACTCCCCCTCCAGCACAGCAAAAGCACGAGGGGATGACGGGACCCTGCAGACACAGCTGGAGCTGCCTGGTGGAGACAGGCTTGGGGCCGGCAGGCCACGGAGCAATGCCAGGAGGCAGCGGGGGACCAGGGCACGGTGGAAAAACCTGCCCCTTCCCGAGCGCTGGCTTCGCCGGGAGCCTCAAGCCGTGGCCCGGCGGTGCAGGAGGGGGCGGATGCTGCCGTGGAGCACAGCCAGGCACGGCCGCTTGCACTAACCCTGCCGGCCGGAGCGAGGGGGCCTGGGTCTGACGCCGGGCTCTGGCGCAGCGATGAGATTAGGCAGCAGGACGCCTGGGCTCTTTGCTGGGCTCGGGCGCTGAACAGGGTCTGGGGTCTCACACAGGCCGCACGGTCCTGGGCCCTCTCTGGGCTTCCGCCCCCTCTCCCTGGAGGGCCGCAAGGCCCCACAGCCCTGCAGGAAGGGGGCAGGGGCTGCGCAGGGGGCCAGCGAGACCCTAACCATCCCAAAGCCCGAGGCCCCTCCAGGCTGTGGGGAGAGGACCGGCCCATACAGCACCTGCCCCTGCCCCGGCATTGCTGCTTTTCCTGGGGCGTGTGCGAGGTGCAGGGGAAGAGGGAGAGGGGTGCAGGGAGCCTGCGGCCCCACAAGCCCCTCGATCCCACCACGCCGTCGCCAAAGCCGTCAGTCAGCGGCGATCGCCGGCAGAACGCCGCCCACCACCTCCCGCGCGCCGCTCCATAATAGAGCTTAATCATAACAGCCATTAGGCAGGGCCCAGCGCCTGCAATTACCATTTCAATCAGCACCCCCACTGGCACTAATGCATCCAGCTGCGGGGACTGCTCGCGGACCTTCCCCCGCCCCCCAACCCGAGCCCCAACCTCCGGCCGCTCCCCGCTACCGGCACGCCGCGCATCCCGGAGCCCAGGCCGGGGACCCCGGAGCAAGGAGCCATCGGCAGAGCGGCCCAAAAGCCCGGAGAGAAAGGACGCGGCCGCTCGGGGCAGGAGTGATGCGAACTCGCGCTCCACCTGTTCCCGCTGGCTGGCCAGCCCCGGGCCTCGAGGGCGGCAGGGTGACGTGCTCCTGGCACGGGGCACAGGCCGCTCAGCGAAGGGAGAGGAGGTTGTGCGACGCGCAAAGGCATCTGCCGCAGCCGGCAGCAATTAATCCACTTGCCCAACCGGCAGCCATCAGTAGGCTCCAGAGTGAACAGTGGTATCGACACAACATGCTTTGCCCTGCTCAGTGCTCTGGTCTCAAGCCGTCTGCAGACTCCTGCCTGCCTGGACTTCCTTCACGCCCGTACTTTCACCCCCACAGACAGCAGGGCTCTGGGCTGGGGGGGCACGATGGCAGGGGCGGCACTGGGGCTCTGGCTGGCAGCACAGGGGGAGACGAGCACCCAGGCTCACGCGCCGTTGAGTCTGCCAGGAAGCAACAAGCACACCCGGCTCGGGCAACCGCAGCCTCCGCTTGCAGGCAGGCCGGCCAGGAGCATGGGGTGGGGGGGGAGCACGGTCAGAGGGATGGCACTGCCCAGCCCAGCCGCCCCCCACAGCCGAGCCCGGCTCCTGGTGCCGCGGCTGGGATGCACGGAGCCGCAGCGCAGGGGGCCGGAGCCGCAAAGCTGTTATTTTCTCTAATTGTTGTTTTTGCTGAAAGGTAATTAAAATCCCTTTTTATTTCACTTGTCAGAGACCTCGGTGGTGACGGGGAGGGGGAGGGGGAGGCAGGTGCAGGGAGACGGAGGAAGCAGGAGGGTGCTCGGAGGGGAGGAGGCCTGGGGGTGTCAAGCTGTCCTGACCCCTGTCCCCCCAGCTCCCTGCCCGACCCACCGTGTCTCTGCTCTGGGGGGCACTACCCCGGCCCCTGTGGGGACGATGCCACGCTGCTACCCCACATGCCCCTGCCCAGACTCCACACAAACTGCCCCTATGCCACCCCTGCGCGGCCGTCGCTTGGCACCTCCGAGGATGGGCTCTCGCTGCTCCGCCAGCTGCCTGCTCCAGCGCCCCGCTCGGCTGACAGCTCCACCGCACAGCAACCCTCAGGCCCGCGTCCTGCCCCCGCGCCAGCCTCGCCCCCGCTCGCAAGCTGCCATCACATCCCCGGCCGTGGCCGACCCCAGCCCCGACTGTAAGCCAGGCTCCATCGCCCACCCCCAGCACCTCACGCTTTCTCCCCCGACCCCCATAACCAGCCCAAGGCCTCTCCATTGTTCACCTCCAGTGCCCCAGAAACCCGCCTTCCCTGCGGTACAGACACAGCCACGGGGACCCGGGCCATCGCACCACGCCTCACCGCCCGGGGGGAGGTGCCAGCACGCCCGGCAAGGTGCCCAGGATGCAGCCCACCCAAGGGCCCTCCGGCCTGGGGGGGGAAGCACGGAGCCGGCTGGGACTCGCTGCCCAGGGGGTAGGCAGGTGCAGACTTCCTAAGCCAAGGGCCTGAAGGGCTGGGCTCTCCCTGACCGGCTGCAGGACTGCGGGCAACCCTGGATGAGTGTCCACAGCCCCGTGGGGCTGGGCTGCCTTGGATCTACAGGGGAGCCGAGACTGCGCCAGCTCCAGCTGGAAAGACCCAGGTGTGTTGGCCAAGCTGGCAGCCACCCACCTGCAG
This sequence comes from Gavialis gangeticus, assembly GCF_001723915.1. Classification (NCBI taxonomy): domain Eukaryota; kingdom Metazoa; phylum Chordata; order Crocodylia; family Gavialidae; genus Gavialis; species Gavialis gangeticus. The sequence continues at coordinate 30,034,430 of NW_017728995.1, read as the reverse complement.
CTCCCGGCACGATGGGGGCCCCATTCCCGGCTGGTGCCCGCAGGCCTGGCCATAACACCGTGACTTAATCATACAGCGTGACTGTCCCAGACATTAGTGATGCAGAGACACTAGTGACTCACTTGAGCTCCAGGGAGTCGATGGCAGGGCCAGAAACAGCGGCCAGGCTGGTGCCATCCTCACAGGGCCAGCATGTGCCCACTGGAGAGGGCAGTGACGCCCCAGAGACCCCCCACCCTGCCCCGAGCGAGCCGTGCCCGCGGGGGAGAGGCAGGGCAGCGAGCTGCTGGCTGCGTTCCCCGTTGCCAGAGCCGTTCCCGGAACGCGGCTCGTCGCTCCCCTCCATTTAATTACCGCTAATGCAGGCCGAGCCCCATTGCCGCCTGGCACGCTGCCGCGGGGAGCAGCAGGACAAGGGCCATAAATTCACCACAAAGAGTCCCCCGCGCCTTGGGCTTTCTTCTTTTCTGCCTTTTTTTTTTTTTTTCCCCCCTCGACTAAAAATGGTATTTGCTCAAGGGCAAAAGCTTTTTAACCAGGATCATAAATGCTTATTACTCCATGACGTGCCGGCTGGATGGGATGGAGTGGGGGCGGGGCAGGGAATCGATCGCTGCCCCCCCACTCCCCGCAGGGACGCCCAGGCGCTGTGAGCACGGAGGGCTCCACCGGGAGCTGGAGGGGGAGGGCAGCCGCAGGCGGCTGGGTTTCAGGCTCGGCGGGAGAGGGAAGGTGGGGGATCTCTCTTCCTCCTGCCTGGAAGCCACCGGAGATGCCTGGCAGAGCTCAGGCATCTCTTTGGGCAGACAGGGCCCTGTCCCAGGGAGCCGGGGGGGACGGTTTCTGCACCTCGGCCCACTGGAGAGCATGGCAAAGGTGTCCCTTGGGTGTCAGGATAGCCCCCCTGCACACGCAGGCAGCTGGCGCCCCAAGGAGCACCCCCAATCCCCACCACAAAGCCTCACGCATGTAGACAAGCCACAGCCGGATGTCGAGAGCACCAACTCCGCAAGGTGAGGCAGGCACCATGAGGAAGGAGCTAGGCAACAGGTGCTTGGAGGGTCCTAGGACAGCTCAGTCCCATGCTGCAGAGCAAGGCAACCCTTTCCCCACATGCACCATCCCAGGCCCCACAGCCGGGCGCCACGGCAGCCCTCTGAGCGCCGCCAGCTCCCCACCGTCTGGAGGTGTCTCTTGCTGCTTGCCACACGCTTGTGCCAGGGGGGCAAACCCTGGCACTGAGTGAGGGGCAGGACATGGCACTCACTGGCAACAGGGGCTGCCGGGTGAAGGGGAAGAGCCCTGCGGTCCAGGCCCCATTCCCAGAGCACCCGGTCCCCATCTTGGGTCACAGGTAGCCAAAAGGATGGCAGGTACAGCAGGGACGATGCCATCAGCAAGGGAAGCCTGTGCTCATGGCCTGCTGCGAACCCCTGGACAGCAGGCAGCCTTCCTCTCCCACCCCCAGCTCCAAGTACCTGAAATTGGGAGCCGAGGCCCACTCCAGTGCCAGGCAAGCCAGGTCCACAGTGGCGTAGACTAGCAGGAAGGAGATGGTCACGATAGCCGCGATGGTGTTCAGCTTCCCAGAGAACAACACCAGCTGTGGGGAGACAAGACGCTGTCAGCAGCAAGCCCAAGGGGGTTGCGAGAGGAGGACGGGGTGCCGTGATGGCTTGGACAGGGGCTGGCAGGCTGCGGGGGGAAAGCAGCAGCCTGTACTGTGGGGCTGGAGGGGTCTCTGGGACTGGCTGCAGGTAACGCATTTCCTTGCACCCTACCCCACTCCCCCCCGCCCCGCAGGCTCGGGGGTTTGGTGCTGTTACCGCCGTAACCCCCTTCCCAGCCCAGCTGCTGATGCTGGGTGACGGAGCAGAATCTGGCCCTAGAAAACAGAGACAGGCAGCAAAGCCCAACCCAGCATGCAAACACCCCAGCCCATGTGCACCATGCCATGGCCCC
>NW_017728995.1:30025316-30027468 GCF_001723915.1 Gavialis gangeticus | reverse complement strand
GTCAGTTCAGCTCGACCCAGAGTAATTGCTCAGAGTGGAGGGGTTTTTTTTCCCCCTTAGATTATTCAACCCATTTAAGCAATTGGGAATTTCAGCTCGTTGTGAGCTTAATAGCGCAAAGCCAAGTGGTAATCGTGCCTGGCTGCTATAATGGAGCCCCGGCTCCCCCCATCCCCCTCCCCCTGCCTGTCGCTCTCTCAGCCATTTGCCTTTGATTTATAATTCATTTAGCTGCTCATCAAGGTAAAGGATCTGCCGCTGAAAGGTATCAAACCCCAGTGCTGGGGGCCCGGAGGGGAGGGGAGGGGGCAAGCAGCTGGGGGAGCGAGCGGTCGCTATTAGGGACCCCTCAATTAGCTGCTATTAGAGAGGCCTCACAGGGCAGAGATGGGAGAGGAATAAGAGTCAGCAAGAGGCGCAGCCGGGGGCACGGGGGGCCCAGAGCGGGAAGGCAGTGGAGAGCCCGTAGCAGTTTGGACGTGCGCGTGGGGACAGCGACCAGCCCAGCGCCAGCGCCCTACACACAGCCCAGCTGGGACCCCTCACTCTGCAAAGCCAGACCTGCGCTCTCCTCCCCACCCCAGCTCTGCGCATCCCTCCTGGCCCCTCTGCCCGTGCTCGCTGGCCCACACTATGGCAATGGCCTGTCACCTTGGATGGAGCCTGGACACTGCAGGGAAGTGCCCTGGGGGTGGAAAGTGCCCCCCCACTCCATGATGGGATCCAGGCAAACAAAGCTGGGAAAGCTGTCCAGCAGTGGGACCCCCTCCTCAGGCCAAGCCAGGCCCTCCCCTGCCCCCCGGGTGCCGAAGGCGATGATTAGTCCCCCCTACGTGCGTGGGCTGCTTCGCCCGGTCACTGTGCCCCGCAGCGCCCACCCCCGCTGGGCTGGGCTCGGCGCAGCCAAATGCAAACTAGCCATTAGCTAATCGCAGGGGAGGGCGGGAGACGCTGGGCCTTTCCATTCAATTTGCTCAGGAGGAAGAAAAATGCCTCCAAGGAACAACCGCTAAGCAGAAGTTTGCCAGGGAAAAGCTCTTCCTCACGCTGCCTGGCACCGACCTGTCATGCAGCCCAGAAGCTGCACCGAGGAGCTGCCTGGGATTAGCCGCCCTCATCTCTGCCACTTGCCTTAGCGCTGGGGCTGGTGCCAGCCGATGGCAGCAGGTTGCACCCTGGCAGTCAGCCGGGGCAGGAGCTTAGCCTCCCGCATCCCCCCAGGGATAAGCAGCACCATGTGGGCTGGGGTGGGAGAAAGCAGCACCCACGGCCCCAGCCCTGGGCTGCTGGGCACCATCACGCTGCCAGGGGACCAGCCTAGTCAGACACCCCCTACCATACCATAAGCCATCAGCTGGCAGGCAGGGTGGGACCCCCAGCCCCCTGCTCCCACTGCACCGTCTGGGAGCGGCAAGGTCTCACCCGGCCCCGGGCAGTGCCATCTCTGGTCTGGTTTTGCAGAAGGGCCCGATCCATGCCCAAGGCTCCCAGGCGCTGCCAGGCTGCCTGTGCCAGACAGGCCCCCTGGACTCCTGATCGCTTGCTCATCCCGCACCCACTCCTCTTTCCCCAGCCCCCAGGGCAGCCGCCTGCTTCCCATGCGCCTTCTGCTTCACGGTGCCCACAACCTGCCCCCCCTTGCCCACACCCAGGCACACCAGGGCAGGGAGGGCATCTTCTTCGTGCACACGGATGCTGCACATCCTAGCATGCAACGCTCCCCCTCCTAATGCACGCATCTCCAGGGGCTGCACCTGCCTTGCCAATGATGTTCCCTGGCAGCAAACCCACCCTGCTCCCCTGGCAGAGTTGGGCCCTGGGGCTGCCCTCGGCTGCGGGGCCCTGGAGGTGCCAAACACCCCAGCAGGCTGCAGCACTAAGCCCCCAGCTGCCCATTTGCTGGGCTCCCCAGCACTAACAGGGATTCAGCCCCCTGAAGCTGTGCTGGCACAGGCAGAGCAATGTGGCGCCCAGCACCAGCGCTGGATGGCAACCTGGCGAGGGCCAAGCCGCAAGGGCCTTTTGTGCACACGCATCCATGTTCCCTGCCGACTAATGGGGCAATTTTTTAGCATTACACACATTTGTCCAATTTGGCGGCCCAGAGAGAGTGGGGGCCATGCAGGGCCTGCGAGCACCGCTCCCGATTGGC
>NW_017728995.1:30018777-30020316 GCF_001723915.1 Gavialis gangeticus | reverse complement strand
CATCCATGTTCCCTGCCGACTAATGGGGCAATTTTTTAGCATTACACACATTTGTCCAATTTGGCGGCCCAGAGAGAGTGGGGGCCATGCAGGGCCGGCGAGCACCGCTCCCGATTGGCTGGCGGCCCCCGCCTCGCAGCCGCTCACGCACGGACTCGGGCCAGTTGCTTAATTCACCTGGGATGGAGGCAGTGGCGGCAGTGGGAGACCAGGGAGAGCTTGCACGTGAGATTCAGAGGAGCCCCTGGCGCTCAGCCGGCCTGGGTCTTCGAGAAGAGGGGGCTGCGACAGGCTGGCGCAAGGGCACCGTGTGCCTGGCAAAGGATAACCAAGGCTCACACCAGCTCCTTGGGAAACGAGGTGCTGGAGCAGCCCAAAGGCAACTCAGCCATGAGGGTGGGGGCCTCTGTGGGGAGGGAAAGCAGCCAAGTCCTGCCTGCTGCATGAAGGGTTAAAAGTAGGTCTGGGACCTGCTGGCACCGAGGTGAGCTCCAGCCCCTCGTGCCTTCCCCACGGAGCCAGCTGCCCCCTCTAAACCCCGATGCAACACCTCAAGGCGGACGCGACAGCCGTCTCCGAGGCTCGATCCCGCTGACCACGATAGTGCTGCACTAGCAGCTGCTGCTCCCCACCCCAGAGGTGGTCGCACTGCACAAGGCTGCCTGCCTGGCCAGAGACACAGGGGAGAGGGCTCAGGGCCACGCGGCACACTCACCTGCACCAGCGCCCAGGACATGACCACGGCCACCCAGGGGTTTCCGCTGCGGGAGGTTTTCTTGGCTGGTGCCAGGGCTCTGCCTGCGAGTGAAAGGGAAGCAAACGCCTCATTAGAGGGGACTTCAAAGGAGCGGGGCAGGGGGCAGAACATGGGGTGTCACCTCTCTCTCTGACCCCAGGCCTTGGGGCACCGGCATGGGCACCATTCAGTGGCCAAAGAGCGTTTGTTCCCAACACGTCCTCCTCATCCACCTCCATCCGACACCAAAAGGCCACCAGAAGCCCTCGTCCTCAGCACAGTACCCCAAAATCTCCCCAGGCCCTGTTTAAGAGCGATCCTCTCTGGCCAGCCCCGGAGGCTAGGGGTCTGCACTGGCACTGAAATCCGTGACCCCTCCGCTGGGCAGCACCTGGTACCGCCAGCACCACCCGCCCACCCGAATTCAGCTTGGCGGACAGACCAGCCCCTTCCCCCAGGATCAGAGCAGGAAGCCGGGGAGCACCACGGGCCTGGCTCCTGGATGGGGAAGCTGCGGGGTAGCAGTGATGCGGCAACTCAGGCCTGAAGGCAGCCAGCAGGGAGGATAATTAAAACTGAAATTAATTTAGCGATTGGGACAATTAATTACAATGGTGCGGCTTCTTCCCCCCCAACCCCCCTTCTTTGGGAGAACTCGATTTATGGTGACGAGTGGGTAATTTATGTGTTTGTACTGCCGATCAGCGCCGCCCCATGGAGGCTGAAGGATTTAGAGCGACGGGGGAAGCGGGGCGACGGCTTTGAGAGGCTTGATTAATTTAAAAAAAAAAAAAAAAAAAAAG
>NW_017728995.1:30013342-30018627 GCF_001723915.1 Gavialis gangeticus | reverse complement strand
AAAAAAAAAAAAAAAAAAAAGTCCATGGAAAGACCCAGATCTCATCACTGCCAGGTCCTGGCGGCTGCCACGAGCGGGAAGCAGGCGGGTGCTCATAGGGATAGTTGCTGAGAGCTGAGTACATAGGGAGGGAGCTGGGGGTACGTGGTCGGGGAGGATCAGCAGGGCAAGGCGGGAAGCCACGGCCTGGCAGCAGGAGGAAGCACTCACTGAGCATCAAGGAAGCATGTGCCATGGCTCTGGCAGCTGGCGCCGTGGCATCCCTTGGCAGCAAGCTGGGGCAGCAAGTACCCCCTCCCTTGCCCTGCTGCAGCCCAGCACCCCCTCCTCCACCCCAAGGGGCTGTGACCCTGGGGTCGGCCACACGCACTCCTACATCGGCCTGTGGATGGCTCTGCCCTGCCCTGCCCCGCCGGGCTGAGGCGGCGAGAGCCTGCAGTGGTTCAGCTGCAGGCCACGGCCGCCCCAGCGCACGCCCGGGGAGGCGGGATGGTGTCATGCGGTCGCAGCGCATTAGTCTGGTTATCAATTGCCGGCTGCGTTTCATGCACAGCCTGGGAGCGCTGAGGCGGGGGGGCCGCAGCGGGGAGGAGTGCCGGCTCAAAGAGCAGCACCGTGGTGCCTGGGGGTCAGCAATCCCCCTCCCCACCAGCGGCTCCAGGGCAGGGCCAGGCTGTTCCCTCGACCCCTGGCTGCCGGGCACAGGCACCTCGCTCCTTGCGATCCCCCTGCTCATGCTGCCCAGGGCTCCCCCCCGGCCCACCAGCGCATCCCCGGGGGCGACGTGGCTGGGAAGGGAAGGGCCCCACGGGACTCTGGAAACTGCAGCAAGACCTGATCCCCAGAGCCCTGCCCCTCCTGGCACTGCTGGGGCCGCTCACAACCTCCCCCTTTCCATGGACATTGCTCCAGGCTGCTGGGCGGGGGGGAAGGGAGCAGGCCCCCAACCCACCCTGTGCTGGCAGGGTCTCAGCAGCCAGACAGCAAGAACCTGCCTTGCTGCTGAACAGCTGGAGGAGGAGGTGGGGACCAGATACCCCCTAGATAGGGAAACTGAGGCACAAAGCAGGACCAAGCATCAGAGCTGGGGGGCGAAACCCAGGAGTCCTGCCGCCCACCCCTGCTCCAGCTGGGGCACACCACCCGCCTGCCTCGGCTGGGGGAGCGGCAGCGCGGGGACCTGCGGCAGGCCGCTGCCAGAGGATATTTATTCAATTGGCTGGAGAAGCCCAAGTGGGCCAGGAGATAATGAAATCAAAGTGCCTGTGCTCTTGTCTGGCGTCCTTGAGTGCTGGCAAGGGCCCAGGGCTGGGGGGGCTGCAGCACAGACCCTGCTCACCCCAGGGGCTCCCGGGGACTGCCTGTCCGCCCCCCAGCCGGTGCGGGGCTCCCCACGGCAGGTGGAGCCGGTGCCCCCGCACCTGCGCAGGCAAGCCACGTCCCCAGGCTCCGCGCCGCCCCCCCTCGCCCGCCAGCGCTGCCAGGGAAGTCTGCCAAGGAGACGAGGACTGGGAAGGACGGCCAAGCCCAAGCGCCGGAGCCGGGGAGCCGAAGGGAAGAGCGAGGGGAGGTGGCAGAAGGAAAGCAGAAGGAAGAGGGGGAGGGCGCGGGGCTGGCAGCTGCGGGGACCCCTGCTGGCTACGGGAGACTGGGCACCACGTAAGCCCCCGATCGTCAGCTGGGGCGGGCGCTGGGCAAGGCTGCAGCCTGGGGGGCTCTCCGGGGCAGCCCAGGCCCCTGCCACGGGGCAGCCAGGCTCCTCCAGCCCCAGGAGCATCTCTGGGCTTGTGCCCAATGTTATATGGACCAGGGGGTGGAGGGGACCCAGGAGCACCAGCTCCCGCCCCAGCTGCGCCCGGCTGCGCGGCGCGAGGGCAGGTGGATGCTGTTGCCGAGGGACCGCGGGACCATCAGCTGTTACCATGGGGATGGCCAGGCTGCTTGAACCACCGCCTGGGATGACAAGCGGAGACGCCTGGACAGGAGTGGAGACGGCGCGCGCCGCCCTCTGCTGGGCCCAGCCAGAAAGTCTCAGCCATGTGTCTGAGGCCCCATACAGCACCGGGCACAGGGGGATTCTCCCGCGGCTGCCCAACCTCCTGGAGCCAGTGGCCCTGCCCTGCAGGCGACCACCCCGGGAGAGGGGGCAGCTCCAGCCACGCAGGGGGCACGTGGGGCATCTCCCAGAAGCAGCGCTGGCCCCGCGGGGCACTCACCGAACAAGTCGTCCTTGGCCAGCGCGTAGAGGACGCGGGAGGCACCGATGAGGTTGCTCATGGCGGCGGAGAGCGTGGAGCAGTACACACCAATGCTGACAAAGGGTGGCCACACGTTGATGTCCCGCAGGAAGCCGTAGTCATTCTGCAGCAGGTTCCTGCCAGCAAAGAGAGAGGCTGAGCCAGGGGGACACGGACCCTGGATACATGCCAGGTACATGCCACATGCATGGACCAGGCTCGCGAGGGGCGTGCACACTGCAGAGGCATAGGAAACGGGCAACTGGGCCAAAGGTCCCAGCCTGCGAAGGGGCAGCAGGCAGGATGTGCCAGGGGATGCCTGGCACTGCCCAGAGCCCAGGAGTTTGCATCCAGCCTCCGGGCACCCAGCTGGGGAAGCCAGACGGGCACCTTCTGTGCCATCCATGTGCACATGCCCCGGCCCGGTCCCTGTACAGGGGACAAGCGGGAACCCCCTCTGCTCCAGGCAAACTGGCAGGCACCACTGGCAGCAAGTGGGGCCGGGGGAGCCCAGCACCTCCTGCTTCTCGGTGGGTATGAGAAGGAGCACAGCAGCGGACGGCCTGGTTAAGCTGGCACAGGGATGGGCTGCAGGGTCACAAGCTCCTCCACACCCTGCCAGTACCAGCCCAGAGGCTTCCCCTTCCCTCCCACTGGTGGCAGATCCCAGAGGGCATCCAGGTTGGCATCGAGGGGCACTGTAGGGCTGAGCAAAACAGATGTGTGTGCCACGGACACACTGCCACTGGCTTGGCACTCAGAGCTGGGGATCTTCTCTGTGCTCAAGCAAAGCTCTGGCGAGCTCCAGGCTGAGGAAACTTCTCCCATCCTGCAAGGAGCTACGAAAGCAGCCTGTGAGCACAGCCCTGCCCAGGGAGTCCCGGCCTGGCTGTGCTCCCGCGAGCAGGATGAGCCCCATCTCTGCTGGGCGCGTGGGCCGGGCAGGGGGACCAGCAGTCCCCAGGACCACAGCGGGGTTATGCACCGCACACGTGGCCCCGAGGCAGCCCGCAGCCTCACGGCCCAGCCCCTCGGCAGCTTGCAGAGAAGCCCTGTCACTGCAGCTCCTGGCCACGGTTGCTTCCTCACAGCCGAGACCCAAACAAGCCGTCGATCGGCCGCAGCCACCTGCCTGGTGCAGCAAGACAGCAGCCAAGAAGCTCCCGGCTCCTCAGGAGCCAACTGGCCAACATTCAAGGAGGAAACCGGTGGCGGAAAGCGGGGGAAGCTGCTAGAGCATTGCAGACACACAAACGGCCCAGGCTTTAATTGCATCTGAACAAGAGGATTCGCGCAGGTGCGAGATAAATGAGCACAGATCTTAAACACCAGCGTGGCCCGCAATTAATACCTAATTACCGAAAGATTGATCACCTTGTTCCTAGGGGCGGGGGAGTACCTGGCTGGCACCCAGCACCGAGAAACCCCCTCCACATGCCACTCAGGCCCCCGAGGCTCCCTCTGCCCGCTGGGCTGGCATCAGATGACCTCATGGATGGGGGGACAAGGCTGGCACCCCAGCCCTGGCTCTCCCCTGCCACCAGGTTTGCAGCAGAGACGGGCACCGCCTGGCTTCCCAGCTTCAAGTCCCAGCAGGGAATAGCCTGCTCCTTGCCCACCCCAGGGCACATGCCCAAATCCATACAAAGTACCACATGTGGGCACTATCATGGTCCTTTGAAGTCAGGGTCCCCTCCCCTACATTGAGACAGCACAGACCGCTTGCCGAGGACTGGTTTGGCACCCACGGCCTGATTCCTCCTCCCCAGAAGTGGCTGCATTTCAGGGCCTCAAGCTAACCTGTGAGCACTGCTAGGAGTGCCAGCAAGATGGGGAGAGGGAAGACCCTGAAAAGAGGGGGGGAGGGGCTCTGCGCTGATCAGGGAAGCTGATTAAGCAAGGCAGGAAGGAGCGGCAGGGCTGTGTGGGGGAGGAGGGTGCAGCACGGCAGGGGGAGGGGGACGAGCCGGCCTGTCCTCTGTCATTGTGAGCAATGGCTGTGCATTAAGATATTAGAACATGACAGCTCTAATTCCAGCCCATTCCTGCCGCTGCCCCGGCCCACCAGATTGATGGTAGCACTTTCCCAAGCGGAAAATGAACAGCTGAGCGCAGCAGCCCCCCGGGGAAGCTCAAGCCTGCTGCCTGTCCCGCCCTGTCCTGCACACTCGGCAGGCTGCCGGCCCCGGGCCAGGGGGAGCGCTCGGGCCGGGGCAGGCAGGCGCGTCTGGCTTGGCGCGAGGGTGGTAGCACACGGGTGTGAGCTCAGCTCAGTGCACTGGCAGGGGCCACGTGGTTGCTGGACTCGTGGTGCTGAACCCAAGCCATGGACCCTGCTTGGAGGGTCTGGGCCTGCCAGGCAGCCCCGGGGTGCTGCAGGTCCCAGGGGGCCCAGGTGCCGGCATGTTGGAGCATGGACCCCACGTGGGGCACAGGGAAGCTCCATGAGGCCATGCCAGCCCCTCAGCCTGGGGTCCCAGGGGCTTCCCCTGACCCCACAGCAGCCCCATGCAGGACACAGGGCAAGGCCCCCTGGGGCAGGGCTCAGCTGGCTGAGCTCCCCCCAGCATGGAGGAAGGGGGCAAAAGCTGCCAGCCCAGGGAAGGGGTGGAAAGGGGGACGCGGGGCAGTACCTGTCGCAGGTGCAGCACAGCAGGAAGGCCAGCAGGTTGTAGACGACGTAGGTGAAGAGCACAGCTGTGATGGTGCCCCGCGGGATGGAGTAGCTGGGGCGCTTCAGGTCCCCTGCAAGGGCGGGAGGCGAGCGGCCTCGGTCAGGGGATACAGGGCCCCCGCCGCCCCCCCACCAATTCCCCAAATCTTATATGCCATTCAAACCTACACAGACTTACTTCTGACTCTTCTTCAATGGAACAGATTTTAAAGTAGGGCACATAAATCTGTGCCTTCTTAAACTTGATGCCATTATGCTGTTTCATGTGCAGAATGGCACATGTCAGAGTCAAAACAAGAAATGCTCAATGAAAATCTAATTGACATATGCCAAAACTACCTACAACTAAATATAGCTTGTATTGTTCTGCCGTA
>NW_017728995.1:30004936-30008342 GCF_001723915.1 Gavialis gangeticus | reverse complement strand
CCACCCCCTGCCCTGCTGCTCCTCACCGGACATGTTGGCCCCGGCCATGATGCCCGTGCAGCCGTTGAACATGACGGCGAAGACAGTGCTGAAGCTCATGGTGCGCTCCGTGGTGTAGTCCACGCTGTAGCCAGCTGTGGGGCACAGAGCAGGCGTGAGGCCCTCAGGCCACGGCAGGGGCCACCGGCGACACCACAGCTGCCACGCGGCCTGCTCCCCCACATAACACAGCTCGCAGCCCCACGCTCGGCCCTGCCAGCCCAAGCCGGGGTCCCCTCAGCCCCGAGCACAGCCACAGGCATGGGAGCAGCATCAACCCAGGCCCAACACCGGGCATTGCCCGACCCCTCCACAGCTCAGACTAGGTGCCCGCATGCCCGCTGGCAGAGAGGTGCGGTGGGCACAGGGGGCAGACTCCAGCGGGCTCAGCCCAGGGCTTCTCTCCACCCCCCAAGGCGAGTCCCAAGCAAGCACCAGCCCCTGCCGGGCCGGGGGCGGGCAGGGCCAGGGGCCCAAGACGTATGGGGAGGAACGGAGGGAAGAGCAGGGCACAGCAAAGCAGGTTCAAGGCAGGGAAGACGGCAGGGGAGCCGGGCAGGGCTCGGGAGCTGCAGGCGCGTCTCACCTGCCAGGTTGCCCCGCAGCGTGGCCAGCCGGAAGCCGGTGAAGGAGCCGTTGAGGCTGACGGAGGTGTTGCCGTGCGGGCGCAGCAGCCGCACCACGGTAGGTCCCACGGCAAAGAAGCTGACGAGGACGGTGCCCAGCACGCCCATGACGACAATGAAGATGAGGAAGGTGGCCTTGGCGTAGATGGAGGCGCCCACCAGGCACACGACCAGGCACAGCAGGAGCACGAACGTGCCGTAGAGCAGCTCGTACCAGTAGCTGCGGGGCAGGACCTGGGAGCCGGTACCCGCGCTCTGGCCTGCCGAGAGAAGAGCCGGGGTGAGCAGGGATGCAGGAGCAGCCCCCCACCCCTCGCTGCCCACTCCAGGGTGAGCTCAGGCCTGGGGCAGAAAGGCGCCCGCTTTGCGCTCATGACCGAGCCCCTCAAACTCGTGATGCTCAGAGCAGCCACGCTGGGCCGGGGGAGGACAGGGGCGTCATGTCCCGACGATGGAGACTTGTATCCGTGCCCTGGGCCCAGCACCCTGGGGGAGGCTGCTGCTCTGGATCATCCAGCGCTGAGAGCCGTGGCCTGGGGTGGGGAGCAGCCCATGGGGAGAGGGACAGGCCTGATGCCAACAGTGCCTTACCCGGGGGGATCCCGTAGATGTCAACGATGGCCTCGACCAGCCCCAGGACGTAGAGGGCACTGCCGCAGACATTGGCCAGGAAGAACATGATCCCCATGCTGCCCCCGAACTCGGGGCCGAGGGCCCGGCTGATCATGTCTGCACCAGGGTCAAGGAAGGCAGAGGAACAGACGGGGGGTGGGAAGGCCCCAACATGGGCAGTGGCGCCACCCTCTGCCCCCTTCCCCGACAGCAGCCCCTAAACACCCCCTTCACGGTATTCAACACCCACCCTGGGCTCAGCCCCCAGCCCTGCCAGTGCCCCTCAGTCGTGCCCCATAGGCTGCACTTCCCCTTGGGGCAGGTGTCATGGCCTCTGCCCCACCCCCCTGGTCCTGCAGCCCCCAGAGCAGCCCCGTGGGCCAAAGGTGCTGCTGGGTAGCTCCAGGGCCTGGCACCAAGGAGCTGCACCCCTGGAGCAGGGCACGGGGCCCCAGCTTGGCTCTGCCCCAAACGCACCTCGACTAAGGCTCTTCCAGCTAATGTTGGGGAGCTTCTCCCCAGAAACATGCCATGCCCCTCTCTGCAGGTTGCCCTGGCATGGCAGGACCCCAGGCAGTGAGCATGACCACCACTGACTGATGGGGGTCCAGCCTGACCCATGCAGGGACATGGGACCCATGCAGGGACATGGGACCAGCCTGGGGAAAGGATTTGCCTTGCTAATGCCCCCCACACCGCTCAGGGATGGGCTTGGGGGGCCGGGCTGGGGACCAGGGGCAGGGCATTTCTGGGCAAGGATACAGTAGGCTCCACCGGCGTCCAGTGCCCCGTTGGTGGAGATGGCGCACACAGACAGCACCGTCATGCCGATGATGAAGTAGGCCACCACGAACATGGCCAGAGCCTGGTACAGCCCAGCCTGTCCCACCACAAAACCTGCCGGCGGGCGGGACACACAAGGGCCAAGGTTAGGCTGGCACCGAGCGCTCCAGCACCCTGCACTAGCTCCGCGCTGCAGTGCCAGGACCAGCCCAGGCAGCAGGCCACCGCTGGCCCCCCTGCGAGGGCAAGTGGGGGGACACAACACAGGGACCCCAGGCACAGCAACCCCCACCACCGGCTCCTCACGCACCCCGAGCCCCACCACTGCCCGTGAGCATGAGAGCCTCCTTTTCCACCCCCAGGCCCTTTCCATCCCCTGGCGCTCTCTGGAGACCAGCGAGCACACCGTGCACTGCCACCAGCCACGCGCTGCTTGTGGCAGGGCTTGGCCCACGCCGTGTGGCAGCCCCTGCAAGGGCCCCGCATCCAGCTGGCGGAGGCCGTGCCCTGGCTGAGGGTCTTCCACACGCCCTGCCTCCGCGGCTGCGTGCTGGGCCCTGCCACCTGTGCCACGTGGAGCCGGGCACGGCACCCGCCTGCGTGGGGCCAGCCCCACCATTCCCCCGGTGGGCACTAGAGGGTGCTGCTGCTCCACTGCACGCAGCGCCAGCGCCCAGCACCGGACACCCGAGGCGGCCAGACCCCAGGGCATCCGGCCACGGGCCGCTTCCAGCCCCGGCAGCCTGGCCCGTGGACAAGGGGGCAGAAGGGGGCTGCGCACACACCGCTCCCAGCTGGCAGAGGGCAGGATGGGCAGTGCCAAGCCTGTTCCCAACCCACAATGCCCGGGTATGCCAACACACCGCCTTGCCACACCCCTGTGGCCATGACCCAGCCCTAGGCTCCCCGCACCACTGCCAGTGCCCTGCTGTATCACCAGAGAAAGCCCCACGGGCCCCAAGTACCCGTCCCCCTGCCCCTAGCCCTGCCAGCCCAGCCCAGGGCTCTCGATACAGTTAGTTCAATGCAGCTCCTCCCACCCCCGACAGCGCCCACCTCTGCCCCTCTCCACCTGGGCATGCGCACGGTGTCCCCCAGGGCAGGTGGTGGCTGCAGACCAGACTGGGGCACCTCTAGCTCGATTAAGCCGTCTCCAGACACAAGCCCCAGGCCCTTCACCCTCCTCTGGCTTTGCTGCACTGGGGGAACACCTGCTGGGCACCCAGCACTGCCCAGGCTGGCTGTGGCTCTGGGGGAGACGCCTGGGCCTGGCACACATGGCACCCAGCTGAAGGGCAAATGGCAGAGGCTAAAGGCCAGTGCAGCAGAGGCAGGGGCAATGCCCC
>NW_017728995.1:29994655-29999936 GCF_001723915.1 Gavialis gangeticus | reverse complement strand
CCAGGGCAGGTGGTGGCTGCAGACCAGACTGGGGCACCTCTAGCTCGATTAAGCCGTCTCCAGACACAAGCCCCAGGCCCTTCACCCTCCTCTGGCTTTGCTGCACTGGGGGAACACCTGCTGGGCACCCAGCACTGCCCAGGCTGGCTGTGGCTCTGGGGGAGACGCCTGGGCCTGGCACACATGGCACCCAGCTGAAGGGCAAATGGCAGAGGCTAAAGGCCAGTGCAGCAGAGGCAGGGGCAATGCCCCCCACAACACTGGGTCTAGCACCCACAGCCAGGCCCCCACAGTGACGAGCCTGCCTGGTAAAGCAGAGACGCGGAGTGGGCTCACTGGGCACCAGCCCCCGCCCCAGCGATTCCTCCACTCCCAAGCACACTGGGACCAGGGGGGACAAGCAAAACCTCGGCCCCCGCAACAGGTTGAGCTGCCTGATCCTGCAGGAGGGGAGATCTCTGCAGCAACACGCAGCACCACGGCCTTGGAGGGGGCATCATAGGTGATGCTAGCAGGGATCAGGGCCCTGCCGCGTGGGCTTCCAACCAGGGGACAGCGGCAGGAGCCCGGAGGCAAGTAAGCAGCCTGGGGACCTGGATAGAAAGCAAGGAGAGGACGGGGGGACCTTAGCAACATTCGCAGGGAGAAACGAGGGCAACCACTGGTTATCTAAGATGTTTACACGCTAATGCCAGAAGCTTGGGGAATAAGCAGGAGGAATTGGAGGCCCGAGTATGATCACAGACACGTGATGCAGTCGGGATCGGGGAGGCGTGGCGGGACCGGTCACAGGACTGCAGCCCTGCCAAGGGTGGGCCGGACCCGCTCACGGGGGAAGGAGGCAGTGGTGGATCTCACTAGATCCACACCGATTGAACGGAGCATGCAGAAGTTGTTACTGCTCCAGGGCACAAGGAAAACGTCTCTTTTTAACCAATCTTCCCCTTGATCTTGTTTTCCGCAGGGCAAGAAACTCCAGCGCAAGCCCTGGATCACAGCTGTTTTCTCCCTTTCAGGGCAATTAAGGGATAACTCAGAGGTTGGGGGGGCTGCACGTGCACAGTCTCGGGGGCCGTGGAGAAGGATGGCAAATGGATGCAAACGCCCCTTTGATTGCATGAGGCATCTGCTTGTTCTGAGGTGCGGGAGTTAGGTCCCCTGGAAGCCTCCGGGTCAGGGCGAGAGGGGAGAACAGCAAGGGTGACACCCTGGCAGGCAGAGGCTGAACAAGTTGCCGACAGTGTGCTCTTCTTGCAGAAAAGGCCAACTGGGTCGTGCTAGCAGCAGAGTTGCTTGCAGATCAAGAGAAGTGATTTTCTTGCTCTGTTCAGCACTGGAGTCCTTTGTCTGATTTTGGGCTTCACACTTCAAGATGCACCGGCCAGCTGGGAAGCCCCGAAAGAATCCAGCGGAGACGGTCAAAAGTGACTCGAGTCCTCATACATCTTGCTTCCCAGGTCTGGCTGGAAGAACTAGGGTTATTTAGACTGGAGAAGAGAAGACTGAGGGGGGATTTGAAAAGTCTTCCAATGATAGAGTCATAGAAAATGAGGGTTGCAGGGACCTCAGGAGGTCACATCTAATCCAACCCCCTGCTCCAAGCAGGACCAGCCCCAGCTACATCATCCCAGCCAAGGCTTTGTCTACATGGGTCTTAAACACCTCCACGGATGGAGAGGCCACCACTCGCTGGGTAACCTGCCCCAGGGCTTCACCACCCTCCTAGTGAGAAGGTTTTTCCTAATATCCAACCTCAACTTCCCTTGCTGCAGCTTGAGCCCATTGCTCCTTGTCCTGTCGTCTGCCCCCACTGAGACCAGTCCAGCTCCGTCCTCGTTGCAGCCCCCCTGCGAGGTGAAGGCTGCTATTCAATCCCCCTCAGTCTTCTCTTCTGCAGACTCAGTCAGCCCAGTTCCCTCAGCCTCTCCTCACCAGTCCTGGCCCCCAACCCCACAACCACTTCTGCTACCCTCCTGCAACTCTCTCTGACTTGGTCCACATGTAAGGGGTGGGGGGCAGGCAAAATTGGACATGACTCCTATTAAATCCCACCTCGGTCTTCTCTTCTGCAGACTAAATAAATCCAGTTCCCTCGGCCTCTCCTCACAAGTCCTGTCCCCCAGGCCCCAAACCATTTTTGTTGCCTTCCTCTGGACTCTGTTCAATTTGTCCAAATCCTTTCTGTAGTGGGGGCCCACAATGGGACACAGGACTCCAGATGTGGCCTCACCTGTGCCAAATAGAGGGGAACAATAACTACCCTCAATCTGCTGGCACCGCTCCTCCCAATACAGCCCAGGATGCCGGTCACCTTCTTGGCATCAAGGGCACACTGCTGGCTCCTGTCCAGCTTCTTGTCCCCTGTCCCCCCAGGTCCTTTTCTGCAGAGCTGCTGCCCAGCCCGTCACCCCCAGCCTGCACCGGTGCAGGGGATTGTTCCCTCCTAAGAGCAGGACTTTGCACTCGTCCTTGTTGGACCTCATGAGATTTCTTTTGGCCCAATCCTCCCATCTGTCTGGGTCACTCTGAATCCCAGTCCTCCCCTCCAGTGTATCCACTGCTCCCCCCAGCGCAGTGTCATCTGCAGATTTGCTGAGGGTGCACCACATCCCATCTTCCAGGTCGTTGATGAAAACATTGAACAAAACTGGCCCCAGGACCAACCCCTGGGACACTTCACTTTACACCGGCTGCCAACTAGACATGGAGCCATTGGTGACTACTTTCGGAGTCTGATGCTTCAGCTAGCTTTCCAGTCCGTTCATCCAGCCCACACATCCCTAGCTTCCCTGGGACAATGCTGAGAGAGACCATATCGAAAGTCTTGCTGAAGTCAAGGTACTCCACATCCGGTCTCCCGGCATCCCCAGAGCCAGTCATCTCATCGTAGAAGGCGGTCAGGTTGGACAGGCACGACTTGCCCTTGGTGAACCCATGCCGACTGTTCCTGATCACCTTCTTCTCCCCCAAGTGCTTCACAACGGATTCCTTGAGGATCTGCTCCATGATTTTTCCAGGGACTGAGGTGAGGCTGACTGGCCTGGAGTTCCCTGGATCCTCCTTCTTCCCTTTCTTAAATAAAGGACTATGTTTGCCCTTTCCCAATCATCCAGGACCCCTCCTGATCACTATGAGTTTTCAAAGATGATGGCCAATGGCTCTGCAATCACATCAGCCAGCTCCCTCAGCACCCTTGGGTGCATCCCATCCAGCCCCATGGACCTGTACGCGTCCAGCTTTTCTAAGCAGTCCCTAACCTGGTCTTTCACCACTGAGGGCTGCTCCCCTCCTCCCCGGACTTTGCTGCCCGGTGCAGTAGTCTGCGAGCTGACCTTGTCGGTGAAGACAGAGGAAAAAAAAGCACTGAGCACTTCGGCCTTTTCTTCATCTCCCGTCACTAGGCTGGGAAGGGACCCCCGCTTTCCCTGACCCTCCTCTTGCTACCGACATACTTGTAGAAACCCGTCTCGTTTCCCTTCACGTCCCTTGCTCGCTGCAACTCCAATTGCACTATGGCCTTCCTGACTTCATCCCTGCATCCCTGAGCAATGCTCTTATACTCTTCCCTAGGTATTTGTCCAAGTATCCACTTTTTATAAGCTTCCTTTTTGTGACTTAGTTTACTGAAGAGTTCCCTGCTAAGCCAAGCTGGTCTTCTGCCACACTTGCTAGTCTCCCTGCCCATCGGGATGGTTTGGTCCTGCACTCCCAGTAAGGCTTCTTTCAAGTACCGCCAGCTCTCCTGGACTCCTCTCCCCCTCCGACCGGCTTCCCAGGAGATCCTGCCCACGAGTTCCCTAAGTGAGTCAAAGTCTGCTTTTCTCAAGTCCAGGGTCCTTACTCTGCTGCTCTGCATCCTTCCTGTCCTCAGGATCCTGAGCTCAGTCATCTCGTGGTCACTGCTGCCCACGTTGCCATCCACCACTACATCCCCCACCAGCCCTTCCCGGTTTGCGAGCAGCAGGGCAAGAAGAGCAGGGCCCCTAGTCGGTCTCCCCAACACTTGCACCAGGAAGCTGTCTCCAGCACTCTCCAAACCCTTCCTGCATTGCCGGTGCACTGCTGTGTTGCCCTCCCAGCAGATCGCAGGCAACTGAAACCCTCCATGAGAACCAGGCCTCGTGACTGGGAAATTTCTGCTAGCTGGTCGAAGAAACCCTCATCCACCACTTCCTCCTGGACGGGTGGTCTATAGCACACCCCCACCGCAGCGTCACCCTTCTTGCTTGCCCCTCCGACCTTAACCCAGAGACGTTCACCAGCCCTGTCTCCAGCTTCATGCTGGAGCTCTGAGCAATCATACAGCTCTCTTGCATACAGAGCAAGTCCTCCTCCTCCTCTTCTCCCTGCCTGTCCTTCCTGAACAGTTTGCACCCATCCATGACGGTGCTCCAGTCACGCGGGCTCCCACCAAGTCTCTGTTATTCCCACCACCTCGTCGCTCCGTGACTGGGCAAGGACTTCCAGGTTTTCCTGCTCCGTGCTCCAGGTGCACGCACCCGAGCTGATCACCCCGATGAGCGCGCCTCCCCTGTTGCCCCCTCCTGCTCACTCTTCCTCCAGGTCTCCTGCTTCCCCGGAGGGTGGCCGCGAGGCGGATGGAGACGGACTTTCTCATCACGCACCACTCTTGCAAGGCGGATGCCCCTGCTCTCGTGGACAAAGCAGCACGCACGCGGGGAGCCGAGGCAGCCTTTCAGCACGGTTTCGCCGCCTCCTGACAAGGCTGCACAGCCCGATGGCGGAAGGAAGTGCAGGAGCCCCCAAAGAAGCTACGCCTGTAATCGCAGGAGGGGGAGGGCTACTGCTTCTGCCCCCGGGAACCCAGGCCAGGCACCTCTCACTTCTTACCCACGATCCACAAAACCTGGCGGCTCAGGATGCCCCGCTGCCTCTGGCTGTGGCCCCATCACGCCTGGCTCTGCGACTCCTCCATGGCGCTGGAGACACCAGTTATTTGAAAGACACCTCAGCTTTTGCAGGGAGACCGGACAAGCTTCCAGCAAACGCCTCCTTGGCCACCATGGATGCCCCGGCTCTGTACACGAACATCCTCCCACAAGGATGGATTACAAGCCACGAAGCACCTGATCCCCGGCGAGAAAACATCTGCTTGCATGACGCTCTCCCGCGTTGCCCGCACACAGCTCTTTCACATCCGTGGACTCCCTAATCCCAACAAACGCACGGCCCCCCCGTAAGCACACGGCTGCCCACCAATACCCCAGCTTCTACCCTACATTCCTCCTCCCTTTCGTTTCAAAGCTCATAGAGCACACAA
>NW_017728995.1:29983047-29989655 GCF_001723915.1 Gavialis gangeticus | reverse complement strand
TCCTCCGCGGCCGCTCTCTCGTGCCCTGGTACGCTACAGCTACGCCAGCGGCATCCTCGTAACGTGGACACGGGGAAAGGAAACTTTGGAGACATTCCCCCAGGACTTTACCAACTTCCCCCCACCCCAAACTGAGTGTGGCACTCCCCGCAGCAAGTTCATTTCCTAGACACCACAGCGAAGGTTTGCAGTGGCTACATTGCTACCACATTGTATCAGAAACCAATGGCCCAACAGTTACCTTCAGGCCACCGGTTTCCCCGCTAAGCCCACCACTAGATCCATCGTCTGCTGCAGTCCTTTTCAACCTTTTTTCATTTGCAGACACCTTTGGAAATGTCGCATGGAGGCGCAGACCCCTTTGAACTGTAAGCGTGGGTATTCACATACTTCTGATCCACCAGTCATCTTTAGCGTAGTCTGTGGACCCCGAGGGGTCTCTGGAGCACAAATTGAAAACCACTGTCAAGCTCTACATTACACCCAGATCTGCCCTGATCCCACCCGCAGGGACGAACACCTTAAGGACCTGGAGCAGGGGTTCCTGCAGTGACAATACAACCCCAAAACTACGGCCACTCCAATCAACAAAGCCAGGCTCAGACCTTGCTCCACCACCCACCCCATGACAAAGGCAACTGGGTCCCTCTGGTTGTCACCTGCAAACCTTGGCATGAACACCGAAGACACATCTTTAATTGCCTCCCACCCCTCCTGGAAGCCGTGGCTTACAGGCAGCCCCCAACCGCAAACGGCGTCGCTCAAGCACCAGACTACCCAACTCCCTGCCCCACCAGAGCGCCAGACCGAGCAATGGGCTCAGGCGCCTTCTGCCCCCCAGTATCAAGGCAGACCGCGCCACCACTGGACCGAATAGCAAGGAGTACAGCGTCCAGGGCTCCTCCACCTGCAACTCTCCCAATGTCACCCATGCCATGACCAGCTCTACACCGGGCAGCCTCCCTGGACACTTCATCGCTGACATCAGGCAGCAAAATTTTAACAATTACTTTGAATGGGAAACTGCGGAACAAGAAATCGCCCTGCAGACAGGACTGCATTGAGCATGGCTTACAAAGAGACCATCCCATCGTATCACCTAGTTTAGCTTTTGCTCCTAGGGATGCTTTGCTTGTGTGCCCCCAACCCTGCTTTCCTGCCTACTGTACCCTAGTCACTCGCCCTGCTTCACGCTCTGCTCTACGCTGTCCTTTCGCAGCATGTGGTGACGTGAACTCGGGCTCATGAAAGCCTGTGCTCTATACATGCATCATGTGTGGTTAGCCTACAAAGGTGCATCTCTACCCAGGCCTCCTTTCACTGTAGCTGCAGGGGATAAGACTAGGAGCAGTAGCCTCAAGCTGCAGCAGGGGAAATTTAAGCCCGGGATTAGGCCAGGGGTGGGCAAAATGCAGCCTGTGGGCTGGATGTGGCCCACCAGGCCATTCTATCCGACCCCTAAAAAATTTAGAAAATTAATATTTATATGCCCTGGGCTGCCTACCATGTGGCCCTCGATGGCTTGCCAAAACTCAATAAGTGGCCCTCTGCCCAAAATAATTGCCCACCCCTGGATTAGGCAGAACTGTTGCACCCTGAGGGTGGTCAGGCATTGACCCTCCTGTGGTCAACGCTTGATGATCACAGCCAATGCTTGATGCTCTGACTACTTGACCACTCTGAGGGTGGGCAAGTCTCCAGTACAGGCTGGAGACCAACTGGTTAAGCAGCAGCTCTGCAGAAAAGGACCTGGGGGGACAGGGGACAAGAAGCTGGACAGGAGCCAGCAGTGTGCCCTTGGTGCCAAGAAGGCGACCAGCATCCTGGGCTGCATTGGGAGGAGCGTTGCCAGCAGATCGAGGGCAGTGATTCCTCCCCTCTATTCAGCACTGGGGAGGCCACATCTGGAGTCCTGTGTCCAGTTGTGGGCCCCCCTCTACAGAAAAGATGTGGACACATTGGAGATAGTCCAAAGGAAGGCAACGAAAATGGTTTGAGTCTGGGGGATATGACTAGTGAGGAGAGGCGGAGGGAACTGGGCTTATTTAGTCTGCAGAAGAGAAGACCGAGGGAGATTGAATATCAGCCTTCACCTCCCTGCCGGGGGGCTGCAAAGAGGACGGAGCTGGACTGGTCTCGGTGGGGGCAGATGACAGGACAAGGAGCAATGGGCTCAGGCTGCAGCAAGGGGAGTTGAGGTTGGATATTAGGCAAAACTCTCTCACTAGGAGGGTAGCAAAGCACTGGAACAGGTTACCCAGAGAGGTGGTGAACTCTCCATCCTTGGAGGTGTTTAAGACCCACGCAGACAAAGCCTTTTCTGGGATGATGTAGTCAGGGCTGGTCCTGCTTGGAGCAGGGGTTGGACTAGATGCGACCTCCTAAGGTCCCTCCAACCCTCATTTTCTAGGATTGGGACACAGCGAGGCTGTGACGTCTCCATCCTTGGATGTTTTCAAGTGCGGGTTGGACAGGCGCTGGGCTGGGATGAGCTGGTCAGGGCTCAGTCTGCCTCGAGCAACGGCCTGGACTCGGCGCGAGCTCCCGACGGCCCTGCCTGCCTGACTCTTCTGTGCTCTGACAGTCGAAAGGCCGCAGGACAGGAGGCAGCCGGGGGCCAGGATGCAGCGTTTCAAGGTGGTTTTAATTCCTGGCTCCCTGCACACAGGCTCTGCATGGGAAAACCTGGTGGCAGGCCCACTGACAACAGCAACACAGCAGTCCATGAGGGCTCGGGCACCCTCAGCCTGGCACGTGTCGTTCTCAGCCCAGCTCCAGATGCCCAGGGATTAATGCCCAGGCGCCCAAGCCCGGGGGAGAGATTGCCCCAGCACCGAGCAGGGACAGGAGCAGACACAGCCAGCAGGCCTAGCCGTCCCTGCTGGAGAGGCTGGGCCTGGGCAGGGCAGCTTGTGCGGTCCTGGGGAATTCAGCAGGCGCCTGTGAACTCTGGGATGCAGGGCACTGCCGGCGGGGCGGAGGAGAACAAGCTCCGATCAGAGACCCCAGCCGCACCGTGGGAGGGCACCAGAGATGCCTAGGAAGGGAGGAGGCCATGCTGGTTGCCCAGCAGTGTTGTGTACCCAAGGAGCGGAAGGAGAGGGAGGAGGACAGCCCCAGGCCAGTAGTGTTGCAGTCAGCACTGAGTCAGTGCTGCTAGGGCCGGCTCTAACGCTCACCGGAGGAATGTGAGAGGTGACGGAGAGCCGGAGCGGCCTGTCCTCAGACAGCCTCAGACCGAGAGGGCAGGAGGGGAGGCAGGGAGAACTGTTTGCACAGCTCGGGAGATACAAATGCAGAGTGTGGACACTGGTGTGTGCGTGTTCAGGGGCGAGGGGATGTGCAAGCTGCCCGCTCACCCTCCGCCAGGCGGAAGCACAGCTACCCGCTGGGGCATCAGACCCGGTGGGCTGCGGAGATTCAGTCCTGGTGCCAGCAAGGAGCTCCCACACTCCCACCTCCGAGCCCAGCACACAGGACGCCTGGTTCCTGAGCTAGCCCATGCAGACGCCTGTCCAACCTCTGCTTGAGCCCCCCGGCTGGAGACCCATGGCTGGCTGGGGCCACCCACTCCAACATGGTGGAGGTTAAGAGGAGGTTGGATGACCACCTTACTGGGGTCATTTGACCCCAGTGCTCTTCCTGCCATGGCAGGGGGTCGGACTAGATGATCTGCTCAGGTCCCTTCCAACCCTAGAAACTATGAAACTATGGTGCTCCTGCTCCGACACATCAACGCGCTTCCTGTGGTTGAATGGAAATCCGTGCACGGCGGCTAACCCCCGGCCTCGCAACCTGCCCCGAGCACTGGCCGCTCTCCTTCGCCTTTGTGGCAGCCTTTCAAATACAACCCCATAATCCTTCCTCCCAACTCAGCCTGCCGAGGGCTCCCAGCCTTCCCCAGCCACCGCTGAGTGTCGCCCCTTCAGCCTCTCCGACACTCGCCTCTGGGGCACGGGCAGCTTCTCTCCATCCCTGCTGCAAGTGGCCACCCGCTGAGGTGGGGCTCCCCCTACACGGGGGCAGCGCGGCTGAGTCCAGCGGAGCCAATGCCCCAGCGCAGAACGGTCTTGCACAAGGCAACCAGCCAGGCCGGCCCAGCCTCTGCCGTGCACGTAGCTAGGCCGGCGCCTGTTCCTCGGAGCTCAGCACCATCACAGAGGAAGTTGGACCTGCGGCAGGAAACGCGGCCCCAAAGGGGAACTACGGAGGTGCAGCACCTAGAAGAGGCAGCCTGCCGGTGCCTGCCAGGACCGGGTGCAGCAGGGCCCGGGACACTGGCGCCTTTGTGCTGCGGCCTGCGCTACACGGGGCTTGACGAATTCACCAGGCAGCAACATGTGGGGCGATCAGCTGCCCAGGCGCAACGCCCTGCCGCTGCTCCCCTCCTCCCCAACGCCCTGCGGCCCAGTGCCGCGGCCTCCGGCACCACGAGGCACTTTTGGGGACTAGGCGCCCAGCTGTAGACATCGGGGACCGACAGTCAAGGGAGGCCACTGGGAGCCTCAGAGAATCCAGCGCTAGGGGCCTGGGCCACCTCCTGGAGATACCAGCCCTGCCCGGGTCAGCACGGCTCGCCATGCCGCTCACCCCACAGGCAGCAGCATGGAAGATGCCCGCTGGCCGGTGCAGGCCCTGACCCCAGATGCACAGGCACAGCCCCTCCCAGCACCGCTCCAGCCACGCCACCGTCAGCTTCCCACCAGCCACGCGGGGCCCCGGGGCCTCCAGGCCAGCCCCCAGGACCCCCTGGTCCAGCTGCAATGGCAACTAAGAGCAACAGCTTGGAGCGTCCTCACTCGGCCCCACAGGGAGGAATGCAAGGAGCCCCCCAGAGCAGAGCAGAGCAGAGCACCGTGCAGCCAGCACCGAGCCCGGCTAGAGGGGGATCGCGACAGGAAATTAGTCATGGCCTGCCCAGGACTTCCTACAAAATCCAGACTTAAACAAGGGCAAAGACCAGGGTTAAAAGGAACCTCATGGTTTCAGAAGAAGAGACAGATGCTCAACCACAGGAAAGCCCAGAGAAGTCCCCTGGCACATCCCTGGCGCGGACAAGCTCCGGTGCTGGAAGCTGCTGGGCTGTATGCTAGGGCTCCCGCTACTGCAAAACCCTCCAGCATCACCCAGGCCAAGGTGCACAGGAGGGAGAGGGGACCAGGCAGGCCCTGATGGGACAAGGCCCAGGGCAGGCCAGGCTGGGGGTACATGAGTCTCCAAACAGCATGCCTGGGCACATGACCCCACAGGGTCACAATCCTGCTGTGCCTGTGCGTGCCATAGCCACTCAGAGCCCACCAGCAGCAGGGACCCTGCAGGGTGAGCTCTGCCCCCGGGATCCCCAGGGAGCCCCAGCACCCTCCAGCGCACCGGCAGAAGAGGGGCCAGGTCCGCACCTCCATCCTACACGCGAGTGCGTGCAGGGCTCGGGCCCCATCACCGCCCCGTGGCAGGACAGGGCTGCAGCTGGGAGCTTGGCATAGAGGAACCGAATCCAGATGGCCCCCCCGAGAGCAGGGGGCTCACGCAGCTCCCAGCAAACAGCCCGCGCCCCCCAGCTGGCCTGGCTCCGACACAGCCCCGTGGCTGGGGGAGGTGTGTGTGGAGGCACTGCGGGTTAAACTTTAAAGAAGCTCAGAGCCGGGCTCTCAGCAAGGAGTCAGCCCGGGGCCCCGGCTTCTCAGCAGCCGACCCAGCAGCCAGAAAGTGAAAGAGAGCAGCAGTTTTACTTCCACTTTTCCCTGCGAGCTCCCTCTGCCCGGAATCAGCCCTCCACCTGCCTAGGAGACGCGCCAGGCCTGCGCCTCCTTTTGCTTCTCCCCGGGGCTTGGAGGGCAGCGTTCGTGTGGTGACCATCTCTGGAGCAAGGCGATACCCTCCAAGGCAGCCCTGGCTGCAGCGTCCCGCCCCGCGCTCGCCTCCGGGCGCTGGAAGACCGTGCGGGGAGCTCGGCCCTGCCCCCACCAGCGCGATCCTTACAGGAACTCCCGGCACAAACAGGCCCCGGGAAAAAGCAGCTCACGTGAGGACAGGGCCCAGGCCTGGGGCTGGGCAGGATGTGCGGCTTGCACAGGAGCGCCAAATGCAGGCAGCCGGCGCTGGGGTGGGGGCCGGGCGGGGGTGCTGGGGAGCGGGAGCAGGCAGGAAGCAGAGGGAAACTGTGGGGGGCACCTGAGCTGGGGGGAGGGCCGGGATGCCGGGGCAGCGGGGGACACCGGGTGCTCCACGGGGCTGCGGGCCGACCACGGGTCTTGGAGCATCCCTGCGGGGCTGGGCTGTCCCGCCGAGCTGGCTGGGCTGGTGGGGACTTACCAGGCACCGTGGCCCCAGCAGTCACCGACGGGAGGGGGGACAGCGATGCCTGGGGGCTGGCTGCAGACAGGGCCAGGCTCTGGTGGGCAGGGGCAGGCGGGGGTGTTCACGGGGAGAGACAATGAGGGCAGAGGGTGAGGCTGGGGGCATGAGTGGTGCCAGTCTCCCAGTCTGGGCAGCACCAGGGTCCTAGGCTCAGGTGGCTGGGGAGATGAACTGGGAGCCATGGGGGACGCAGAGCTGACCTGGGGGCACCAGGGGCACAGGCTCAGGGTGCTGGGGGCACGGGGGTGGCG
>NW_017728995.1:29980148-29981914 GCF_001723915.1 Gavialis gangeticus | reverse complement strand
GGGCAGGGCAGGGCAGGACGAGGACGCCGACCTCCCGGCCCACCACGGCCGGAGGGCAGCACTGGAGCGGGCCGGGGGCCGGGGGCCGTGTCCAGCCCCAGGCGGGAGCGAACCTGCCCCGGCCCAGGCCCTACACCAGTTCCTGCCCGAGCTGGCTCTCCTCCCCCCGCCAGCCCTCCCCACGCGGCATCTGGTTTCCCAGCCAGCTACTCCCACGTGGGACGCACTCGGTCCCGTGGCTGGAGCACAGGCCTGGGGGCCAGGAGCCTCCTGGGACACCTCGAGCCTGCCCCCTCTGGCACCAGGTGCTGCTGTAATACCCCCCACCCCCAGTCCCCACTGGGAAGATGCGCTGGCTCAGCCCAGGTCTGGACTCCCCGCAGGAACTGCCAGGGCCACAGGCACACGCTACTAGTCTGGGGAGCTGGGGGGGGTTGTGCCCCCCTCTCCCAGGGGAACAGCGGTCCTGGCTTGAGAGGGCTGTGGCCTGTGCGCAACGCTGGCAGGGGTGGGTGGTCTGTGCCCAAAGCTGCTGGCTGCAAGGAGGTGGCAGGAGGGAACAGAGCTGGGAAACCCAGCTCCTGCCCTCCCCATCCCCCGCTCCAGCCAGGCCTGACATCGTGTCCTGCCATGGGTGTGTGGCCATATCCTGCCCTCCAGCCCTGTGGGCAGGGCTCAGCCCGGCCTCTTCCTCATAGCAGGCAAGAGGAAGCAGCAGAGCGGAGCGAGCAGGAGGGGCAGAGCGGGGCGGGCCCAGCTGGCAGCGCTGAGCTCTCCTGGGCACTAGGTCCACGTCTCAGGTGCTGGCCTGGTGCCCAGCACCGTGTAGGACAGCTCCACCCATCCGGGCTGGGGGCTGTGACAAGCAGGACGCAGCAGCTCAGGCCACAGGTCCCTTTGGTGCCTGGGGAGGCCAGACAGTGAGCAGGGCCAGGGGTCTGGGCAGGGGAAGGCAAGGGGGTTCAGTCTTACCTGCCCCGGGGACTCAGCCCCCAGCGTTGTTGCCGCCTGCCCTGGCTGTGGAAGTGTCCTGGGCTGCTGCTGCTCAGACAGAGACCCGGGGGGGTGGGGGGTGTTTTGTCCATTAAAAGTACACCCCAAGTTATGCTGCTGAACATGGCACTGCCTGTGGTGCAGCAGGGACCCATCCGACCCCCCAGCCGTGCCCAGGAGCCCCATCCAGGCACGGGGGGGAGAGTGTGTAAGATCCCAGCTGCTGGGCCAGGGGTGCTTGGCTCCACAGGCAGTGGGATCTCACTGACCGGACACTGCTGGGGACACTGTCTCTCACCCCGTTCTCATTAAGAAACTGGGGGCTGTGGTGTCGACACCCGCACAGATGTGTCGCCAACTGGCTGGAGGCCGCACCCAGAGAGCGGTGGTGGACAGGTCATGTTCGACCTGGAGGGATGTGGGCTGTGGGGTCCCCCAGGGCTCGGTCCTCGGGCCCGCACTGTTCAACATCTTCATCAGTGACTTGGACGAGGGGGTAAAAAGCACCTGTTCAAATTTGCTGATGACACTAAGATGTGGGGGGATGTGGGCACACTAGAAGGGAGGAATAGGCTGCAATCAGACCTAGACAGGTTACAGGGGTGGGCGGATGAGAACAGGATGGGATTCAACACTGACAAGTGCAAGGTGCTGCACATGGGGAGGAACAACCGGCACCATACCTACAGGCTGGGAACTCCCTTCTCATCAGGGCAGAGGCAGAAAAGGATCTTGGAGTCACCATTGATGCCAAGATGGACATGGGCCGGCAG
>NW_017728995.1:29971984-29975148 GCF_001723915.1 Gavialis gangeticus | reverse complement strand
CCTGCATAACAAGTAATAATGGACACAAATTATTGGAGGGGAGGTTTAGATTAGGCATCCACAAGAACTACTTCACAGTTAGGGCGGCTGGAGCTGGAAGCAACTTCCAAGGGAGGTGGTGCTGGCTCCTACCCTGGGGGGCTTTAAGAGGAGGCTAGACGTCTACCTGGCTGGACTCATTTGAGCCCAGTTTTTCTCCCGCCCAGGCTGGGGGTCATCCTTGAAGATCTACAAGGTCCGTTCGACCTGACCAGCTATGAAACGATGACACCTGTGCCGCTCGCCACTTAGGTTAATGAATGGACAAAGCTAGCAGCGGAGCAGAGGCCAGGGGGTGACTGCAAGGGGAAAGGCAGGGGCAGGGTGGGGACTGTGGCTCTGGCCTGCTGGCTGGACCCGGGGCAGTCCCCCCATGGTGCCACAGGCCTGCCATGGAGGAGCATTCTGGGAAGGTGGGGGGTGCAGCGGGCCCTCACCCTCACTTGCACCCAGCAGCAGAGGACAGGCAACCTATTGCCCCTTCACAGGGTGCATGCTGGGATAGGGGTGGGAGCATCAGGCACCTGGGAAGAGGGCCAGGACCCTCTGTCCTGGGGGCTCAGACAAGGGCGTGGGACACCCCAAAACTTACCAGCCCAGCATCCTCTGGTGTGGCTGCACTGAGACCCAGCCTTGCTTGCCCAGCCCATACCCCAGCCCCATCACCATCGTAGGGGCCCACCGGGAGCAGGCAGCCAGCTCCGGGGCAGTCGCCACCCTGCCGAGGTGAAGCCAGGAGCAGCTAGGGCCCATCCCCAGAGACTGCCAAAATCCCCCCCGTCTCCCCCCCTCCAGAGGGGCTTACGTGCCCTGGCGGGGCTGGCGGCCAGCCCAAGACGGACAATGCGGAGGCAGCAGCAGCAGCGCGGGGCCTTTCATCCTTCCCTGCGCCCGGACCCGGTGCCAGCCGCTCTGCTCTGCTCGCTCACGCGGCAATTACCGCTCTTTGATCCGCTGAGATGCGCCCATTGTCAGGGACTCTATGGGGCCATTAGGGCCCTGCCAGGCAAGGGCCCGATCAGCTGGCTGGGGGGGAGAGGCCAGGGGCCCCCTGGAGCAACCAGAGCCAGGAGCAACGTAGGGCTGGGGCACCGTGCCTAGCACATGGGGGCACAGCCTTGCCCCCACTTTCCAGCAAGGAGAGCCAGGAGCCGGGGCCGCAAGCCTGTGAGTCCAGCCAGCCGGCCTGGGCGGGGATGCCGACAGGAGCTGGGCAGACTGGAGCAGCCACAGAGCAGATGGGCGGCGGGGGCCAGCTGGAGGGAGCTGGGTGCCCACTGTTGCACCCAGCTGTTCGTCAGGGCCGTCCTAGACAGATCTGAGCCCAGGCCAGCTGAGGCGAACCTGGCTGCCTGCTTCTCTGGTTCCCCGCAGGGGACGGCAGGGCTGGGGCAACCGTGGTGGGCTGAGCCAGGGAGAAGGGAGTTGGCTCGGCTCCGGGCAGCAGGCACAGGACGCCAGCCTGGGCATCAGGCTCCTGGGGGAGCTCACAGCATCTCTCACGCAAGCAAAGGAGAAGTGGCTCTGGCCGCCACAGTGAGCACAGCCCGCACCCACGAGCCGGATCGCAGCAACACGGACAGACGGGGCGTCTCGGCTCCCTCGGCCGTCACTGCAGCAGAACACGGGAGCAGCCGGGCCAGAGGGACGGGGGGGGTGGGCTCCTGCCCTCAGGGATGCCGGCAGGGGCTAGGATCTGTCTAGGAAGAGCTGGGACCGGGCTGGGTGGCCTGAAGGCTGTGGGCAGCTGAAGAGAGGCAGCCTGGCGTCCCCAAGGGCCAGAGGTGACGGCTTCTTGGAGCAGTCAGCAGTGGTGGACAGAAGACGGAGGCTGGAGACAAGCCCCCAGACCAGCCCGGGCGAGGCTGGGGGGCCTTTGGGGCAGGCAGGTGCAAGAACAGAGCAGCCCCCCACCACAGAGGTGCGAAGGGGCAGCTGGGCCGCAGGGGCGCTCTCCAGGGAGGGCTGAAACAATGGGGCATTTGAAGACGAGAACGGCCCCGCAGCCTCCGGGAAGGTCGAGAACAAAGGGCAGTGCCGCACAATGGGCTTGCCAGGGGGGCCGGTGGGAACCAGGCCTGGGCCCGGCCTTCATTAGCAGCGCAGCAGGGGAGCAAGCGGGGGCCGGGCCCGGGCCTAGCTGGGGTTCAGCAGGTCTCCCCCTGAAGCCTGCTCCTGGGGCGCCCCACGGCAGAGCTGCTCAGCACCGAGGGCTCTGGGAAGACACGGGGCCTGGCCGGGCGGCACAGCCAGGTGCCCTCGGGGAGGGCAGAGCCGTGTGGGTGCTCCCCGACAGGGAGGATCCATCCCAGCCGCTGCACGGCACGGGCTCAGCGCTGGGGGGACCCTGCACGGTCCCTGCTCCCCCAGAAGGGCACACAAGGCCCCCCAGCCCAGCCGGGCTCTCGCTGCCGCCTGCCTTTGAACTTGCCAGCAGGTTGCACGCTGTGCCAACGCGTGATGGCCGAGCGCACGAGGAGCCAGCCCAGCCTGATTTGGTGGCAAGCCTGCCCCCTTCCCCCCGACGCTCCCCAAAGCCTCAGGTCTGGGCCGGCCGCGGGGCCGGGGGCACCGGGCCGCGAGCGGGCAGCGCTGGGCTGGCATGGCGGGAAGCGTGAAAGTGATCAAGCGAGGCGGGCAGCCTCTGATCATTAGGGAGCCTTTGATGGCTCCGCGCGCTTGGGGCTGCAGACAATGGGCGCATTCAGAGCGGGGAAGCTCACAGACGGCCCCGTGCGCCCGAGCCAGCCAGCCGGGGCCCCGCGCTACCCAGGACCCAAATGGATTCAAACAGGATCGGCCCCGACCCCCCCGTCCTTCCCAGCAGCCGGGCCTGGCATGAATTCAGCTGTTTGTGTGTCCCGCGGCCTGGGAACCGACGGCCCCGTGCCCCCCGTGGCACTGTATATATACACAACGCCACTCGCCCCGACCCATTGTTCCACTGTCACGGCCAGCGCCGGCAGCCAGGAGACGAGAGCAGAGCGGGAGGGAAGGAGCCAGCCCCAGGCAGCTCCCAGCTCCCAGCTCCCAGCTCCAGCCAGGCTGGGCCACGAACGCACCCCAGTCCCCACCTGCCGCGCCATGCTGCTGCCCATGCTCTGCCTCCTCCAGCTGGCCGCAGA
>NW_017728995.1:29962331-29966984 GCF_001723915.1 Gavialis gangeticus | reverse complement strand
ACGCCACTCGCCCCGACCCATTGTTCCACTGTCACGGCCAGCGCCGGCAGCCAGGAGACGAGAGCAGAGCGGGAGGGAAGGAGCCAGCCCCAGGCAGCTCCCAGCTCCCAGCTCCCAGCTCCAGCCAGGCTGGGCCACGAACGCACCCCAGTCCCCGCCTGCCGCGCCATGCTGCTGCCCCTGCTCTGCCTCCTCCAGCTGGCCGCTGGGGCCCCCCTGGGCAGGGAGCTGTACTCGATGCCCGCCAGCGTCCTGCAAGGTGAGTGCAGCCACCCAGCCACCAGCATTACCCTCATCTCCCCGGAGCGGGCCCTGGAGGGCACCTGTGCAAGGGGCTCGTGTGCAAGGGGCTTTGCCCCCAGGGCTGTTTAGCTGGCAAGGGTTGGGGGGAGCCAGGACTCCTGGGCCTGATTTGGAGAGGGGAGTGCAGTCAATGGTGGGAGCAAGAGGGTGTTGGGATCCCAGCCCCGGCTGGTGAGCAGAGGGAGGGGGCAGAACCGGGACTCCTGGGTCCCTTCCCTGGCGCTAGCACGGGAGCATGCCCTCACGGAGCAGGGGCTGGACACCAGGACCCCGATGCCAGCTCTGCCGCACACTCACCCTGACTCCAGGAAGGCCTCCTCGTGCCTCAGTTTCCCCTCTTAGGCAGGCAGGGCGGGCGGGATCCATCTCGCAGAGTCCTTGGGGTCCGGGTGCAGCCCAGGCTGTTCTGCGGATGCAAGTGGGTCTTTTGTGGTAGGGGCTGCAGGGCGTGGGGGATAGGGGGTGGGATGGGACCGTGCAAGGGGGTGAAGGGGGCAGTCACTTCCCCGCCCCTGCATGGGCACCTGTGGCTGCACCAAGAGGGGTGAGTCCCTCCCGAGGCCAAGCCCAGCCTCCCCCCACAGCACTCAGCTCCTTCTCCTGCCGGTCGGATTCCCGCCTGAGGGAAAAGGAAGGGCCCAGATCAGGGAGGGGGGCTTGGAGCTGCCCTCTGTAGCCCAGCACCAGGCTCTGGGCAAGCATGTGAGGAGCTGAGCAGAGGCAAAGGCAGCTCAGGCTGATGTGCGTGCACATGCACATACATACCACATGCATCATGCACACACACACCGACCATGGACACAGTTATGCACACACGTGCACATGCAAATACTCAGAAATACCACCAATGAACACTCAGAAATGTGCATGTACACACACACGCAAAGACATGTAAACACCACCAATGGATACACAGAAGGCAGCTACACGTGCTGGCTTAAATTTACTGCACAGTAATTTACTGCGTAGTATGCAGGAATAGGCCAGCATCTACATGTGCAGGTGTTAGAGCTCATTAATGCTGTCTGTGGACTGACCAGGGACTAAAGTTAGTCCCAAATCGGTCCACACACACAGTGTCGCTGCACAGTAAGGCACCTACACAAGTTACTGCACAGTAACTAATTGGGTGTAAATATACCTGCATGATGCAGGTATCACATTTATGCTCAAGCTGGCATAAGTCGCCATATTTACTGCACAGTACAGGCATGCACTTGTAGACGTGCCCATACTGCATAGTAATTAAGTAAATGCACATGTGTAGACGTGCCCAGAGATGTGCATGTACATGTGTGCACAGACGCAATGAATACAGAGATGCACGCATGCTGCAAACAGTTGTGCAAAGGCACTCCCAGTACAAACATCTGCACAGCCCCAGGGCCATGAGGTGAAGGGGTGGCCACTCCCTGCAGCCTCAGCCGGCTCCTGGTTTAGTGCAAACACACGTGGGCGGGGCTGCGTGCCCGAACACAGGCATCTCTGCCCCAGCAGCCCCCACTCGGCTTCCCCCGCAACCTCACATACAGCGCTCACCCCCGATGCTGCCCCAGCTCCAGGACATGGGAGCCCTGCTGCTGAGAGCTGTGCACATGTGCGTGTGCACACCAGGCAATGCCCCATGGCTCAGTGCACACAGCATCCTCCATCCCACATGGGGACCACTCCCTGCCCTCCCTCACTGTGCCTGACCTCATGCCCACCCCCCCACGCGCATGACCCACATGCCACCTCTGTGTCACTCCGGGTGGCCCTCTGGACCTGTGCCTTGCTGCTTGGGGACCCATGGCACATGGGTGGCTCCCCATAGGGTAGTGCTATGGACCAGGGTCTAGGGCTCTGACCCTCCCAGCCCACCAGGCGGGTACTGTGAGTGGCCTGAGCAGTGTGCTGGGATCAGGGGGATGCAGCCAACCCCTCCACCCCCAGGGCCGCCTGACCCCCTCACATGGGCGCACACGGCCCCTCCCCTGCGGCTGTGCCCCGAGGCGGGCAGCTCCCTGGGGATGCCAAGACCAGAGCCAGGCAGGCACGAAGGCCCAGCTCTGTCCCTGCTGGGCCCCATCCACCATGTGAAAGGGCCCGATTCTGCCACACGAGCAAGAGGGTGTGGAGACAGCCCATGCTCAGCACTGCGGGAGGGAGAGGGCAGGGCCGGGGGCCTGGCTTGTGCCGGTGGGAAGGAGGGGTAATCGAGAGCAGCCCCAAGGGCACAGAGAAGGTTTGGGCCCAGTCTGTCCCCTCCCCTGCTGCTCCCGGTTGGTGGCCGGGCTAATCCACTCCTCTGTGCCGGCAGCACTGTCCAGCCGTGGGACACGGGTGCTGGAGGCGGTGCTGGAAAGCGCGCAGCTGGCGCTGGAAGCTGCGTTGGTGGAGCACAGGCAGCGGCTGCAGGCCTGCAAGACCTGTGGCAACCAGACCCAGCCCTGCCCCCGTGAGTCCAGCCCCTGCCCCCCGGTGGAGGTGGGGTAGGGAGGGGGCACGGGGGGCTGCCTGGCCCAGCTGTGGCTCCCATCTCACAGACCCATGGCTTGGGAGCCTGGCTGGGGAATAGCGAGGTGTGGGGTGGGACAGGGAGTGCCCCGTCGCAGCAGAGCAGCACTGCCGGACCGTGCCAGCACCGCCCTGGGCACCGCAGACCCCTATGCCAGGCCTCCCTGGAGACCCCTCCAGAGCAGCCTGTGCCTGCACCCGCAGCAACCCCACGTCCCCCAGAGACCTCCCAGGTGAACACATCGGGCAATGCCGCCCCCCGCTCTTCCTGCA
The DNA here is from genome assembly GCF_001723915.1 of Gavialis gangeticus. NCBI lineage: Eukaryota > Metazoa > Chordata > Crocodylia > Gavialidae > Gavialis > Gavialis gangeticus. The sequence continues at coordinate 29,963,912 of NW_017728995.1, read as the reverse complement.
GCCCCTGCGGCCCCCCCGCTGTCCTGGCTGCCCCGGAGCTGCCTGCAAATGACTGCGCGCTGAGCTGGGCCTGCAACCCCTATCAGCACCTGTGCCCCCCACCCAGGCGGATGCCCACCACCTCCAGCTGAGGGCTGGGCCTTGCTGCCTGCACCTGGCACAGTGCAGGAGAGGCTGGACCATGCTTGGGTCTTGCTGGGGATCTCTCTGCCCGTGGCTCTGGGGCTGTATTGGGGGTCTCCTGTGGAAGGGGACGGGTGGGGGCACTGCAGAGTGGCGCATGGGGGTGGGCTGAGTGTGGGTAGGGTTGGGCACAGACCCCAGGTCCCAGCTGCCCTGGCTGGACCCCAGACCCAGGCCCCCTGATCCTGGCTGCAGCACCAGGAGCCCTGCAAGGACAGGCTCCGACTCCTCTCTCCGTGCCTCGCAGGGATGCAACGCAGCACGGACCTGCCCAACACCCTTGGGGGCCAGCCACTGCCAGGTGAGAGCCACCCCCACAGCCCCATCCATGGAGGCAGGGGCGAGGCTGGGCTGATGACGGTGGCGATGGCCTGTGCATGTGGGGGGGCGGGGGGGGTCACTCTGCAGGATGCTCCCATCCCACATGGACGCTGCGTCCTGAGGCCTGCAGGCTTCCCCCCGTCCCCCGCAGCGCTCAGCGTGGGCCAGGGCAGCGCCAGGTCCGAGGCCGCCTGCCGCAGGGGCATGGGGGTCAGCGTCAGCAGCTGCCCTGGCTGCGGGGGCAGCGCTGCCCCCCTGGGGGCCCGGTGGCCTGCGGCCCCAGCACACACAGGCTCAGCCGCCCGCTCACCTCGCTAATGGCAATTAAGTTTGACAGCTGCGTGCATGTGGGATGGCACCTCTCGCTGCCACGTGCCGGCACAGCCCCAGCCCGCCCCCTCACCCCACTCCAGCACTCGGCTCTAGAGCGACGGCCCGGCCGTGGGGAGACCCCAGGGCTGCAGCCGCAGGCGTGGGGAAGGGGCTGCAGTTCCAGACCGAGGAGCATCGGTCAGGAGCGAAGGGGGGTGCACGGGGCTGTGGGTCAGGAGTGAGGGGCACCGCAGCACTGGGCCAAGTCCTGCTCCCCCGTGCCCCGTCCAAGCCCTTCCTTCTCTGTTTTGTCCCCAGGCTTGTGCGGCCACCAGGCACTCGCAGCCCCCAATGTCACAACGGCCAAGGGCAAGATTGTGGGTGGCAGCGTGGCACCCCGCGGGGCCTGGCCTTGGCTGGTGTCCGTGCGGCTGGACGGGGAGCTGATGTGCGGGGGGGTGCTGGTGGCACCCACCTGGGTCCTCACGGCCGCCCACTGCTTCACCGGGTACGGGGACAGCGGGGCACGGGCACAGGGGGCAGGGGCACAGGGGGCAGCTTGGCCGCCCACCCACAGGGCAGTGGGTGCTGGGAGTGCTGGGCTTGGGCCCGGCTGCTCCCCAAGGCCCCCCTCACCCAACTGTCCCATCGGCAGGAACCGGAACGAGTTGGCCTGGACAGTGGTGGTGGGTGACTACGACCTGGGCAAGCAGGACGAGGGCGAGCAGGAGCTGCCCGTCAGCCGCATCATCACCCACCCCAAGG
>NW_017728995.1:29959224-29961501 GCF_001723915.1 Gavialis gangeticus | reverse complement strand
CCCCCCCCCCACAGGGCCCCAGCGCCCTCACTGCCACTGCCTCTGCTTGCAGTTCAACCCCAGGACCTTCCACGGGGATGTGGCCCTGCTGGAGCTGACGCGCCCGCCGGTGCCCACGCCGTGGGTGAGCCCCGTGTGCCTGCCCGATGGCCCCCTGGAGCCTGCCCCGGGCACGCCCTGCTACATCGCTGGCTGGGGCTCCCTCTACGAAGGTGGGTGTGGGGTAGGGAGCAGGGGCACGTGGCCCTGGCCTGAGCCCCCTGGCGCTGGGTCGCTGCCCAGCTGGGGTTGGGGCGGCTGCTCCCTGGTGTGATGGGCTCTTGCACCTGCAGAGGGGCCGGCGGCCGAGGTGGTGATGGAGGCCCAGGTGCCCTTGCTGAGCCAGGATGCCTGCCGCGGTGCGCTGGGCCGGGACTTGCTCACCAGCGCCATGTTCTGCGCCGGGTACTTGTCGGGTGGCATCGACTCCTGCCAGGTACCAGGCGGGGAAGGGCCAAACTGGGGGTGGAGGGAGAGCAAGGCCATGCGCCGTGGGGCGTAGGCACTAGGAAGCCCCAGCCAGGACTCCTGGGTCTCTTCGCCGGGTGTCCCCTCACCCTGTGCAGGGGACAGGGGCTTGACAGGGTCCCAGGGGACCCCCCACCCCCTGCCAACCAGAGATGATGCTCCTGGCCCAGGGAGACTCCGGGGGGCCCTTGATGTGCCAGGACCCCGGGGCGCGGCACTTTGTGCTCTACGGGATTACATCGTGGGGCGACGGCTGCGGGGAGCGGGGCAAGCCAGGTGTCTACACCCGCGTGGCCGCCTTCGCCAACTGGATCGCCCGCCAGATGCAGCGTGAGCATCACTGCGGGGGGGGGCATGGGCTAGGGCAGGGGTGCCTGGGGCAAGCAGCCCAGAGCTCAGGGCTGGGGGCAGGGGACGGGCGCTGCAGGATCCTCAAGCCCTCTAATGCTGAACCCCCCTGCCCCCCCAGAGTCACCTGCCAGCCGTGAGCCCAGCTGCCCAGAGCTGCTGGCCCTGCCCCATCTGCCCACTGAGCGCCAAGCCCCTGAGCGCGTCCGCCTCTGCTCCTTCTACGCCCGCAGCTGCAGCCCCCCCACGGCCCAGGAGGCCTGTGTCCGTGCCACCCAGGAGGCCTGCCAGACCCGGCAGCATCGATGCGGTGAGTGCCGGGGGCTGCCAGGGTGCCAGAGCTGAGTGCAAGAGCAGGCCTGGGAAGTGCCCGGCTGCAGCTGAGGGGGTCGCTGACCTGCCCAGAGCTCTGCTCTCTGCCCACCCCCGGGTGCCCTGTGCAGGGGGCACAGCTGGGGGAGCTCTGAGGGTGGTGGGGGTGGAGGGCACCGTGGGACACCTGCACACCCCTGCGCCCCCAGAGCTGCGCGCCTACGCCCAGAGACTGCTGGACTTCCTGCGCCGTGCCGAGGAGTTCTTCCAGGCCCGCCTGGACGTCTCCTTCTTCACCCAGGCCCTGCCGCGGGCCCTGGAGCAGCTCTACACCCACCTCTTCCCTACCCAGGTGCACCGGGTGACTGCAGGTACGGCCACCCCCCACCCAGCAGGTGCCCGCTGCCTGACCGCCTACCCCTATACACGGCAAATGCCACTGCCCGCCTTCTGCCCCAAACCAGGTGGGTGCCCACTAATGCTGGGCTGTGGGTGCCAAGAGCTGCTCACATCTCCACCTCCCCTGCTCGAGCCCCTGGCCCAGGGGCTGCCCAGCCAGGCAGCCAGCCCGAGCCCTGTCCCTGGCAGGCACCTGTCCTTGCTGGGGCACCAGCCCGGTCCCTACACAGGTCAGCCAAGGTGTGGCACAGCCACTGGGCTGGGGGTCCTGGCCCCCCTCTGCCCCCAGGCTCTTGGCTGCCAGCTCTGAGCCCTGTGTCAATCCCCCAGAGCAGGCCTCGGACGCAGCTCGGGGAGGACACGCTGGCCCCATGAAGCAGGCAGCAGGAGGGATTCAGAGCCCCACACGCAGGTACAGTTATGGGGGTGCGGGGAAGGGGGTAGCGCCAGTGCCTGGCACAGGCCAGTGCAATGGGGGCTGCTCCCCGCGGCATGCAGAGGAAGCAGCCAGTGCCCCGGGCTCGTGCCCTACTCAGGCAGACACCCAGGGCATGCATAGAGCTGCAGCTGTGGTGCACTGGGGCAATGGAGGGGCAGCCTCTGGGGGGGCACAGGAGAGGCAGATAGGGGCAGCAGGGAACATAACTCATGGGCCTAGGCGCAGGGCAGGGGTCCGCGGTGCTCCTGGCAACGCTCGGCTGGGGCTGGGGC
>NW_017728995.1:29953472-29954224 GCF_001723915.1 Gavialis gangeticus | reverse complement strand
ATGGCACCTCTCGCTGCCACGTGCCGGCACAGCCCCAGCCCGCCCCCTCACCCCACTCCAGCACTCGGCTCTAGAGCGACGGCCCGGCCGTGGGGAGACCCCAGGGCTGCAGCCGCAGGCGTGGGGAAGGGGCTGCAGTTCCAGACCGAGGAGCATCGGTCAGGAGCGAAGGGGGGTGCACGGGGCTGTGGGTCAGGAGTGAGGGGCACCGCAGCACTGGGCCAAGTCCTGCTCCCCCGTGCCCCGTCCAAGCCCTTCCTTCTCTGTTTTGTCCCCAGGCTTGTGCGGCCACCAGGCACTCGCAGCCCCCAATGTCACAACGGCCAAGGGCAAGATTGTGGGTGGCAGCGTGGCACCCCGCGGGGCCTGGCCTTGGCTGGTGTCCGTGCGGCTGGACGGGGAGCTGATGTGCGGGGGGGTGCTGGTGGCACCCACCTGGGTCCTCACGGCCGCCCACTGCTTCACCGGGTACGGGGACAGCGGGGCACGGGCACAGGGGGCAGGGGCACAGGGGGCAGCTTGGCCGCCCACCCACAGGGCAGTGGGTGCTGGGAGTGCTGGGCTTGGGCCCGGCTGCTCCCCAAGGCCCCCCTCACCCAACTGTCCCATCGGCAGGAACCGGAACGAGTTGGCCTGGACAGTGGTGGTGGGTGACTACGACCTGGGCAAGCAGGACGAGGGCGAGCAGGAGCTGCCCGTCAGCCGCATCATCACCCACCCCAAGGTAAATCCCCCCTCCTTGCCCCCCCCCC
>NW_017728995.1:29941450-29948472 GCF_001723915.1 Gavialis gangeticus | reverse complement strand
CACGCCGTGGGTGAGCCCCGTGTGCCTGCCCGATGGCCCCCTGGAGCCTGCCCCGGGCACGCCCTGCTACATCGCTGGCTGGGGCTCCCTCTACGAAGGTGGGTGTGGGGTAGGGAGCAGGGGCACGTGGCCCTGGCCTGAGCCCCCTGGCGCTGGGTCGCTGCCCAGCTGGGGTTGGGGCGGCTGCTCCCTGGTGTGATGGGCTCTTGCACCTGCAGAGGGGCCGGCGGCCGAGGTGGTGATGGAGGCCCAGGTGCCCTTGCTGAGCCAGGATGCCTGCCGCGGTGCGCTGGGCCGGGACTTGCTCACCAGCGCCATGTTCTGCGCCGGGTACTTGTCGGGTGGCATCGACTCCTGCCAGGTACCAGGCGGGGAAGGGCCAAACTGGGGGTGGAGGGAGAGCAAGGCCATGCGCCGTGGGGCGTAGGCACTAGGAAGCCCCAGCCAGGACTCCTGGGTCTCTTCGCCGGGTGTCCCCTCACCCTGTGCAGGGGACAGGGGCTTGACAGGGTCCCAGGGGACCCCCCACCCCCTGCCAACCAGAGATGATGCTCCTGGCCCAGGGAGACTCCGGGGGGCCCTTGATGTGCCAGGACCCCGGGGCGCGGCACTTTGTGCTCTACGGGATTACATCGTGGGGCGACGGCTGCGGGGAGCGGGGCAAGCCAGGTGTCTACACCCGCGTGGCCGCCTTCGCCAACTGGATCGCCCGCCAGATGCAGCGTGAGCATCACTGCGGGGGGGGGCATGGGCTAGGGCAGGGGTGCCTGGGGCAAGCAGCCCAGAGCTCAGGGCTGGGGGCAGGGGACGGGCGCTGCAGGATCCTCAAGCCCTCTAATGCTGAACCCCCCTGCCCCCCCAGAGTCACCTGCCAGCCGTGAGCCCAGCTGCCCAGAGCTGCTGGCCCTGCCCCATCTGCCCACTGAGCGCCAAGCCCCTGAGCGCGTCCGCCTCTGCTCCTTCTACGCCCGCAGCTGCAGCCCCCCCACGGCCCAGGAGGCCTGTGTCCGTGCCACCCAGGAGGCCTGCCAGACCCGGCAGCATCGATGCGGTGAGTGCCGGGGGCTGCCAGGGTGCCAGAGCTGAGTGCAAGAGCAGGCCTGGGAAGTGCCCGGCTGCAGCTGAGGGGGTCGCTGACCTGCCCAGAGCTCTGCTCTCTGCCCACCCCCGGGTGCCCTGTGCAGGGGGCACAGCTGGGGGAGCTCTGAGGGTGGTGGGGGTGGAGGGCACCGTGGGACACCTGCACACCCCTGCGCCCCCAGAGCTGCGCGCCTACGCCCAGAGACTGCTGGACTTCCTGCGCCGTGCCGAGGAGTTCTTCCAGGCCCGCCTGGACGTCTCCTTCTTCACCCAGGCCCTGCCGCGGGCCCTGGAGCAGCTCTACACCCACCTCTTCCCTACCCAGGTGCACCGGGTGACTGCAGGTACGGCCACCCCCCACCCAGCAGGTGCCCGCTGCCTGACCGCCTACCCCTATACACGGCAAATGCCACTGCCCGCCTTCTGCCCCAAACCAGGTGGGTGCCCACTAATGCTGGGCTGTGGGTGCCAAGAGCTGCTCACATCTCCACCTCCCCTGCTCGAGCCCCTGGCCCAGGGGCTGCCCAGCCAGGCAGCCAGCCCGAGCCCTGTCCCTGGCAGGCACCTGTCCTTGCTGGGGCACCAGCCCGGTCCCTACACAGGTCAGCCAAGGTGTGGCACAGCCACTGGGCTGGGGGTCCTGGCCCCCCTCTGCCCCCAGGCTCTTGGCTGCCAGCTCTGAGCCCTGTGTCAATCCCCCAGAGCAGGCCTCGGACGCAGCTCGGGGAGGACACGCTGGCCCCATGAAGCAGGCAGCAGGAGGGATTCAGAGCCCCACACGCAGGTACAGTTATGGGGGTGCGGGGAAGGGGGTAGCGCCAGTGCCTGGCACAGGCCAGTGCAATGGGGGCTGCTCCCCGCGGCATGCAGAGGAAGCAGCCAGTGCCCCGGGCTCGTGCCCTACTCAGGCAGACACCCAGGGCATGCATAGAGCTGCAGCTGTGGTGCACTGGGGCAATGGAGGGGCAGCCTCTGGGGGGGCACAGGAGAGGCAGATAGGGGCAGCAGGGAACATAACTCATGGGCCTAGGCGCAGGGCAGGGGTCCGCGGTGCTCCTGGCAACGCTCGGCTGGGGCTGGGGCTGGGGCTGGGGCTGGGGACGGGGACGGGGCCTCACCCAGCTCCCATTGCAGGGCCAGGCAGCCCCAGGCCCCCAGCCCCAGGCCCCAGCCCCGGGGGCTCCAGCTAGAGGACCAGGTGCAGGAGCTCGGCACTGCAGAGCCAGAGCCGGAGTTGGAGCCACCGCACAGGGAGGAGCAGCTCTTCCTGCAGGTAACGGGGCAGGGAGCCCATGGCTGCACCCGACCGCTGCCCCCAGCCCAGGTGGAGCAGAGCCCGATATGGGGCCGCAGCTGCAAGCTCTCTCAGTTCCCAGGGCCAAGTGGGGTCAGCAGCCTGCCCTGTGGCATTGCACACATGCTCAGGGGTCTGGGGCTCTGGCCAGGGCCCCTGCATTGGCGCTGGCGCTGGACAAGCACCCTTGGGCCCAGAGAGACAATGAGTCCCCTGCCCACCCCATGCGTCTCCGCTACCCAGACCCAGCTGCCTCAATGCACCCCCAAGCCCCAGCCCACACCGCATGCCGCTCTGCTCCTCCATCGGCCTCCAGACCAGCCAGCACTCCCCAGCGCCTGCCCCGGCCCACTTTTATAGCCTCTCCTGGGCAGGTGGCCACAGCTGGAGGAGGTAACAAGGCCCTTTGTTAACCCTGTCCAGGCTGCCACTGTGTGTGGGGGGGGGGGCGTCTGCCCTATGGCTGGCTCTGCCCCTACCCCTCAGCCCCCTCACATCATCACTGTCTGCCCCACAGGGTGAGGAGCTGCAGGAACGTGGTCGGAGCTCCCTTCGGCAGCTGTGGGCCACGCTGGGCTCTCAGACCTCCCCCCCGGGCACTGCAGAGCCCACCAGTGCCCCTGCCCCAAACCGTAAGTGCTTGGAGGGTGTCTGTGGGGGGGCACTGGGGCATGGCAGCCAGCTGAGGGCAGCAGGGGCATGGCCGTGCTGGGTGAGAGCTGGTTGCACTGTGCTCCCTGCACCGGCACCACCATGCTGCCCTGCCCGGCTCCGGTGGGGGCAGAGGGCTGCCCTCTCCCACTGGGTTATTTGACTCCCTTTGTCTGTGGCAGGATCTGCAGCCCCGGGGGGCCGCCCCACAAGGGAGAAGCGAGAGCTCCAGGGTGACGTCGCAGGGGACGAGGCAGCGGGCGACGGCCGAGGTAGGCGCAGCCCCTGACCCAGGAGACCAGCCCAGGATGCCTCACCTGGCCTCTGCCTGGTGCCCGGGGCTGGCAGGGCTGCAGGGGTCTAGGCCCAAGCCCCCACTCCCCCAGGGCCGATGCTGGCAGCTCAGCTTCCCTTCTCGCCAGCCACCATGAGAGCTGGGAGCAGGCTTACCGTCCCCCAGCTCAGTACATCTGTGCCCTGTTATCAGTGGCTGTGTTTCACCCCAGAGGTGGCTGCCGTGAAGCCCCCTACCCCCGGGAGAAGGGTAGCTCCCAGCCCGGCTTGGCTGGTGGCCGGCATACCCTGATCCCTGCACTCTCTGCCACGGTGCAGGCTGCCTGGGGCTGGCTGAGGCGGCGCGGCGCATCCAGGCCGTGCGGGAGCTGTACCGCTGGGTGCTGCAGGTGCCAGACGGGGACCTGGCCATGACCTTCCAGGAGGTGAGTGCCCACCCTGCGGCCCGGCACCGGGCACTGCCTGCCTGGAGCTACTCTGGCTTGGGGTGCAAGCAGGGCCCAGTGCATGTGGTGATCCCCCTGCCCTGGGGTGGGTGCAGTGCCCTTTGCCCCGCTCCAGAGCCTGGTCCCCATCTTGGGCTGGGTGAGGTTAATCCTGCAGCTCAAGCCCAGCAGGCCCTGCCGCCACCCTACTGCATCCTGGGTTCGAGCCCCCCACCCAGGCTTGCAAGGGGTCTTCAGGTTCTCCTTCCCTTCCTGTCCCAAACGTTGCAGGGCAGGTCCCCAGCTGCGGTGTTGCACCCGGAGCGGGCGGCATCGCAGTGCTAGACGGAGGGGTGGAGGGCAGGGGCACGGGCTTGCTGGCTCGCACTCCCCAGTGCGGAGCACCCTGCATGTGACCCCAGCCCCCAGCTCTCACTCCTCCCTCCCCTCCCCTCAGATCCTGGTGGACCTGGGCTCCAAGAACGCCAAGGGGCTGTGCAGGGCGCAGGTCCGGGCCACGGTCGGTGGCAGGGCCATGGCCTTCCCCGGCCTCGTGGGGCTGGACAGTGACTTGCTGCACCGCAGCATGCCAGGCCTGGTGGCCGCCGCGCTGGAGACCTTGAAAACCTAACAGGGATCCTGGGGCTGGGCGTTGCCCCCTGCCCCACTGGCTCCGGGGCAGGATGAGGCCAGGCAGGGGGTGTCCCCTGGAGATGGAGAACCCAACGGGCTGAGGCTGGGCCAGCCAGGACTGGACCCTCCAGCCAGGCACACTGTGCACAGTCTGCCACCGTCCAGCCCACCTACCCCGGCAGCAAGGCGAAGGCGTGGGGAGGGTGCAGGGGGCACGGGGAGAGCACAAGTAGCCATGGCAAGCCCCTTGGGGCAAACACTGCCTTGGCCCCCGGGTGGGGCAGGCCTGGGCGGTGCACCCCAGGACCGAGGACCCGCCCGGCGCTGGCTCCTGGCTTGTCAGCAGCCTCCCTGTAGCCCCGGTTGCCCCACGCCCCATCATCAGAGGAAGCAGGTGACTCTGCTGGCTGACAGAGGCCCCGTCCCCTCACTTCCCCGCAGGCTTTGGGACCAGGCTCCCGTGCACTCCCCGCCTTGCAGGGCCAGGAGGCCAAGCACAGCACAGACCCCAGCTCCCTGTGCCCGCACTGCCCTGGCGCCAGGCCCGGGCATGGGGACAGACCGCGCTCCCACTGTCTGCAAGCCCTGGGCTCCTCTCCTCAGGCTTGCCTCCCTGCCTGGCCTTGGCTACAGCCCTTCTGCTGCTCTGCCTCAGTTTCCCCATCTGTAAAAGGGCCCCAGATCTGCCTCCTAGGGGGCAGGGCAGCTGGCTCCACCTCCACATGCTGAGGGCAGGAGTGGGGCCGCTAGGACAGCTCATCCCTCCGCAGAGTCTCCCTCGGCCGACACATAGGGCCTATTTATTTGTACAGAGAACAGTTTATTTTTAAATAAATGGGTATTTTATGGTAACCCTGTCTCAGGCGTCTGCAGGGCTAGTAAGCAGGGCAGCTGGGACCCTCCCCAGCATCGCCACTGTCCCCCCTGCTCTGCGGGGTCTCCAGTGGTGACCCCAGCTCTGGTGCTGCCTGGCTCCCGCCCCTGAAGAGAGCTGGGCCTGGGATCGGGATCGGGATCGGGACCGCTCCCTGCGGGATTGGTGCTATCGGAGCAGGAAGCAGCTGCTGGCAAGTGGTGAGTGACAGGGCGGCTGGACCCAGCGCCGAGGCTGCCGTTTGCTCCCAGCCGCCCTCGCAGCAGCATTCAGAGCCACGCGGCATCCCCCTGCCCCCCGGCAAAGCCTGCCACGGCCCTGCGTGGTGCTGCCAGTCCCCAAGGAGGGAGCATTGGCCGGGGGGCTGGGGAGCCAGGATGCCTGGGCTCTCTGTCCCGCCTGGGGAAGGAACGAGCTCCACGTATCCATCAGGACTCCTGGGCTCTCTTCCAGCGCCCCGGGAGATTCCCATGGTCCTGAGCACCTGCAGCTCCAGCTGAAGCTAGTGGGAGGAGGGGTGCTGAGCTCCATGGAGAAGCAGGCCCTGGCACCAAGCTGACACCAGCGCCAGATGCTGGACATGTTGGTTAGACTGGGCAACGCAGCCCTGCCCAGGCCAGGCCGGACCCAAACGTCCCAGAGTGCGATTCCTCAGCACAGAGAGAAAAGGCCCCTCCCGGAGGGTTAGAAATGACCTGCGAACCTCCAGCGCCGGCCCTCCAGCGCCTGGGACCCCCTGCGGCGGGGCACAGAGACCCTGGTGGAGTCCCTGCTCCGTGGCCCAGCTCACCAGGACCTTCCCCGACAGTACAGAGAAGCAGGTGCTAACCGCAGCAAACACCTGGCTTCCCCCAGGAGAGGTGGAGGGGATCGGCACCACGTGGCATGCCAGCCCTGGGTGGCCACGGCCAGATGAGGCCCCATCTGCAGCCCCCGCTCTGCCTGCTGAGCTGCGAGGTCGCGGTGCCATCGGGCACCGGGCTTGGAGCTGCCAGGTCGCCTGCACCCGGTGCGCCTGGGAGCATTTGGCACGGCAGGGAGAGTCGAGGAGCCCCCAAGGCACCCGACGGCCGGCGTGGTTGTGGGGCAGTCCCCCAAGATGCTGCATGCCTGGCAGGGTCCGGGTACCGGGCCAGGCACGCTGTGCCCCTCGGCATGGTACCGGCAGAGAGGAAGCCGCCCGCACGGCCCAGCGCTGGCATCACCCGCCTGCCCCTTGCCCCTGGGGTGGGGGCAACAAGGGGACGGGATCGCAATGCCGCCTCTGATCCCTCGCCCGCGGCTCTCGCTCCCACCCCTCCCCCCGTGCACCTGCCCCTGCCCGTCTCCACCATTTCCCCCACGGTGTCTGCTCCGACTTCCGCCCTTCCCAGCGCCCCGCCGACAGTCCAGGCCCGGCTCAGCCCCGGCACTGCGCTGCGGTATGGGGGGTCCAGCCCTGCGGCTCGCCTTGCTCTGGGCCGTCGCCCTGGCGGGTAAGGATAGGGGCGCCGGGGGTGCCAGCTGCGAGGGGCCGCAGAGTCTGCGGCTGCTGGTGGCTTTGTGCTGATCCCGGAGGGAGCCGAGCCCCGTGGAGCCCCTGAGCTGGCGGGACCTCAGGAAGGGCCTTTCCTGGCAGGGGGGCGACAGGCTTGGGGTGACCAGCCGCCCCCGCCCCTTGCAGGACAGAGGCGCTCCCTGCCCCAGGCCCCGGGAGGTGTGTTCTGGGGGCAGTGGCAGGAGCACGAGGCTGGGGCCAGGACCCCTGCCCCTTTGCCCCCCACCTGCCTGG
>NW_017728995.1:29933224-29941403 GCF_001723915.1 Gavialis gangeticus | reverse complement strand
CTGCCCCTTTGCCCCCCACCTGCCTGGCTCGGCAGGTCCCCCATCCCACCCCCGGACCCGGGGCCAAGCCCCCCTGCGTGCTCACAGGGCCGCGCGCCCACAGGCGGCTTGTGCGTGAACCAGGAGGAGCGGCTCATCAACTACCTCTTCAACGAGAAGGGCTACAACAAGGACCTGCGCCCCGTCACTTCCACAGACCAGGCCGTCGACCTCTACATTGCCCTGACGCTCTCCAACCTCATCTCGCTGGTGCGTGGCGTGGGAACCCCCTGGGCATGGGGACGGGGCAGCTCAGGGGCCTCCCGGGACTTCAGGGGGGCTTCTCTCGCCTCACCCTGGGCCTCATCCTGCCCTGAAAGACCCAGCTGGGTCCTCAGCCCCCGCCCAGAGCAGGTCCCCAGGAGCTGAGGGAGGAAGCTGGAATTGCACCGTGCCCCCGGGAGACGCAGCACCACTGCAGGGGGTGGCGGGGGCCAGGCTGCACCTCATTGCTGCCCGGTGTCGTTACAGAAAGAGGCCGATGAGACCCTCACCACCAATGTCTGGATTGAGCACGTGAGTGGGGTCAGGCTCCCTGGGGCAGATTTTGGGGTGGGGAGGGCTCACTCCCAGTCCTTGCCCATCCCCCTGCCCTCGGTGCCTGCTTGCTGCAGCACCCCTGTCCCCCTCCCCGCGGCTCCCCTGCCCCCTCGAGCCTGGCCCTTGAGGCACAGGAGGCCAAAGGCACCTTCTCCGGGCAGAGCCTACCCCCGATCCCTCTGCTGTGCCAGTCAGTCTGGGCAGAGGTGGCTGCGGGTGCGTGGCCGGTTCCCATCCGAGGCGGGCGAACCGGTCTCCCGGGCTTCTCCGCAGAGCTGGGTGGATCTCCGGCTGCAGTGGAACAAGTCCGAGTTTGGCGGCATCCAGATCCTCTGGCTCCCCCCGGACATGTTGTGGCTGCCTGAGATCTTCTTGGAGAACAAGTGAGCAGCTTGCCCTGCAGAGCCCATGGGGACCGGGCCGTGGCGGTACCCGTCACTGGCCCGGCACCAGCTCTCAGCTGGCTGCTCTGGTCAGCGATGCCCGCGTGGGGGGGATGCCCCAGCCCACTCGGCGTCCCTCCAGCGAGGAGAGGGGTGGGGGAGCAGGGCCCTGTGCCGGCTGGATCCGTGCATGGAGCTGTCAGCAACACCTGCTTTTCGGTCTCCATCGCGGTACTCATGGCCACAAGCTGGTGGGAATGTGCATCCCACGGCCTGGGAGCACACGGTCCTTTGGCATCTTCACACCCTCCTCAAGCTGAGGACGGGGCTGCTACTCACTCAGCAGAGCCCAAGCTGGGAGGAGACTGCCCCGTTGCTCCGGTGCCAGCAAAGCTTTCCTTGGGGTATCCCGGCACGGGGCCAGTACGGCAGTGGCGGGGGGGAGAATCGGGGCCCTCTCGACCCCCACGGCTGGCGGCGCTCACCCTCCGGCATGCTCTGCTTGCACAGCAATGACGGCACCTTCCAGATCGCATACTACTGCAACGTGCTGGTCTACAACACGGGCGACATGTACTGGCTGCCGCCCGCCATCTTCCACAGCGCCTGCCCCATCAACGTCAAGTTCTTCCCCTACGACTGGCAGAACTGCAGCCTGAAGTTCAGGTACGGCCGGGGTCACTCGCCACCGCTGCCCGCAGCCCCTCGGGCCCGTTGTCTGGAAGAGGGGAGGCCGAGGGGGACGCGGGACCTCCCCGGGAACAGCCCTCCACGAAGAGGAGGAGGAGGACAAGCTGTTCTCCGCGGCCCTGGCAGGAGGACAAGGAGAATTAAGGACAAGAGGAAACGGGTTTGATGGGCAAGGACACAGGCTGGATACGTCCCAAGGGTGGGTGTGGTGGAATGGGCTGTGGGATATCCTTGGCCGGAGGCTTTTCAGGACAAGCGTCTGTCGGGGCTGGTCTGGGTGCTGCAGGCTAGACGGTCTCCTGAGGTCCCTTCCAGCCGTACGTGCCCACACAGCGTGGCCCCAGCAGCCTGGGATCCATTCCCATGCCCCAGTTTGGCCAGTGCAGCCCCATTACCGGCCCCAGTCTTGGCACAGAGCCCTCAAGCCCTCTGAAGTCAGGTGGGAAGACAGCCATGTGCATCTCCCTCGGAGCAGTCCCTATCGATGTCAGTGGGTTGAGGCCGGGCTGCCCGTCACCCAGGGTAGCCGTGACACCTGGGACGGGCGCTGGGTACCAGGCAGAGGCTGAGGCCTCCAGCCGGGACGGGCTGGCTCACCTCGGCCCCAGACACTGACCCGTGGGTAGAGATGACCTCCACCCAAGGCCCCACGTGCCCGCCGGGCCCTGAGCTGCTGGTCTTCTGGCTCTTGGCGGATGTGGCTTCGGCAGCTGGCGCAGCGGACGGGTGCAGGAGCCGAGGAGGGGTACCGGGCAGGCACAGGCTGGCATGTACCCACCCGCCTCTCTCCGGGGCAGATCCCTCATGTACAACGCCAAGGAGATCAACATGCACCTGCGGCAAGAGTTCGATAAAACCACCAATAAATCCTTCTACACGGAGTGGGTCGAGATTGACCGCGCGGCCTTCACCGGTAAAGAGTGCCCACCACAGCCCCAGGCTGGTCTCGTGACGGGCGTCTCCTCGCAGCCTCCGGCCAGGCCCGTGTCCAGGGTGGCGGGCAGCCCGGGGACGGCCCGTTCCAGGCCCGCGAGGGGGTGCCAGGGGGCTGCAAAGCCCGTGGTGATGCCCGTCCCTGCTCCCCTCTCCCACAGAGAACGGGGAGTGGGAGATCATCCACAAGCCGGCCCGCAAGAACATCGACCCGAACTTCACGCCCGACAGCAACGCCTACCAGGACATCACCTTCTACCTCATCATCAAGCGCAAGCCGCTCTTCTACATCATCAACATCGTCATGCCCTGCGTCCTCATCGCCTTCCTGGCCATCCTCGTCTTCTACCTGCCAGCCGACAGTGAGCGCGGGACCCCCCAGCCCTCGGGCCCACACTGGGAAGGGGTCCCCTTCCTCACCAGCCCAGAGCCGTGCGAGGGAGGGGTCCCCCCACACCCAAGCCGAGCGCAGGATCCCAGGGTGCCCTCCCACGTGCAGTGAGATGGGATCCCCTCAGTCCCACATGTGGGGAACTCAGCATCCCTCTGCCCTGAGGAGGTACCGGACCCTGGTCCCCTGCCCACGGCAATGGCACAGGTGCCCAGCCGGGCAGGGGGAGCCCCCCCGCACTCGCTGCCCGGGTGGGCCTGCTGGCTGACCCCTCTGTGGAGCTGGTCTGCCCCACGAGGGAGCAAGGGGGTCATTACTACGTGCCAGGGGACGGGAGGAGTGGGGGGCACTCCCTAGAGCTGGGGCAGGAGGGGCGGCACCCTGAGATCTCTGCTTTTCCAGGCGGGGAGAAGATGACCCTGGTTATCTCCGTGCTGCTTGCCCAGTCTGTCTTCCTGCTGCTGATCTCCCAGCGCCTGCCTGCCACCTCCCTGGCTGTCCCCCTCATCGGCAAGTGAGTCTCCAGCTGCCCCCACGCATGCCCCCAGGGCCGGGGGTAGACGGTTTCTGCAGGTGGGTGGGACATGCCCCGGTTCCGGTCTGCAGGGCTCTTCCTGCAGAGAAGTGGGGGTGAGCGCGGCCCCCCAGGGCACAGCTCTGCCCCATGGTCCCCCGGCAGAGCCCAGGCTCGCGGCTGAGTGCCGGGCTCTGCCTACAGGTACCTGCTTTTCATCATGCTGCTGGTGACGGCGGTGGTGGTGACCTGCGTGGTGGTGCTGAACATCCACTTCCGGACGCCCAGCACCCACGTCATGTCTGCCTGGACCAAGGAGGTGAGCAGGAGGGGGCAAAGGGGGCTCTGGCGGGATGCAGGCCCTGGGTCCCCGTCCTTCAGGCCAGGCATGGTCCGTCTCCCTCAGCTCATGCCGAGAACCAGCTGAGACGGGAGCTGCAGGACCGGTCTGCATGGCCCTGACCCTCCGTATGGCACGGCCTGGGGTGGCTGAGCCTTGACAGCGGGGTGGTGACTTGGGGTAAATGCTGCAGGGCTGGGTGGGGGCCAGGGCTGGTGAGATCTCCTGGCCCCCCAGCACGCGGCAGGGCAAGCAGGCCCCCTTTAGCTGGGCCAGCCCCAGCCCCAGCCGAGGGCAGCACCTCTGCCCCAGTGACACTGCAGGCCCAGGCACTGACCTCTGGCATCCAGCATCACCCCCCAAGTCTTGGGTGTCAAGAAAGAAAGTGGGGGGGAGTCCAGCCCTTTCCCCCAGCCTCCTCCTGCCCCCCAGGTTTTCCTGGAGACCCTGCCCCGCCTGCTGCACATGTCGAGGCCAGCCGAGAGCGAGCCTGACCCGCGCCAGGGGCTGCTGATCCGCCGCAGCAGCTCCGTGGGCTACATCGTCAAGGCGGAGGAGTACTTCAGTGTCAAGGCGCGCAGCGAGCTTATGTTTGAGAAGCAGTCAGAGCGGCACGGGCTGGCCAGCCGTGCCACCCCCGCACGTGAGTGCCCCTGCCCCTGCCCGGGACTGGGGGGCAGGGGAGCAGCTGGATGGCACCCTTGGGAGATGCAGGGCAAGGCCGTGCAGGGACCACACAGCAGGCAGGAGCCCCTGTCCCACGTGACCCTGGCCCCTGTCCAAGCAGCCCCATAGGACCAGGACCCTGCCCACGAAGCTGTCATGCCCGCTTCTCCCCAGCCGCCTGCTCTCAGCTCACAGCTCCCCTCCTCTTCCCACCCGCACAGCAGGGCCGACCCCCTTGAGCATGGGTGACACGCAGGAGCAGCTGTATGGCGAGCTGCAGCCGGCGATCGATGGGGCCAACTTCATCGTTGAGTACACGAGGGAGAAGAACACCTACAATGAGGTAGGTGAGGGGTGGGCATGGGGGGGCTGGAGCCCCTAGAGACGCCCCCTCCCTGCCCCTGTCCCCCCAGCTGGCTCTGACTGGCACCGTGTTGGCAACTGCAGCAGAGAGACAAGGGCAGGAGCAGGGCCAGAGCTGCCCCCTGCCCCCATCAGAGTGGGCAGCCGTGGGGACTGCCCCGCAGGGGACCGGTAGCTCCACAGACCAGCCTGCCACGGGGAGCCGGTGCTGTGAGGAGGCAAAGGCTGCCCCTGCTATAGGGGAAGGGGTGGAGGGCAGCAGTCTCCAGGGCTCTTGGCTGTGCCGCCTTGCTCAGCCCCCTCCATCCTCTCTTCCTCTTCACTCTGCCTATTCCTCACCCCTTCACCCTCCCTGGCTCTGGCCGGCCACCCCCGGGACCCCCCATCCCGATGGGCCCCTCCCACGCTGCAGGAGAAGGACAACTGGAACCGCGTGGCCCGGACGGTTGACCGGCTCTGCCTGTTCGTGGTGACCCCGGCGATGGTCCTGGGGACCCTGTGGATCTTCCTGATGGGCATCTACAACCACCCGCCACCGCTGCCCTTCGCCGGGGACCCCTTCGACTACCGCACGGAGAACCGCCGCTACATCTAGGGGCTGCTGGGGCACTGCCACCCAGCCCAGGGCAGCAGGGCCCTGCCCACCCTCCCTTTCTAAGTTATTTCTGCTTTTCTTATCTTGTCCCATGGATGATAAAATAAAGCCCTGGGCCTGGGCTGGCTAGTCTGTGGGGCTGTGTCGAGCGCCAAGTCTTGGCAGCGTGGAAAGGAGGCGATGTCTCTGCCCCACAGCTGCCAACCTCCAGGCTCTGCCCCGCTGTGTCCTGCTGCTCTGCCCTCCCCCTGGCCGGGGCTGGAGCAGAGGTGCGGAGTGGGGATGGTGAGGGACAGGAGGGTGAGGCCCCCATACCCCGAGGCTCAAACCCCGCTCGGCCCATGTTGTCATGCCGCTGTCTCTGACCGTCCGCGCAGCAGCCGTTGCCCCCTTAGACATCAGCATCTTGGCAGCTTCTGGCACGAACCAGCCGCTGGAAACATGAGAGGTGGCACCAGACAAGCAGCTGCTCTCCCCAGCCCCCAGTGATTCATGCTGTGGCCCTGGCAGGGGACCCTGGGGCAAGGCCAGCCCTGGTCCTCACCCGCCTGGGGGTTCAGTGCACTAAGCCATGGGGCCCAGCCCTCCCCCGGGAACGTGGCTCTGCTCTATTCATGTCCCGCTCTGCAAGGTTTCTCCTGGCATCCACCATAACTTCCCTGTTGAGTAGTCAGTCACAAGCTGCCCTGTGCCCTGTACCCCCCGGGACCCTGCAGACAGGTCTCAAGCCCCCTCCCGGCCCCTGCACATAAGCGCCCCCCCGCTGCCACCCGCACGCTGCACCCTTCCAGCCCTCCTTTGCAAACCAGCTTCTGCCTTGTGGGCACACGTGCTCCTTTTCCTAAGCAGGATAGAAAGCGGCGGCATAACTACAGTCACCTCCATCCAGGCAGGGGGGCTCCGGGGGCACATGCACGTGCAAGGCACTGTGACTGCATGCACACAGATGCTCCTGCCCACAGCAAGGACCCATCTCTGGTACCCAAGGACTAGCTGCCGATGCCTGAGCTAAAGGAGCAGCCCAGAGGGCTCTGCGGACCAGCTAGGAGGAGACAGGGGCTGTTCCCAGCATTTACTGCTGCCCCTTGCTGGGTCCAATGCACCGAGGGTGGCACGTGGCGACGGGGCACAGACAGACCCGCAGTACCCGAGCCAGGCACCTGCTGTGCGGCAGGGCTGGTGGTCCCTATCTTGTGCCCGGGGCACCCCACCCTGTCTGCTCTCCGGGACTCTGCTCCCAGGACAAGCCACCAAGTGCCCCATGCCCTGCTCCTTGGGGTGCATGGAGATGGACCTGCCCTGCCCCCAGTGACCGGGGGGTGGGGGCAGGATCCCATTGGAAACCCCCTTGGAGGGCTCCAGGGCCCATTCAGGGCTGGGGGGGTGAGAAGTCAATGCCAGCTGCCACCTGGTCACTGGAGAGGGGCTGAGACCTGCGTGCTCAGTCCATGCCAGACCCACGTGGCAGCCCTGGGGCAGGGAGGAGGATGCCCAGAGCCGCTGAGCAAGGCAGCTCCTTTGCTGAGCCTGGTCTCCAAGCCCTCCCTGCCCAAGCCACCTCACTCCTGCCGCCTTCCAGGACAGACCCCCGCGCCCCCCAGTGCCGGACACCGCCTGGGCCCCACTGCCTCACGGACCCCTGCCCTGCCAGCCAAAGCCAGGCTGGGCCCCAGGCTGCATCGCTAAGGCCCCAGAGCCCTGCTACCAGCCCACCCCAGCCCCAGGGCCCCAGCAGGGAAGGCCGCAGGGAGAGGCTGGGCCAGGGGAGATTTTTAAGGGGGGCTGCGGCCAGCTGGGGAGCAAGGCCAGACGGGAAGCACAGGGCCCCGTTTCACGGACAGCTGACGCTGCTCGAGCTGCAGCACGCCTGGTTTGCAAACCACAGGCAGGCGGCCGCGCTTCCCTCAGCCCCCGGCGCAGCCAGGGATGGAGGGGTCCTGCCCGCCCTGCCTCAGGCCCCGGGGCTCCTTCCAGCAGGGACCAGCTCTGCCCCCGGCCCCACCCGGGCACACGGCGGGGCTGCCACCTCCGCCCCAGCCCCCAGGTGTGCGCACGCAGGCGTAAACCCCGTCGCTGCTGAAAGCGCCGCCTGGCATCCTGGCAGATCAGAAACGGGGCAGTGGCCCGTGCGTGTGGGGCGGGCTGCGCTGGGCAACCCCCTGAAGCCATGCGGCCCTCTCAGTCCTAGGGCTGAGCCCTGCCCTGCCTCTGCCCGGATTTACCTTGGTGGGGGGCAGGACCCCCAGTTTGGTTTTCAGGGTGGGGAGCCCACGGGTCTGAGGCAGCACACACACACACACACACACACACGTCACCCCTAAAAGTGCCCCTCCGATAGCCAAGCCCAGGAAGCTCCTGCTCCCCACGACCGACCGAGGGCCCTGCTGGCATCCTCCGGGCTCTCCCGGCAGCCCTGCCGGCCCCTTGGCTCTGCCAGTCTTTGCTGACCGGTGGCTCTGGGCATCACAGCCAGGACCCAGGGGCCTGGGAGCCCTCCAGGCACAGCACAGGGTGGGGAGGCCCTGGCACAAGAGCCCACGTCCGGGGGAGGGCAGGCAGTGCCGTGCCCAGTATGCTGGGACGATGGGGGCGCAGCAGGCTCAGACAGGGGCAGCCTGTCTCTTGTCCCTGCTGTGGGCACTTTGCCAGCCTCTCTCGGGTGCTGTGGCAGGACATGTCTGGAAAGGACATCTCCCCTGCCCCAGCCCGGCCTGGCCCTGTCCCT
>NW_017728995.1:29923837-29928224 GCF_001723915.1 Gavialis gangeticus | reverse complement strand
GCAGGACATGTCTGGAAAGGACATCTCCCCTGCCCCAGCCCGGCCTGGCCCTGTCCCTGGCCCATGACCCCACCCCACATTGTCATTTGAGAGATGCTTGGCCCCCGGGAGGAGAACAGCTGACAATTCCGTGGCTGGACAGCTGGGCGTTGTGCCGGGGAGGCGGGGCACGAGACACCCACCCAGCCCGAAATAAACCTCCTGAGCGCGCACCAGCCACTGTCCCAGGACACAGGCTGCTGCACCATGCGCTGCGTGGCTCTGCTCATGGCCCTGGGCTCCCTCGCAGGTAGGCACTGCCCAGCTGGCAGGGGCGGAGCGGGGCTGGGGGCAAGGGGCAGCCCTGGCTGGGCTGTGCTGGGTGGCATGAGCTGGGCAATCAGACAGGGCAGGGCAGGCACCCCTTGGCTCTGACACAGGGCCAGCTCCTCTGCCCCCCATTCCTTCTTGGGGCTCTGCAGCCCTTCTGGCTGGAGGGTACCACGATGCCTTCCCTGCAACCTGCCCCCTCTCCAGCCCCAGGGGTGCAGCAGAGCCCACCATGGGCTCATCATCCCTCGCTTGTTCCCATAGATAAGTACAGCCCCCGGCACAGCCAACCAGGCTGGAGCTACAGGCACAGCCCAGTGAGCAGCTCTGGGGGTGGCGTGCAGGGGTGGCCATGCGTTTAACCCTACCGGAGGTAATTGCTCCCTCCCCACGTGTAGCACACCGCACCAGCCTAGCCAGTGAGCGGGGACTGCTCTCCTCGTCCTGCTGGCAGCGTGCAAGAACCCGAGACCACGGCACAATCATTGCCAGGCACTGTTGTAACCAGGGGCCAGCTGCTGAGCCTGTCTGTTAGCAGGGGCTCTGAGCAGGGAGCGCACACACACGCACACACAGAGTGAGCTCACACATGCATGCACGTACATACATGTATGCATATGCATATATATACACAAATGCCGAGCTCACACACACCGGCGCACATGCACCCTGTGAGCTCACACGCATGCATACATTCACATGCATCCCCCATGAGCTCACACTTACACACACCCACCCTGTGAGCTAGCATACACACACCCCCCGTGATCTCACACACACACTCATGCACACGCCCTATGAGATCACACACACACACACACACACACCATGATTTCACACTCAGACATGCACACACCTGCCATGACATGTATGTTTACATACACACTCACATGCACACTTTCCCCCATGAGCTCGCACACGTGCACGCACATGCACGTACACGCACATATACACAAGTTGAGCTCATACACACACACTGTGTGCTTGCTCTGTCTCTCACTCACACACATACATGCACACTCATACTCACACAAGGGCACAGGCTGAGCTCAGCCAGCCTCCTGCTGTCTGGTCTAACACACTTCACACTTCCCAGTGAGCAGCGACAGTTTTGCTAATTAAAGCAACGTGGGCACGTGGGGCCTCTCCGGCAGCTTGTACAGCCTGTGAGGTGCCGTGTGGAGCCCACAGGGTCCCGTGTGGAGCCTGTTGGGCAGCTGCTGCATGTTGATTATTTAAAATGAGGGGAAATAAAACCAAAATCATCCACGAGGGGACAACTGGTGCTGCCAGGGGGTGAAGTTCTGGGTGGGAGTGCCAGGCTGGCTCTTGGGCCCCCACTAGGCTGTTTGGCAGGAGCTAAGTAAAAGGCTGCCCCAGGGGAGGGAGCAGGCGGCCCAGCCTGGGGCTGCAGGGACGTGCTGGGGGATGGCTAATGGCTCCCCTCCCTCTACCCTGCCCATCGCCAGCCACGAGGGTCGTCCCCTGCTGCAACGCACCAAAACACAGGCTTCCCAAAAGAAGGTGCCCCCTGAGCCAGCAGCAGGAGTTGGTTTTTATCTTTGGGCTTGGGCAACCTCAGCCTGCACGTGAGAAGCTTTTGTTGCTGGTTCAAATCCTGCTCGAGGGCTGAAATCAGGTCCCAATCTAACGGTGCCCCTGTGTGCAGCGAGCGCGCAGGGTCTCAGCCTATTTGGGGTGGGGAGGCAGAGCCCGCGGCTCGAAGCTCAGTGCGACCTGGCTGTTAACCTGCCCTAGGAGGCCGTGGCATGGGCAAGGCCAGGTGGAGCCTAGCAGCTGAGCCCTGCGGAAGGGGCCAGGTGTGATGGGTGCTGGGGCCGTTGTGGTCCCGGCTGCACCCGCTCTGGGCATACCCAGGCCTCTGCCCGGGGCCGGGAGGTGGCACCGTCCAGGCGGCAGAGTGCAGGTAGGTGCCATAGTGGGCTGCCCAACCCTCTCCAGCAGGCGCAGGGACAAGCCACCCCGCTCAGGGCCATGCCACCCCCTTCTCAGGTGTCCTGGGCAGAAACCAGGAGGAACAGCTGCTCAGTGACCTAATGGCCGACTACGACCGGAGCCTGCGCCCGGCCCGGCGGGAGGAAGACATCATCGACGTCAGCCTCAAGCTCACGCTCACCAACCTCATCTCCCTGGTACGCGGAGCTGCCCCTGCCCCTTCCCACCGCACCGGGGTGTCCATGGCGGCACCAGGCCACGGGCTTGGGCCTAGCCTCTCTCCTGGCTTTGCCCCTTCTGGCTGGAGGATACCCCCTGGCAGCACCGCCTAGGAGCAGAGATCCCAGAGGCCACGGACATTGATGCCAGCTGCAAGCCAAGGCAGGGCACCGGCAAAGGCACCGGGCCCTGAGCAGGGACAGCCACGCCTGGCCCTTCCCCTGCCCCTGCCCCTGCCCCTGCCCCAGGACAGGGCTCCCTGCCAGGCCAGCAGCCCGTGGCATGGGCTATGGGATGCTCTGTCCCAGCTGCCTGTGGTGACAATACCTGGCAAACCTGGCAGCTCCCACGTTGGGCAGGCTGGGAGCAGGGCAGGGGCCAGTGCCCTGGACAGGTGGGGGGCAGGTGCAAAGGAAGCAGTTGCCCTGGTTGCCATTTCAGGCACTGGCCTGGCTAGGCCTGCAGTGACCGGTGGGGGCTGGGACCCTGGGACGCCATCCTGCTCCGGGCCAGGGTCCCTGTCCTAGATGGACCGTCAGTGTGGAAGACCCAGGGATTGGGGGGAACAGGGATCTGTGCTGGACCCCCACGAGGAGGGGCGGCATTGCCCTGGGCCCCCGTGCAGGCAGGGCCATGGTTGGGGGGAGCGGGGCAGGGAGGCAACGCAGCTGCAATCCCACCGTCTTGCTTTGGCTTTTCCCCGGGTTCCAGAAGGAGCGGGAGGAGATGCTCACCACCAACATCTGGATCGAGATGGTAAGGCCCCCCGCACCCGAGTCAGGCCAGCCAGCCTACAGGCACGGCCACCAGCTGGGCACAGGCCACCAGGGCACCGACCCCCCCACACTTCACCCTGGCCTGGAGGCAGAGGCCTGCACAGCCTGGAGCTGGTGCCCCTTGGGCTCTCGGACCACCAGGCACAGCCCAGCCCAGCACAGAGGGCAGCTCAGGCTACTGGGCCCATCTCCGCAGCCGCCTGCCCTCTTCCCTGGCGCGTATCCTAGAGCCGTCCTGGTGCAGCCCAGCTACCAGGCAGGGCGCACATCGGTGCCTGGGGGTCTTGCCCCCAAGGCAAGGCACCAGGTACCAGAGGGTGCACACTGGCTGACTCTACCGCCCTGCTTCCAGCAATGGCGTGATTACCGGCTGCAGTGGGACAAGGAGAAATATGACAACATCAGCCTCCTGCGGGTGCCCTCCACCATGGTGTGGCTGCCGGACATTGTCCTGGAGAACAAGTGGGTGCCCACAGGGCTCAGGCTGGCAGCGATGCCAGGCAGCACAGGGGGCAGGGGTGATGTGGGGCAGGGCGGGTAGCTCAGTCCCATCTCCAATGAGTTGCAAGGGATGGGAGGCAGCAGAATCCCTCCCAGGAGCGGGGCCAGTTCACTCTAGCAGGGAGCAAGGGTGCAGGACACCCACCCCCATCCCATCACAGCTGGGGGTGCCCAGGGCTGGTGGGACTATTTGATGTCCCCCGTTTACGCGCTGATGTCTGCTAGTCTCTGTGGGCCACCTGCGGGTGGTGGCCGGCAGTACACGTGGACTCCGCACCCCTGATGGGGGGGACCTAGCCAGTGGCCAGATGTGGGCACATCTGGAGGACCACTGGTCCCCCGGGGGCTGCTGTGAGGTCCTGGGGCAGTGCTGGGGGAGCTGCAGGCAGGGAGGGACAGTCCGGTCTGACCCCAGCCCTGCCCTGCAGCATCGACGGGACGTTCGAGATCACACTCTACACCAACGTGCTGCTAGGGCCCGACGGCAGCATCCAGTGGCTGCCGCCCGCCATCTACCGCAGCTCCTGCTCCATCTTCGTCACCTACTTCCCCTTCGACTGGCAGAACTGCTCCCTGGTGTTTCAGTGAGTGCGGGGGGGGGGGGGCAACGCTGCACCTTGGACCCA
>NW_017728995.1:29905090-29918837 GCF_001723915.1 Gavialis gangeticus | reverse complement strand
CCGCCCGCCATCTACCGCAGCTCCTGCTCCATCTTCGTCACCTACTTCCCCTTCGACTGGCAGAACTGCTCCCTGGTGTTTCAGTGAGTGCGGGGGGGGGGGGCAACGCTGCACCTTGGACCCAGAGGGACAGGGCAAGGTGCACCTGGATTCACGCCCCCTCGAGATGCAACACGGAGCAGCCTGCATCTGTTCAACCTGCCCTCCCCACCTCCCTGTTAGGCTGTCAGTGGCAGCCACCTTGCACGAGCCCTGGAGGCCTCTGAGCCGGGATCAGACGTGACCAAGTCCAAGAAGTTGCAGGACCGTGTCTACATCAGGGAGACGCTGCCATCACAGATGCTGGGGCCGCAGAGCCCCCGGTGGAGACATGGGGCGGTCCGAACACACCCAGCCCCGAGGGTTGCTGGCACGGCAACACTGGTTAAGGGGCACGACTGCCCACCCCCGCGCTGGCATTGCTCTGCCGGCAGGACGCTACAGCGTTAGCACAGCAGGCACGGGTACCCCCCGTCTCAGAGACAGTCAGAGCACCGGGGGTCTGGGCTGCCAAGGCAGGGGGGCGAGGGGAGGCATCTGTGCAGCAGGATGGGCCCAGAGAGGCTTTGCCGTTTGCCTGCTCTTCCCAGCAAGCCCTCGTTCTCAGATGGGGGGCTGACCCAGGTGGTACATCCCGGGGCCAGTGACAAAGGGGCCCCCCCTCTCCCACAGCCTGCCGGCACCCCACCCAAAGTTGGCGGGAGGGAGATCCCATCAAGAGCCAGCACAGTCGGCTCCCTCTGCCTGACAGCGCACCCCAGAGCTGGGCCAGGCATGGGGAGGCAGACCCCCTGGGGGGCCCTGCCCTCCCCCAAGTCCATGATGGAGATGAAGCTGCTCAGGCGCTGCTGCCCGGGGCCTGGCAGACCTGCAGCACAGCTCTGCCCTGCCCGCCTGCGCTGCTGATGCCCTGCCCACTCCCCGCACCCCACACAGGTCCCAGACCTACAGCGCCAAGGAGATCAACCTGCTGCTGACGGTTGAAGGTGGGAAGACCCTCGAGTGGATCACGATTGATACCGAGGCCTTCACAGGTGCCACCCCCCTCCCCCCGGGTCCCAGACCCCCAGCAAGACCCAGCCTGGCCCAAGCCTCCATCTGACGCCCATGCAGCCCAGCCAGCCAAACCCGCGGGGGCAGGCCAAGTCGGTTTTAAGCCAAGTGGCTTAAACCTGAGGCAGGACTGGCTCGGATGGGGACCGGCAGCCCCGAAACCCCCTGCCTCGCTCCCATCCACTACCATGGAGGCTCGCAGCTCTGAGCAGCACCAGTACTTTGTGGGTAGGGACAGGGACCTGGAATGGGGCAGCCTTCGTGTCACGCATGGGTCTCATGCCCTCCCCGGGGAAACCGTGGCTCAGTCACTCACCCTGAGGAAGGAAATCAGTCTTGGACATGAGCTCCCTCCCTGCCATGCTCCAGCCCCCAGGTTAAGTGCAGTGCCCAGGGCAGAGGCAGCACCGAGCTAGTCCAGACCTTCTCCAGACAGCAGCCCCCCACCACTAAACCAGGGCCCCCAGAAGCAGCTCTATCCTGAGATTGAAGCAGCCAGGGCCCCAGGCCAAAAGAGCTGTACGGGGTCCCGCAGCCAGACAACGCCAGGGTATTTATGCACGCAGAGGC
This sequence comes from Gavialis gangeticus, assembly GCF_001723915.1. Classification (NCBI taxonomy): domain Eukaryota; kingdom Metazoa; phylum Chordata; order Crocodylia; family Gavialidae; genus Gavialis; species Gavialis gangeticus. Next base: position 29,917,175 of record NW_017728995.1, on the reverse strand, counting down.
CTCCTAACTCCTGAGTTCAGCTCTGCCCCCAACTACAGCCCCCAGTGCAGAGGGGGGGCAGCCCTGTCCCCAGGTGCTGGAGCTTGGACGTGCATGGTCGGGGCTGCCTGGGTTTCCAGGCTCACTGGGCAGGCACTGAACATGGCTCGTGGGCCTGCCCCCGCCTCCCAGCTGCACGTGCCCCCCCCGCCCGCCTGCCCGCCCGAGTTATTAGCCGTTCTCGCCGTTCCACGGGCATTCGAGGCATTTGTCAAGCAGCGAGAGGCGAGATTTGTTTTTCTAGCCCCCGTTTTCAGTCTCCCTGCCTTTAAATTGCTCCTAAAGCAAACAGTTACCGGGCGCTGATGGATTGGGGGAATGCAGCTGTCACGGGCAGGCGATGACGTTTTCCATCACATTTTAATTGCATATTGAAGGAACAAAATGCTTCTCGGGCCGCCAGATTTATTTTTTCATTACCAGGCCGAGCCCAAGCTCGAGACGGAGAAAATCCATCGCTCCCGCAGTCGACAGGGAAACAACGAGACTTAATAAGGAGTCACGCTCGGCTCACCCCTCCAGCAGGATGTAGTGGGGGTGGGCGGGGGGGATGCCCGACACCGTGCAGGCTCGAGCCCTGGGATGCTGGGCTTGCCCGAGACGACCGCTCCAAACGTGCCCAAGGCTGCGTGTGCCAGAGGCTGCACACTCCTGCATGTTGTGGGGAGAGCGGCAGGTCCTCGTCTGCCTCCATGGGACTTCTCCTAGTTTGAAGCCCCCTCGCCAGGGCCAAGACCCTCGCCCAGGGTGTTCTGGCTGCCCTGGTCTTTACGGAGCCTCTTCCCAGGGTCTGTTCCCCTGGGGGCACCACCCAGCGAAGGGCAAGACATGCTCAGCTGATCCTTGGCACTCACTAGGTTGTGCCCGGGCAGGACCCCTGGCTGGGGCCAGGACCAGGACCAGGACCAGGCTCTGACCCAACACCTGCACCGATGCCGAAAGGGGGCTCCCTGGTGACCCCATCCAGAGGAAAGCAATCTTGACTCCTTAGACAAGGGAGGGCGTGGGGGGCAGAGCGGATGGTCTCTGTTCTCACGGCCTCCCCTCCCAACAGAGAACGGGGAGTGGGTGATCAAGCACCGGCCGGCCAAGAAGCTGGTGAATGCGGGGCACTTCACCCCCGATGATGTGGGCTACCAGCAAGTCGTCTTCTACCTCATCATCCAGCGCAAGCCGCTCTTCTACATCATCAACGTCATCGTGCCCTGCGTGCTCCTCTCCTTCGTGGCCGTGCTCGTCTACTTTCTGCCCGCCAAGGGTAACGCTGTGGGACCGCGTGTGCCATAGGCGTGAAGGGGGCAGGCCGTGTGGCTGGGCAGAGGGAGGGAAGTGGGGGACGGCCACCGCTGGGAGACTGGCACCTTGGCCCACTGCCACGTCACTTCCCCGTCACACGGGCTTGGGGACATCGAAGCCAGTCCTGTGGGAGCAGGCACCTCCCAGCTGCCGTGTCAGTCCCTAGGGCTTGGTGGGATCTGTCTGCACAGCCTCCCACTGCCGGTCCCAGGCCCAGCGGCTTCGCCGCGATACAGCGGACATCAAATAGTCCCATTGGTGTCTGGGGCATGCCTAGGCAGAGCTAGGCCCTGTCCGGGTGCCCTGGGACCTCATCTCATGCATCACTCTCCACAACCTGGCAGCGGGTGGGCAGAAGTGCACCGTCTCCATCAACGTCCTCCTGGCCCAGACCGTCTTCCTCTTCCTCATTGCTCAGAAAGTCCCCGAGACCTCCCAGGCAGTGCCGCTCATTGGGAAGTAAGTGCCTCCTCCCCTAGACCTGAGCCATGGGACAGCTGGCCAAGCTGCCAGGCTCCCCTTGCTCCAGCCCAGGCTGCTGGCCATAGCAAAGGGGGCAGAAGAAACAGTGCCCCAAAGGCTGACAGCTGGTAGATAGCGCAGTCCTGCTCCCAGGGGAAGGGCTGGCCGCAGTGTGGGGGGATTGTGGATGGGCTGGGGGCCTGTCACCCTCTGTGTCAGGCATGGCAGGAAGGCAAGGGAGTCTTAGAGGCCAGGGGCTCCCTGGTCAGGCAGCTCCTAATCCTTCTGCGTCTTTCTGGCTCAAAGAAGGGGTAGATGAGCAGCTTCTCCCTCCCACTTAGCCCCCACTGCTCTCTTGCCTCCTGGGCTGAGATAGCTGCTGCAAGTGAGGGGGTCTGGGGACCAGCTCCCAAGGTGCCCCCACCCCATTCCCAGGTACTTGACGTTTCTCATGGTGGTGACGGTCATCATTGTGGCCAACGCAGTCATCGTGCTCAATGTCTCTCTGAGGACCCCCAACACACACTCCATGTCCACGAAGGTCCGTCAGGTAGGAGGGGCAGGGCAGAGCGGGACATCCTTGCCCGGCAGCGGTGGTGCATTCACCTTCGGCACGGGGCTGTGGTGCATCTACCATGGAAATACCACCACTTTGTAAGGCACGTGGAAACCAAGACACTCTGCACCCCCAAGTGGCACTTGCCCTCCGTCCGGGGGTGCAGCTGAGTGGAAGTGGTGGGGGAGGTTACAGTCACGGGCCTGATCCTGCTCTCACAAGCACCAATGGGAGCCCCAGGCCTGGCCCCTTGCCCCGGGCTTGGCACGGGCATGACGCTGCTGGTCGCCGCTGCGTCCCCAGCTCTTCCTGCGGCAGCTGCCACGGCTCCTGCGGATGCACATGCGGCGGGATGAGGCGGGGGGTGCGCCCCCCGTGACGCGGCGCCGGAGCTCGCTGGGGCTGATCGTGAAGGCGGACGAGTACGTGCTGTGGAAGGCCCGGACCGAGCTCCTCTTTGAGAAGCAGAAGGAGAGGGACGGGCTGATGAAGGCCGTTCTGGAGAAGATCGGTGAGCAAACCTGGGGCAGGTGCCTAGGTCATACGAGCCCCATCCAAAGCACATGATCGTGTCCCAGCAGCAGAGAGGGGCTCCCTGCAGCCGCCCAGGCAGGTCCTGCTCAGGGAAGGCGCAGAGTCCAGGGCTCACAGGCCTGTCCCCAGCCCCACGGTCCCTGTTCACATCCGCAGCCATCCCCACACTGGGGGAAGGGGGGTCTTCCCCCTCCCCTATCCCAGTGTCACCATGCAGGAGCCAGGGAACCGTGGATGCCAAACAAGGTTCAGGCCCTAGTTCACGTCCATGGTTCCCCCCTTTCTCACGATGTGTAACTGGCCAGCTCCAGGCGCACGCTTCCAGATTGGATTGACACTTCTCCGGATGCGAGAGGATCCCGGTCCAGAATGGGGGGCGGGGTTCCCAGCAGGGATGTTGCAGTGGGGCCCCGTTGGCACCGAGCCCCGTGGGTCAGGGCTGGGCCATCTGGACCTCAGGGCAGCGCCCAGCTCAGCCCCCAACCATCACTTTGCTAAGGGCCAGCCACATCAGGCTGAGGCTTTCCCACGCCTCCTGCCACCTGGAGCTGCCCCCTCTCCTCCTCTTCCTCGTCTCCAGGGAGAGGGCTGGAGAGTGGCTGCACCCAGGATCTCTGCAGCAGCCTGGTGCAGGCCGGTCCCGAGATCCGGGCCTGCGTGGATGCCTGCAACCACATCACCAAGACCATCCAGGAGCAGAACGAGTTTGACAGCGTGAGTCTGTCCCCAGGAGGGGGACGCTCCTGCGGGCTGAGGGGGCATGTCAGGGGAGCCCAGCGGGGCTCTGCAAGCATCAGAGTCCAAAACGAGCAGGAGGGGGAGGGAGAGAAGCTGGGAAGGGGCTCTGGCAGCAAAAGGAGACAGGAGTCTCTTGGGGTCTGCTTACACCGTGGCAGCCGTCTCGGCCAAGGCGTCCCCAAGCCCAGCCCAGGCACCCCTGCCCCCACCCAAAGTCCGAGTGCTTGTGAGCAGATGAGAGCAGCCTCAGTGCTGCCTTTCCCAGTCTGGGGCATGGGGAAAGGCAGCCCGGGCTGTCCTGCATAGGACGTGCTTGTGCAGATACAGCTGTGACTCCAGAAAGGGTTGGAGAGTAAAGCACATGGAGGGCAGGGGCTCAGTCTGGAGAGGAGAAGAGGGGTGCAACAGCACTTGTGAGGATGGATGAAGAGAAACACTGCTCTCTCCACCGCACAGGGCAGGACCCATGTCTAGGGGCTTAAACTACAGCATGAGAGACTTGGATCAAATGTCAGGGAACCTGCTGGGCAGCAGGGCATTGGCATCAGCTGCCCAGGGGGGTTGCAGGGTCAGGAACAGCTGGGCCTGAAAGACTTCAGGGGGTTGAGTTGGGGTCCTTGGGCTGGCAGGGAGTTGTGGGGGCTTTCAGGTTAAGCAAGGTCCCCATCCAGGATGCCCAGAGCCAGGGGGAGCATTTGCCCACAGCAGACCTGGACCTGGACCTTCTTCGGTACCTTTTGCTGCAGGAGAATGAAGAGTGGATCCTGGTGGGGAGGGTGATCGACCGCGTCTGCTTCCTGGTCATGGCTTCCCTCTTCGCGTGCAGCACCATCGGCATCTTCCTGATGGCCCATTTCAACCAGGCTCCCGCACAGCCCTTCCCGGGCGACCCCAAGAAATACCTGCCGGAGTGATCCTAGGACAGATGCTGCTGGGACTCGCGCTGGCTGCGGGAGGCCAAACCCTCCCTCCCAGGCAGGAAGCCCCTGGCTGAGCTGTTGTCACCCCAGGGTCTCTTCATCCGAGGGCTTCTGGTCCACATCGGGTTTGCTGCTGCCATCCCACCCTGCTGAGATGCCTCCAGGGCGTAGATGACCAGACCCAGCAGCCAGGCCTGCTCTTGGGGGCCACGGACAGGGACAGTGTCATTGCAGCCAGAAGGAGATGGCAACTGGATTGGAGGAGCCAGCCACAGCCTCCAGCTGCCATCCCTGGCTCCCCCATGCATGAGCAAAGGACACTGAACCGAAGGGCCTCGTGGCGGGTGGCAGGGCTGCTGGGCAAGGAGCCTGACACACCACTGAATACCCACGTCTTGGGGGACGGGCTAGTGCCATCCCAGCTGGGGAGAGGACAGGGCACAGCAGGCGCCGGTGCGAGCTCAGGGTGACAAGGCATGCGAGTAAACCCCATGCAGCTCTCACACCTTCATACTGATTTTCTGGCAGCAGGGGCGAGTGCACGGGGAACAGAAAATGGGGCGAGAAGAGCAGGCACCCATTAGGATTTCAGGCCCCAGGCACCAGAGCATGGGGGGTAATTGCTGCTCAGAAGAGCTGGCTGCAGATCTCTTCCCTCTGCCCAGAGCTAGGGAGAGACCTGGCAGCAGTCCCTGCTGCAGAGCCCGTGGCGGACTCCAGCTACTGCTAACGGGGCACTGGTGGTGCCCACAGAGTTCACCTGCAACCCTTCCAAATGGCAGCCCGCAACCTGGTGCCCCAGCCCCACGCAGAGCTCCCGGCTGCCCACGCTACTGCCAGTCAGACCCCCCGTGCACTGCATCTGCAGGCCCACCCTGGGGACTGCACGCTCAGGCCCCAGCGTGCACTGGCTGCTGTGCACACATTGGGATCACGTACACGAGGCCACCGGCACCAGCTCCTTCAATCCCCAGCAATGGCTGCACTGAGCCGACTCAGATCATCCTTCCCAAGCCATCCCCACTACCCAGGCACCAGCCTACGCTGCGGTCATGCCCGAGCCTGCTCTGCTTCATCCCAGACCCAGTGGCCAAGACTCTGCTCCCCTCCTGTTGCTACACACACATATATGCACATGCACAGGGGGATGGAAAGATGAGCAAGGCATGAGCCTGGACGGTCACAGCTTTCCTGTTCCCCCTGCTGCAACCACCTCATCCCTGGAGTGAGGCCATGCTTGTTGGCAGAGCCAGGAGCCTCTGCCCATGGCTCCCTTTGCCAAGCAGCCAGGAGCGCCCCAGCGGCCTGGGGCAAGGCTGCGCTGGGGCGGCTGGAATAGCAGCAGAGGGATGGAGATAAAGCCCTGCTCTAATCCCCACTGATCCAAGAGGTGGAGACGGGCTCCAGCCTCGGCTCCTAGGAAGGAGCGCGGGGGCCACGCTCACGCTGCAACGCAAGGGGAGAAGGACGGGGCTGGGGCTGCAGACTGCATAGATGATGTGCCCCAAGGGGGTTTCAGCCCAGTGCAGAGACAGGAGGAGGGGAAATGCCGCGGGGCACAAGCCCTCCCTTCCCCTCTCCAATCTGCTGCCTCTGGATCCCAAAAGCAAGCGCTTGACCCCTGCCCCAGCCCCTGCCATGGCAACCGCCATGCATGCCGCTGGAATCAGCTGCGCAAATACCCCAGAGGGGCCGGCAGGCAGGAACTGCCCGGCCAGCTGCTGTTCGATTCACCTCCGGCCCCGGTGCCCAGCCTCAAGCCAGACCCGCCGAGGAGGGGGCAGCTGGGCTGCCAGCAGAGCCAGGCCGGATCCTGAGCAGTTACCATGGCGAGGGGGTGATGGAGCCATTGGGACTTAGTCCTTGGGCTTGAGCCGATGCAGCTCAGCTGTGGGGTCTCTGGCACCTGGTCACCCTGCCAGCAACATGACGGCTGGGCTCTGGGCTGGGTGGTGCAAGACGTGGAAGGGGTGACGGGCCACGTAGCTGCACCGTAGCCAGCATCCACCTGTGCCCAGGGCTCCCCCCAGATCAGCGCCGTCCACCCCGCAGGACTGCGCCTGCCTCTGGGAGCTCTTCCCGTCCAGTCTGCTGTCGGGGGAACAGCTTGCCCTTGCATTCCCCCAGCACCATTGTCTTGAGAGCCGGGCGGTTGGGATGGAAACGTGCGGACAAGGAGGGGAGTGGGGCTGGGAGGGGAGGCCGGAGGCGGCTGCAGGCAGAGCAGAGAGCCGGTGCTGGGACTTGCTCGGTTTGCAGCTGTGCAGGTGCAGCTCGGCACATCAGCCCCCGCGTCCCTTCCTGCTTGGGCGGGAGGCACGGCAGGAATCGGTCTGCCCGCTTACACGGATGTCGGCGCTCTGCTCCCAGCCTTCCCCCTTTGGGCATCTGACACGAGAGAAGCACATTGAAGTACTTGCCCAGCCCCGGGGCCACGAGGCAGGCTCTGGGGAGCTCTGGGATGGGAGGACGACCTCGGCTACTGGGACTCAAGACCCCAAGAGGAGCCTGGAGCCAGCTCAGCATGGCCTGCCCTGTGCCGAGGGCCCCAGCCAGGGCCGAGAGAGGCAGATCTATCCTGGAGGGCAGACAGGCTCAGAGTCCCCCCTGTCCGCATCGGGCTGGAGGCCGAGCCCAGTCCAGAGCCTGAGGCTGGTGGAAGAGGAGGATGGCGGCGAGGCGTTCCCGGAGCTGCGGCTGCTGGCAGGTGTCACCCAGCTGCATGTCACTGTTCAGGCTGGGCAGCGTGGTAAGGCCCAGAGCCAGGGCAGGAGGGTGTGGGGGTGCCTTGGGTACTGGCAAGGGGGGACAGAGCCTTTCACCTCAGGGGGGCCCTCAGCCACCTCTGGTGTGACTGGATTGAGGCCCCCACATTAGCACTTGGGGCTTCAGGCAGCACCAACCAGTCTCATCAGCAGCTGAGGAGGGGGCTGCACTGACAGCCAAGGTCTAATGGGTGGCAGCTGGGGGGACCTTCCCTTGCCTGGGCATTCAGGGCTTCCTCCCTGCCCCATCTACCCCCATCCGGTGCAGCTGGCAGCCCCCCTCCCAGGGCAGGCGTGAGCTGTGCAGGGCAGGTTGGCCCTACACAAAGCCTTGCAAGTTGATGCCCCAGCCCACCTGGCATCCTTGGACCCGGTCCCCTGCTCTGTCTCTGGGGTTTTGCATTCAGGACTTCCTCCAACGCCGCTCCACAGAGGTCAGTGGGCTTGGCGGGGCCAAGCCCCCGGATCAGGCAGCGGAGCAAAGCAGGCAACAGCAAGGGAGACCACAGGTGGGACAGCAGGGCCTGGTGGGGTCCTCACAGGGCTGTATTTAGGACAAGGGGAGAAGAGCGTATGGTCACATCGCCTGCTCCGAGCAGCAATAGTGAGACTGAGTATGAGATGCTCCGGGCAGGCACGGCTGCGGGGAATCCCCCAGGAGCAGGGCAGCCCATAGGGGTACGGATCAGCAAAGCCCCCGGCCGACAGAACCAGGCCCCTGCAAGATGTGCACCCCAGGAGCCCACGAGGCTGTGCAGCCTGGCCCCTCTGCCCCCAAGCTCATCACACACGGGATAGGTAGCATGAAGCAGCCGACACAGCATCACGGGACACGAGCAGGAGAGATGGTGTCACGGGGCCAGGCCCTGCCCCGAGACTCCCAGATCTGCGCCCCATGCTATGGAGGAAGGCCAAGGTCCTCAACAGCCCAGCTGGCTGGGCACAGCATGCAGACCTGCAGCTCTGGTACCCCCACCCCAGCCCCCACAGCCTGGGCTATGCCCTCCCCTTCCCCCCGTGCACCCACCCCCAGATGGGCGCCCCATGGCAGTGCCAGCTGAGCAGTCCAGTGGAGCACCCCAGCAGCTGGCCCTGGCAGAGGGGGGATGCATGAGCGTTGCGAGGCACCTGCCTGGCACAGACGGCACGGCTGGGACTCTTGCAGGGCTGCTCGGGGACCCGAGGAGATCCTACACCGTGGGCTCGGCGCAGGCCAAGGAGCTGCTGGTGGCTACTGAAGGTAACGGGCTGCTGTGGCAGCGAGGGGTCTGTGGTCACCTGCCACAGAGGGTGGGGCATGGGGGACAGCCCTGGGTCCCACCCCCAAATCAGAGGTGTCCCCCCACTGCCCCATCCCCTCCCAGCAGCACCAGGCCTGGATCCAACCCCAGCAGGGAGACCCCCCCACCCCACTCCTGTCCCATGCCCTGTGCCCAGGGGTCCTGCAGCTGGGTGAGGGGCTGGCAAGCGCGGTGGGCAGGGAGGGCAGCTGGGCTGAGCTCACAATGCCCCTCAGTAGCACGGACCCCAGTGGGGGGGAACGGGGTGCCCAGCACCACCCCCATTGCAGCAGCAGGGAAGTGCTCCCCCCCACCCATCCCAGGGACATTGCTCAGGCCTGCCCCCTCCTCTGCTCCGTGCCTGCCCCAGAGGCCGACCGCCTGTGCCTGCTGCTGTGCGGCCCTGCCCGCGCTACCTCCATCCGGCTCCAGGACCCACAAGGCTGCGACATCCTGCGCTTCCACCGGCCCTACTGGGTGGGCGCCTGCTGCCTCGGCGCTTGCTGGGCAGAGATGAGAGTATTCAGCGCCAGCAACCAGCTTGTGGGCAGCGTGCGGCAGAGGTGAGAGCACCGTGGGGCTGGGACAGGGGCCTGGGCATGGGCACCACTTCCCTCTGCAGCACCAGGGAGGTAGCCCAATGGACCAGGGATCAAGGCAGCTGCCCACAACCTAACCCCTGGCTGCCAGCTGCCCCCACCCATCTCGGTGTCCTGCCCAGCCCAGCCAGCTGCCGGGCCTGACCCTGCCGTGCTCCACGTCTAGGTGGAGCGCCCTGTCCCACCGCTGGGAAGTGTGCGACGCCCGCGGGACGGGCACCATGAGCATCCAGGGCTCCTGTGCTGCCAGCCGCTGCTCCACCGAGCAGGAGTTCGAGGTGAGGAGGCAGGGGCTGTTCGGGGAGGCCTGGACAGGCCCCAGCAGGAGAAGGGAGGAGGGGCTGGGACTGGTCTGCACTGGATTTGTGGGGAGCAATGCAAGCTGTGGCCCCGGGTCCCTTGGCAAACCCTCCTGCTGGGAGCCAGCACTGGAGCTGCTGCTCTGCCTGGCCATCCGGATGAGCCTAGCACTGGGTGCTGGGTCTAGCAGCCTCTGGGCCCCTCTCAGCCTTGGCTTGCTGGTAGCCACACCCGGTGGCTCTGAGTCACTGGCCTTTACTTGCCTGCCCAGGTCACCTCCCACGTGGGCAGCCCCTTGGCCGTCATCTGGAAGCGGTGGCCGGGCTTCAGTGAGGATTGCAACCGGGACCACGAGTTCTTCGGGGTGGACAGTAAGTAGGAGGCACCCCCGAGGTGGCATGGGTCCCCCAAGGTGGGTGGGTTGACAGGGCTTGGGGTGGGCACTGCACCTGCCCCCTCATCCCTAGGGGAGGTTGTGGCTTGATTTCCCCTCCCCTTGATTTCTTCACTGGTCAGAAGTCCACCAGAGCCCGACAGCACCTCAGCTCCCAGGCCAGCAATGTCTGGCGTGGCCCAAGTAACCAGGTCCCGCTTGCGGTGGGGTAGCCTGAGAGCAGCCCTCAGGGCAAGTCCAGTGAGTGGCTCAGGCTTGAGCCACTGCTGACCCATTCTGCTGTCATGCCCTTCCCAGCCCTCGCCCAAAGCCCCCGAGCTCGGCCAAGCCCTGGCCCTAATCGCGAGGTGCCCCAGCCAGGGGCTATGGCCTCACGCAGCTCTCCACCAGGAGCAGTCCTGGGCCGATCCGGATACTCTTACCCTCTTTCTGAGTCCAAGTGACCAGAAAGGCCCTGGACATGGCTGTGGGGAGGGTGGGAAAGGGATGGCTGCTGTAGGGCAGGGCTGGGGTTGCTGGTGCTGCTGATTGATGGGGACATGCCCTCTCTCTCCCCCTCTCAGTTTCAGCGCCCGTGGGAGCCGAGGATGGAGCCCTCCTTCTGGCTGCAGCCTTCCTGCTGGTGAGTGATGGGGGCACGAGGGCTTGCCCTGCCATAGCCCCGGGTTACAGGCTGGCAGCCCAACCGACAGCTGGCATGTCGCAGCATCCCCGGGGCAGATGCTGCTCCTCTCCCCTTGCACTGGACAGGTAATGGGAGTGGGGAAGGATGCGGCCTCGTCCACTCCAGGCCAGCTGCTCCAGGCTCAGCTCAGCTCTGGGCCAGGACGGCCTCAGTGGCCTAGCAAGCTGAATGCCTTGATGTGCCTGCCCACTGCCCGCCAGTGCCAGTCCACGCAAGTCAAGGCCATTCAGCCACCCTCCCCTCCCACAACATCCTCCCCACACTGGCAGGACACCTGGCAGGATCTGACTGCTAGTAACCACCAGGAGCCCCTTAGCCCTGGCAGTGCTGCTGTCCCCTCCCCATGTTGACAAGACCTTCAGTCATTTTGCTTAGCCTGGTGCCTCCTTGCAGACATGGTGTCCCGCGCTCCCTGCTCACTAGCTGGCACACAGCAGGGCTGGCAATAGCCCCTGGGGTGTTGCGTCTGGATGGGGAAATGTGGTCTTTGGCCTCCCCTGTGGCCCACTCACAGCTGCAAAGCTCAGCCCACTGGTGTGTGAACGGGCCAGGCAGTCTGTCCAGCGGGGCGGGCAGTGTGGTGCACGCGGTCACCAGGGCTCTGGCCAGTTCCAGGGCTCTGCAAAGGTCCCATCCATCGCTTTTCCCCAGCCCCTCCCAGAGTGAGGAAAGGAGCCGGAACTGGCCCTGCACGAGGTTTGTAAGCTGTCCTTTAAAGCCCCAAAGGACTGCCAGTTACCACCTGGCTGCCCATGATCCCTATCCAGCCAGGGTTGGGAAAGTATGGCCTGTGCCCGCCTGCCCCATCTTTAAGGGCAAACAGTGGAGATAAAGCCTTCCTACTGTGCCACGCTCCGTCCTGGCCCCAGTGGAGATGCTCAGACCAGCATGGGGCAGAGCATCTGGGACCCAGCCCCTGCAATCCCTTGCTGTATGCCAGTCCCACTGCAACCACTGGGTACTTGGGCTGCTGGGCTGGCACCCTATCTTGTGTCCCCGCACCCCAGCTCCAAATCAGGGGGAGAGTGGGGTCCAGGCATCACCCCCTCAGCCTTGGCACAGCCCCTGGACACGTGCTCCTCCATGAAGAGCTGACCCCCCCCTCATCTCTCGCTTCCTCTGCTCCCAGAACTTCATGTTCTTCGAGATGAGCTGAGGAGGGACCCGCCAGGGACACCCGCACCAGTGCCACCGCTCTCCGAGCTGCCCAGAGCCCAGACACCACCACCTTGCAAGTCCACAGCCTGCAGGACCTTCAGTGCCCAGACAGCAGGCAGAGGAAGCCCCCCATGGCCATGTACCCCATCATCCCATGCTGAACTCTGGGGGACCTGGTGCGGATGCAATAAAGGCACCCACAACACAGGAGCAGAAGAGAGTCAAACCCAGCAAGGCTGTTGGGCTGGCTATTAAGAATTATACTGGGTGTCCCAGAAACACAGGGGCGCGGGATGCAGTCTGGCCGGGAGTCAGAGTGGTGCAGAGCACCTTGCAGTATTAGCGCTTAGTACATTAGT
>NW_017728995.1:29885915-29900090 GCF_001723915.1 Gavialis gangeticus | reverse complement strand
GGTGGAGGCCTCATCCCGTTGTCCCACCGGTGCTTGGTCCGGTCCTGCACGGGGCTGTCCAGGACTTGCATGCCACCAGCAGGGGAAGCAGTAGCCAGGTGAGACAGACATACCCAGGCCACCGCGCCAGAGTCCAGCCACACACACAGGCAAGCCAGGTATGGGCATCTCACATAGATACATAAGGCAGCTCATCCATCAGCCACAGCTGAGTCCCACTGGTCACCACCCTCCCCACTGCCAGTCAAGGCCAAGGCACCAGGAGGGGCTGCCTCTCAAGGTGGGCATCCTACCTACCTGGGCCCAGCCCCAAGCTGCCGGGGGGAAGGACAGATCCATACTTTTCTGCTTCCTCATCCCTCAGGGGACCCCAGCGAGTTCATTACACCACAACCATTATCATCACACCTTTTAAACCAGAACAGAGGGGAGGGGGAGGGGGAGGAGAGCCTTGCCTCAAGTCCTGCAGCAAGACCACGGCCGAGCGGGGTGCCCCTCTCTTGGGAGGTGCCTTGTTGGGCCACGCTGCTCTTTCACTGGGGCAAACTCAGCAGAGGCCAGCACAGAGCTCAAGGGCTGTTAGACCACAGGGTCCCCAAACCAGCATCCCACTATGGCCCCAGGCCCTTACCTGCTGGCTTAGGAAGTAGGGTCTTGCAGCAACCTACCCACTCCTTCCCCTGCCTCACCTGGGGCATGGGCATTTAAGGCAGACTTTTTTTTTTCAATCTAGAGAGGAAATGACAAATCCCCCCTTTAAGAAAGGGAACTCTGGGTAAGCAATCCGGCTGATAAAGGGGCAGCTGCCCTCCAGCTGGGCTCATATTGGCAGGCTGGGTTTGGCTTGTTATTGGCAGTTAATCACCCCCCTTTCATTAAGGGGAGAAAACTGGGTTTTCTATGAGAGACTTCAAAGCCTCAGGTGGCTTGACACGAGCTTCTCTGCTGCCCTGCTCTCCTTGCCCTGTGATCTGGGGCTTGTGCTTATTCACCCCCCTTCCTAGGCAGGGGTGCCAGGGGCTAGGGGTGGTGATCGTGAATACCTAAAATCCTAAGACCCTGTCTCCGGCTCTGTCTTGATTTATTGCTCTGCCTCTGGGATCAGGGCAGCTCAGATGGATGCTCTTTCTCGGCTGCCAGCAGCACCCCCAGTTCCCTGGGCTGCAGTGTCTCTGCATTGTTTTCTCCCCCACAACCTCATCAACAAGCAGAAGCAGATAAAATGCAGCTCATAATCGGTTTCATTACCGCAAAGCTCTATATTAGCTGGCTGGAAAGCTGGGTTCTTCCTGGAGCCAGCGCACAGTGCGGTCTGTCCATAAGGCCGTCGAGCTGGCTATTCTCCGCATGTTAAATATAGCTCCGAAAAACCCAACAGGCCCCACACAGTGTCCGGCTGGCTGTTCTCGGCAATTTACAACTGATCCTTAATGCAGAGGTTCAGCAGAGCCCTGCCTGGATACGATCACCTCCCTGCTGTGCAGCCACGGAGAGCCCCCCTTCCCGAGTCCCGGGGGAAAGCTGGCAGGGCTGGGGGCACTGCGAAATCACTCCAGTGTCCTCTCAGAGGCTAGGTCACACTTCTGGCTTTCACCAAAGCTTCCCCAGGCCGGCTGTGCTTCCTGTGATGGTTTGGCCCCCTCTTACTACTGCGCAGGTTAATGACTCCAGTGGGGCTTGGCTGCTGGAGGAATTGCTGGTCACAGCAGGTAGCTAGGGCCAGGGCTAGGGAAAGCCCGGGTGTCAGGGTGGAGTTCTTGAGCTGGACCGTGTTATAAAACAGGGGCCCCAAGTGGGCCCGTGGCAAATAGCCTTGGTAGGGAGGTGCGTGGCTGCATTTCTTACCACCTGCAACATGTAGGAGGTAAGGGGCTCAGGGGGGCATATTCATACGAGACTGACCTGCCAGTGCCACAGCCCCTGGACCACCAGTCCTCTCCATTCCTTCCTCCTCACAGGCGATTTAGATTCATAACCTGATTTATCGCATCTGCTGCCACCACTGTGGCCCAGCTGCCACCGCCGCCGTGGCTCTCCTTTGAAACTGCTTTCCAGAGCATGCGAACAAAGGCAGGCGCAGGTTTGCTAATGGGCAGAGAGGCTGGCATAGCTATGCCAGCCTGCACAGAGCTCCAAAATAGCCCCAGCTTGGGGGCCTTCCAGGCACGCTGCAGAAGACACCTGTTCAATGGGGTGCTTGGAGGGAACGCTGCCTGGCACAATGAGGGGCTGGCAAGGAGCCGGTGTGTCAGTGCCTGGCACAGCTCCTGCCTGTGCAACCCTGCTGCAGGGAGTGCATTAGGGAGCCTGCATAGACCAGCACTAGCCCAATACTGCCACAGCGCTGTTGCAGCACAAAGCTGCTCCGGTGACTCTCACCCCCATCAGCTAAACGCTGTTCATCTCCACAGCGGCACAAGGCCCAAGCACAGCGGTTGTGCCCATGGAAGGCAGTGTCGACTGCACACAGCTGTTTTTCAGCAATGCTGAGCCCTCTGCGCTCCCCCACGACTGCACCCAGCACTACAGAGGAGGGGGTATGCCGCGGGCCAGATTGCCAATAGGGCCCAAGCACCTGCTGGAGTCACTTGGGAGTAGGAGCACCTGGCCCTTCAAACTTAGAGCCAAAAAATCCCATATCAGGCACATACAGGCACCAACTGCTTGTGAAGACTGGTCTAGCCTGTCTGGGTTGCTCCAGGAGCAGCTGGCGCCTGGTCCCATGGCTGCCATCGCACGATTCTCCGAACCCAGGGAGCAAGTTTAGCAAGACTCTCCCAGTCTGAGTCACATCCTGGACTGTTCTGCTCACAGAATGGGGCTGACTGCAGCTCCCTGAGGAGACAACCTGTCCTTGAACCACCTAGAGGTGGTCGCACACTACAGAAAGCAGAGGCCCTTGCCCTGCCCTGGGTGAGGCGGTTTTCAGTAGAATCACAGAAAGTGAGGGTTAGAAGGACCTCAGGAGGTCACATCTGGTCGAAGCCCCTGCTCAAAGAACCAGCCCCAGTGAGATTATCCCAGCCAAGGCTTTGTTATCTGGGTCTTCAAAACCTTCAAGGACGGAGCTTCCACCACTCTCTGGGTAACCTGTCCCAGTGCTTTAACACCCTCCTAGTGAGAACATTTTTCCTAATATCCAACCTCAACTTCCCTTGCAGCAACTTGAGCCCATTGCTCCTTGTCCTGTCATCTGTCACCACTGAGACCAGTCCAGCTCCATCCTCTTTGCAGCCCCCCTGCAGGGAGGTGAAGGCTGCTAACAAATCCCCCCGTAGTCTTCTCTTCTCCAGGCTAAATAAGCCCAGTTCCCTCAGCCTGCCCACATAAGTCATGTACTTCAGCCCCCTCACCATTTTTGTTGCCTTCTGCTGGACTGTCTTCAATTTGTCCATGTCCTTTCTGTAGCGGGGGCCCAAAACTGAATGCAGTACTCACAGTCTGGCTTGTAAAATCATGAAAGTGAGGGGGGCAAATGAGTCTTCCTCAACATGTCTCACAGCCCTCAGCAGGTCTAGATTAGCAGCAGGTGGCAGATGCTGTAACTGCTGTTGGTAGGAGAGGTCTTGAAACCTGGAAGCAGCAGCTTTACTCATGTAAGCGATGCCACTTGCTCTCTGGCCACCCTCAGCTCCAAAAAATGAGGCACATCCTTGGTCTTGCAGGTTTTATTGGTGCAGCAAAGTGGGCTACAACACAGCAGCCCTATTGCAACTCATTTCTTACTCAGCCCCTTTGTACCAGCAACGACAGCCTGGGGCCTGGGCACTTGCCACTGTGACTATGTGTAGTCAGAGGTTAACAAAAGGGCTTTGGTATTAGATGGAACAGAATACGCAGCTGAACCACATCCACTCTCTTTAAAAACATTCAAAACGAACAAGAGGAACCAACATGTTTATAGTATCATAGTACTTAGGGTCAGAAGGGACCAAAACAGATCATCAGGTCTGACCCCCTTCCCCAGGCAGGAACAGGTGCCGGGATCATATCACTCTAGCCAAATAGCTGTCCAGTCTCCTCTTGAAGACCCAAAAAACCCAGGATGTGGGGGGCCAGCCAGAAGTCTGGGCACACACCCAGCCTTGGACTCACACCCTTTGGCCCTGGAGTCAGCACACACACCCCTAAGCCACACAGGCAGGGGCTGCGGGAACACAAACAGGGGTTGTGAGAGCATGTTATGAGAGCTTTGAATTGAAACCAACAGGGTTGGTGAAAGGAGGAAAAAAGCTGATGCTCACCAGAGCATTTTGCTGTAGATCAGTATTTAAAGAGAAGCACAGAAGGCCTGGGACACTTCCCAGTGCAACATTCATACAGGCTTGTGCTTCGTTCGGAGGGGAAAAGTGTGGAAATCCGGGAAGTAGCAAAGCTGTGCTCTGCACCACTATGGAAATGAAACCCTTCAGGGATGTACCTGCAAAGAGCCAAACACGAGGTGACTGAAAGAAGCCCACAACCAGTATTCCAGCCTGGCTGGTTTCTGGTTATATTAAAAATGATTGCCTCTAAATCCCCCTAACAAACACTGGAGGCAGCAACAGAGAGCATTACTGAGAGGAATTTTAAGCAGCAGCTGTGGTGCTACCTTCTACAACCTGGGAACGCGAGCTGCAGCTGGAACGATCACTTGGTTCGGAGATGCCCTTGGAAGTGACATCAATGACAGTCAAGAAGCAGCAGGAAGAGAGCTGGGATGAGGGGTCCCAAGAAGCCTGGAGGGGACCACCCCCTTCTCCCCAACCCCAAAAGCCAGCTTCTGAAGCTGTGGACAAACATCGCTTAGATCAGCAGGTGGTGACCTACAGATCACAGGCCAGATCCAGCCCATGAAGAGAGTGAATCTGGTCTGCAGCACAAGGGATGGGCGGCATACAGTAGTGGGCCATCTCCACGGCCCAGTGCTGTGCATTCCTCTGCAATGTGCTGCCCCTGCCCTCCCTGCTCCATGCCAAACTGCAGCCTCTATTTATCATTGCTGAAGTCACTGCTCTTCATTGCCATTGGTGACAGAAATTTGTGGCACCCAGTGGTGACAATAAGTGAAGGCTGCCAGGGGAGGTGGTGAGACAGCATCCCCAGCACAGAGCAGGGAGGTCTGGGTACCGCAGAGGGCATCAGTGGACCACAGTTTCAACTGGGGTACAAGCGGCACCCGCCTGGAGTCTTTCAGTCAAGCCTAGCTATTGTCTAAGAGAAGGCTGCCAACCCCTAGGTCATTCCAAATGGGGTGTGAAATGGTAGTGCACAGACATGCATGCCCAATGCCAAGCCATCCAAGGCATTACACAAGTGTACCTGGAAGAATCAGGTACTATTCTAGTTGGCTGCATTTTGTAACTTCTGTTATGTGCACATGCTCTGTTCTGCAACACAGGCCCATTCAGTCCTCCAGGTATCACACAATGCAGCACAAACCCTGCCCTCCAAGGGGCTGCTCCATCACTCAGGCTGAATACTCTGGGGGTGAGCCACATGCTGCAGCGACCAGCTGCACTCAGAGCAATAGGAGGTGGTTTCTACTCATTCTTTTGAACGCTTTCAGAGATTATAAACCCAGAGCATGGGACAAGGGTGAGTGTTCCCACCAGGGGGACAGCAAAACATCCTCAGAGTGTCCTCAAGGCTGGTTCCAGGTCACTTCAATTCCTGAATCTGTATTGAAAGCTGAGGAGGTTGTACAGGTCTGCCTAGTCACCCAGTCAAGCCTAGCCCTTGTCCAAGACACAAGCACTGTACGCTGCCCTTGCTCTCCAACAATGGGCCCAGTTCTGAGAAACGGCACTTGCTCAAAGCTGAGCAGCCACTGGCACTACCTCTGCTTGGGCAGAGGGCACCCACTGCAGGCGCCCTGCTGAACTGCAACCACTTTGGAAAAATACAATGTACAAAGAAAGTTTGCAAAATCCCCGAGGAGGCAGGAAAAGGGCAGAGCTGGTAATGACAACCATTAGCATTGTCGTCAAACAACAGGGGGAATAATTAGCTCTCTTCCTTGCTGTGGAAACGCAGCTGCAGGTGTCTGAGCTCCCCAGACAAGACACACCACTGTTTGCCTTGCACTGGGGTAGTAGCCAGATCACTCCCACTCCCCAGCCCTGATCCCCAAGAGCTGCTTCTCAGGACCAAATGCTGGCTGGGTCTTCCCCAGATGAC
This sequence comes from Gavialis gangeticus, assembly GCF_001723915.1. Lineage (NCBI taxonomy): Eukaryota > Metazoa > Chordata > Crocodylia > Gavialidae > Gavialis > Gavialis gangeticus. The sequence goes on along the minus strand of NW_017728995.1, from coordinate 29,893,931 downwards.
AGCACACTCACCATTTAAATGCTAACATCCATACACTTGACCTTTTCATTGATCAATCCAATGCCCTGCAGAGCTGCTGTTATCCCAGGAAGGGAACTGGAGCCAAGATAATTATGGCCTTTTAGGCCCCTCCTTCCCCATGCTTGAGAGGAACACTGACTATAAGCCTCCATCTAACCGTGGCACAGGCAGGCCAGCAGGCAGTCGTGCGAGGCACTAGCAGTCACAGGAGCTCAAGCAGGCAGGCAGGGAAAGAATACCACTTCCATTTTTCAGAAGCACATCATGCAAACAAGCCCGACCTAGGGCCAAACTTAGTCTGACCACAAACAAATGCTGCAGAGTCACATCAAGACCATGTTAGGCTCCATGGCTATTAGAGGAGTCAGGACCACAAAGCAGGGACCAGTGATGCTTGATGTCAGGTTCCCTTGCCGCTGGGCAACTCAAATTGATGAGAAAAGGGTGGAGGATTTCACCGTCTTGGAGACCTGTGGCATCCTGGTTCATGGAGGTCAGGAAGGGGCTCCAAGCAAGAAAATCACCCTTTTGCTTGTTTTTAAATGAACCAAAGGAAGACAGACTGAAAGAAACAAAGAGACCCAATAATTTATTGGCAGAGCTGGAAGGGGGCACTTGCAAACCAACAGGCTGGCTCTCAACTAGGACACTTCTCCCAGCTGCAGAGATGTTCTTAATACTGGTATCCCTCAGCAGAAGGCTCTGGCATGAGTGTGAGATTGCAACATCCTAGGTGCAGTGTACAGAGAGGAAGAAGAAAGTGCTGAAGGAGGCGCCTTGGTGGCACGCTGCTATGGGAAAGGTTGGCCTCCCGCCCCCGCACCAAAGAGAGTTTGTGTGACAAGGTCAGCCTGGTGTCAGTCACCGATGCTCAGGGCGTTGAGTGGGATCCTTCCCCAGAGAGGAGAGCGAAAAGGGACCTGGTCAATCCAGGCTGCAAGTCCCTTCAGAGACCGGAGGGCATGGATGAGACCTCTCCTTGGTTTCCAAGGTGGTGAGGAGTCCAGTGCCAACCTTGCTGTTCTCACAATGTGATTTTTGTATTTCGAAAGCTTGAGTTATCCCTGGAAGACAGAGAGGGAGAGAACAGGAGATTAATCATATGAGCAAGGACTTGGCTTCCAAGACAAGTCTCATGTGTTCCATGATGCAGACTGGAAATGGGTGGGTTTTTAGTAGCTGTGCTTGCCCTCAAATCAGACCAGCTAACTACTAAGCAAATCCACATTCTAGCCAGTGCTCCCACTCAAACCCCAGGTGCTACTAGTCACCAGTGCACTTAGATGGAGGAAGAGAAGATCCTGGGTTCCTCCTTATCTGTTAAGAAGGTTCAAGGATAATAGTAGTTGTCAGCCATGGGCTCATTTGACATCTCAAAACTTCCCAGTAGATTTCAGGATAAGAGCAAGCGCCTCTCGTACAGGGCCTCATCTATTCTGTTCTCAAGCAAACAACAGCTACTTTGTTTGGCAGCTGAGCTTATAGCTCTAATCTCAATGGCAGTCTGACCTCTCTTGATTTTATCCCCAATACAGGGAGCTCTTTGTAAGAGACACTATCAAGAAGTTCAGATTTTACTAACCTCAAGAACTCCATGACCTGGAAGGGAAGCTCTTAGAGCTGATACTGCAGCCCTCATTCACGTGAGCAGGGCCACCCATAAAAGGGGACCATGGAACAAGAGCACTTGTGTATCTATTAGGGGTGCACCAAGAAAGACTTTCTGGTGCAATACTGATGGCCGATTATTAACGAGCCATATTGGCTAATACCGACTCAATTGCCAATAAGCAAGCCTGGCAGATTGGAAAACAGCATCTGGCTGGTAAGTATGTTGAGGCGGAAGGGGTGGGGAGCAGGGGAGGGAAGGGTACAGGGGGCTGGGGTGCAGACTGAGGCCCCTGCAGTGACAGAGGGAGTGGGACTGAGGCTGGGACAGGCGTTGCGCAGCTGGGGCAGGGCAAAGCACAGGACAGAGCCACAAGTGGCTTGTCCAAGGGGAAGCTCCTGCTGCTATCCAGTCCCCCTGGGGAGGCATGGGGGACATGTGCCCCCAGATCTGCACATGGGGCAAGAGCAGGCTGCCCACTGCGGGCTGGGGCAGTATTGGGCTCTCCCTGGCAGGGTGGTTGGGGCAGGGCTGCAGCGCTGGGACGAGGTGGTTTGGGGGTGGCTACGGCAAATTCTGGGGTGGCTGCAGCCCAACCTGTAGCCCCTGCTCCCAGCACTGCCGTCACCTGCCCCAGCCGAACCCCCGGCTGGGAAGAGCCTGGCGCCGCTCTCAGCCCTGAGTGCAGTGGCAGCCCCCTCTTGCCCTCCACACAAATCCAGGGGGCTTGCATCCCCCATGGATGTGTGCAGTGGTGGGAGCCTTCCACCCTGCCCCCCACGCCTCCTGGATGAGCCGCTTGCAACTGTCCTACACCCCACCTGTGCACCGCTTGCCTCTGCCCTAGCCCCACTCCTGCCCTCTCTGCAGGGGATTCAATCTGCCCCCATCCCTTTCCCCCAAGAGACTTACCGTCTGGACGCTGCTCTCCAAGCTTCTGGGCTGCACTCCTGGCCGCACACACGCACGCAGCATTTATTGGTGACATTATCGGCCACATCAGCCAAAAAAGCTGACTGCCAATAACGTCAATTCTTTTTTCATCGATGCTGATATGATATGGAATGATGTATTGATGCACCTCTAGTACCTATTCTTTCAACACATGACCTGTCACTCAAAGCTCAGGTCTCTGACAGCTACAGGGCCTGTGCTTTCTGCTCACCATATAAAAGCAGTGACACTGGGCCCTACAGGAATGAACAAGCTGGGCTGGGGGGAATTCTACAAGGTTAGATCAAGCACACATCCCAGTAGGGATCAAGCACATGTCCCAGCAGGTCAGCACAGCTAGCTGAAGCCATGCTACAGAATAGAGGCAGGCAGTAAGAAGTGGAGTTTGCCGAAGGACTGTGAAATGCTTCTTAAACCTCTGGGCTAGCTCTGTGCTCTGCTGAAGTGCTGTGTGGAACCTGGACAGCCGGCAGGGCAGTCTGGCCTTTCTTGGGGGGGGATTTGACAGTAGTCCTTTTCAAGTCTATTGTATGCTGGACACCCTTCTGATATCTGGGGTGTTAAATGCATTATCCTGCTGTTAGACACATGCTTGGAGGTCATCCTCAGAAAGGCAATGCTAAGCACCATAGTCCCATGCTCCCTGACAGCAGAGCTGGGCAGCCCTGCTAGTTGGGGGCACAGTTCTAAACTCACTAGTGCAACCCAGGTACCTGACGGCAGCTGCATGATGCCTCATCTCCCAGCACTGTTCTCTCGCCCACGCCAAGCCTACAGATGGCAATAGAGTTCACCTTGAAGAGCAGGTTCCTACAGGTCTCTAATTAGCGATTAGCTGTTGCCTAGCAGGGGGAATCCTGACTTTCTCTCTTCACTCCCCATTACCATGAAGTCCCCAGTGCCTATTTCTCGGTCACCCAGGCTCTCTCTGCTCCTGTCACTGCTTGCTCTGCTCAGTGTGGGTAACAAAGGCAATTAAGACAGTTGAGTCAATATTACCAGCATATTCAAATGCGCTTTGCACATCTACCGTCTTCTATCGGTAAATCACCAACTGTGCTGTTATTTTATTCTAGAAGGTCATGGGAAGGTCTTCTAATAATACAAACAGCACTAAGCACCGTGTTTAGTGTTTCATAAACATCTCGTTAATCCTCCCACAAAGCCAATCCTGTGAGGTAGGCAAGAAAAGTTCTTTGTTTCTGTCCACAATCACCGAGTGAGTTTATCCAATGCATTTCTGCTAGATGGTAAGGTGGGAAGTGGTGGCAGCCGGGGGGTTACCAACCAAGCTTGGAAGGCAGCTTTACATGTACAGCTTTATGGGATTTGGGACATTGCAACATATCCCCCTTGGGCAGGTTACTGTACACTGATGTGTAGCAACCGGAGTGATTACTCAGCAGCAATCCAGCTCATCTACAGCGTCATGACAACAGAACGAGCCTCAAGTTCAGCAGGCAGTGTTCTAGCCACTTAAAGGAAGGTGCCTGCCATCACGTAAGTGGAAAATAAGGGACTGAAGATGATCTTGGTCATGAGATTCACCTCTGTGCTGAACCTGCCTACCTTACTTATCTGCACATGGTTGCCATTAACAGAGGAACTTGTGGAGTCTCATCCTGTTATCCACAGCTTGTGCTATTTTTAAAACAGAGCAATTCCTGCATGATCTTCCCAGACAAGCCTTCATAAGTGGTCAAATTTATTCTGCCATTGCTCGGCATCAAGAGCAAAGGCATGCATGCCAAGCTCAGAGCCCCTTTACCAGTGGGCAAATGTATGTACCAGTGTCTGATTCCAGCTCTAAACAGCCAACCCCTCTGCAGTACAAACAAGCTGAGGCCATACCTCTCAGCCTCCTGGGCCTGGGCCTGGGATGTAGCTGCCTTGCAGACAGAGGACACATCATCAAAACAGCAGCCAGCATCCCGGCAGGAAATGCAAGGTAAAGAGACACGACACTCCATGGTGAGAATGTTAGTGCTTTTGGATTCAAAGATCACTTTTGATCTTAACTTAGCCAATAGCAAAACGGGATGGATCAGAGGCCCACAGTGCAAGCCTGTGTTGGGGTCAGAGTTGGAGGATCATCCCTGTGGCGGAGAGGTATGCCATACAGTCGCGTAAGAAGAAAGATGAGGCCCTACCCTGGGTGTGACAGAGAGAAGGGGAGCCTTCAATCAGCGGCCACTGCTGTTCACCAGGCCATGAAACTCCTCCCAGGCCCTGGCAAGCCAGAGGGAAAAAAAACAGCACTTGAGATCAAAGGCTTCTTAACTTTAATGAGAGCAGAGACATTCAATGGCGTTTTGAAAAGCACTCGTTGGGGAGCAAGGCAATATTCTCAGACAGCCTCAGTGGACAGAAGCATCCTTAAAATCCAGCCAAGCCTCTGACAGCGCGAGCAGCTTTGAACTCCAGCACTGCCAGGGCACTTCCTCATTGGTTGGCGGCAATCAAGCCGTGTTAATACCCAGAGACAAGGCGATGACCTCCTTCCTTTTTTAAAACTGAATTTCTATTTCCCATGGCTAATAAAATAACCCAGGCTAGAGGACTGTCAAAGTCCTTGGCTGCTTAAACTACGCTAGCTTCTGGGCTCCTGCTTCAGCACATACCTAGATATGTGAACCCCCTGAAATGCATTTGTTTTTATGCCATATGGCTTCATTATTACCCCATTCTCTAACCAGGCTTCAGAATCCAATTATTATTAGAGAGTCTCATTTTCTAGCATAAACCTGCATTGTTAATGACAACCACAATAGACGCGCTACAGCTATTTGAAACGAAAGTGCTTTCAGATAAGTCACAGGGACAGGCCTAACGTTCCATTCCCTGGTGGAGGATGTGCTCCTGATGGACAAAGCTAGTAGACTGAGAAATTGCTGTCTGTTGTACAAGGACGGCATACCGAGAGCTCTCTCCGGGAAACAACACTGAGGTTAATACGACCATGACTAGTATCTTCTGGAATCAGATACATCAAAGGGCTTTGTAGCTCTCAGGGCTCCTGAATATAGCACGTGGGGCTGCAGTACATGCCAAGCCATTTAACGTAACCTAAGCAATCCCAGAGGCACCGGGAGATTAGAGACAAACCAGCTCAGTTGTCAAATCTGATTCTGCCCAATAGGTACTTATTTCCAGACCTGAAGCTCGTTAGTTTGCAATGGGCTTTAAGCATGGCAGGGGAGAGTCTGGAAGTACATTCCACGCTGCCACTGTGCTCTGGATCTTCCGTGAGCTCCGAGCTAAGCCGTATACTGCATGCTCTGCCATTTTCTGGCCAGCTATGCAGAGGGAGCCCAGGAGAGTGGGAATGTGTAACGCCAGGACTGAGAACTTGGATCTAAATACATGCTCTTCCTTTCGAAGAGTGAGGAGGGCTACATTTCCCCTCCACAGGCAACCTGCACTGAAGACCAAAGGACTCCACACCTCTCAGTAAGGAACAAGAACCACCCTCAGTGCACCTCAGTCCTGCAGGGATGGCCCTTCCAGGGAGAAAACACAGGAACTCAGCCCTCGGCCTGTGTGGCCTGCCAAAGGGACCTGTTAATACCCACTGAAACACCACATTGCCAAGAGTTGGCTTCTTTCCCTTCAGTTCCTTCCTCTCCCAAAATGTTCTTCACCAGGATGGACAAGTAATGAACGGTCAGCTCACGGCACCCTTTCAGAGACAGCATGCACTGGTCAGGGCTAGGCAGCAGCCCCATGCCAGCCCTTTGCTCTGATGGAACTAATGGAACAAGAGGGGAACACTGCAAAGATATGGAGGTAACACAGGTGCAGGGCAGGGGCTGCTGTCTGGTTTGGTTTGTGTACCAGCCCCACCCTGACTGGCTGGGGTTCAGAGCAACCTTAGGTCAAAGGCAAATGAGGGTGATCATGGAAGGGGGCCTCACTGTGGCTTCTAGCAGGTAGGAGTTTCACAACACCAGTTTGGCCAGCATGGCAGGTCCTGCTTGGAGACGTGTCCAAAAACAGAAGAGCCAGGCTAGAAGCTCACTGCCAGGAAACAGCACAGAGACAAGTTATAACAGGAAAAAGCCCTACCCCACCTCTGCATCCCATGACTTCTCTACCTCCAAGCATGGCCTACACGCAAGGTCTCCCCTCTTTGCATACACCTAGCTGGTACCAACAATCAGGACTACAAGGCCAGGAAACCATGCAGAAAAAGGGATCTGCAGAGCCCTGGATAGGGTTGAAAGCACCATAAGCTGCAGAACACATGGAGGCTGGAATTAGAAGGACAACAAAATGGAGCCCTTCTGACCAGGTGCATCTGCTTCTGACTGCCTATACAGTCTCCCTCTTCTGGTCCTAGGCTCTTCTCCCCTTCACTCCCCTCATCTACTGCACAGGGCCTCAACTCCTCCATGGCAGGCTGTCCCCAGCTCTTCTCTGGTTAATGTTGCTGCCTTTGTGTCTTTCTCCCCTACATTACCACCTCCGGTGCTTCCTTGGTCTCCTTTCCTGATAGCACCAGTTATTCCTGGACAGATTTATTTCTGACGTGAAGCCAGCACCCACCTTCTCCAGTTAGGATCACCCTGGCTGCTGTACCCATGCTGTGTTCCGACTGCCAAGTCCCATTCCTAACCTGGTAGCAAAAGTCCTTCATACTGCAGGAAATCTAGAACATAAAGCCTCACACATGATACAGGAATAAGGGAAATCAGAAACCTCTGCTGCCTGGCCCGAGGAGGCCAGTCCTGTTACTGTGTTCCCCAATGCTCCTGTACAGTTCTGGGTCAGCACATGTAGGCACTTTTCAGAGCCCTGCAACCACAGCAGCTGAGCACCACACATAGATGGGGGTGGGGGATTATTTTTAACAGATGGGGAAACTGAAGCATTGGTGACTAAGTGGGCCCCACCATGGGCCACGCTTGTGGAAGAACTAAGACTTGGTGGGGCCTCCACTTCTGCCACGAGGCCTGGGGAGAAGAACTGCAGTGAGAAGCCAGCAGAAGACTCCACTGACAGAAGCAGTTGCAGAAGCTGCCAGAACCAGGCCGGAGGCCACCGAGACCCTCCTGCAACTCTGACTGTCCCAGCCATCCCTCTTCTTCCATTTCAAGCTAGTCTCTCTCAGCCCTTCCCATCTTGCTGATCCTAACCCAAACTACCCTAAAAACATATGCAAACTAATATGTCTTCTTCTGCCATCAGCATTCACTGTGCATCCTGCCCTTCCTTCCACCTAGTGGGTGTTGTCTCTGTAGTCTTGTCCTTGCTCTTGGCATAGGGACCATCTAAGACACTGTGTGTGGACAGTTCCCAGAAGAATGGAGCCCCATCTTTGGCTGGCCCTACCATAACAACAGACTTGCTCAAAGTCATCTAGGAAGTGATCCCAGACCCTTCCAACCTCTCCTTCCTTTTGCTTAAAAAAAAAAAAAAAAAAAAAAACAAAA
>NW_017728995.1:29852743-29880915 GCF_001723915.1 Gavialis gangeticus | reverse complement strand
AGTCATCTAGGAAGTGATCCCAGACCCTTCCAACCTCTCCTTCCTTTTGCTTAAAAAAAAAAAAAAAAACAAGAACAAAACTTTTCAGATCTCTGGTAGCACCTAGAAACATCTAGGTACAGTGTTCCAGTGTTCCAGAAGGCAGTAGTCATCTTTTGACCTGAACATTTGAGCTGTGTTCCCCAAGAAAAAATACAGAATAAATGGGTTTTACTTTTAGCCTCTTTACAGTGAAGGAACAAGCCCCCAAGATACCGAGCCTTACAGATTCACCAACACTCCCATGTCATTGTCCAAATAAACTTGAAGAGGCATCACCCCCTTTTCAAAGCTCTGGGCTAGGAAAGTGTTCTTTAAAACATGGATGTCTGCTAGGAGTGGGGCCAGAACTGGAAGAGGAATCCCCCAGCTATCCTGAGTCACTATTTCCAGGGACCTGAAAAAAGGTGGACAGCCCTCAGCTCTGGCACCTCCCTGAGCTCCATTACACTGTCTGCCTAATCTTAGACCCAGAAGCAAGCAGTGAACAATCCACATTCAAGTCACACCTCCCAACATGAGGGACAACTAGTCATTCTGGAGGCGTGCCACAGTAAAGGGAGGACTTCTCTGCATTCACACAGCTCTCTCCCCCCCACTTCAAGTATCTAATTTTGTAATGATACAAAATGTAATTAGGGATTAAAGGTGCTGGGGTGAAGCCACATGCAGCTCAAAGCCAAGCAGAGGGCTGTAGGAGTGACTGCAACCTTCACAAACGTTGCTTCCCAGTTTGCAAGGAGCTAGAATGGATGGAAGAGCAGGGATCCCAGTGAGTCATGCGAACCATTGAGCCAGCAGCAAAGACTTTTCTCCCCATATTAAGCCACTAGCCAACCAACTTCCTTCCCATTAGGAACAGGGTGACTCTTCAGACTTCACTGCCATACAGCACTACCCTCATAGGGATGTCACTTCTCAGCAGCCTTTGGAGTCTGAATAGCTGTTGCCCCTTCCCTTGTCCTGGGAGAGCTCCATGCAACCCCCTAATTATTCCTCTGTACTGCATAACTCCCTCTTCCCTTCTGTAGCATATCTGCTTGTTCCCTGGCCAAAGGAAGGTCTGAGGTTATTGTCAGGAAGTGCCTGCAGTGAAACAGCCCTAATGCCAGCACTGTTAAGATCAGTCATTCTTTTAATTCACTCTTATAGTCCCATTAGTTATCAGCAGTCCCTGAAAGGAAGGGATAGTTTTATACTCCGTTCAGCTCCCACTCCAGCAGGTACTTTCAAGCACAGTTTTGTTCTCAGAAAAGCAGCTTTGCTTTAAAGCTGACAGGATGATCCATAAAGTCACTCAGCAACCAAAATACTGCCAGTGCAGAGAGCTCAGCAGAAGCCTGTGTACTGCCACTCAAGGAAGGCATCTGTCTCCCACAAAGAGAGCATAATTCTTGACTCACCCTTAGCTGCTGACAGAAGCTGTTGATGGAAGACAAACCCCCATGACCCCAGACACAAACCAGAAGCAAGAAAGAAGGATGAGGTGTGAAACACTGCTAGTGAAGGAAACCCTTCCTGTAGGGCACCTTGGCATAACAGGAGCTTTCTAGTTAGAAGCACAGCGTTTCCCTACATGTTCACAGCATGGAAATTGTAGTGCTCTAGAAAACCCTTAACTGAAAGAAATGTGTTAGGCAGTAAGGGAGCGGGGGAGTAAGACTTCTCCTCAGCCACTACAACTAGACCTCCCTGAAACCTCCTAGGTGCCCAGCACTGCCAGATAAAGGGTATTAACTGCCTTCTGGACTTTGTCAGCTTTCTGGGACCATTTTTCTAGCAAGACTGGAGATGGATACAAGACTAGGATAAGCTGCCTGCTTCCGGGGGCTTAGACAGTTTGTCAATACTGCACACGAGAAAGGAGGAACTCAGGAAACCCACTCTGAAGGGTCTGCTTATGTGGCTAAACGTGCAAGCCTGCTGCTGCCAAAAAGAAGGACTGAAGGCAGGGCAGCTTCTGAGAAGATCTAATGAACAAGTTCCTTTTCAAACACAGCTCCACTGCATTGAGCCTGTTAGTGAGGGGCTCACAGCCTCACCAACGCAGGGCCCAGAAAGGTAGGTTTCGGAAATATAAACGTAATGGCTCAGAAGTGATGGCCAAGTCTTGTGCCATATCCCACAGCAGAGCACACACTGGAGAGACCCTGGAAAACCAGTTCTCTAAACAAAGCTCCAGATTTTAAGCAGCACCCACTAAGCATGCTCCCTCCCTCCAAGCACCATTGCTGCTAATCAAACTCTGCATACAAGCAGCCCAGAGAAATTAAAACACTGCAAGCCACCCAGAAAGGAAATACCAAGAAAGCCCCCAACACCGCTGCTTCACTGGGGTCTTTCGTAAGGCAGAGCCACGGACTGTGAATGCAACACGCTGGCTAGGAAGTCTGCCAGAGTCCTAAATCAAGTGCTGCACATGCAACAGGAGTTCACCTGACAACAGACAGCATGTCAAGAGGATTTGATGGATAGGAAGGGGAAAGGGGGAGCCTTCCTGGAGGAGACAGATACACAAGAAATCCTGCCTTAGCAAAAGAAGCCTGCTAACATGATTCAGCCTGCACATAAGGTCAGACTGCAGCAAGTGCTGTCATTCCCTACCGTCCTGTCAGGGCCTCAGTGGCTGTGCCCAATCCAGTTTACAGCCATAGCTACAGCCACAAAGAGCTGCTTGCAACTACTATGTGCAAATGCTGGTGACGAGAGAGAGAGAGAGAGACAGAGAGAGAGAGAGAGAGAGAGAGAGAGAGAGAGAATGGTTCAGTTGCTTCTCCGTTACCTTGATTCAAGTGCAAGGTGATGACTCTGATAAGTAGGTTCTCTATGGGTTTGCACAGGTGGAACAGATCAGAATCTACCCAGCAGATGCAGTGCCATTAAGGGAATGTTGGGATGGAGTTCAGTCTAGCTGTGCCTTAGGAGGGGCTGCAAGCCTGCCCAAGTGCAGAAGAATAAGCAGGAAATAAGCCAACTAACCCCATTCAAGACCTGCTCTCAGCTGCTAGACTGAATCCCAATCTTAATGGGAATCTGCTCCCCAAACACCTGCTATGCCCAGACAATCACATCCTGGATTTCACATCAGCAAAAGAAAATGAAACAGCAACAGCCAGAGAGTGGAAGCCAGCAAGGAAGGGATGGAAGGAACTGAATGAATTTGGGGAGACCACATGAGCAGGCTGGAGTCAGTGCAATACATGGCTGCCCTCAAAAGTGTGAATCTCTACACAGGAAGAAGCCACGCTGTGTTCCTGCAGAAGTAGGGGAGGATGTCATGCAGAGGATGCATCTCAACTTCCCATGGTAAAACCTCTCTGCCTAACCCAGACAGCAGAGGTGCTCCCAGCCCCCCCGTGGCTGGAATGCTGGCTCAGGGCAGGGGCTGTCTATGCCAAGGCTAGGGAGAGAAGAGAAGGCAAATGAGGATGTTATACCCAGAGATGCTGATTCCCCTCACTGCAAGGAGCCCAAAGCCTTAGCTCACAGGCTGCATTGTCTCTGAAAAGTACTACAGAAACTGAATAGCCACCTGCAGGTCCGCAGAAGCCCTGTACAATCCTGTAATCAAGACAGATGTGGTAGAAGCAATGCCCTCTATTGGCAATTAGCGGAAGCAGGTGGGAGAAGTAGCACCACTGCCCAGCAATAGGGAGTGTATGCCTCAGAGTCCAGCAAGAAGATCCAGCAATCATTTCAGTGGGAGCCTTTGGAAACAGAAGTCAGGAACAGAGTCCATTTAAGAAGAATAATGAGCTTGCCCTCCCACTCACAAGCAGCCATCTGAGAAGGCCACAGGTGGGGTCCAGAAGCTCTTTGGGGTTCCTATCAGAAACAGGATTTGACCAGCTAATCCTGAGTGTAAACCTGCAGTGATTGTGACAGGCACTTTTCACTAAACACTAGACTGATCATCCTACATTGTGACATAGCCTTAGCAGCCATGTGGGACAGAGGGCTTGCCAAGGATTCAGCAAGTTTTAGCCATGGAAAGAGGCCCTGCCTAGGAAATCTTGATGGGTACTTGGCCCGTGGTGGTTCCAGGCTGGATTCAAAAGCCCGAGTTCTAATGCCAGGAATTCCTGTCCTTATTATTAATTTGTTCAATTGCTTTTTTGCATATGTAACACTTCAAAGTGCCCTTAACCCGATCCACGTGACTGAATCTGTGTTCTGGCTTCTAATGCACTTAACAGAAAAAGGGTCTGTGTTATTCACTTTCATCTAATACCTCTATATGCAATGATTCTGTCACTTTGCGGGAAATAAACATCACCGTGAATAGCCTGGCATGGCAAACTGTAATGGGCTTATTTAAAAATACAGCTGTCCTCTCTGTGTACCATGAGCCTCTAGTCTTGTTAAAGAGCCTCTGTCACTAGGGGCTGGGAGGATTTAATATACAGCATTTATTATGATTAGAAATCATTTGTACAGCACTGTAAATTCACACGGTGCTTTCCCAGGAACATTTATAAGTCTAATGGCCCAATAAATCCCAGTTAGCTTCCGTATTTTATTTTGCAGAAACTCTACTCATTCAAATAATCTGTTCCCCACTGCAATCTTGTCTCTGAACAGATAAAACCATGTTCCCCCATTGGAGAGCCCAGTTCCCAGATGAAGGAGACGGTAGGTTGTTAGTGAAGACCAGGACTGCATGTGATAGAAAACCAAGATGTTTTTACTGTTGAAAAGCAAATATCCCCAACAGCAGCAGGGCAATAACACAGGCTTTTGACTTTTAAAGTGACCTGGCACAAGAGCTGCTGTTTGTATCTGCTGACAGTCAAAACAGTCCCAAAGCACTGGTACACAAACAACACACGTGACCATTCCTTTGTACCCCTACACCTTGCATTAAGCCGCCAAATGCATGGGTAACCAGCACCGCTCCCTCCCAAACTGCGGCACGTACTTGATGCTGTCGGTGTGTGTCTTGTATTCCATGATGGTGTTGGGAGGTAGATTAAGCACTCGCCGCAGCGTGTCACGTATCCGAGCTGTGGTTGCCTGGTCGCTGGCCGTCTTGTTCCATATTGAGATAATGTCCTCCTGGAGCACAGGGATTGGAGGGGTTAGCAGAGGGCAGCAGGTGTAAACCAGACAGCAGGCACACCTGACAGTCTGCCGAGCAGCTTACCTGGAACCGGACAGAGACAACTGCCCCGCAGATCTCTTCCCCCACCATAAATTGTTCTCCCAGCATGGCCAGAATGAGATTCTCCCAGCATCGTGATGCTAAGCCCTTCCTCAGACGGATAATCCATTTTCCGCCATTTTTGTTGGCATCATCCTGGGAAGAGGGATGAGAAATTGATTTGTTTCCTTGCAGTAATTTTTTCTGCTTTCCATTAAAGGACATCTTTGGGTGGGAGCAGATATTGATCAGATGGCGTATGAGTGACAGAACCAAGGTATTTTCAAGATAAAACATTACAAAACCTACCTCACGCCTAGTGCACAACATGGATATTTTGAACCCAGGTAGAATGGGAGATGCCAACTCACTGCTTTCCAGAGATTCTCTTCCTATTCATTATGTACTTGTGCTTTAGAGTTTATCTGGCAAAAAGGGACCACACTATTGCTTGTGCATAGAACTATAAGACAGGAACTCCTGTACTCCACCCCCAGGTCTGACACCAATTGCCTTTCTGGCCTAAAACGAGCCAGTCCCACCCTGGAGTTGAGTTTTCCCATAAGGGAAATGAGGACACTACTTCTTCCCCTGGAAGGGATGGCAAGGGAGGGAGCACTTGTAAAGCGCTTCTAAAAACCTAACAGCAATTTGGAGAAATAGCTTGGTCTCTGCAAGTCACTGACAGGTATGTTAAAGTTCAAGCTCCTTCCACTTGACCACCATGCTCAGAGTGAATCAAAGCCCCATTGCTTGGACCACCACAAATGGGAGCTGAAGATTTTAGGGCAGAATGCGTCAGGGAGAGCCCCATGCAAGAACAATCCAAATCAGCACAACTGCCAGGAATGCAGCAAATTACTGACAGGAGCAAATTGCTTTCTGATTAAGTGCTCTGTTCTCCTACTTGTGAGCATCCCCCCTTTAGAAATGAGCTGTCTCAGATTCAATCCTTAACAGGCATTTAGTTTAACCCATTCAAAGCCACCTTACAAGGAGTGAGTAGAGGAATCAGGAAGTAAAACCAAGAGTAGTAGATATGATCACCAGATAATCAGCACTTGTTCAAGTTAGGTCAGGGCCACAATAAGGACAGGAAGTGGGATAAAATAACCCCTGCTATTTTGTTCCTGTTGGAATTCATTTTTTTCCCCCAAGGATAAACAAATCTTTATTTAGTCATTTGTCTAATTTTTCTTTGCTGGTTGAATTAGAGTAAAGCTCAGTAAAAAACCCCAAACCCAGCAGTGTTATTACTGAAGCTTCTGATATCTGGTGGAGAAGGCAGAAAAAGACTGGGGATGATGAGACCAATGCAGAGGGGTGTATGTGGGGAAGTGGCACTTCCACAGGATGGGAGGGAAGCAACAAGGAGAGAAGCCACTAGGAAATGGGGGAGAGACCTAGAAAACAAGTGGGGAAAAGAAGGTCAGCAGCAAGGTCCCTGCTACTCCTTTCAACACAAAAGTGAAGGGAGTATCAGAAATTAAAGAACAGCTATTTTAAGATGCATAAGAGAAAATGCTTGTTAAAACTCCAGATACCATTAACCTGGGGAGCTTTTGGCTGCATCATGTTACCAAAGGCAGGAGCTCATTAGAAGCTCAAAGGGGGTTAGACATTTTATATAAATAGCATTTGCAGGAACGCAAGCTATAAGCCCCTGTTGTGAACGAACTGGCAGCTGAGTTCAGAAATAAATTCTTCTGGATGAAGCAGTGTAATTAGGCACTTGAGAGCAACACATAAAATTCTTATACTGCAAGCAGTGGTGGTCATTGCTGGAAACGAGCCAGCAAGCTGGGGGGAAAATTGATCCAGGCTCAGTTTCCACACAGCTCCACAATAAGAATTCAGTTTGCTTCTGTATGTAATCCTAAGGAAGAGAGGGAGATGGGGATATAAATCAAAGCCTTCCCACAACCATTTACTCTCAGCACCTGCACTTTTACGCTTACTTGCTTCTTCTATACAAGGAGATTTGGACTGTGGAATACACTTATAGTGGCACAGGGTTCAGGAAACCCCCACACTGCTGTCAATGGAATCAGATCCAACGAAAGGTGAATGTGTTACAGTGGCCAGGTGCTTTGAGTCTCCAAAACCCACAATCTCAGATGGGAGGCAGCCAATGAGAGGCGGTTCTCAGTTCCCTGCTGACAGGCAGCTAGTTGTGCTCCTATGTACCCCTCTGCATGCAGGGCAGCATCAGTAGCTGCTATGTGAATGAGGACAGGGCTGAAATCAGACACATGCAGCTCAGAAAGAAGGATGTAGGGCAGGTGTCCTGCACTGCAAACACTATCCCTCTGGAACACAGAGGTAAATAAGCCATGGTCCAGGGCACAAACTCACCTCCCACATGGGCTTGATTCCCTCTTTGAAGAGATGGAAGTCGCTGTGGCCTGTCAGGTCCCCAGGACGTACCATGTGGCTGTAAAACCTCCAGAACTGCTCCACCTGTAATAGCACAGCCACAGCAATCAGCAACAAGCAAATGCTTTCTGTGTCACAAGATCAGGGCTCTCTCACCATCAGAAGCAGACTTGGGTTCTGCACCAGGCAAGCCTGGCTTGCAACTCCTTTCCCTCTACTAAGTCAGGTCTACTTTGCCCCCTCTCCCTCTATACTGTACAGAGAAAGCTAAAATATTTGGAATGGGCCTGGGAGGACTGATGGGGTTGGTACCAGAGTTATTCTAAGTACCTGAAGCTGCCTGCCTGGCACTTATCAGCATATGGCTTGGTGTACCTGCTGTACTCATACACCATGTAATTCATGAAGGTGTAGGCAAGTGAAACTGCACTGGGGGTCTATGTCATATACTGTGAAAGTCCCACCCAACAGGACCCCAATTACCAGCCAGCAGTGAAACAGCTCAGCTCATCAGCAGGCTGCCACTGGGCTCAGAGACCACAGAAGCACTTAATTAACCCTTGCTTTCCACACCAGGGAAGGCTTCAAGATTTCTCCTCACAGGAGAAGAGCAGGTTGGGGGATTTGTAGGATCACAAACACTTTCTGATGTTGGTTTAGGATTTTAAACCACTTTGAAAAGTGATTGCTCAAGCAGTTGTTTAGGCAACTCTAAAATCAACCACTCTGTTTTAACCACTTTCCAGGCTGGCTGCTAATGTAGCAATCTTTAAATTGGCTTTCATGCCAACGCTGAGTGATGTACACGCTTCTCTAATGCTTAAAAGGTTTTGGGTTTTTTTTTAAACGACAACAAGACATTTCAGACATTTCTTATCTATTGTGCTGCTCTAGACAAGAAAAAATATTTTTAAAATAAGGCCCTCTGAACTAGATCCTGCATTCACTGAATTTAGTGGCAAAGTTCCCACTGATTTTGGTCAACACTGTTGGGCCTGGCCTAGCCAAAGAACAAGTAACAAAACAGTTAATGTTTATATTTTGCAGGTTTTAGTCAATAGCAAGATTAAAGATGAGCAAATGCTACCCTGACTACTAACACAAAACCTGTTGGGCCTGAACATCCATTTAGACCTTGGAATTGTTTTCAGACCATCTCTACCTTTCAGGGAAAAAAAATCCTATTTAATAGCTGATCACTATAGCACAAGAAATGGGGTTGGAGGAAGGAGTCTCTCTTTGTTGTTTTACAGCTTAACATTAAAACACATTGTGGATACTAGATCTGTTACAATGTTTACTATGCCCTCTAGCGACCAGTATCTAGATAGTTGTCATGGGTTCAGAAATGATGCTTGATAAGCTTTCCCTAAAACCTAAGGTATTACTGGGATGTAAAAGGAACCCGTGACCCTAACATTAAGGAGAGAAATGAGGGTATTTTTTAAACGCAGCTCAAATGGTTTGATAGCTATTTGCCATGTGATCTCTCACACAAGTCTCTGTGGTTCCCAGACAGCTACACGAGGATGTAAGTAGATCGCACTTGTTGAAGCAAAAGACGCTGATGAATTCCAAGCCTCCAAATGGGGGCAACTGATGACCATCATTCTTATGTCCCACCTTCCCAGTCCCACCAGCATTTGGGTCTGACCCAGCTGTCTGGACTGGCACGTTTGAAGGCTCAGCATACCAAACTTAGGTAGAGGAAAAGAGAGTTCCCTTAACTAAGCACATCCAGAGCTGTATGGAAGAGTTATTTTAATACTTCAAACATTCCAGCAGAGTTCAGAGGGGACAGGATTAACACTCTGGGAAAGTCACTCTATCTTAAAAAAAGGAATCAGCTTCTTTTACAGTCCTGATCACCATGGAGATCCTGAACCCAATCACCAACAAGGTCCGGTTTTATTTCTGTCACTGAAAGATCTAGAAGGAATTGTTCTGTGAGGGTCCCATGTCTCCTGGCTTTTCAATACCATTTCAGAGGGCAGGCTCATCCAACTTTATTTTTTAGCCCTCACCTCCACAAAGGCACAAGGAGGCAATGAGCCAGTCATGAGATCCAAGCCCACCAGCTTGTCACATGTATGATGGAAATGCCTGCATCAAGCACATCAGTTATACAGCAAAAGAGGTTCTGCACCCCCCCACCCCAAGAACAGAGGACCTTTTTGTTTAAGACCCACATCAGTGGGAGTGTAGACACAAACTGAGCTGCAGATGTTCAACATTTCTAAACATGGGAAAGTCACATCCTCCTTTACTTACCCGCTAAGTCTTGCAAACCAGTTGGCATGCACCTACCAGACTTACAGCTGACTGGAAATGCTTTGATTGGCCCTGACTTACAACTACGGATTCTGCCATTAACGAAGACACTAACCCTTCAATGACAAGTAGCAGCACTCCATAGTCGTACCTTCTCCTGCTCTTTTTTAACAACATCATCACATTTTAAGCCAAGGGTGTCAAATGTGTTGGGTGCTGTGGGCTGGATCCAGACTGCAGGACTTCCCACGGGCCAGACAACCCGTGAGCAATGGTGACACTGTTTGAGCTTCTAGAGCTAGTTTTGGTGCTAGTTTTGTTGCTCATCTCTTCCCTTCCCTCCTGCCCTCTCCCCTGCTGCTAATTTTATTCACTAGGAGCTACTAACCACCCCCCACCCCCCATTTCAGCAGTGGGGAGGGGAGGGAGGTGAAGTGTTAGCTCCCTAGGTTGGGGAGCAGCAGAGATTAATGCTGACATGGTAACAAGCACCTCAGGCCAAACCTGGCCTGCAGAGGTGGCTGGTCTGGCCTGTGTGAAGACCCACCTTCATGGGCTGGATTGGGCTTACCAACCATATGTTTGGCACCACTGTTTTAGGCAGATTAGAATCCAGGTCTTGGGTCTTGGCAAATAAGCCACTCACCTTTCCATCTGATGGCAGAGATTCAGACACATGTCACTGCCTAGCACCACAGAGAAAAGTCACCCTGAGCGGTTGCACTGCACTTAGACAATAACATGCAACGATGGGGATGTACTCACGGAGGCAAAGGTGCCGATCTGTTTGATGTTCTGCTCGTAGCTCTGCGAGCTGGTGGGCCTCCCGGGTGTTCGTCTGGAGTACCAGAAAGTATAATTATACTGCAGTGGGTGCTCGGCCGGCCCTGGGACAACAGCCTGCAGAACAGAGAACCTCATTTATCCTCACAAATTACTCTGGAGAGGAGACCGAGAAAGCTATATGCATGGCATTAGAAAGGCACGTGGTCCTGCCACCACAGAGCATAAAAGGAACAGTTTAGCTTCATTTTCCTAGAAAAATCCCATCCTGGTTAATAGCTTGACACAGATCATTACTTCAGCAGTGATTGGCTGTATTTCAAAGAGGATATTAGAAATCCAGAGTACTTTTGCTCTTCGAGCAGGAAGGGAAAGTGCTAAGGGGCAGCAGCCCAGCCCCAGGAAGAATGTCACTCGATAGCAACCCCTCAGGCAAATTTAGGAAGGGCATTAATACATTCTGGAGAGACTCCCTTTAACCCTGGGCTGCCAGGACAATTGCAGTGATCAAGGCTGTCACAGGCCATGGAATGCAAAACAAAGAGAATGGGAGCTTCTCACAGAGTAGTCTGTTCTTCTCTTTTGGGAAAAGAAAAAGCATCTGAAGTGAACTAAACCCCAAATCAAGTGAAACACTCCACCACAATTCCAGTGGCAGGGTTCAGTCATTTAGCTCTCTCATAGCACTATCAGCACGCAGGCAGATAAAGACAGAGGGAGCGTCAGGAACATCCACTGCCTATATAAAAGGCTTCCAGCATGCATTAATGCAGTCGCCAAGAAACAGATGTTGCACTAGAATCACCAACCTGACAGAGGTTCCATCATGCAAGGGAGAAGGAAAAGATCTAAGCTGATCATGCAAAGATGTTACACTAATTAGAGAGCAAGTTCTAACAAGTGCAAAATTAAAGGAGTGGAGGTGGTTTCCCAAACCTGACTGAACCATGCTGTATCTGCTTGTAATCACTCTTCAAGGACAGGCTATTTAAACAACAGCACAATACTTGATCTTCTAAACCAGCGGTTCTCAACCTCAACGCAGGCTTGTGTTAGACTCCAGCCCCCCTCTGAAAACACCGGTTCCTAAACTCTCACTCATTTTTTTACTACAAAAACCTACTACAGCAATTATTTTTCATCAAAGAGCTCACAAAGACCACAACAGAGCAGAAAGATTTTGAAACTCTAGGTTTCTGTTTGAAGTGTCTGGTTTTATCTTGCAAATAGCATCTAGATGTTTGCACACTTAACAGTGCTAGTACTGCACAGCGCTTCAGGGCACCCTTAAAAGCACGCACTCAGCATGCTACAGCACCCTGCTTGAGAACTGCCATTCGAAACCAAGAGCAAGCTCCCATCTGCAAACACTTCTTGAGATTTGCCTGAAGCAAGTCAAGCTTTGCTTTTTGTTTCCAAAAGTTCAACTCACTAGGTGAAGATTTCTAATTGCACCGGAGCTCAGCTTATTATACTGTACACTCATTAGCCCTAGTTTGTATCACACTGGCAACAGAGCAGAAAGAAAAATAACAACACGCTGACATGCATCTTCCTTACAGCAGAGCTACTGGACTGATCAAGCCCCGTCAAGTCCAGCATCTCCAAACGTGCCTTGACGACGGCAGTGGAGCGCACAGCACTCACCTTCCTCTTGGTGCTACCCTGGGGTTTGTCTCGGTCATTCTTTTCCTTCTCACCGTCTTTCTGTGTGCTGTTCTCTTCGTTCTGGTCATGGTCCCCACTGTCATCATCTTTCAAACTGATGAATGCGAGGGGGGAGGAGAGAGAGCCTTAGGTTGTGCAGGAGCAAAAATGTGGCCACCTAACGCACGCCCCATGACACAGAGAGAAGCTGGGAGCCCAACAGAGACTCATGCAGGGAGGTGCGTTTTGAGCCCCACACCCATCACAGGTCCCGTGGCCGATACAAAGCCCAAGCATCATTTGTTATCCGATACTTAGTTGTGCCAATAATGGGTACATTACACCATAGATTCCTGTTTAAGACGAGGTATATTACCCCATACATTATTATTTAAGACAAGGTATATTACCCTGTAGATTCCTATTTAAGACAAGGTATATTACCCCATTGATTACTATTTAAGCCAAGGTATGCTACCCCGTCAATTCCCATTTAAGCCCATGGGTCATACGCAGGTAAGTGCCACGTGCCAGGTCAGACCGTCTGTCCATCCCGCCCAGTCCCATCCACAGCCAGGCCAAACCCCGGGACCCCTCGGTTGGCCTCCTCCGGGCTCTAAACCAGCTCGTGAGGACAGGGCCACCAGGCCCCAGGGACAGCAGGGCCACTTTCCTGCCCCTCTGCTGTGCACACCTGCAGGCAGGGTTGCACGGGGCGGCCCCTTGGACTCGTTTCCCACCATCCCTCCCCCCCCCCGGTCCATTAGGTTTAAATTTGTCCCAAGCAGTGAATGCAATCACCAAGGGAGTAGGGGTGCTATAATTGTCCTGGGGGGTGGGGTTGACCAAAGGCAAATCAGGGGCTGGGTCTCAGCAGGGGTACCCTGTTCCACCCCCACTCCCTTGCAGCCTCCACACTGAGGCCCAGGAAGGCCCCCTGGGCCTCTCCCTCCCCCACCCGCGCGTGACACATCGCGCCCCGCCCCCTCCCGACCAACGGCCGCGGCTCCCCCCGGGGGGGCGAGGACTCGGCCGGGGCGGGGGGGCGCGACTCACGCGTCAAATTTGTTGTTCATCCTCGCTCGCCGCCTCCGCCTGCCTCGGCCTCAGCTCCTTCCGCTCCTGCGGCGCCGGTCCAGTCACCCGTCCGCGCGCCACTTCCGGCAGCGGAACCTTCCCGCCGGGGCGCGAGTTTCCGGGGGGGACGCAATAGGCGCCGAGCACATACTGAGGGAGTGTCAAAGCGGCTCGTCCGCCATCTTGAGTGTGGCACCTCCTCCCCCCTCCCAGCAGCCATGTTGAGTGTGGGAGAGCCTTGCCCGGCGCCATCTTGAGTGTGGCACGTCCACCGCAGGGCCTCCATGTTGGGAGGGGCTGCGTGTGACGTTGCGAGCGGCCGTTGGAGGGCGCCGCTGACTTCCCGCCGAAACGGGTGGCCCGAACTGTCGTGGTTTCATGTTTGTGCTCTGAGGGGGAAGGTCCCTGCCTCAGTTGTGAGGCGCTGCAGCTTGCCCCCAGGCCTAGGAGTGAAAACCAGCCACAGCTAAAAGCTGCTCGCTTGGGCAGGTGGAAAATTTTGAAAACGGGGTTGTGGAGAGTGAGGTGCTTCATCCTGTCTGAAAACAATACCGCTTTTTCCACAGCTGGAAGCTTTGATTGATACGCCAGGGTGCACCACACAGGCGACGATCGTAGCAAAAAACATGTATGGCTTCATTGGACCGAGTTAGAAATGAGGTGTAGGGCCGTGAAAGAGGAGCTTGGCTACCAGGAGCGGCAAACAGGCCGCGGCATGGGAGAAGGAAGGGCCGTTTGCTTGGTGGAACATCACAACTGGGAAGAAAGATGGGGTTATTATTGCCTCTGGAAGGCAGGGTGTAAAAAGGATTGTCTAGATTATAATGATAAATGATATGGACTCTGTCACTGCCAGGTTAGAAATGCTGCAGCCACTACCAAGATTGTATTTGGTAGCCAGTGGTGATGCGTAGGGATGCATATGTACCCCCTGCGGTTGGCCACACACCCCCCTGGAAACACCAGCCACAAATTGGAAGTGCGTTTCTGGTTTTGCTACTAGCTCGGTGATCAGCAACTGGAGGAACCCCCCCCCCGGGGGTACCAGTCGCCCATGTTGGTAGCCATATTGGTCTGCACCAATGCATCCCACCCCCACCTCTTGGATTTGCCCCTGGTTGCTTGTATTTGTTTTCTCTCTAGTAGGGAAATAGTAGTTCTAGACCAGCTCTCGCCAACCTCCAGCTAACCAGCTGTGCCGTGCGCCACAGGGATGGGGTTGCTCTTTGGCTTGATGTTGAGATCCATGTGACAAACAGACCTGGCTTGTTAGCTCGCTGAAAGGAATTTTAGGGCCTCAGCACAAGGATTGTTTGTCAGACAACAACGGTAGCATGTTAAGAGACAAAGGGTTTGCAAAGCAGTGGTTCCCAAATGCCAAGGATGCTATTCAAGAATCCAAAAACAACTTCCCAGCAGGTGTCTGGGAAGAGAGAAACTTAACGAGGAACAGCACACATTTTATAGGGTTCGGGCTGCAGGATGACCCCTACGATAGGCTTCTCGTTGATTTCCTTCACTCCTTCCGGCAGCCGAAAGGTGAATGCTCTCAGGAGATTGGAGAACATGATAAAGAGACTTGTTTTTGCCAACTGTTCCCCCAGACAGACACGGTGTCCTGCAGGGTGAAGAGGAGAATTTATCACACGTATCTAATAACCCTTGCAAGTGGAATTATGCCTCTGCCCCCAAGTTAAGGGAGGATACAATTCATTGGAAATAAATGGCAATGTTTAATGTCTCAGTATGGCTTGATACTGTGTAGATGTAGAGAGCAACAGAGGTGTTGATCACAGCAAGTTAAAAAAACAAGAACAGATTTGACCTGTTTGTCTTCTGTCCTTGTTTTGTCTCCCATATTCATTCTTGCAACACCACTACAAGGCTGTGCTATTTTCCCATTTTACAGGAGGGAAACTGAGGCACAGAGAAGCTTAGCGACTTGCCTGCAATCATAGAGGAAGTCTATGGTAGGCTGGGGAACCCTGGCATTTTAGTTTAGCACTCTAACAACTGGACCTCCCATCTCCTCTGCCAAATGAGATCAAGTCAATGTTCCCAGTCTTAGAAGTCATGTCTACGCTAGGAAAATAGGTTACATTTAGAAGCTACTAATAATGTAACCTGAGTTTCTACACTTCTAAAAATATTTTGATTGGCTGTGGCCACTGCTAGATGGGATTATTATTCTCTGAAGAGCAAATTTTTACGTTCCTTCCAAAACCATTTTCCCTTAAATTACCAGGGATATTTGTTGCTCTCGTGTTCAATATCCAGTCTGTTTTTAAATCCTGCTGATTGCTTGCTCTCCATTTAAATGTGATTGATATAAATACACTCAGGATCTGTCAGGATTCAGTGTTGCCACAAGGAAATACATTTTGCTACCACAATTCCAGATAAATCTGCTAAGAAGCTTCAAAGACCCATTAGTCTTAGTTTCTTCAAGAAAGAAAGAAATTATCTGCCGTTGGAAATAATGCATTTGTTTTCTGAGCTCAAGACTTTACTGGGGTTTATAAAATAAGATCAGATGAAAGGCTAAACAGATATCAGTCTGTGGAGCAAGTACCCTGCTACATTGGGTGTGATGGGATTAATGTTACCTGCTGAAAATGGCAAAAAGGCTTCTTTGTTCAAAAAGTTTCCGTCTTTGTCCAGGAAGTGACTTGGGTTGAACTCTTGAGGGGTCTCCCAATGGTCAGGATCATACAGAACGGAAAATAAGTTGGGAAAAATTAAAGTGCCCTAGAAAGAAAGACAACTCCTTAAGAAAATAAAAAAAATATTCCTAGCAGAAACATCCTTGGACTTCCTATGGCTTCCTAATGCAGTCTGTTACATTCCTGTAAAAGTGCCTAATGCAAGAACAAGCTAATTCTTACATGTTCACCATGACACATCCTACAGAATAGTTCATTAAAACAGTTACTTCAGCAGCAAGGTCTTAAGGTTGATTCCAGAGTCTGAGGATGATAATATACAGCCAAAAATTAGTATGTTTAATTCTGGCACAAATAAACACCCCAGACTGAGTGTGGAACCCAGTTCTAAAGTTGTGGTCAGTGGAGCATGACCTCAAAGACATCTTCCTTGTTGTCTCCCAAGGAGCTATCTGTTAAGTCTCATCTGCTTGGGAAGGTATAAGGTAAGGAATAAATTTAAGGAATATATTTCTGTTGGTAAAATTCCTTTTATTCTAGAATATGTGCCTTTTTCTATTTAACTTATGTAGTTTTGCCTTTGGTTTCAATGGTGCCCAAAATTTCAGCTCCATGGGTGAGTTGAGTGGCATAGGGTTGATCTGTGGCCTGGATCCTGTGTGGGGTTGATCTATATGTGCGATCTAAGCACGCTAGCCCGACCCTGCGTGCCCCAACCTGGCCGAGTGCCGGCCCGACCCCGCATGCCCCAACCTGGCCGAGTGCTGGCCCGACCCTGCATACCCCCCAAGGGATGACAGAGCCCCCCAAGGGATGACAAGATGGAACAGTCACAAACTCCACTGTGACTGGTTCAGGCTGGACATAAGAAAGAACTTCTTCACTGTCCGAGCCCCCAAGGTTTGGAACAGACTTCCATCTGGGGCAGTTCAAGCGCCCACTTTGGACGCCTTCAGAACACATTTGGATGCTTATCTTGCTGGGATCCTATGATCCCTGCTGACTTCCTGCCCCTGGGGCAGGGGGCTGGACCCATTGATCCTCTGGGGTCCCTTCCAGCCCAAATGTCTATGAAAAAACCCCAACCTGGCCGAGTGCCGGCCCGACACTGCATGCCCTAATTTGTCTGAGTGCTGGCCCAACCCCACCCTGTGCACCTGGATCTTGCCATGTACCAAACCAACCCTGTGTACCTTGATCTGTCTGTGTGATCTATCGCATGCAAGACCATGCTTTCTGACCTACAAAACTTGAGGTGGGTCTGGAAATTTGGGAGAAAAGGAGTAGCAATTAACTCTGCCACCATTCTTCTGCTGCCAAATTTTCAGACCTGTGGGGAGCCTTGTTAGCTGTATGACAGCTTTGTGGGCTGCCTGTGGGCTAGAGTTTGAAGGCAGAAGGAAAGGAAAGTTGTGCAGGAGTTAACCTCTACTTACTGAGGTTCACAACCTATCCTGCAACCTATCCAATACCTATTTTTAATAAAGAGGTTTTTACAAATTGTTCAAGCTTACTTGTAAACCATTCCTTCACAAAACACAGAAAAAACATCTATGGTTTAAAAAGGTAAGTGGGAGTTATTGCTGTTTCTAATTTTGCCCAGAGAACACCTCTGAAGTGTAATAATATTAGCATACCTTACTAACCGGAAAGCCCTGCACAGTTGTATCCTTGGTACACTTTCGTATAACCCCTATTGCACTTATGCTGCTATACCGCAGAACTTCATGTAAAACTGCATTTGTGTAGGGGAGGATCATTCGGTCCTCATATCGAATTTCATGAGATGAACCAATAATAGCGTCCAGTTCTTCTTGGACTCGTTCTGCAGGGGGAAATTGTCAGAAACCAAAACTTAAGAAATCAGTCAAAGCATGGACTTGCTTCTCAAAATAAGTCACTGTAAATTGCAGGAATAAATCGGATTAATTCCTAGTTCATACGCACAACTTTGTCCCTTATTATGCTTAGGAGGCTGGAAGCCAAGGCCCCCTCCCCCTATTCTCCCAAGTTGGGTGGATGAGATGGGCTGGTTGTATGCCATCTGTTGACTTGCCTTGGGTTCCCCTGTCAGGGATGGGGACGCTTTGTTGCTCTAAAGTTTTTGATTTTGTATTTTTCCCCTCCTGATGACTCTTCATCCATGGCTATCACTGATTGGTCTCTCTGTGGTCATCATACTATCTACATTCTGTCCTGTCAGGATATTCGTTTGTTTCACAGGCCCATCACATGCATGCATCCTAATTTGGGCTTTTCCAATGTCCTCCTAATTTTGTCTGTTCCCCCAAAACCAGAACTCTCAGTGCCCCCACTCTTTGGCCTTGTGAGTTGGTGCCACCTTATCTCATGTTATGGAACAGTGTCATATATGCCCACAATTTCCCAGGCTATGTCTAGCCATTGACCTTGTTGTCTTGACACCCTGTCTGCCTTAAAGGCTGTGAGAACTGTCTGACTGTGATCGGGCTAAATGTATGACTGTGATCGGGCCTTTAGAACTTAATTAACCCTTGCTACTGCCCTGGGCTAGAAAATTACATTTAGAGGTTTGCCATATGTAACCTACAAATCAATTTCCAAAAGCAAACCTCTAAATGTAATTTTCTAGCCATCAATAATGTGAACAGTGCTGTCATTAGGGCCGTGCAAAGCTTTGGATCATGATTTGGATTTGGAGATGATTCGGAGGCCAAATCTATGAATCCGAATTGAACCGCAGGAAGCTTTAGACGTTCTGAATTGATTTGGAGCTTCCGAATTGATTCAGAAAAGATTTGGAGATTCAGTCATAGGGTATAATGGGGAATCAATGAAATGTTTATAACTTTGTTGTCTTTTGGCTGATTCAGATGAAACTTGCAGGGTTGGTAGCCTCTGTTGAGAGCATGAAGCCTGCCCAGTTTCAAGGTGATAGGTGCACGGGTTTTTGGGAAACTGCACCCCAAATTTCTGAAAGCAAAACTTGTGTCATGAGTGTGTGTTATGCCACAGTGGGATCAAAACTGTCAGAATGCTAGCCCCTGGTGAGGCCACAAAGCCTGATAAGTTTCAAGAAGATAGGTGCAGGGGTTTGGAGGAAACTGTGCCTCAAGCTGCGGACAAGCAAAACTCATGACGTGGGTGACAGTGTGTACGTTAAGGTGCAGCAGGATGAAAGCTGCAGGCCTTCTAGCCCCTGCTGAGGCCACGAAGCCTGCCAGCTGTCAAGGAGATTCTGGGGCCCTGCACCTCTTGCTGCTGACAGGCAAAACTCGTGATATGGGTGCTTGTGCAACTGTGTCTGTCTTGGGGCACGGGGGGGTGGGGGGTTGAAACTACTGCAGGCCTGGGTGCTAGGCTGCTGTGTTACCAATCAGTCATGATTCACTCAGGCACCAGTTCCATACACAGTAGCTAGCTAATGTAACAAGTTAACGAGCAAGGATTAACACCTACAAAACCACAGACTAAGGAGAGGAAAGAATCAATACAGACAATCAACTGCCCCAAGACAGAGACAGTGAGTTGCACGAGCACCCATGTCACGAGTTTTGTCTATCAGCAGTTGGGGTGCAGGGCCCCAGAACCCCCCTGCACCGGTCTCCTTAATAGCTGGCAGGCTTTGTGGCCACAGCTGGGGCTACCATCCCTGCAGCTTTCATCCTGCTGCACCTTAACACACACAGTGTCACCCATGTCACGAGTTTTGCTTGTCTGCAGCTTGAGGTGCAGTTTCCCCCAAACCCCTGCACCTATCTCCTTGAAACTTGGCAGGCTTTGTGGCCTTACTAGGGGCCACCACCCCTGCAGTTATCACCCCATTGTGGCGTTAACACATACAGGTGACATGAGTTTTACTTTCAAGAATTTAGGGTGCAGTTTCCCCCAACCCCCTATACCTATCTCCTTGAAACTTGGCAGGCCTCACGCTCTCAGCAGAGGCTACCATCCCTGCAAGTTTCATCTAAATTGGACAAATAACAACAAAGTTATAGATATTTCATTGATTCCCCATTATACCCTAGGGCCGAATCTCCAAAGCTTCGGAGCTGATTCAGCCGAATCAAAGTGGTAAACTGATTTGGGGCTCCAAATCAAATCGATGGCATCCGAACTGGCTGAATCCAAACCTGAACCGAATAGTTCCCTACTTGCTCAGGCCTAGTTGTCATCTTCAGTCTCATCTTTAATATGCTAAATTCAGCTTCTCCCTACCTAAAAGGGGAAGGAGAAAGGGCAATAATGCCAGCATGTCTGTTCGGCCACTACTTTCCCCCTATTGGCAACCCACAGTAGTCTATCCCCATCTATTTTATGCACAGAAATTCACTAGAAATTCACAGGAATGAAGTGCCATGCCTCATATTTAAATCTGTCATTGCTGAGACCATGGACATCTCTAGTTTTGCAGGTCACTAGCTGCAAGTTAAGATTTGGGCTCACTCAATAAAAGTTTGATAGTTTATATATTTGGTGAAGTTTCCCACATTTTGTTGGATTCCTTTGACTTCAGTTACTGGAATAAGTGCAGCTGCATGTCCCTCTCACCTTGTATTTCTGGGTGTGCCATCATGTAAAGGATAGCCCACAATAAAGAGATTGTGGTGGTGTCTGAACCTGCTATGAAGAGATCAGTAATCACTTGGATCATGTTGTTCTCTTTAAATGTAGATGTTGGGTTATCCTTGGTCTGTAGAGGGGAGATGGAGAATGTGAGTTAGGACTGCGATTGGGTAGCACTGTAACCTGTCTGAAGACTTTTACCTAAAAAAAATGCCTGTTGAGATGACAGAGTTGGAAGACATGAAGCTGGCAAGCTGAAGGCATGGCTGATGGCCATGTATATTTGTAAATGACATTGTCTTGTTAATGCAGGAAGGAAAGAGGGAGAGTTTGTGTGATGAGCACTGCTCTCTTTTCCCCCCTTCTTTTTAAGATACAGATGGAGTAACAGTGTATCTCTGGTGGGTACCAGCCAAACAAAGACCTCACTAATTAAAAAATGTATCCCTTTTCTTTTTATGTCAAAAGGAAGCAGCCACTCAGAAGGGAGACTGCAATATCTAGATGTGAACAAATTAAGTATTTAATTTTGGTGGCTAGGATCTGGTACCAGCTTCCAAGGGAAGTGGTGCTGGCTCCTACCGTAGAGGTCTTTAAGAGGAGGCTTGATGATTACCTAGCTGGGGTCATTTGAGCCTAGTTTTCTCTCCTGCCAGAGCAGGGGGTCAGACTAGAAGGTCTGCAAGGTCCCTTCCGACCCTATATCTATGAATCTGTTATGTAGCTGTATGGTAGGGGTGCACTGATAGAGATTTTGGGAGCTGATACCAATTTTTAAGGAGGCATATTGGCCAATATCAATCCAATTTCTGATACAGCTACGTCCAGCAAGTAAGTCTGTTATGGTGGAAGGGGAGGAGGAAGGCAAGGGGCGTGGGGATGCAGATCAAGGCCCACTGCAGTGAGGGAGAGAGTGGGGCTGGGACAAGCGCTGCCCAGCTGGGACAGAGTGGGTATGGAATAGAGCTGCGGCTTGTCCGGTGGGGTGCGGGGATGGGGGCTGGCCCCCACTGTTGCACGCTGCTCATCCAGGAGCCACTCATCTGGCAGCTCATCAGGCGCTCACCTGCTCATCCAGCAACTCCCACCGCTGCTCCTGCTGATTGTCTGGGAGGGCATGGGGAGGTGGTTGCCCCCAGATCTGAGCAGGATGGGCAGGGCCAGGGCTATGCTCTGAGTGAACAGCAGCGACACTGAAAGCAGGGGTTATGGGGGGGGCTACAGTGAATTTTGGGGTGACTGCAGCACTCCCCCATAGCCACTGCTCCCAGTGCTGCTGCTGCCCACCCTGAGCACAGCCCGCCCTGCCCCGATCTGGGGGCACATGCCCCCCCCCACACACCCTCCCAGACTAGTGGTGGGAGTAGCACCCCCCACAATTGAACTTCGGCTCTGTCTTGTGGCCACCCCTACCAAGCTGGGCAGTGCTTGCCCCAGTCCCTGTCCCAGCCCCACTCCCTCCCTCACCCACATCCCTTCCCTTTCCCCTCAACAGACTTACCAGCTGGACACTGCTCTCCAAGCTGCTGGGCTGTGCTCCTCGTCATCTACATTCTGCACTGTGGCTATGCATGCATGAACCATTTATCTGCCATATTATCAGCCATATCAGACCAATTTCGGATACAGACCATTTTCTATGTATCGGTGCCAATCCACTATCAGACCAATGTATCGGTGCACCTCTACTGTATAGAACACTGTTACTTACTTTCCACATCTGAGAGAGATATGAGTCAATGAAATCCTGTGGCTTTTCAGGCACCCAGCTGTTCTGGTGAGACTTGATCTCATCCTTTACAAGTCTACGTAGATCCTGCATGTGGGTTAGTGCCAGCAGTGATCTCATGAACACAGGACTTAGATGCTTCATCAATGTTGGGAAAGCATCATAAAGCTGTAGGGGAAAACAGACAAAATTAATGTTGGGAATTCTTGGTTTTGTGACCAAGGCTTCCACTGATTCATTTCAAGAAACAGGGTGTTTACAATGGAATCCTTTTCATGGTCCAGTTAATTCTTTGTGAAAAGAAAGGGAACACTTGACTGTTTTGACTTTTACCTTATTTTCTGAGATGACAGAGAGCTATCAGGGGCCAGATACTATACTTTCTACACCTTGTGCCTTCCTCTAGCAGCTTCCAGATTCTCAGTGTCAGGATCCCTTGCAATAAATCTGTGGTCATATTCTTAAAATGAAGCCTTGACTGAACTCAAAAACAGGTCACATAACAGTTCACTAGATGGGCCATTTTTCACTTATGTCTTGAACCAGCACTTCATGGTAAGTGTCACGGTAGAAAACTAGGGTGTATTAGTTTGTTTTGTTCTTCTGAATGGACATCACAGCCTAAGTCTAACATGGTGAGTATAGGACTATGACAGAAACCTTGAAAGCAGTGGTTCTCAAACTGCAGGCTGCATACGGCCTGATCAGCACACTTCTGTGGCCTATTTAACACACTCAGAGCTCATTTAAAATGTGCTTGGTAGACTTTTGACAGCATAGAAATGAGAGATTTTACAGAATATTGATTTGTATTGTATTACTCTTAGATAACAGATACAAAACATTTTAAAATGGATACACAGGAAGTCAGTTGTGTGGGTGCGGCTCACATAACACAGTGAGAGCTGCAGGTGTGGCCCACTACAGCAAACGGGTTGAGAACCACTACTTTAAAGCAAAAGCAGAAGAATAGCACAGACAAAAAGTAGCACAGGAAGATCCTGAGTGTGGTCTCCAAGGCAGACATGATGCTGAAGAACCCCAAGGTAAGCATCAGTTGGGGCTATCCAGAGGAAGATATTTTAGCACAACCAACATTGATGTGGACAGAGAAAGTGAGGAGGCTGGAGAAGGACCCATGCTGAAAAAGAACAAAGCAAGAAAAGTTGAGTGCTGCTCTTATAGCTCCGTATTTATCCAAGACTTTTTATTCATTAATGTGCAGGGAGTACCTATTTCATGCATTCACAGTAAGGAATATTCTGGAAAATTAATAGTTACATTTTATTAAAAGAATCTATTACTTACTCGAGGCCAGATGGTGCCTTCGAATTCTGCCATGGCCTGAGATCCCTTGAAGAGTTGCTGGAAGCTTTCATCCTCCGAGGAGAAGCAGTGCCCAAAAAGCACAGCAGCAATCACGTTGTTGATGGAAGAAAGGATGGAGACTGAAGGGTCCATAGGTCTCCCTGCGGACAGAGGAAGGAGTATCATTAGCTCTTTCACAGACTGTGCCCCATTGTAGGCCATGAAGTTCCACTGAGCTGTATTCCCATCTGTTCCTGATTCCGATGGGATCTTGTGAATGTCTGATCTTGCCAAACAAGAATGGGGGTGTTTAAATAGAAAAATCACAAGTTGGGCAGCAGTATAATAAATGATGGGGACAGCCCTTCACAACAACAGCGGCATCTGGGATAATTTGGAAACCTTTGTCTGTTGCTGTTACCAGCCCAGGCCTCCTTGCCAGAAGTTAAGAGTGAGAGTAATTATAGTCTTGTGGTATTTCAACCCAACTAGGAAGCTTTCCGTGGTGAAAGTGTTATGAAGATATCAGGTCTTATATGCTTTCATCAGATCCCAGGGGGAAGATGCCTGCGCACATTACAGAAACCTACCTTCTCAGCTGATACTAGGGAAACTTACTGGCAGCCTCAGTAGAAAAGCCAAGGAGAATAAACCCTCTACCCTTTCACTCACAGTTTGTCAGTCATTTTCTGTACCAGATCTATTAAGCTGAAAGAGATTAATACTTCAGCACATTACCACATATATATTTATGTTTTACCTTTCTCTCTGGCAAAGGTCTGTACCAGGAGCTGAGCTTGTCCCTGAATCCATTCTTCTAGGGTTTTCTTCCCTAATCCTAGGTTCCGTAACGTCATCAGGCTGAACCGTCTCTGCTGTTTCCAGGTGTGGCCATTAGCAAAAATGATGCCTTGAGCCAATAAAATAAAGAAGGACTGAGATAAAATTGTATGAATGGCCTGCTAATAGACAGACTAGAAGAAAGTTAAGGTGGTTCCAGGATTCTGTTTTGAGTTGATGATGACCTCTTGCTAGTACTTAAATGGGAAATGAGACATTTATGCTAATTTAGATTCACATACTTGGTCCTTTTCATGGAAAATAAGTCTGATATCCTTCCCCTTCTCCCTCTCCATTCTGTGGTTTTCACCATTGTCCAGCTAATAAAACTACTTTGTTGTTTTATCTGGGATCATGTTCAATATACGCTAATTCTTATTGTTTTGTATCTGTGGTTCTTTGTCTATTGCAAAAACCTCTTCAGGTAATTTGATGCGGTGCTATACTCAGTAACTTCTGAAGGAGACCAAATGCCACTTGAGTTACTCACTGTACATGTAGCAAATGCAGTGGTTTTGTGTACTGAATACACAATTTGGAGCCAGCATTTCAAAAGCACATGAAACTATATATATAACTTACAAAGCACTAAAGCGAGTAGCTATGAAGAGGGTGATGCTTTTGATAGATATTCCCATTGAACTAGGGCTTTTCCTCTGAACCATCTTGTCACAAACAGAAGATTTCTTTACACGAAGAAAAAAAGTACCTTGAGGGCCGCCTATCACATCCCTAAGGAAGGGTGTGATGGGTCGCTCTACAAAGTCATCTGAGTGGCTGATCAAGGCATCCTTCACTGCTTGGAATCCATTCAGCACAATTACGGGTGTTTGTCCCAGCCACAGAGTGTACATATTTCCATGCCTTCTAGCCATCTGCCAATGCAATAATGCACACAGTGAAGTACAGACACCACTACAGGTGGGACATGTCTTTTTTTCTGAAAATGGATTAATTAGCTGTTTCATGAAGCTGAAGGCCCAGGTTTATTTCTAATTACATAATGGTTTGTTTGCAGCTTGAACATTGGTTTCATTCTGATGCCACGGAGTAATAGGGATTTACACAATGTCTCAATTAAATCTTTGCGTTTTTCTAATCTTGCCATTAATAACTCATTTTGCGTATGCTTCCAAAGGGTGCCAAGACAAACCTTTCAATACCTCAAGCTAGAAAATAAGCATGACTTTTCCCTCTTCACTTGTATTATCCTGTGGGATTGATAGACTCTTATGCAAGACAGTCAGTAGATAATCTCCTATTTACCATTTTTCTTAAACTCTATAGCATTTTTTGTCAGTGTGCCAGTAAGCATCATTATTGATAGCAGTACAAACTTGGAAAACCTGGTTGTTATGAACTGCTTTGGCCATCGGAGGGTAGTATTAGGTTACATTTGTATCTTGTATTGCTCTATCCTAGTGTATATTATTAACAGGGATCCTGGTTTTCCCTGATAAAAAAAATTGCAAATTCTCTACTAAAAAAATGACAAATTCTCTAATTAAAAACCCAAAATCTGTGATTAAAGTGAAAGGCCACTATATATATATATATGTAGGTATCAGTTGAACACAATGTTTTATTGATATATTTATACAGGTTTAATGTAATTTGGAAGCCTATCAGTACCTCAATCACTATAATAAAATAAATTCTAAATACGTATAAATTTTGCCTTTTATTTTGGATTTTTTTAATAGAAAATCAAAGCTCCCCCTGCCCCCTTAGCTCACAGAATGCAGGTCCAGGACTCTGACTCCCAAGCCATAGCCCCGCTAGCCCTGCTGGTGCCCCTCACTCTCCCCCACCCCCTACAGTCCTCTGGCTCTGCTGGTACCCCTCATTCCCCCCAGGCCTGCTGGTGCCCTTTGTCCCTCACCTGCAGCCCCCTGCCCCCCACAGCAGCGTCTGAATCCCAGTTGCCACCTGCAGGAGGCAGTGGCTGCTGCAGCAACATGGAGCACAGAGTGGCTCCCCCAGTCCCATGGGCAGAACGGCTGGAGTGGAGCCTGCAGGGGGCACAGGTGTCGGCTGCCTGCTGCAGGCTTGGGTGGGGAGTGGGGCTGGCTCCCTGCCACTGCACTCACTCCCAAGAGGGTGAGGGGGGACACATGCCACCCTGATCTGTGCATGGGGTGGGGGTGGGTGCAGGCTACCTGCTTCAGGCTTGGGCTTCCCACTCTGCTGATCTTCCCCGGGGCTTCTGTGGCCCAAAGGGCAGGACCTGGCGTGGCACAGCAGGGTGGGGCTTGGTGGGGAAGCTCCTTGCTGCTGTGAGCTCCCTGCTGCTCTGGTGAGGCACTCCCTGCTCTCCCAGCAGCAGCAAGGGGCATAACCCCATGCCACCACTCCCGCTGCTGTCAGGTAGGCAGGGGACATCTCACTAGGGCAGCACACAGCTCACAGTGGCAAGGAGTTTCCTTGCCCAGCCCCACTCTGTCCTGCCATGCTGGGTCCCACCCACTGAGCCACGGAGGCCCTGGGGGAGGGCAGCAGGGTGGGGAGTCCGAGCCTGCAGTGAGCAGCCTGCCCCATGCATAGATCGGGGGAGCACAGGTCCCTCCTGCCCCCCTGGGAATGTGCGCAGTGGTGGGGAACCAGCCCCACCCCCAGATGAGCCACTCATGGCCCTGTCCCACTCCCCTCCACGGCCTGGCAGCCGCATATTCTGGCCCCGGGCCCCAAGTCCCCCAGCCCCAGCCCTGCTCAACTTCCTCCCTCTGTATGGGGGCCTCAATGCTCCCTCCCTCCTGCCAGACTTAACTGCAGGAGCTGCTCTCCAAGCTGCCTGGCGCCCATGCGTGTATACATGCACACGGCACCCCCTATCTGGGCACCCTCCTCCCACTTCCTCAGCCTCTTGCAGGCTGGAACTCTTGTCAGCTCTTTGTAAAAGGGCAAAATCCATGTGTTTCTCTGTTGAGAAATCTGCGTTTTTCTAGGGTAAAAGGGACAATCTATGTTTTTTTTCTATTTTTCCATGGGAAACAGAAAACCCAGATCCCTGGTTATTAGCATGATGGCACAGCTTGGCCACATGTTTTAATTAGCCTTTTCGAAAGTAATCATTGATTTTGGGTGTCTCATTTCTGGTGCTTTGGGTCTGATATTGTTGAGGGGTGCTGAGCTGCTGCAGATCCTGCTGGTTTCAGTTGGAGTTTTGATTCTCATTCCATCTGCAAATTAGGTGCATCCTCTGTGATTCAGAGATGGGCAACCAAAAATTGAGACAGCTATAAAAATTAGGCCTGTGCGAAGTGGCTAGTATTCGTTTCGGATTCAGCCAATTTGGGGACAGTGATTTGAATTGGGGACTGTGATTTGAATTGGTGATTTAAATCACTGTCTCAAATCGTTTCAGCCGAATATCCAAATCACACAGGCTTACCCCCACCTGCTCTCCCAGCCTGGGCAATGGCTGCCCTGCCCGCCCTAGCTCCGGGCACTTTGGAAAAAAAAGCCCCAACTTAATGGGTGCTGCTGGACAGGGGGTGATCCCTGCTGCCCCCCCTGCCCCACGCTACGTGGGGGGGGGGCTCTGCACAAGACCTCCAACCCCCCGCTGTTGTCCCAGCCCCCCCCATGACTGCCCCACCCATTCCAGTTCCGTCCCTTTAAGAAAAAAAAACCCAAGACCCCCAAACTAACCAGTTCCTGCCCGGCGGGGGGTGATTCTCACTGCCCTGCACCATGGGGGCTCTGCACGAGCCCCCCAAAGCCCCAAGGCCACTGCAGGAGTGGTGAGTCCTGG
>NW_017728995.1:29841081-29852375 GCF_001723915.1 Gavialis gangeticus | reverse complement strand
GGGGGGGTCGGGGGGCTCATGGCAGAGCCCCCCATGCAGCATGGGGCAGTGGGGGGCAGCACATATCGCCCCCCCTGCCTGGCAGCACCTGGAAAGTGGGGGCTTTTTTGGTAAAGTACTGGGGTGGGCAGGGCAGCCATGGCGGGGCTTGGGGAGCAGGCAGGGGTGTTAGGGGCTGGGGGAGCAGGCAGGGGATGGGGCCTGGCAGGACTCCCCTCATTGTCCCCTCTCCCCTCCAGCCCCCGCCTCCCCTGCCTCTACTTACCAGCTCTTAGTCCGGCTGCAGTTCCCTGCTGCAGCGGGTGGGGACTGCCTGAAGCATCAAAGCTCTCTGAATCTTTTCCAAAGATTCGGAGAGCTTCAAATCGATTCAGACCTTTTTATTGGTCCCCTGATTCGATTCGGATTTGGAGATTCAGCCACTGAATCGGGCCGAATCTCCTCCTAATCAAATCAGCACCCGAAGCTTCGCACAGCCCTAATAAAAATCAGTGGCTACTTTTAAACTCTGACATTGGCTCCTGAGAAAGGAGCAATAACATATTGCCTATGAAGAAGAAGACAAAACTTGAATAAAGTTAGTTCCTAAAATAAACCATTCAGGGCATAAAAACAGAAAAATAGTACCCAAATAAAAGATTTCGGAATGGTTTGTTAAGAGATTTGCCCTTTTTTTTGGAATGTTTGTAGCACATGAGCAGGATATGATGGCAGCTTGAAATGTGGCACATACGTTCCTCTGTTTCTGTGGAACTTTCAGAGACACATTTGATAAGATCTTAAAAGTGTATTTTTGGTATATGTCCTGTACTTGTAAGGTTATTTCTTAAAAGTCTGCCAGTGTTTTCCTGATGCATGCTTGCACAGCTTTGCAACATTCATAGGCAGAACTGTGCTGAGTGTCTGTACGTACGTGTAGTAACAGCAACAACAGATCCATACACAAACTGCCTTCCCTCCCCCTCGGATGGATTTAGATAGCTCCCCTTTACAAAGGAGAATTCTTACATTGTGTCTTTTACCCAGTGCCTTTAAAGAGATTAGTTTTATATCAGATACGAGGATTTTCTTGTGTGCACAAGCTTACATTCATAGATATTCTCACCACTTAAAAAGTCCAGGCTTGGAAATTCTGCTTTGATCACTGCTGTATAAATGTGGTCCCTCTAAATTCATCAGATGTGCTCTGTCACAGCCTCTGGAGTCCACAACAAAAGTACTGTTTCTACTTCTCCCTTTATCTGATTACATAAAGAGTTAGGCCCTTCTTACTGCTCTTGGAGATATAGGTGCAGATCATATATACTCCAGATCATATATACTCCTTCTTTGCTAGGTTCTACACAACATGTACCTTAAACCCCTAGAACCAGCTGAACAAGCCAGGGTGGTTCTTCTTCCTTACCCACCACCACAAGGCATTGTACTTATGCAGGATCTTACTATGCAGTGCTATAAGCTTCCTCCCCACTCCCATCACTGTCTGAACTTAGATCTTGGCACTGTTGAGCACAGCTGCCACTTTACAAGCATTTAGCAGTCCAACACCACCACTCTAGCTAGCTGTCTGTCTTATATTCCTGTCCAGCACAAGTCATGACAGGACAAGCTAGACACTGGAAAATTCAGCCATGAGGTGGTCAGGAGACAACTATATCCAGCACCACGCAAGAGACAGACTGTTGCTCCACACAAGGTCAAATCAGATGAATACCAGCACCTCTACTATGTGCTGGTCAACATGAGATCAGTCATTTACAGTTTGGTTATAGATGAGGTGCCTGAGTTGCCATGCATCCCAGAAACCTGTCTGACCAGTGCTGCAGACCTAGTGGCAACTTACCCTCCCAGCTTGTGCAAGCAGGAAAGTTGTACTTGTATAATCTCAGAGTACATTTAAGCAGAGAGGGATCAACTGGTGAAAATCCTGGGTAAACCTTCTTATATCAGTTTACAATTTTTTAAAATTGAATTTATGCCAACTAGGAAAAGGTTTCAGCTAAACCAGAATAAGTTACATTTTAAACTGAAATAAGAGCATCCACACAGGAATTTGCCCTGGTTTCACAAAATCCATTTTAAAACACTGCCTCCTACTGAAAAACAGGAAGTCTGTTAAATCTCACTACTTCAAGGGTCTCACCAGCAACCTCCAGTTTTCCACACATGCACCAAGGGGGCCACATCCTCCACTATGCATTGACATAAGGAATGCAAGCATCCCCATCTCCTCCCTCTCTCCCCACAATTTTCTGATCTGATTGCTGTCTATTTTAGACAGTTTTTGTCTTCAAGTCAGAAGAAGCTAATACCATGGTCCATACTCAAGAATTTTGAGAGCTAATCACATTTAAAAACCTCTGGTACTTCTAGAAAAGATGCAGCCCAGCATGTAGCTTAGGAGTGAAAGAGTTAATAAAGGTACTTCATTCACACCCTATTATAGTCACCACAAGCCATTCACATCAGCGTAGCTTTCAGAGAGCTTTTGAGTATAAAAAAGACTGAAGTATCAGTCTTTGGTGGAGGAATTCCTTGAAGAGGAAGCCCTACCTCCCACCACATTAAAGAAGCCATTGCCTGATAATGGTGACTTCATTAATTACAGTCCGATGTCAGACTCTTTCATCAGCAAGTTAGTAAAGACAGTCTTTGGTGCCACCTGGGAGTGTCCGCTGGAACCATCTTAGGTGTCTGACTCTGGCTAAGCATAGAAAAAAGCATTTATTGTTCTAGTGCACAGTTTTCTTCTGGTAAAACTGGCAAGTAGAAATGTGCTGGAGTTTTTGGCAGTACTAGATAACAATGATCCCTAGATACTCCTGTCCTGTCTCTGAAAAACCCAAGAATCAAATAGAAAACACAGCTCAACTGTTATCTCAGATCAAAACTTGAGGGTTGTTATGGGCAACTGATCCTCCAATCCTGGACTTCTTAGTCCTTTCCACCATAAGACTCAAATCTGTAAGAAGCCATGGGGGGGAGCTGGTTAGACAATATTGGCTGAAATGCCATCAGTACCGATAATATCCAGCTCTGCATGTCCCTTATGGCAGATCTAAACAGCACCATCTCCCAGATGTTTTAGCAGAGATCAACACCTGTATAAAGAGCAACTGGATGAAGCTGTACCCTTACAAGATAAAAGTCATGCAAGGAGGAGAAAAGCATTTGGAAGAATTATTCTTCTCCATAATATACTCATCTGTAAGAGGCTCCTGCCTGCTTCTTCTAATAGATACTTACAGGCTTGGGATCCTATTAGACTCCTCAATATTTCTTCAGCTCTGGCTATTAGGATATCCAAATAATGCCCACTTCCACTTATGCATAGAAACTGCATCCTAGCCTATTGGATCACTGTGAGCATATGTTCTGACCCCTAAATTTGGCTATTGTAACTCTGATCTAGGAATAATCACCTGTAACTGAGTGGCCATGGTGGCCCTTCAGCAACCTTCAGCCCTTGTCCCTTTTACTTTCTTTGGGCAATCTTCCCTTCTGCTTGTCTGCCATGCCTTCATATAATTATATCGACTATTGATACAATTGATATAGAATTTTAGCTGAAGTCTTCACATTTTCCCAAGCAGGAAGCAACTGTGACCACCTGAAACCTGAGATCCTGCTCCTGCCTTTGTTTCAAGCTAATTTGTATCATCACAGATCTTCACAGGAGGTGAGAGGCTCCATACCAGCTATGAACTAACTGACTGCCTAAAGGAATTTTCCATCTATTGACTCCTCTGTGAAATCCTGTGAAATATGAAATTTCATTTCTACCCAGGAGAACTTTTACAATCTTTTCTCCAATGCCTGATGAAGGGTGTTTCTGCCTGAAAGCTTGCAATTAAAGAATTTTTTTTTGCAAAAATCTTGTTGGTCTAATAAAGATGGACTGTTTAGGAGCTCTTCTCTCCATGGCTCCAGGTCAGACTACCTGCACAGCTCAGGCCTGGGCTTATATCATGCAAGCCCAGCCCCTTTTGGGTCAAGTGGCTCCCTTGATTGTCCTTTGCCTCACTTGTAGCCTGCTTTCCTTTAAAGTACCAGGAGCACCAAGCTCCCTGCTACATCACCCATCCTGAAAATGTTCCTAGTAAGACAAAACACAGTAGTTCTTCTACTTAGCAGCATAGGTCTCTATGAACATATTGCCGTGAAGCTCTGCTTCATAATGGGCCTCCACTGAATGCAGAATCCAGTTGAAGATTTCTGATACTGGCATCTTTCAGTGGGATCTGCGTGGACTACCTAAGAGATCAGGCTTAGGTTAACATATGCAAGCTAAATATGGCTTCACCCCCAGTAAAGAAAACAGGGTGAAGCTCCTATGTGAGAGAGAGAATTTTCATGGGAGCTAGACTTACAATAGGGAAATTGCTTCTGCTAAGCCAAGAATGACCATGGATGTCATGGATTCATAACTAAAGACAAGATCCATTGATTAAGAACGGAAGAAATGCCATACTGAGTCAGATTGATGGTCCATCATCTTGTTTCTGGCAGTGGCAGTAGTTGCCTTAGAGTAGGAGTAGCAAACCTACAGGACATGTGTTACAAGTGGCATGGGTGGCACACTGCAGATCGGGTAGGTAACAAGCAGTGCAGCAGCAGATAGGGCAGGAAGCAGAAAGCAGAGAAGCAGATTTGGCAGGGGAAGGAGATCAGTGGCACTAGAGAAGGATGTGGGGCTAGTCTGTAGTATGCCTGCCAAAAAAATTCCCCCCCACCCTCCCCGCTGTAGAGTAAGAGTATTTGTACAGGACATGTCCAGTGTAATGCACCCTCTGTCCTTCCTCCTGTGGCATCCACCACCATCAGTTTAGGGATGTCACAGGATAAATCCCTGCCTGCCTATTTAATAACTGCTAATGGATGTGTCCTTCATGGGCCTGTCCTCCAAGGACATTCATCTAACCCCTTTTTGAACCTGGCTATCCACTTTTACTTTCCTTCCATGATTCCTCACTTACATTGCACATAAATATCTTTTCAGCATATAATTAAAAACATAAAACAAAAAAACTAGGGCTGTCAGTTAATTGTAGTTAACTTATGCAATTAATGTGTTAATTTTTTTAATTGCGTTAATCACACACACCGTTTTGACCAGTGGAGTGTACCAACTCCAGACCAGCTGGAACCCACGTGCACATCCCGCTCTCGGCCCACCCCGTGCCTGCTCCAGACACACCTGCCCACGCTGAGCAGTGGTGGCAGTGGCAGCAGCCACGTAGAAGATACTACCTGGCACAGGGGAAAAGTGGTCCCTCTCCCTCACTGCTACTGGGCCCTTCTTGCTGCAGCTGCCCAGAGCTCACACCTGGGATACCCTCCGGCTCCTCTTTGCTGCTGTCACCATCGCCTCTGGGTCACCCAGCAGAGCAGCGGTGGCAGCGTAGAGAGCTGGAAAGGCAGCTGCAGCAAGAAGGGCCCAGCAGTGGTGAGGGGGAGGTGCCGCTTCTCCTTCGTGCTGAACAGCAGCTTCTGCCCAGCTGCTGCCGCTGCTCAGCATGGGCACGTGAGCTTGGAGCAGGCTTGGGGCAGGCCGGTGTCAGGGCTGTTTGCACAGGTTCCAGCTGGTTTGTTCTGGTCAGGGCAAGTCCAGAGTGAGTGGCGGGTGGGCTGGTGTCAGGGCTGGGGCTCTGCACTGTTGGTGGGGGCAGGAAGGAACCTCAGAGTGCATGGGTGTGGGGTTGCTGACTGTTGCTTAACTGTGTGATTAAGAGTGATTAGTTGCAACTATTTTTTTAAATCTTGCAATTAATTATGATTATTTTTTGAATAATTTGTCAGCCCTACAAAAAACCAAACTTTTGTCTCCAACAATTTGTCAGCCCTACAATAGGACAGATAGAGATAGGAGGGTTTATTTGTACTTGTGTTTCTAACTTAATTGGCAGCTGCCCAGATATTTCAGTGATGCTTCTTTTTAAAGATAAAATATTGATCAGTGATAGAAACTTGAAATGAAATAGAAAAACAGACTCCATTCCTGGCTTGCTGAACTTATGGGACAACACTGTGTAATGATTAACATGTATTTTAACAAGTTACAGTAGGGTGAGGGCATCCACCTTGAAGTCATTTAACTGCCACTGATTTCAATGGGGAGGGAGTCAGGTTGGTTTGTAATGATTTACTGCCTCTGAAAAGTTCAGTTGAACATGCATTTTAAATTGTGAGCATTTTAGTTAAATGAATGTTTCTAAAATCAGTCAGATTGCCCTCTTGAAACACTACAGAGACAGCATACTTCTGTACAGAAACATGCTACTGCATGCACTGAGGCTACCCTCTACATGTTTTTACTCACGCATCTGCATTTGCAGCATTGGGATGTTAGTGACCTGGCCAGAGTTTCAGCTATACTTCACTCTTAGGTTTTAATCTTAAAGGGCTGAACCATGCAGCCCTCACATGGGCCAGGCGTAAAAGGGGCAGAAACTCACAGAGTTCTAGTTCTCCCTTTGAATCCACGTGTAGAAATCAGCAACAGCTGCAGTCATCTTACTATCTACTAATATTTTCATGGGAACGAATCACCTCCAAAATGGATCAAAGTGAGGCAGGGTCACAGCCTCCTAGCTCTGACCAGCTATGGAAGGGAGCGCATACTAGATGTTCCTAGGTAGCGATGCATATAGTTTGTTCACCATGGTGCCAGACAATCTTGGGAGATATTGCATCTCTCAAGGTCCTGCTGCCATGGTGATAATGCAGCTTTACGCCATAATGATGCAGGGCAGTTATTAACTGCTACCTCTTTACTTCATCAGAAATCTCTTTGAAATCTTTAGGAATCTTGCCTGAGTAAAGTTCTCAGGATCAGGTCTATGTGTGTGTGTATAGAATAATGTGTGTGTGTTTGTGTGTGTAGTATATATATAGCATTACTGTTCAATAGTGTGTGTATGTATGCATAGACAGATAGAGAGAGAGTAAAATAGTTACAATTTGTGTGAATAAATCCCAGATTACATTCATCTACATGTCTCATTTATGCATCACCACTTCAGATAATCCCTTTTGTCCAAAGAAACAGAGAAAGCACTTGGAAACACATGAAATGTCAGCACTGCACTGCTCCATCTGTTTTGCTGTGTCTATATTACATAGTATGGGTCTCCGTTTAGTAACTAAAATTTCATAGGCCTTATGAAATAAGGACAAATAAGGACAAATTATTCAAATTATTGCAACAACCCTTTGCAAGCTTTAAGCAGGCCAGTGGGGATTGTATCTCTGTGGTCACATTTGCTTGAATAAGGATTGTGGGATTTGGTTCCTACATCTAGGAAGCTATGTCTCTTCCCTCTATTAGTTAGTTCTTTCTCTGTCTTCCCTTTCTGTCTGTAGTCCATACCATATGGAGGAGTCTGTGGAGTCTGTGGGGCATCTAGGTTGCATACAGACATCTGGGGAGGTTAGGGGGAAGCTAGATTATGTTAAAAATGGCCATCCAATCTAATTTAGTTCACCCAGGTAAGGACCTTACATTAGTTAGGTGGATCTATAAGTGAACTGTACAGAAGTTCAAGACAGTTAGATTGATCTAAAATGGCTGACTCAGCCTAAGGTAACTGTAAAAGGGGGCAGACAGAAGTGCAGCTCCTGCACTGAGAATGCTTTTCAGGAAGTGTTCTGAGTTACAGCTATCCCTTGGACCAAACAGAAGTTCACTGTTGATTCCAGGAGGGAGAGGAATCTAGCTGCTAGCTGCAAGCCTGCAGCTGGTTTCACCAGCAGTGGCCCCTCCTACCTGGGAGACTGCAAAGTTTTCAGAATGGGAGGGGGGCAGGGGAGCAGAAGGAGCTCATTCTAGGGGCTCTCCAGCTGATGGGTGGGTGAATTGGAGCCCCACCCCCTACCTCAGGGGGGCTCCAATACACCT
This sequence comes from Gavialis gangeticus, assembly GCF_001723915.1. Taxonomy (NCBI): domain Eukaryota; kingdom Metazoa; phylum Chordata; order Crocodylia; family Gavialidae; genus Gavialis; species Gavialis gangeticus. Next base: position 29,844,478 of record NW_017728995.1, on the reverse strand, counting down.
ATCCCAACCTCCAGCAGGGGCTGAAAACCCCCAGACTGAACTCCCTCTGCTTCCTTTCCCCCTTCCCATTCTGAAGTCAGCGACAGGCAGGCAGGCAGACACAAGTTACAGAAAACGCTCGTTTCGAAACATCTTTGTCTGACCCCTCATGTATTGAGGTTTCAGATTTTCACCTGACTGGCCATTTTTGAAGCTGTCTGAAGCCATGTGCCCATGTTTGGTCACAACTATAAACTGCCTTCTTTGGGCAGATCAGAAGAAAGTTGTCACTTCTGTCTGCACCTTGTAGCTCCAAGTTAGTTTAGCTTAGCTCAGGTCTGGCAAGACAGATCTAACCTAATTTGTGTACAGTTCCCAGTGCAGTCCCAGGCCTGGGAAAGCCCAGCCACTGGCCCCAGTCCCAGGGCTGTGCTTTTCCTACCCCCTCCCTGGCACCAGGCTATTTTTAGCCCCCCAGCCCCTCTGCTCACTTCCAGACAGATACTCTCCCACCCCAGCTCATCAAACTCCCATCCTGGAAGCTGCTCCTATTGCTGGTTTTATCTGCATTTGTTCATACTGGGAGCTGAGGAAGTAAGCTGGGGGGAGAGGGGCAGAATGGATACGGGGTAGGTTCATTGTGGGGGTTGTTTGTCTGGGGATGAGGGGGGAGTCAAGCGGCTAAAAATAGCCCCTGGTCATGGGGAGTGGGGGAGAGAGTGCCCCATCCTCCCAAGCCCCCCATGGAGTCCACAAGCAACATCCTGCCAAACCCTTCTGGACTCCAGCAACCCCTCCCCCCCACCAACCTTGCCTGCCTCCCTGATCCCCCCTGTAGACTCTGCCTGCCCCCCCTCCACCTGGGTCCCCCTACCAGAGCCCACTTGCCCCCTCAATCCCCTCAACCCCCCAGCTAGCCCCTCCCATCCCAACTTACCTTAGATCATGTGGCCATTTTTAATGCTATCTAACCTCCCCCTAACCTCGCTGAATGTACGCACCCTTAGTTTTGACTGGATGGTTCAGTGATATGTGCAGCTTGCAACTGATGTTGCTTATGATTGTTCTCAGCTTGCCACTGAACCACTCAAAAGCACTAAGCCTTGTCCCATAGTGAGACTTTAGGATTGCGGTTTTGTTCATATAACATACAGGATATGACTAATCTGCATCTACACATTGAGAGAGACCAGAGAGACTGACCAGAGGAGGCAAAATGCTGTACTTCCCTCCAGCTGCAGATATGCTACAGCTCCTTGAGAATTAATTATTCATGGCAGTAAATATATAGAGACACAGTACCTTAAGCAGAGTTTCATGGTGAACCTGAAAACGTATTGTCCACAGGTTGCCAATTAAAGGGAGCGGTGCTGGTCCAGGAGGAAGTTTGCTTCGGGCCCTTTGAACACTCAGAAAATTCCAGACAAAATAAAAAGTGATGAGACCTAAAATTATTTGAATTATGGGGATCATTTTCTATCTACTTTATTCCCTGAGCTCTCTCTGTTACGTGATGCCAGACTGAGAGTTCTCCTAAGCAGCTAGTAGCTAAGCACTGTCCACAGACACACCCACCCCAGGCCCACCCTTCTTTACTGACACGCTCTCAATATTGGGCAAGGTGTTGGAAAAAATCAATAATGTTCAATGCAAACAGATTCCAGCTGGTCAGAATTTGCACATATGATGGTGCAGGAAGAACAGTACTGGGGAGAAGGATAATGAACTGGAAGTTAAGACTACAGCGGAGCCACTTTCCAGATATAGCATAGTGAAAGTAAGGGTAGTCCACCAGTTTGGCCTTTGTTCTTGGTGTGGAAGATGTGGTTCAGTTCTGTATTCTGACACAGATTCCATGTATGACATTGGACAGATCACTTATGCAGTTCAGTTACCCCCTCTGTATGGTGGGAAAGGTGGTCTTTCCAGTACGGTGTTGTGAAAATAAATATATTAAAGCAGGGCTGTCCAGCCAGTGATCACATGCAGCCTGCAAGGGGTTAGTGGGCTCCTACCTGGCCCCTCGGCTCCTAACTGGCCACTGCCAACTTTATCTCTCTGGCTGCTGCTGCTGCTGCTGCAGCTGGGGTGTCTAAGGTCCCCCCCTCAATGAGCTTTCACTGCTGGCTCCTGTCCCAAGGGGAGGAGTGTTGCAGCCTGTGGCATCAGGGCACGAACGACGCATGCCCCCGGTGGCTGGGGGCATGGTGGCAACAGGAGCGTGGCAGTGGGAGTGCAGTGGAGGTCAGTGGGAGCTCCTGCAGATGCTGCCAGTGCTGTCAGTGGCAGGGGGGTGGTGACCACCTGCAGACACTGCAGGAGGCATTGGTGGCAGCCAGTGAGGATCGCTGACCACCTGCAGACGCTGGCAGTGGTGTCGACAGTGGGGGGGCAGTGGCAAGTGGCAAGCACCCGAAGGTGCCACTGACAGTGTTAGCGGCGCCTTTTTGTAGGGGTGCACGTGCCCACCCTCCCTGCCTCCCCCTCCCCGCGATGTGCCCTGTGTGGCATGCAGCCTCTGGCCACTTAGAAGTTAGACAGCCCTGTATTAAATGTTGGGAAGTACTCTATGCTACAGTCATGGATGCCAGAGATGTCTCCTACATAGAACATATTTTAGGCTGTGATATACTTTTGGTTCTTTTTGAGGTATTAAGCAACCTGTATGGGTTACATGATTAGCTTTTTTACAGTGAAGAAGTTTTCGGAGGTGTTACACTATAGACTGGTTAATATAATAATGAGGAAAGATTGATGGAAGCATAAAAAAGGAGTCTAGTAAGTAATTAATTCATGTTTATAAACGATCTTGCGGTCTCAGATGGTTTATAAAAGGTCCCTCTTATAAGAGAACCTATGCAAAAGGGTCCATCCTCAGTAGTCATGAATCTCCATCCTTGTCATTTCCCCAATCAACTAGCACTGATCACCATCCGCTGAGTTAAACTTCATCTATAACAAACTGCTTCACTCAGAAATCCTGGCAGCAGACAGCAACCACCACAGGAAACTGCCATGCAGAGCTCCTGCCATGTCTGCGTGGCTCTGCTTCATAGATTGTAAGGGGCTGGAAGGGACCTCAGAAGATCGTCGGGTCCGGCCCCCTGCACCAAGCAGTAAAGACAACTGGGGGTGAGGTGACCCCAGCGAGGTGACTGTCATCTCCTCTTGAAGATGTCCAGGGTCAGTGATTGCACCACCTCTGGAGGGAGCTTATTGCACAGTCTGGACACCTTGACTATGAAGAAGTTTTTCCTCACATTGAGCCTGAATTGATCTTCCAGGAGTTTGTGGCCATTACTCCTGGTTTTCCCCGTGGATGCCCTGGTGAACAGTTGCTCACCGAGCCCTTGGTGTCCTCCCCTAGTGTAGCGGTGAGCTACTACCAGGTCCCCTCTCGGCCGCCTTTTCCTCAGGC
>NW_017728995.1:29835001-29836081 GCF_001723915.1 Gavialis gangeticus | reverse complement strand
TTAAGAGTCTGATCATACGGGTGGCTCTTCTTTAGACTTTCTCAAGCTTGTCCACGCCCTTGTTACAGTGCGGTGCCCAGAACTGGACACAGTGCTCCAGCTGCAGTCTCACCAGTGCTGAGTAGAGCGGAAGAATCACCTCTTTGGCTTTGCCGGAGATGCATCGATTGGTGCATGCCAGAGTATTATTTGCTCTGCTGGCTACAACACTGCACTGCCGGCTCATATTCAGACTGTGGTCTGTTATTACCCCAGGTCTCTTTCATTCGTGGTGCTGGTCAGTTTGGTGCTGCCGAGCCTGTAGGTGTGGTGAGGGTTGCTCGTCCCGAGGTGCAGCACTTTATATTTCTCGACACTGAGCTTCATCAGGTTCCCATCCACCCAGCTTGCTAGCCTGTCTAGGTCTGCCTGTATCTGTACTGGACCTAGACAGACTAGCAAGTCGGACGGATCAGAACCTGATGAAGTTCAACATTGAGAAATGTCAAGTGCTGCACCTCAGGATGAGCAACTCCCTACACACCTACAGGCTTGGCAGCACCAAACTGACTATGAATCTATGAATTTGTAAAACATTGTGCATCCCCATAGGCTGAATTTCTACTCAGTTATCTATGAGAAACTGGAAACAAGGTTTGCCCTGTCTATGGAAAACTATTGTGAATTCCATCTATTGATCCTCTGAATCCAGAGCCACACAAGCAGATGCTATTGCTCTCCTGGCTTCTGTGTTAGCATCACTTACCCTAGATGTACTCCCAGGAACTGCTAGAGAAGGCTTCCTCTGAGTCCCTGAGGAAGGCAGATAATGTCCCATCCTCCTGGGTCAGGTGCCCTGAATCTAATCTAATCTGAATCTAATCTCATCATCTGATCCAGTTGCTTATTGGCATCAGAAGCCTTCCTTCTTTTCAAGAACTAGCTTTGCTCTGCCAGCAAAACCACATGGTTCTGCCTCTAGAGAATAGCTGTGAGTGTGGATGCACTCAGCTTTGCTAGCAGAATGTGTGGGTTGACCAGCTGTTCCCCAGATAGTTGCACCCCCAACATCAAAGCCTGCAAGATCATGGCCAAGATTTT
>NW_017728995.1:29830965-29834650 GCF_001723915.1 Gavialis gangeticus | reverse complement strand
TGTAGAATATAGATGAGTTAACTAGTAACCAATAGAAGTAAGAATTAGAAATGCATATGTATACGTGTTATCATATATAAGTAATAGAAAAGTTATGTTAGATGCCTCACTCAGACAGAATGGGGACAGTTTTGTATCTTTTGTCTAAAAAAAGATAAGGGACTCCTTTTAAATGAGCTGTTGACCAGTTCTGAGACTACTGAATCAGGCAGCCGCACCTAGCCTTCGGGTTAGAAAGCAAGGGCTTGATTTGGGAACCTCGTGAACCAACAGACCTCCTTAGTTTATGACTTTGTGAAACAATAAAAGTTTTAAATTGAACATCCAGGTCTGAGCCTGTGCTTAATTCAGTCCTTATATAATTCGGCACGAACTCACACAAATGGGAACTCTGGAGAAGGATCAAATGTTCTGTCAACAGTCACAGCTGATTTTTCACACACACACCTAATAGGATGCATCTCATGCTTTGGAAAACACTTTCTTAAGCATAAAAACTTTGGGTGGTAAGCATTTGTCAGTTCTTGTTTTGGACTGGCCCACTTCTTGTTTGGAAATTTCCATGCAGGGCTTTAAACACTTGGTAAATAAATGGCTCTTTGGTTTCCTACCTTAACAAAAGCTTTCACATCTGCCACAAAGTCTTCAACATGCTCATACATTTATCCTTCCTTGCATTGCTTTTCACTACTGTGTCTGCTTTTCCTCTCCTTTTTCCAACATTTCATTGGTTTTAGCATTACCTGTTGGTGCGCTTCTTTCCTCAGTGAAGTACCATGTCTTTTGGTGCATCCTGTTCACGCTGCCTGTACAGCTTCAGTTTGAATCTCATGGTCTCAGGACTAAACATTTTTCTTCAGTCCCACTGAGTTTCTCACCATCCTCCATGGGTGACTGGTGCCTCCTGAGACTGGGGGGCCCACAGTTTGTGGGCAGCACCATTGGCGGTGTGGTGGGAGTTGTCTTCCTTGTTATGTTCCTTTCCTGGATCACCGAACCTGTTTATAGTTTTCATGATTCGTGAGGTCTCTGATGTTTGAAACATTGTCCTCAGTCCAGTAACCAACTGTCAGGCATCATTCTGCTGCCTCCATCCTACTTTTTGGGGTCCTGGCTTCCAAAACCTGGCCTTTACCAGAAAACTTTATACAGCCTCAAGACAGCAGCATGCTGTGCCGAATGCCCATTTTTACTGAATGATCTAGTACCATTTGTGTTCCCTGTCTCAAGGTTTTAATACAGACCCCTTTCATAACAGCATGGCTCTGTGAAGGCAACATATTCAGCAAATATTATTCACCTGTATGTAAGTAATCCTGTTCTCTCGTTCATGCCATCATATCCAGACTTGACTGTGCTTTTCCTCATCTCCATATGTATCCTGGGAAAGTGAAGTGGCATGTCCTGGAGATCCTTTCCTTTCTTGTGTCCTTGTGACATGGTATTGTAAGAGAAAAAAACAATCATAAAAAAAAACAACAGATGACCCTTGAAAAGCAGATGACCTTTTCCCCTTTGCTGACAGTAAGCGAAATGTTAGCCGCAAAACCGGTCTCAAGCAGCCCAAACTTGTTCTGGGCATCTTGCAACTTTGTAACACAAGCGGAAAAGCCTGAACGCACACGCAGCAATGTAATGGTTAATGTATAAATACCAAGCTGCAGACTCAGGTCAGGGGAGCTCCCTGTCTTTGTGACATTAAGCAACCCCTCTGCAGAGCAATAAACTCACATGCTGACACTCCCTCGTTCTGTGCCGAATTGATCGCAGCTAGGAACGAGCCCAGAGATGGGACGTGGCCAGTGCTCTTCGGTGTATGAGCCCACCCTTCGGTGTATGGGTGCTATGCAGTAGCTGACCTTTTTCCCCGACAGTATTTAGCTGGATTTGCAGATTCACTGGAATTTGACAGGGCTGTACCATGAGCATTTCTGCTATAGCCTTGAAATCTCAACCTCTGGGGCTTCCAGCCACTCACCCCACTATTCACGCCAACAGAGCCAGGTACGCCCCCAAGATGAAAACAATTATTAAATACTTCTTAGGGTTTGGCTGCCTGAGTAAGTTACTCCAGACTGTGTATGGTCCTGATGTTTACAAACAATTCCTCCACGTGACACATACTATTGAATCTCTGTAAATCAGGAAATATTACCTCTATTTCAATCTAGTGTAACTAAATATTAGGGCAAGAAACCTTGAAGCAAACCTTGGAGAACCCCAATTTACTATATTAATCCATCAACTATTTTCCAAAGTGCTATTTTTGATAAAAAGATTATAGAGTCCAGAGGCAAATCTGAAAAAATGACAGTTATTTATTGGAAATATTAATTCACTTTTCAGAGTCAGAATTTTTTTCTAATTGAGCAGTATCCATTCAAATCAGATAATCTCCGTATCTCACCTCCAATTCTTTGCAGGATGATGTTACACAATATATGTTGCCTCTCCAGAGCAAGCTCTTATTAGGTAATAAATTATCTTTAGAATATAATGCTATTAGCTTTCATTATTATTTCTTATTTATTGAATTTTGCCCTTGGAAAAAAAAGTGGGAAGGTGTGCTCCAGGCTCCAATATGCTCCCCGCTTCTGAATGAAACAAGTAATACAGTTTACAGACATATGTACCTGGTGATAACCATACCATGTTCTAAGTATCTTTTAAAATGTTGTTTAACTACAAAGTATGGTTAAAATAATTTTTACATTTTTTTTTTTTACCTCTACAGAGGTCAGGGCAAATTTTCCTATTCCATATGCTTACACAGCAAACATACCCAAGCCCCCACCATTCTGTCATGCATATCTCCCAATTTTAGGCAGTATACCAGGGACAGTACACCATTGGTAAAATACTGGTTGGAGTCTTAGATTTATAGAAAACTGGTTCCTTGTCAAATTCTCCCAGATGTTAAATTAAAATAATTCCTTATACTGTCATCTGCATAATGCTATTTGATTTCCTGCTGTGATAATTTAGTAGTTTGCAAATTTGAAGCCACTGATTTAATTATTCACTTTTGATGATACCTTATTTGATCATTGCATTCACTAATTAATTTAGTGAGATTCTAGAAAATTAAATCTGTAAAATGTTTACTGACATGTCTATTTAATATGGATTTTTAATATAAATAATAGGCATACAGAATATAATACATTAGGTTAGATTGCCACAGAAGTGACAGATTCTGAGGTCTTGGGTAATGGCGGATTAGAAATTTTCAAGTCACTTGTCTCAGATTCCAAATTAATATCCAGCTCCCTCACAAGTCTGTGATGTTATTTGAAAAAAGAAAAAAAAAGACATATTGGTAATAGCCAGTTAAGATGTCCATTTCCTCAAGAAAAACACTCCAGTCCTTATCACTTCACCATATTATACACCAGACTACACTTACTATGTAATTATGTTGATTCTAGTGCCATCTTCCCTTCTTCATCCTCTTGTTAGTATCTTTTTTCTCCTTGGTAAGGTATGTCTAATTTTCTTGATAAACTCCTCAGTACAGGAGTTCTTGTGGTTGGTAGTCTTGCCTAGGTTTGGATGCAGCTAGAATAACAATTAATATAAAAGCAGTTATATGTGCTTTGTGCTCACCATCTTACCAATACTGGCCCCAAATGGGAATATGCAATTATTAGATTTAATGAACTGGTGGAAGGTTTCTTCCTCAATA
>NW_017728995.1:29814772-29825965 GCF_001723915.1 Gavialis gangeticus | reverse complement strand
TGGTATTGTAAGAGAAAAAAACAATCATAAAAAAAAACAACAGATGACCCTTGAAAAGCAGATGACCTTTTCCCCTTTGCTGACAGTAAGCGAAATGTTAGCCGCAAAACCGGTCTCAAGCAGCCCAAACTTGTTCTGGGCATCTTGCAACTTTGTAACACAAGCGGAAAAGCCTGAACGCACACGCAGCAATGTAATGGTTAATGTATAAATACCAAGCTGCAGACTCAGGTCAGGGGAGCTCCCTGTCTTTGTGACATTAAGCAACCCCTCTGCAGAGCAATAAACTCACATGCTGACACTCCCTCGTTCTGTGCCGAATTGATCGCAGCTAGGAACGAGCCCAGAGATGGGACGTGGCCAGTGCTCTTCGGTGTATGAGCCCACCCTTCGGTGTATGGGTGCTATGCAGTAGCTGACCTTTTTCCCCGACAGTATTTAGCTGGATTTGCAGATTCACTGGAATTTGACAGGGCTGTACCATGAGCATTTCTGCTATAGCCTTGAAATCTCAACCTCTGGGGCTTCCAGCCACTCACCCCACTATTCACGCCAACAGAGCCAGGTACGCCCCCAAGATGAAAACAATTATTAAATACTTCTTAGGGTTTGGCTGCCTGAGTAAGTTACTCCAGACTGTGTATGGTCCTGATGTTTACAAACAATTCCTCCACGTGACACATACTATTGAATCTCTGTAAATCAGGAAATATTACCTCTATTTCAATCTAGTGTAACTAAATATTAGGGCAAGAAACCTTGAAGCAAACCTTGGAGAACCCCAATTTACTATATTAATCCATCAACTATTTTCCAAAGTGCTATTTTTGATAAAAAGATTATAGAGTCCAGAGGCAAATCTGAAAAAATGACAGTTATTTATTGGAAATATTAATTCACTTTTCAGAGTCAGAATTTTTTTCTAATTGAGCAGTATCCATTCAAATCAGATAATCTCCGTATCTCACCTCCAATTCTTTGCAGGATGATGTTACACAATATATGTTGCCTCTCCAGAGCAAGCTCTTATTAGGTAATAAATTATCTTTAGAATATAATGCTATTAGCTTTCATTATTATTTCTTATTTATTGAATTTTGCCCTTGGAAAAAAAAGTGGGAAGGTGTGCTCCAGGCTCCAATATGCTCCCCGCTTCTGAATGAAACAAGTAATACAGTTTACAGACATATGTACCTGGTGATAACCATACCATGTTCTAAGTATCTTTTAAAATGTTGTTTAACTACAAAGTATGGTTAAAATAATTTTTACATTTTTTTTTTTTACCTCTACAGAGGTCAGGGCAAATTTTCCTATTCCATATGCTTACACAGCAAACATACCCAAGCCCCCACCATTCTGTCATGCATATCTCCCAATTTTAGGCAGTATACCAGGGACAGTACACCATTGGTAAAATACTGGTTGGAGTCTTAGATTTATAGAAAACTGGTTCCTTGTCAAATTCTCCCAGATGTTAAATTAAAATAATTCCTTATACTGTCATCTGCATAATGCTATTTGATTTCCTGCTGTGATAATTTAGTAGTTTGCAAATTTGAAGCCACTGATTTAATTATTCACTTTTGATGATACCTTATTTGATCATTGCATTCACTAATTAATTTAGTGAGATTCTAGAAAATTAAATCTGTAAAATGTTTACTGACATGTCTATTTAATATGGATTTTTAATATAAATAATAGGCATACAGAATATAATACATTAGGTTAGATTGCCACAGAAGTGACAGATTCTGAGGTCTTGGGTAATGGCGGATTAGAAATTTTCAAGTCACTTGTCTCAGATTCCAAATTAATATCCAGCTCCCTCACAAGTCTGTGATGTTATTTGAAAAAAGAAAAAAAAAGACATATTGGTAATAGCCAGTTAAGATGTCCATTTCCTCAAGAAAAACACTCCAGTCCTTATCACTTCACCATATTATACACCAGACTACACTTACTATGTAATTATGTTGATTCTAGTGCCATCTTCCCTTCTTCATCCTCTTGTTAGTATCTTTTTTCTCCTTGGTAAGGTATGTCTAATTTTCTTGATAAACTCCTCAGTACAGGAGTTCTTGTGGTTGGTAGTCTTGCCTAGGTTTGGATGCAGCTAGAATAACAATTAATATAAAAGCAGTTATATGTGCTTTGTGCTCACCATCTTACCAATACTGGCCCCAAATGGGAATATGCAATTATTAGATTTAATGAACTGGTGGAAGGTTTCTTCCTCAATAGAGAATCAATGTCCAGACACCATACCATAAATCAAAAGGTCCTACATCAACACTGATGAGCATTGACAACATACAGATATCTCCATAAATTATATGTTTCATTTCAGCTTTTAGGACACATTGTATAGGCTGCACATGCAGGGAGTCTGTCTGCAAGGTTGTGCTAATGTATTATGGGCTTGAAAACTGAATTCCCCTGTTTATATATTTCCTTCATGGACCATGGAGAAAACAGGATAACTCACATTGTCCTCAACATACTTATAGCAACTGAACAATGACTCTGATCAAGATTCATATTTCAAGGCCTGAGTTGGCTATATGCAGGGTTTAGGAAGGATTTTTTTCCCTTTAGTATTCCCAAATTTGAAATAATTAGCCTTATTTTAGCTCTAATTAGTTCTTTTTCATGCCCCCTGGTGCCCACTCCTGGCTTGTGACCATCTAGCACCAAGCCCCGACTGCCCACATCTCAATCACTCCCTGACTCAAGAAGTCCCCTATTTAGAGATTTTGTTTGTGTTTATAAAATGAACAGAAAGCAGGATTTTAAAATCTTGGGATGCAGTTTTCAAAAATTGTGTATAACCCTAAAACATGTCCAGAATAATTTAACAGCTGGGACGACATCACAAATGACACTGGTTGCATTTCAGGGCCTAGAGAAAAGAACAGCAAAAGTGTAGGGCTTTGGCCTGAAACTCTGCAGGCAGGAATGGTTTCAAACCTACTGTAGCAGCTGAATATGAATATTGGGTAACATTAATATATAGTAAGAAAAGTGCCTGGACTTCTGATGAGGACAGTGCCACTTGTTGGAAAGCAAAGAACTGATTGCTTGTGAGAGTCCACAAGGTATTCAATACCTATTAGAAACAATCAATTGTAGTCATTCATTGTTTGCTCTTACTATTCAGGCTCCTCAGTTGTAGTGATTGATTGTTTCACAAATTAGAAAAGTTACTCCTACCATTATTTTAAGCATTTGGATCTGCATTCAAATTAGGGAAAAGCCAAGCTATGAGGAGATAGGTACTTTAGGTAATTTAGTGTGTTCAGTTTTTTTCTGACTAGTTTACATGAAAAGAAAATGTTATGTTTCTTTTCTTCACGTTTCCCAGAGAAAGGGGTTTTTTTGGCCAGCCAGAAACATCTCAGAGTGGACCATCAAGCCCTCTTTCACTGTTTAGAAGCCATTAAATATGATCACAGGACTATGTCCTATTCACAAGAAGATGTTCCCACAGATCTGTGCTAACTGAGGACATCATCAATGGCTGAAAATCCTGGGCCAGGAAAACTTGTGCTTAGTGAACCAAAAGCCCAAACTGCCTCAAGATACTGTCTTGGGGAACTCTGTAGAAATTTCTGCAGTTAAGTCCAAAACAGGTTGAAAAATTAGCTAAAGTGAAAAAGCTTGTTATCCAATTAAGAGCCAAGCCCATTCTGTCATTCAGCAGAATGTTTCAGGAACTCTGTCAGGTGGATGCTCTTTAAATGTCTTGTAGGAAATCAAATTATACTGATTTATAGGTGAATTTTACTTCACAGCCAGTTATCCCTAGAAATAAAATACTCTTGCTTCCCAAAGAGGGAGGTGGTTTTATAGTTTCTCTTCTAATACCTTTTGGACATCCAAGCTAGCTCATTGAGAGCAAGCTCAGACGTCTTTTATACTACACTTCAGTGAAGAGTATCCTAAACAGCTATTCAGTCACTTTTGCCTCCCCCTTTGCAGTGATTTCCGAAATTGGTGCATGACTAAAATCTTTATATCTTGCATTGCATTTTCTTCCCCTGCCTGATTTTGAAGCAAGATCATGATTTTGTGTGAGTGATGTCATAGCTTCTTACCACGGAAATGAATGCAGTGCCACATACTTAATGGGTGTGTCTACACATTCATTAATACGCAGTAATTACTGTGCATTTAGTTTAGTACTTCCTTAATGAAGTACTAAATAAATGCACAGTAACTACAGTTAATGTGCAGTAGCACCAGTGAATGTTTTTTTGATGGTTACTGCATAGTAGCCTAATAATATTGCGCAGTAGCATGCTAGCATGGTTTTTGTCTGGCACACTACTGCATAGTGTTTTAGGCTACTGTGCAGTGTCTTGTGTAGACGCACCCACTGAGGAAGACTGAGTTTGGTGAAGGATTGGATGGGAAGGGATGATGGGCTTTGAGAGGGCAGTGCTCTCACTGAAACATAAATGTCTTAGGTAAGAATAAATAGGGCAAGAAAAAATGATGGGACACAGGTGACAATCTAATAGGCTGAAATGTTTAGGGTACAATCCATATTTATCACCTGCAGGTCCAGTTGACCTGATTGGACCTCACGAGACCTCAGCACCTCTAAATATTATACTACTTACTAGTTAAGCAAAACTTAGGAGCCTACCTTTCAGCTGCTTACATTTGCAAGAATGGGGTCTAGGTTTAAATCTTATCCATTATTTCCTCCATTGTGAAAATCCCTCTTTTAATAGTCATTTTTTGGGGGGAAAAATTGTACTCAGCAAGTTTTACTTGTGGTATATAGAAGGGAAATAATTGACTACTTACTAGTTTTCCAGTTGAACCCCTCAAAATTTACTCCTGCCAATTTTTTTTTTTTTACATGACATGGGACTATGTAGGCAACCCCAAAGGAAAGGGACTTTATTCAGTGCAGAATGAATAAATGAATACTTTAACAGTAAAAGAATATAAAAATAAAAAAGGCATACATTTTTATCAATATTTTATTTTTCTTCCCTTCTGGAGTAACAATGTAGAATAATAGCAGCTTTGCTTGTTTCTAGTTTGTATTTAAGATTTAGCTTAAATAGGAAAGATGTTATTAGATAAAATGGTGGGAAAGTTTGAGAGGCCTTTTTGGTTTTGGAGGCCTTTGAGAACCAGTTTAAACCAGCTTTTAATGTTCTTGGAAGGGGTTCAACAGAAACGATTCAAAACTAAAACAGCTTTGGTTCCTAATAAAGAAGATTTTCTTATTTCTCTCTGGCTTATCTCTGTGCCCCTCAAGCACAAGGACAGTGAAGTCAGAGATTTTGTTTTTCGTAATATGTTCTCCCTCTGGTGATGTGGTATTCATGCCCTTTATCATTTAGTTCATTCTGATGCACAGGAGCTGTTTGGTTTCACTCACGTAGTTTCAATGAGAACAACAGATGCACTGGGTGACATATATCACACTGTCATAGACATGTGTAGGATCCATAGATTATTTCAGTACTAATAGCTGGCTTTACCTATCATGGGTTGTTGGTTGTAGCCATGTTGGTCTAAGGACATGGGCAGACAAGGCTCTTTGGGCTGATGTGATATCTTTTATTAGACCAACTAAATAGCTGGAAAAATTGTTCTTTGCAAACTTTCAAGCACAAACACTCTTCGTCAGGCATACTCTTCAGCAGACTCTCACCTGAAGAAGGGTATATATGTGCCCAAAAGCTTGCAAAGAACAATTTCCCCAACTATTTAGTTGGTTTAATGATAGATATCACATCTACCCAAAGAACCTTGTCTGCATTTTGTATCAAGGACGCTCCGGCAGCAAAAGAGACTTCAACTTGGAATGAGCCACCCAGATACTTTGCCTTAACCAGCAATACAGATGATGCCCCTACATCAAGTGCACACCCCTGGCTGTTGTATACCATCAAGTACTGGAAACTTTAAGAAGGATCATCAAATCATATACAGCCTATACTTGAAGAGGCCCACACTTCGAGAGAAAAATTCTCCCCCTCCCCTCTGGTTTTCAGGTAATTCATGATTAGGAGCAAACACCCCATCTTGCTGATCAGTGAACAACTGGAACATTACTCATCCAAAATAGCAAATGCAAAATCTTTCAACACATCCCAACCATCACCATAATTGACATACCGCCAACCATCAGAGCAGCTGAATTCTGCAGCATTGCTTTTTATCAGACAAACTGGATGCTGTGCTTTTTTTATCTGACACATCCTGCTAAGATATGCATTTTACATCTGTTTTCTAATCTGTAACTTGCTGCCAGATAATTGCTACCAGGTCTGGATGTGGATTTCTTGCCTCTCCTTATCTAATACTCTGGCACGTGATTTTTCTGAGACACTTGTGCTGATCTCTCCTGCATTTGAATGACAAAGGATTGGTGCCAGGGCTTTCTTGGGCATCATTTTGATGGCTCTTCCTGGGTGTCCAGGACCAACACTTGCTGCCAGCTTCCTGTCATGCTCTAGCAGGGAGAAAAGATACAATCTAGAGCACTTCAGAGTTGTTCCTGTTTCATATTCCATCTTGGGTCATCTTTTCATCTAGTTTAGATGGATTTTTAGTGCTATAAAGCCATGCATCCCTTAACTCTTTATAATACTACTCAGGCACTACAACATTGTGTTTATCCACGCCATGATGCACTCTTGGCTTTAGAGTTTTCCCCTGAGATGAACCTGAAATAATAATCTGTGTAATGTATGTATGCATTTATATTTTGTTTTTTTAGTAAGCTCTGTTGGGTATTGGAAAGTTGGAAAGGAACCTGTACTGTGTTTGGAAAGGCTTAACCTTAGGGTGGTGTAGGTTTTTTTTTCCTGAGGTACTTTGAATTATTTGTGCTAGTTCACACTTGTATCTTTTGGTCCTAAGGACAGAGAAGATGTTGTTTGCCTAACACTGAACAGTTCTGAAGGCGGCCTGAATGTCAAGCTATAGATAAGCTGAAAAAAAGGAGCTTGCTCATCTTGTTTAGCTAGTTGTGTGTGACAGAGACTCTGTCCAAATCAGGTTCACTTGACTTTTCATTTGTGCATATGAACTATCAGTAGTCTTTACTGCACTTTACCTTAAGTCTGCTTTTTTATGTTTTTTTAAGAAGGTACTTTGTTGCTGTAGTGTGTGAGAGGAGCTGGAGTGAACAAGTTTTAGGATTCCTTGAATAAAGAGTTGTCTATGAATGCAGTGAACTAGACTTGATGGCCCAGGGGTTAACAGACTCCCTTGCTGTAATAAAGTTAAGACTTTTCTGGTGGAAGGACAAAGGAGGACAAAAGCAGACAGCTTGTTAATAAGTACCCTGATGTGTTGCACTGTAAACCTTATTTGGCTTTTGTTCACCCAGTTCCCAGTCCACGCTAGGGCTGACCAGGGAGAGAATTCACTACAGGCTGTTTCTTTGTACCCAGTGTTTATTCAGACTGTTGGCAGTAGCATTGTGCGTCAGGCTGCATCTACACAAGCATGCACATTTGTTTTCTTGGGAACAAGCAGCAGCAGGACACGATGTGCTAGCTGTCCCTGTGGAACGCCTATGCCAGGTGCCCTCTGGTGGGTGGCAAGTGACCTGGGGGCAGTAGGGGAGGCTGGGGCCAGCACTGTCCTGGACCCAGCAGCCTTCCCTGGAGTCCTGGGGGCCTCCTGGGGATGCAGCAGTGGCGATTCTGCCGCTTGGAGCCTGGCTGGCACCTGGAGCATGGCTCCGGCCAGCCCGGCTCTGGTTTTGGGCTCTGGTTTTTTTTTTGCACGGTGCTTTTGACCCCAGGATCTCCCAGGGTCAAAAAAGCACACCATGTGGTTACCTTGAAGTGTGGAGAACACCTGAATATGCAGTGTGAGGCACCACAGATGTGTCTGCAGTGCCACATAGTGCACGGCCTCACTTATCTGGATGCAGCCTCAAAGTCCAGCATATAAATGGCATTTTCAGCTCTGAACTCTGCTGAACTCAGCTCTGCCCTGCCAGCCTGGCTGCATAGTTACTTCATAAAGGGAAACCATCACTGCCAATTGCATAATTGCATTTCATTTTTGTGTTATATTCTCTGAATCTCCTGTAGATTCCTTGCTAGCTCAGCCCTTTGCTATTAAACTGTGAGTTGCACTGAACTTTTTTTAACATGAATAAATGGGGACGATTTTTTTATTACAGCTCAGATAATTTACCTCTTTCTGTGTTTCCACATTAGTTTCATTTCACAACTCCCTGAATAAATTAGAATAATTTCAAACAATGAGAGTCCATTCTAGGCAGATCTTTTTGGGGGTTCAGATGAAGGGAGGAAAGTGATTCACCTGCACATTTTCAGACTGGTGAAGGACCCAAACTTGTTTTTTGGCAGGTAAAATATGCATTCAAATCAGGACTTGTACTTCCAATCATCTGAATTGCAACACAGGTTCACTTGGCCTTAGTGCTTTTTACTTAGCCATACTACTCTGGAGTAAGATTTCAAAACACTTTTTCAGCCTTTAAATTTAACAACTCCTACACTCCACTAATTATTCAGTAGTAGATAATCTCTGAACCATTTCAGATTTCTCAATATCTTCCTTATAATACAGCACCCAGAAATGAACTCCATATCCCATGTACAGTGACATGACTCCCTGTTTTGTGGTGGTTCCTCTGCATATGCACCATAAAACTGGAATTTTTTTTTTATCAGTGTATTGTCCATACTATCTCATGAGGGAAAAAGGTTAATATTCTGGTAAGTTCTTTCTATTTTATTTTTAGGGAAAAATACATTTCAGACATAGCTGTAAATATAATCAAATACTATAAAATCTACACTGTGATTACCTGGGATGGTAAATGGTCTGCCTAGGTAGCAAGGATTTGGACTTCTCAACATTCACTATTGGATTGCTTTTTTATTCTTATTTTTGAGAAGGTGGTGTTGGTAGGGGCTTGGAGCAAGGGGTTGAACTACTTGATCTCCTGAGGTCCCTTCCAACTCTAACTTACTATGATTTCCTATGATTTTAGTTAAGAATTTCTAATTTCGATATTTTTAAGGAGCATGGATACTAAAGTCCAATATTTAATGATTTATCAAGTATGGCCACCTGAAATGTTAATCCAAGAAAACTTGGCAAACAACCAATTGCTGTACATTATCTGCAGTTGTTTTAAAGTGGGTCCATTTCAAATAAAATCTTATTGGCTATTGCTAACCCTCCCTCTGGGCAGGTTCTCAGCTGTGCTCTTCCAGATGTCTCTCACCTGTCAGCATTCCAGCTCAATGGTTATGTGACACCACTAGTAAAGACAGTTAGGAAGAGTTACTACAGCAGTGTTTCCACAAGCCTGTTAGCTTATGTCCTGCTGTCGCAGGGTCAGGCACTCCCGGTCTCCTCAACTTCAGTTGCTATTGCCTATTTCCTTAGTCACCAGCTCCTGCTGGTGAGTGGAATTGGCTGCTGAAGTAAAAGGGCTGGTAGGCAGAACTGGCTGCCAGGATTCACACATGCCTATCTCCCTATTTACTTTTTCTTCACTACCACCCCTGCAAGTTTCATCCAAATCAGACAAAAAACAACAAAGTTATAGATATTTCATTGGTTCCCCATTATACCCTATGGCCAGATCTCTGAGGCGGCTCCAAATTTTTGGAGCCACTTCGGCCGGGTCAAAGCAGGAACCCAGTCCGGAGCTCTGGATCGGATCCCTGGCATCCAAAAGCAGCCAGGTTGAATAGCTGCCTACTCGCACAGGCCTAATAAATGGTCCTAATCCTTACAGTTTGAATCATTCATAATCTACCTTGAGGGAGTCATAGTCATCAGGTGGTAGATAGCTTGGCATTTATTTTTATAAGATTCTCTTGTAATCTAGATTATATTTTATGCTTCAGGACAAACAACTTCAAGGATATGTTTGCAATATAAATCATATACTCCTGCAGCATGGTAAAAAAAAGTGGTGCAAGTGGGAAAAGACAAGGAAAGAAACACAAAGGCTAGGGTAATACATTTTTGTAAAAGGTAGAGTGTAAAATGGGATGAAGCTATGCCAAGATATAGGGTATGTAGAATTCTATAAGGCCTCTAATCGTATCTGGTATACTGTTTGAGCTGATGATTTTTTTTATAATTGCAAGCTCTGCAATACTATTAAAACTCACTTCCCATGCTGACTTCCTGCCCACTACAGGGAGCCTAGAGCTTCTAAGTTAACTTGGGGTGGGTACAGTAAAAGGCAAAGGGCAGGGCAAAGCTCTTGTGCACAGCAGGAGTCAGATATGTGATAGGTCATAGTGCATCTCTCCTTTGAATCAATGCAAGGAAAACAAATATTTAAGTTTTTCCATCAGTGTTATCATGCACGTACTTGTCAGTATTCCACACTAGGTGCCCTTGCCTTCTCTGTCCTTTTGGCCAACAGTGCCCAGGTACATGTAACAACTTCCTCTTGGCCAATGTACTGGGAAAGAATGAGGGACCTACAGTGCAAATATCAAAATCTGTTAGCTCTTTGGCTACCTAACTAAGGCTTTATGGATGGAAGCTATAACAACTCCTTTTTCCATAGATTTTATGCAGAAGTGACACACACACCAGTAGTTTACGTGTGAGCCTGAGTAGTTATGCACCTGTCTCGTGTATAACCAGGCATCCAGCTCCTCACTAGTTCTGACTTTGAGATTGACTTCCTCATGCCTGCACTGCACTATCCTTCTTTTAGTCAAATGATTATAGTTGTCCTCATCTTTACTGTAGTCATTACAGCCAACATCATAATTTCTTTTCCTTGGGTTGCCTTTCAGTGCTGCATCAGGAGTCAACATCATCATCCTTTTCTGGCCCTAAGCTTTAAAGAAATGAAGATGAAAATCTCCCAAAGTCCCTCCTGGAATAGGAATCCTCTTGCCTGGAATGAATGGAATTGAAAAAATGCAGGGACAGGAGGGGGTGGGAAGCAAGCAGCTTGAAGGGCCACACAGTGGGTGAAGATGGAAAGAATAAGGGGTTATATAGATGCAGAATGGGAAGGGGTAGGATTCTAGCACGAGGTGTGGAAAACAGGTTTTCATAGATTCATAGATTAAGGGTCGGAAGGGACCTAGTAGATCTTCTAGCCCGACCCCCCGCCAGGGCGGGAGAACAACAAAAAACCCCAAAAAGAGAAACGGGACTCAAACGAGTCCAGCCAGGTAGGCATCCAGC
>NW_017728995.1:29807376-29813765 GCF_001723915.1 Gavialis gangeticus | reverse complement strand
CGCTCATAGAGCTGTGCCAGGGGCCCTGCAATAACCCCAGCTAGCTCCCTCAACACCCTGGGGTGGAGATCATCCGGACCCGCTGGAAGTTGAGCTGGAGGTAGGGAAAGCAGGGAAGGAAATAGGGTATTGATTGGCAAAAAAGGGAAGAAAGGGAGAGGCAGACTGTGGACAGAGAGTCTAGAGGGGCTTTAAGCAGCAGACATGCTCTCCTTCAGAACACTGAATTGAGCCCAGGAGCCCCAAGATTTTATCTTCCTCTGTTGTCAGCAGAAGCCCAGTAGCAAAATTAGCGCCTCATGCCACTTAAAGACCTGATCTACAGAGAAAATAGTAGACTGCTGCTGCTACTGGTTAGTACATTAGCTCAAAAAATCCCAAGTGTTTTGGTGGCACAACGTGGGATTCAAATATGGTTCCCCTTAATAGAAAAATTTTTTCGGCCCCAGTTTTTTAATCAAGACATTTTTTAAATGAGGTGGAAATGCCAAATTAAGTTTGGTCTGACATTGGAGTTTGGGGCATGTGTAGACAAAACAGGGACCCTAAATTGAAGCAGTGGGTTTTTTAAAACATGGCCATGATGTTTACATTAGACTCCTATTGGCCACCTCCAGGAATGCTTGTTTCGTGGTGGGATGACCTAACCTCTAGTTTATTTCTAGACAATGTACTGCACTAGAGTGAGCCTTAGTGCAGAGGCTAACTCACCAGAGTGGGAGTGAAGAATTGCAAGAGTTGCTTTTTGCCAATAATGAACAATTAAAAATAAGGAAAAACAGGATTTTCCCTAAAGCTATCTCCTTCTCATTCACTGAGATACTTTAGCCTAAGTCCTTCCCCTAGATCCACTCTCCCCACTTTTCTCCTACAGATTTAAAGACACAATGTACCTTTCCTAACAGGTATCATAATTTATAGGTTACCTAGTCCAAATCAGCCATAAACAAAGGCCAATCCCAGTTTCTTCCTTTATGTTTTTTATTTGTGACCTAGCGACAAGAAATTCATCACAATATGCTACCATGTAAGATGAAAGTATAACTGTGAATGAGCATTCCCACAATCAAGCAGCTTGAAAGAGTTTCTGTTGATCGGACACATTGACACCAGCATCAGAAAAAACACCAAGATTAAAACTTCACAAACTAAATTTACAGCACCAAACTAAATGTCTAGTGTGCCGGCCTGCCATCTGTGATGTACTGCAGACTAGCGAGGAATTGCACAAATTCTGTATGGATGGGGCTGCAATGTGCTTGTGAAAACAGGCTCTATATTGACTTGCTTCACTCCCTCTGCCAGCCTGAGTGTGAACGCCCGCAGCAGGTTGGAGAAGAAAATGAAGAGCTCAGTTCTTGCCAGGTGCTCTCCTA
This sequence comes from Gavialis gangeticus, assembly GCF_001723915.1. Lineage (NCBI taxonomy): Eukaryota > Metazoa > Chordata > Crocodylia > Gavialidae > Gavialis > Gavialis gangeticus. The sequence continues at coordinate 29,812,389 of NW_017728995.1, read as the reverse complement.
AACACACACGGTGTCCTGCCGGGAGAGGAAGGACAGTAAATTTCCAAGTGTTTTATATTCCCACAGATCACATTCGTACACCAGAAAACAGGAGATTTTTTGTTGGATATAGCATCTTTTCTTTGGGGCCAGTGCAGCGATTAATGTAGAACTGAAACTTCTTGTAATACTGCCTTTGAAATATTCTACCCACAGTTCAAGGAAACTAGGTGGTCCTTTGGCTTCAAACGCCAGTTCTCAATACCCAGTAAAATACTTAAAAGAATTCTTTCAAGTCCTTGTCCTCCTTGAAATCTCCTCCTGTGGAAGATGCTGAGGCCACAGTTCAGATGCATGAAGTGTCTGCATGGCCGTTTGTAAATGCTTTTGAAATATATGATCCAGATGCAGCGTGTCCTAGTTACTTTCACGTGGGTTTAGCAGCAAGTCTTTTTGCCTTGACTGCACAGGATAAACCAAGAAACCCAAGTGCAATTACCAAGGAATCATCCCTACACTCCTATCACTAGAACCCAGGAAACAGGGTCCAAACCAAGTCTAAACAAAGCCTTTTCCTGTGCCATAGGGCAGGGGTCAGCAGTGTTTCTAACTGGAAAGACCCAGCTTGGTTATGAGGCAATAAGACCTGGCCATCTCCACTGCTTTTCCTTGCTTCTCAGCTGTGGTATGGCACAGACAGAGCCCCCCCTTTCCTGGAGCCCTAAGCACCCAGCTGTAGTACAGTGCAGGCAGATCCTCACCACTGAAGCCACAGCTCCACAGGCCAGAACCAAAGGCTCCATGGGCCAGATCCAGTCCACAGGCTATAGGTTCCCAGCCCATCTTAGGGAGCACTGGATCCACACAGTACATGTCAACTCTTGTTTTAGTATTGGCATTGTGATTCTTTCCTCTTTCTTTCCCTTCAGTGTTTAAAAAAAATTGCAAAGTTGCTCACCTGCACTCTTTCCCCACTTAGTCTGATATATCCCAACATGTATTAGGTTTTTACTTTTACTCATTAGCGCTAAGCTTCCACATGGGGACAGAGCAAAACAGTGTTCTTCTCCGTGTATCTCTGGGTTTCCACATTCATTTTGTAGAAAAATGGATTTTCAGTGGGGTTGAGAGATATTACTAGCTATCACAAAGCCTCAGGAAAGCTTGAGAGGCATCATGCCAAATAGGCATTTTGAGCATCCTATTCTTTATGGTCACTCTCAGTAGAATGGTTTATACACTTTTCCTCACAGACTTTGAATAGACAGTACCCTCCCCATCTAATCTCTCCACAAGGGTTTGCATGGTCAGGGTTTACCTGCTGAAAATGGCAAGAAAGCTTCTTGGCTCACAAAGTTTCCATCTTTATCCAGGAAGTGACCAGGGTTGAACTGCCGAGGGCTCTTCCACTGTTCAGGATCATACAGGGAAGAGGCTATATTGGGAAGAACAATGGTGCCCTGCAAGGAGGATATCACAGACTTAGACAACTATTAGCTCTCATATATTTTTCATGAGTGGAAAATCATGTTGTGAGAAGTCTGCTTATGAGTAGTAAGTGGGAGTTGAACTGAACAATGAATTTCTCATTGTGTCATTTCTAAGTTTGACATTGAGAATAGTGTTTTTCCTGCTAAGTGACACTTTTCATGATACAAATAGCACTTTCATTACTGAACATGAGCCTAAACAATCAAATCTAGACAAGGACATGGATAAAGAGGGTCTCTTTTACATCAGAGTTGGAAGGCTGAAACAGCCAGAGAAATTGCTTAAGACAGGATAGGTTACAGTAATCATCTGATGAGTTATTAGTCTGAATTTGTAAGCATCTATTAGTTTAATAGCATTAGTATAACTACACATTTAAGATGAAGTTGTGCCACTGAGTCAGCTCTCCTGGAAATACAAAATGTTCAGAAAGTCTGGCATCTGTAGAGGCAGTCTGGGAGCCTAGCTGCCAGATACTTCTTGGTGTGGCAGAATAAGAACAAAATTGGGATCATCAAGGTCCTCTGTGTATATTGTTCTTTCTGTGAAGTTCCACCCCCCAATAAAGAGTGATCTTCATCATGCAGCTCTGCGTTTAAGGTGCTATGTGGGTAAATCTCAAGATTTGCAGTAGCGTTTACTGAGAAATGTAAAGTGCCTTTGGAAGCACACACTGGTAGGATTTCCTAAGTACACCTTGCTCTGCTGATGGGATTGTAGAAGTTGAAAGGAGCCCACACCTCTTCCTAAGGCATGAAAAAATGATGACAAAAAACAAAAAAAAAACAAAACAAAACAAAAAAAACCACACACTTTACCTTGCTAAGCGGAAACCCCAGCAACTCTGTGTTCTTCACACATATTCTGGGCATCCCAACTGAAATAATATTGCTGAAGCGCTGGATCTCATGAATCACAGCATTCGTGTAGGGCACTTTCCTCCGATCCTCATAGCAGATTAATTGGGAAGACCCCAGAACAGCATCCAGCTCCTGCTGCACTTTCTCTGAGGAGAAGCATTCATTCTCTCAGATAGAGAAAGCACATCATGTATTTTGAATTATGCACATTTGTTATGAGGCCCTGTGTCAGCTCCCTTTTGGATGATCAGTGGTAAGAAAATAGTTTGAAATAGAAGTTATTATATATTTTTTCAGTAATAAAGATACTGAAATATAAACATTGTGGTCTACAGACCCGAGCACCAGAAAAGCCAGGCACTCCTGAGATCAAATCTTGTTTCTAGCACTGATTTCCTTGGACACAGTTGACCCGACCCAGATTTAGGCATTGCTCTGCTCAGCACTGCTGCACCTCAGTATCAGTGTCAAAGGGACATGAGACTTTGGTGTTGCACTGCTGAAGAGAGCGATGTCAGAATCCATTTCAAACTCTGGTCTTTTATTGCTTAGCCTGATTCTCCCCACCTGTGAAGGGGGGATAATACTACTTACATTCACATACTTCATAGGGCTGTTGGGAGCATTATTCTAGTAAATATTTTGTAAACTTCAAAGGCAAGGCATGGTCACTTTAGAATCACCAGACAAAAGATGTAATTACAATCTGATCCTTTTCCTGACATTACAGACACAGGTAAGCCCTTTAAACAATCACTATGAAGCAGGGAAGCCTCCCACTTGTCCCTTCTCATCAAAAAGAGCTAATTTCATAATCAGCCTTTTTTTTTTTTTTTTTTTTTTTTTTTTTTACATGTTTCTGCCTGCTCAGAGGAGGCAGCCAGCAATCTGACACACAGGATTAAACTAGGCATTGCCAGCAGAGGCTAGCCCAGGATGTCAGCACCTGCTGGAATTCCACTTCCTAATGTGGAGAAAGGTTTCTTGCTGATATTAAGCTTGTTCTGGGGCTGCATTGCCTCTCAAATTCAAGCACACCAGCACTCAAGGCTGGTCTGCACCACAGCATCATGCTACTGTAGCTCTGCCAGCAGAACACCCTCACAGAGATGTGGAATATCTTAGCAAAAGATGGTTTTCTGCCAGCACAGATCACTCCACCTCTCTGAAGAACAGTATATTTGCTGATGGAAGTCGTTGTCTGCTGGCTCAGCTGTATCCACACCAGGGGACTTTCCAGTATATTCGTCTTTTCATGAAGCTATTCCAGCAGAACTTTGCAGTGCATATGGGCCCACAAGGGAGAAGCCATTTAAAAAAAGTGTGCAGGCACATTCCAGCATTCAAGATTAATGGTGTAAAAGGCTGCAGCCTCAGGTGTCTCTCAGTTCTCCATTAAGACCCTGTCTACATATGAGAGTTCTGTTGACAGAGCTGCACCGGGTTCTGGGTATGGAAAGATGAACCCTGTGGTCAATGCAGCTCTGCAGGAAAACCTCCATCATATGGAGCCAGCTCTGCTTGCAGAAAGTGGCTTCTGTTACCTGTTGTCTTGGGACCTGGCACTGTTCTGATGATGGAAGAGCTCCTTTCAGCAGAGCTGTGTAAACACAAAGGGACCAGCCACCACACCACTAGCAGTTACAGGGGCAGGAGCCCTGCTAGCAGAGACCCTCTAAGGGTGCTTACACAAGTTACATTTTTCATGCAGTTGGGCCCCTGGAAGTGCTCTGCAGCCATGACATAATATACATGTACAGCTGCAGTACTATTATAGCAACTTTTACCAACAGGACAACCTCATCCAGCCAATCATCAAGCTGTTCCCCTTCTAGGGAACCACATCCCTCATCTTCATTTCCCTTTTCTACCTATGTGTAAAGGAATATAAACAGTTTGTTTATTTAATCACAGTATCACTGTTAATTAGCACAGAGAAGCCATTCTGTATTGTACTGAAATAATTTCTATTGCCAGAAGGCACACCACAGTGACTGTGTCTGCATAATGGGAACTCCTTTGTCCTCTGCCTGGGCCTGAGTGTGAATTTAGCCACTGCTTACATTTGTAGTAAGCAAATAAAAAGGCCAGAATTGGTTACTGCTATATAGGAATGACATCCTTGTCCTCTCCCTCTCACCTTGGATGTCTGGATAGGCCACCATGTAGAGCAGGCCCCAGTGCAGGGTAGTGGATGTGGTCTCTGACCCACCCAAAAAAAGGTCAATTACAGAATGAGCCAAGTTGTCTTCATCATATGCAGATTTGGTTCCATCTTTAGCCTGAAGATAAGCACAAGGTTGAGGTAAGCACACAAAAAGCAGGACAATCCATGTAAGAATGAGTAGGATTACATTGCTGTGCCTACAGGTGCAGAGTGCACCATGCATTACTTTGTGAAACAAATACTTTGAAAAGCTTTAGAAAGTGCATTTGGTTGACTAATACAAAGAGAAAAAAATACCTCTGCAAACGAAGTGGCAGGGCTCCACCACTGCTAGCAGTCTGGCTGTAACAGTGTGTTAATCCCAAGTACTAGACTCTTGACATACTCAAGAAAATGGTTCTAAGTTATAGGAGTTTCATGCATGTCATGGGGCAGGGCGTGGGAGCAGCCATGATCTCCCTAGCACCCCCTACCGTGCTAAGTTAACAGTTTAGCACACTCTGTCACCCTCTCTGG
>NW_017728995.1:29801933-29802376 GCF_001723915.1 Gavialis gangeticus | reverse complement strand
ATGTCATGGGGCAGGGCGTGGGAGCGGCCATGATCTCCCTAGCACCCCCTACCATGCTAAGTTAACAGTTTAGCACACTCTGTCACCCTCTCTGGGCCGGTCCCGCGCTCAGGGCTCAGGTGGCCCGTAGCTGTGCCTGGCCCCCTTGACCCTTCTCAGGGTCCTATGCCCTACTGGGCAAGTACCACCCTCACAGGCTGGGGCTTAATACCCCACATGCAGCGCCACACCAGCACCAGACAGCCGTGCCTCCCAGGCACTGCTTGCTGTGCCCAAACAGGGCACCCAGGAACCCCCCAGACTCCTGGGGAGCTCCCATGAAGCCTCCTCACACCCCTACAGCCTCACCCGGTCCTCCGGTATAACGTAAACAAACACAACCATGAGCCAACTGGCTATAACATAAACTAAGCCTCCTGGCTCTAACACAACTCCATGCCAAC
>NW_017728995.1:29789375-29796933 GCF_001723915.1 Gavialis gangeticus | reverse complement strand
GGCTGGTCTTATATAAACAAAACACAAGCTATGAGCCAACTGACTACAACATACACTCCACACTGCCCTGGCTACTCCTCATCTCCGTCAGGGCCTCTCCTCTCCACACCATTCTCCAGACTATCAGGCAGTAGGGCAACCAAGCTGGTTTACTCTGCTTGGCACTCCAGCAGAGCTGTTACTCCTTTGACTGCCAGAGGGGAACTGCCAGCTAGGCTTTGGCCTGGGCTGCTTATAAAGGCCCGGCCCTGCCCCCTGGCGGTCAGCTGACCCAATCAGTTGCCCTAGCAACCGTCACCTGGGCTGTCCTGAAGATTGGCAGCTAAGCCCTGTTACCAAGGATAGTAGCAGGCCCCCTAGTGTCCTGCTACACATCTCCCCCTCCCGGGGCCGAGCCTCCTTAGGAGCAGGGCACGGGAGTGCCCCGCAACAATGCATATTAGCCTAATACCTTTTATTGGACAAGCTAAATAGTTGGAAAAAAATTATTTGCAACCTTTTGGGCACAAACGCTCATCATCAGGCATAGGGAGACTCTGAGGGCGTTATGTGCAGGTCTGTGACAATGCAAATGAGTGGAAGTTTGGAAGACAATGGGTAGAGACGGCAGGGTGGGGAGGGAAATGTGTGAAGGAATGCAAGTGGTCAGCTGGAGGCAGGTTACCTGGGGTGTCAGGTGTCAGGCAGGTTGTAAGGTATCATCAATCCAATGTCTATATTAAGTCCATGATTTTTTGTATCCAGTACATTTATGAAGTGAATTTCGTAGGCTTGTCTACAAAAGGTGTTTTGTAAATTCCCTTTGAGGATTAGAACTGACAGATCAGAGAGGGACTAGATTCATTTAATAAATCTACTGGATACAAAAAATCATGGACTTAATATAGACATTGGACTGATGACACATTACAACCTTTCTGACATCTGACACCCCAGGTAACCTGCCTCCAACTGACCACTTGCATTCCTTCACACATTTCCCCCCCTTCCTCCCCACCCCCATCTCTACTCATCACCTTCCAAATTTCCACTCATTTGCACTTTCACAGACTTGCATGTTGTAAATTAGCTTCTTTGCTACCTTGGAGAACACACAACACCAGCAGAGAACCCCTATGCTGGACAAAGAGTGTTTGTGCCTGACAGCTTGCAGAAAACTTTTTTCCATTTATTTAGTTGGTCTAATAAAATATATCACATCTATCCAAAGAACCTTGCCCTCCTAAATACTGGATCAACTTTTAACAATGAGGATGGCTAGCCACTGAGCAGACTCCCAAGGGAAGGGGAGGGAATTCTCCTTCTCTTGATGTCTTTAGAGCAGGTTTGGATGCCTCCCTGGAAGATGTTCTGTACACAAATCCAAGTAACTGGGCTAAACTCCAAAGGAACTGGGTGAAGTGAACGGGCCTGTCATATACTGCTAGTAAGACGAGATGAACTAATGAACTTTAGGCATTAAAGTCCATGAAAGTATGAACATGCAGCAGTCACTCACTTTTTCTATCTCAGCCAGGTAGAAGTCAATGAAATCCTCAGGCTCATCTGGTGTTCCTCTCTCCAGATGCTTTCTGATCTCCTCCCTTGCAAAAGAATTCAGGACCCCATAGGAAGAGAATGCCTTCTTGTGAGGTCCTGGGAGGTGGTCCATAATCCAGGGGAAGAATTCATACAGCTATGGGAGAGACAAGTAAGAGATGCCTTGAATTATTTGATATTAGTGGGGTCATTTTAGATCCTTCCAAAGGCTGAGTTTATTGTGGGGTGTAGGCTGTAACCATGTTGGTTTAAGGACATAGGCAGACAAGGTTCTTTGCGTGAATCTGATATCTGTTATTAGACTAACTTAAATGATTGGAAAAAAAGTTTTAAGCAAGATTTTGGGTTTAAAGACCCTTCATCGGGCTGAGGAAGTCTCTGCAGTAGATTTGTGCTCTTCCTGGATGGAATGAAAAGTAAAGAAGCCAGAGGCTGGGCTGCATGCATACCAGCCCAGCCTCCGACTTCTTTACTTATCAATCCATCCAGGAAGAGTGCACACCAACTGCAGAAACTTCCTCAGCCTGACAAAGGGTTTTTAAACCTGAAAGCTTGCTTAAAATTTCTTCCCAACTTTTTAAGTTGGTCTAATAACAGATATCAGATTCACCCAAAAAACCCTGTCTGAGTTTTTATTGTAGCACCTAAAAATTTAAACTTAATCAAAGTAATTAATTGATAGGCTATGTTCAATAACACCTTTGTTACAGGGGACTACCAGTAAGAGTAGGAGGAAATTGGCTGCAAACTGCCATCCTCAAGGAATCCTAGTAGGAACTAATACAGCTCAAAAAGTAGTTGACAGTGGGTAGGGGACAAGACTGCCAGAAATTTCCCTGATTTAGTTCTTCCCCAAACAGTTTTGGCGAGCCCATATGTCATAGAGCCCCCAGTAAAAGTTAACATGGCTTTCTCTGTCAGAAACCTAGGGGGAAAGTAGGTGAGAGATCATAGGGACATAGCAAATTAGCAGACAAAAGCAGGTATAATTTACCTCTGTCTGCTACATTTTGGGGGAAGCTTGTCCAGTAACTGATATGATGGTTAAAAAACACTTCCCTTTAGTTTCCAGCATAAATTGCACATTTAACTTCTATTTGTTCTTAGGTAATGAATTGTCCTTTCCTTTAGATATCTCTTCTTCCTCTCTAGTGTTAATCCTTGCATGTACTTAGGACAGCAGTCATATCTGGTCTCAGCCTTTTTTTTTTGTTAGGCTAAATAAGCCAAACCCTTCTAGTCTCCCCATCCATCTCTGCACTTGGTTCAGTCTGAATTTATCTTTCTTGAACAGGGGTGATCAGATATGGCCTCATCAGGGTCTTGTATTATGGCAGAAATACTTCCCTATCTTTTCTTTAATACCCTTCCTGATACACTTGCCTTTCTCATGACTCAGACAGACAGAGGTCTCCACTGATGACTCCCAGGTTTGGGGCTGGAGTGTCAGGCAGGATGGTGATGTTGTCCACAGTGATTGAGAAAGGAGGCATGGGTAGGGCTGGTATTGACAGCTCCATTTTAGCCAGGTTAACTTTAAAGTGTTGGGCTGACATTCATAAACAAAAGACTTCAGACATGGGACACAATTTTACTTTGGTCAGGAGGAGACAGGTCTGAAGTCTAGAGGTAATTCTATGGGTTGTTGGAGTAGGAACAGTAGTTGCATTAGAATTCATGTATAAGATTACCCAGAGATATGGTGCTGAGGGAGATGAAGAGGGGAGCAAAGGCAGGAATTTTACATGTGGGAAAATTTTAGGGGCCCAATATTTTTTGCTGATGTTGTGAGTGAGGCCTGACATCAACAAACAGTCAAAGATGCAGATGCCTTTGAAGATAGGTAGTTCTGTGTCTCAAGGTACTACACAGGGATACCACATAGGAAATGATTAACGAGTCCTGTCATCTAAGACAATTCTACTCATCAAATACTGCCCCTGCATTTCTCCTTTTCTGTTTCAGAAAAAATACAACAGAATATTTACTCACACTATAACCAAGGCTGCCCCCAAATCTGAAGATATTCTCAGTGGCTTTAAGCAGTTTGTGGAAGTTTTCATCCTCACTGGGGAAGCGATATCCAAAAACAACAGCACAAATTACATTTGAGATTGAATGGAAAAGAGAGAAGGATGGATCCAAGGGTTTTCCTGAAAGTACAATAATAAACCAACAGTATTAGTGTTTCCTCATGCATTTATACTCTTCCTCCTCTTATGAGGAAGAGAAGATACTAAATGGTTCACCAAATGCAATCTGTTCCACACAGTTAGACTGCTGGATTAAAGGATGTAACAGGGAGCCAGAAGGCTCCTGCTGCTTGAGAGGAAACTGCAGCAGGGTGAGCTAGAAGAAACCAGCCTCCTGCTAGCTGAGCTGTAGCCAAAAGCCAACAGGAACAGACACAAGGGACAGACAGCCAGGCTGCTTAGGGGCAAGGGCTGCAAACAGCAGCTAACATAGGCAGCAGAAGGCCGGGGCTAACAGGGCTCAGCCCTGCCAAATGCGGGGCAGTGAGTAGGGCCACAAGGCAGCCCAGCCGTGGGCTCCAGGCAGCTGCAGCAGGGGTGGGGAGGGGCATGCACGCAGGCAGGATTGCAGCCCGGGATATGGATCACTGGCTGCCCAGCACGACAGGAAAGTATTAATCTATTCTGTGAAGGGGAAGGGGCTAGGGAGGGAGGGCAGACTGAGGCCCCAGCGGTGAAGGAGGAAGTAGGGCAAAGGCAGGGGCAGGGGCTGAGGTGATTGGGGCCCCGGCTGAGCCAGGTGGTGGGACAATCAGAGCCTGGGTGGCTCATCCAGTGGCGTGGGGGGGCTCCTGCTGCTGTGCGCACCCTGAGGGAGGCCCAGGGGACACATGCCCCCCCAATCTGTGTGTGAGCAGAGGCGGCTGCCACTTCAGGCTGGGCTGTGTGCCCCACTGCAGCTGCCCTGGGAGCAGGGTGATGCCATGTACGTGATGTTGCTGGGCTGCACTGCGCCCTCTACCTGCCTGGCTGTGGGACGCATATGGCATTGCACAGCTCCACAGGCAGCTACACCAGCAGCAGGGAGCAAAGTCCAGTGTGCAGTGCCAGCCGCCCCTCCCTGCACACAAATCAGAGGGAACATGTACCCTCTGGGTCTCTGCTGGGGTGCATGAAGTGGTGGAAGCCCCCCAGTGCCCCTGGATGAGCCTCCCAGGCTTGGATTGTTTCTCGACCTGGCCTGGCCAGGGCCCGATTCACCCCAGCACCTTCCCCTGCCACTGCCCCACTCCCTCCCTCACCGCAGGGGCCTCAATCTGCCCTGCCCCCCATGGTTCTTTCCCCTCCCTCCACCCCTTCCCTCACAGACTTACCTACTTACCTCAGCCCCCGCAAATAATTTTATCTCCCTTTGCCTATGGCAACTAAGCAGCCACAAGGGCAGGAAGGCCTTATGATCAGAATGAACACACCTGCGATGGCTGTTTAGCACGCATATAAACTCAGGGCCTGAGCCTACATAGGTAGTCTGGCCCTGAAGGCTGTAGAGGAAGGAGCTCTAGAGCAGGAGGGGCCAGGAGAGCTGCTAGCTAGCACTGGTGCTACACTGTGGAAGGCAAACAGAATGCTGCATAGGAATATGACCCAGGATAAGGGAAAGCCTTGTTGTACAGACAGGTAGCCACTGTTTCTGTTCAGATCCAGAGCAGGTTAGTTGACATTATAGCTAGAGCCCTACTCACAGCAGAAGTGGGCTGCACACTGGCTCCTTTAATCTTGCAGGGTCCCCTGCACACTCCTCCCACCCCCTTACCCCCATTGCTGATCGGTTGAGGGGCCCCATTGGCCCTGCTGTTTGCTGCTGACTGGCCAGGAGGCAAAAATAGTGCCATTTTTTTAAACTGTGGTTTTCACCCCCGCACTGATCAGGGGTGAGTGGCTGGGCCCCTCTGCTAATTGGCAGGAGGGAAGGCCGTGGGGGAACCTGCAAGATTAAAGGAGCTGCTGCGCAGCCCACTTCCACCATGAATTCGGTAGGGCCCTAGTTATAGCTAGTGGGCTTATTTCTTTGTTATATTTTATACCAGTAATTTGGGTGGGACTGTGAGAGGTGGTTCTGGAGGTCCCAGTGGTGCCTGAGGGGCACATGACTGCATGTACTAACTTTCTGATAGTTAAGCTAACTTAACTTTTTAAAGTCAACTTAACTATTTGAGTGCACACATATGTGTGGAACAGAGTTGACTGAAATGTGGTGCAAAGTAATACACCTCCAAAGTATATTATCTTGAGTTGCATTAGTTAAGTCAGCTCACAAGATGGCTGCCACCATGTCAAGGAACTGTATATGTGTACAGTCTGACATGGCCTAACTTAAGTCAATTTAGTTAAGTTGCCTTATTTTAAGTTGACTTAGTATGTGTGTATGCAGCCTCTGAGCCCAGACAAGAGCCAGGCAAGGCACTGACCAGTGGCACCTGAGAAGTGGTGAAGTCAAAGCTCGAGAGAGCCACAGCAAGTGGTACCTAAGTAGGGCCAGGGGTCCAGCACCCAAGAGGGGCAAGGATCAGGGCCAGGTACCCGAAACCTAAGAGGGGCAGAACCAGTACCTGAGAGGGGTGGAATCAAGGCCAGGGGCCTGAAGCCCAAGAGGTGAGAACCAGGGCCAGAGGCCCAAGCCCTGAGATAGGGCGGGACGAGGGCTGAAGCCAAGCCCAACACAGTGGCTCTGAGCTAAGCAGCCCAGCAAGAGAAAAGGGGTGGAGGCCAAATAGGCCAAGGTCCCAACAAGGGAGACAGCATCTGTGAGACTTGGGAATGGCTAAAAAGGGAGATGAGGAGGCCACAAAACTGCCCCAAAGGCAGTAAGCAATTAGGTCATAGCTCATTAGTGGATGAAATCTCACCCAGGACTCCCTGGAGCAGCCTCCCTTTTACAAGTACATATTTACACCAAAGCATGATAGACAAACAGAAGTAATTTAGAGCCCAGACCACAGGGCACTGGATCTATCCAGCCGAGGATGAACTAGAACAAACCAGAAGGATTACATACAAAGTCTTAAAAATTGCATCACAGCCTTCAAATTGACAGACTGGAGGATGAGCTGCAGAAAAAAAAAGTTTGTATTTAAAATTTTCAAGATGTCTATCCAGTGCTCTGGGTACGAGGGCATCATTAGCACCACAATAAAACCTAAGCAGCATTTAGTAATCATGAGAATGGGAACTTAGCAGGACAATAAATAAAACTTTCTCAGCTTTCATCACTAAGGGAAACTTTCCCTGTGCTCTCTCCAAAACCTGAATAGACAAATGCCTTAATTTTATTGGAACTGGAAATATTCATCTTTAGATTTTAATACCCCTATAGCAGGGACATTATTAAGAATAGAACTGATTATACTGATGACACTCAGGTGTAAATATTCAAAAGTCAAAGTTCTTCCAGTGATTTTAATTTAATTTAACAGATCTAGGGCAAGGAAAGCCAATATCTAACTGGGGAATCCTGGTTTGGTCAGAAAAAGTAAATTTCATACATTTTTAAATAGGAATTTTAGCAAACCACATCCTGTCCTCCCAGTGGCAGGACATTATCATTGGCCTTATACCCCTTCCTCCCTGCTGTTTTACTTGTGGCAAAGAAAAGGGTGTTTTTCATGTTCTGGCATTCTGCCTGGTAGTTATGCAAGAGGGTTTCTACTCACTTTTTTTTAAGATTAAGTTAGACCAGGCATGTCAACCATACAGCTTCTAAACTATATCCAGCTCGTGGATGTAGGTCATTTGGACCATGGGGCTTGTGGCTGCAGTAGCAGCATTAATCTCCAGAACTCAGGGAATTAATACCACTTGACTCCTCACCTCATGGAGGAGGAGGGCAGAAGCAGCTTTAAATATCTGGGGTCTGGAGCTGCACTGAAATAGCAGCTCTGGCAACTGTGGAGCTTAATGCCACCACTGCTGCTCATGGATTGTCTAGCTAGCCCATAGATTAGACCAGCTTGCCTAGGACAGTTTAGTTAGGGATGACCTTGCTTTGA
>NW_017728995.1:29783965-29784375 GCF_001723915.1 Gavialis gangeticus | reverse complement strand
GAGAAGGGCAGAAGCAGCTTTAAATATCTGGGGTCTGGAGCTGCACTGAAATAGCAGCTCTGGCAACTGTGGAGCTTAATGCCACCACTGCTGCTCATGGATTGTCTAGCTAGCCCATAGATTAGACCAGCTTGCCTAGGACAGTTTAGTTAGGGATGACCTTGCTTTGAGTAAGAGTTGGAACTACATGACCTCCTGAGGTTCTTTCTAGCCCTTCTTTTTTATGAAATTCATCATGAGTGAACATGACCTACACTTCACACTTTGAGAATGAAGATAGACCTACCATCTCCACTCTTTTTCATATTCAGACCCAAGTCAGTTTTGTAACAGACAGACAAGAAACAGGTGGCTCCAAGGAGAATATGATCTTCACAGTTTCATAGTTTCTAGGGTCGGAAGGGACCTGA
>NW_017728995.1:29779361-29783954 GCF_001723915.1 Gavialis gangeticus | reverse complement strand
AGCCTAGTTTAAAGCCCGCCGGAGGAGGTCCGCCAGCCTTGAAACAAGATCTTCCATACCTATTTCTTCTTGCCTTATTATATTTAAAGCATTAGATTTTGTAACAACCCTCCTCCATTCTGATGAGGTTAGTTGAGTTGTTTTGCATCATTGGTGATTCTTCAGGCACAGTGACCTGGCAGTACCCATCTCCTCTCCAGGTGTGGATGGCTGTTGGCTCCCAGGGAGCTCATCCACCCTTTGACAGGTCTTGCATTTAGTCCTGCTGGGTGTCTGCACACCCTCCTCACACCAGCTAGCCCAGGTGGGGGTGTCAGTTTAGTCGCCGACAACCTGACCATGGAACAGGCTGTACTGGTTTACATAATACCAGGGAGCAGACCAAGAGAGGCATGGCCTGACAAGGAGTGATAGGGAAGTGCCCATCCATTTTAGTGAAGGACATCAAAGATAAAGGGACTAGCTGATTCATAGATCCCTTTCAACATTACAATTTTAAAACAGACTTCCAACACCCCAGTCATAGTTCCCATGTCCATTGTTTTCTAAGTAGTTCTGAAGAAGGACATTTCTCAGGTTAGTATGAAAATACAGGCCTAAACACTCTCCGTGTTGTCATTCAATTCCCTGGGGTCCATTATAGGACTCCAAGAGCTGCAAATGCTCCACTCTGGAGCAGAAACCAACCCAGCCATTAGTTCACATACTAAAAATATGGTTCCGCAACATAAAAGGGCTCATTTTTTAGCAGACATACATACCTTTCATACTTGCAAAGTACTTCAGCAGGTGATGCGCCTCCTCTTGTACCCGGTACTCCAGACCTTTCTTCCCCATTCCCAGGTTGCGTAAGATCATCATCCCAAAGCGCCTCTGCTGCTTCCAGTTGCGACCAGTTGCCAACATAATACCTGAGGAATTAGTTTCCTGTGACACTGCTGTTTATTGCATAGAAACATTTTACTGAAAAAACACATTTCCCACTTCTTGGAATATGAGGTATAAGAAAATGCCAGATACTAAAGAGCTGTTTAATCTAGCAGAAAAAAAGACCTAACCAGAACCAGTGGCTGGAAGCTGAAACCAAACATTTAAATGAGAAATAAAGTGCACATGTGAGAAGTGCTGGACTTGCCATTGGTAGCAGTTTTCAAAGAAAGACTTGATGCATTTCTGGAAGATGCTGCCACTGGGGCTAAGTGCTGAGTTCTGGAACTGTCTGGGTAAAGCCCATTCCAATTTCTCTCTCTCTCTTTTCCCCACAACCTAGCTGTTGGAAATTAAGGTCTGTTTAAGGTCTGATATCTTTGTCCCAGGCATTCACGAATAAATGACTCCAGCTACAAGTGCGGGAAGAAATGCTGCCAGACTGGCAGGCACAGAATATATTGTAAACTATTGTAAACATAAAGTAAAACTATACACGCATTGGCATTAGCAGATTCAATAGACAGTAACTTGAGATTCACGCATGTAGATTCAATACATTCACATATCTCACAGTATCCATAAAGGGTTACCAGGGGACACTGGGGGATATTGGTGTCCCAGAGAAGTAGATGAGATTTCAGGGCTATGTGCTTGTTCTGGTCAGGAATGCATTCTTCTGCTTCCTGCAGGCACTTGGGCACCTCCCGGGTGGTCCCAGTAAAACATGTGCCGGGTGTTAGCAGTAGGAGTCTGGTCTTGGAACGCTTGCGGGTGGTTTTTTGTTTTGACAGATAGCCAATGGCTTCCATGAGCGAACATAAGTGAGAGAAGAGAAATGGTGATTTTCAGTAGTTTACAGCAAGGAAAAGTTGAGTGGAGTTTTATGATACAAAGAAGAGACACTCCTCCAAGCCAAGGGCTGGGCTACCGAATATCAAAGGCTACTGTAAACAGCTTAGGTATGAAAGCTCCTCCAATGCTTGTTGCAAGACTCACTCATGATGCCAAGACTTTGCCAGCCTAGAATTAGGTGTACCAATTATATCCGGCATAACAAAAGTATGGGAATTGGGTAAGAAGAATATTTATCTGCTGTTCTGCCTTTTGTGGCGAAATACTGCCGTGTCCCTCTGCAAGAGACAAAGGCACTGGGGGCAATATTGTCTTCTCATTTTCCCAGTAAATGTCTCTGTCCCCGATCAAAACACCCTTACCACCAGGACAGATTTTCACCTGGAATTTCTACTTAGCTTGCAGGGTGGGATAGGAGGCAATATGTTTGGAGCAGTGCCCAGCTTCATCTTGCATCTGGGCCACTAGCCCACACTAGTTCAGTACATGACATCTCTATGTGACCTGGTGAGTACTGCAGACAAGCTTCTTATTGGCCATTATGTCTCAGGACTTTCCACTTCACTGCTACCCAAGGCTCTTTACTCTGCTTTTTTTTCATGCTTCCTGGTCACACAGCACTAGCTCTTTATAGCAATCTGCCATTACTATCCATGAGTGCTTACGAAATGTGGGAGTAGCCACATTCAATGAAAAGTCAGCATCCCTGTGCAATTTCTGTACCAAGACCTTCTCACCTTTTCCTTGTGCCATTGTTTTGAAGAAAGGACTCAATAGGCGCCCAGAAACATCTTCAGGATGAGTGGTCAGACCATCCTTCACTGCATGAAATCCATTCAGGATAATGATGGGGGTCCTTCCAAACCATAAAGTGAAGATATCACCATGGGTTTTTGCCAGCTGTAGAATAATCAATGCCAGGAAAACACAGGTCATAAATGCCCACACCAAATCAGCAGATACTGCTCAAGTGTCCTGGAACTGTTCATAAACTTTGCTTCATCGTTTTGTCAGGAAGGGGTTTCTTCAGGGTTAGTTTCATAAGACTGAATATAGTGATGCAAAGAATGACTTTTAACACAACGGCTCTGTGGCTAGAGCACTTACTCAGGATATGGGAGACCTGGCTCTGCTTGAAGGGCTGTATTCCAGTTCTCCCATCTCCAGCTAGAGTGATTCATCTGGCAGGCAATAGGCTAGATCTTAACACCTATAGAAACCATTCCACTTTGCATAAGACCCCGGTATCCACTGAAACAGGGACTGTACGTGGGTGTCCCACCCTTCAGGGGAATGCCTGAAGTACCAAGCTAGAGTCATTCCCTGGCTCTGTGAGGCATTTTTATACAAAACAAAAGAGCTCCAACAGGAGAGATTATGAGCACCCTGCTCACACGTACCCCATCACTCAGTGGTTAGGGTACTCGCCCAAGAGGCAGGAGATCTGAGTTCAAATCTACACTGCCAGTTTCTGGGCAGGGATCTGAACCAAGGGCTGCTTGTGCACTTGATGGGGATTTAGTCCTCAGGTTTTTAATTGAGACCTATCATTTCAGTTTTTCCATCATGTTACAGCAAGGGGCCTGATCCTTTTCTTTTTTTGTCAGAGCCAGGGCCTGCCTATGACTGGGGGCCAAGCTGCCGGCTGGCCGAGCAGCTCGTGAGCTGTGAGGGGCCCCAGTCCTTCCCCCTGCAGCAGCAGCGTCCGCCAGGGCCATCCGAGCAGGCTGGTAGTGGGTCGGGTACTGCCCCAGCTTGGAGGCAGCACCTGGCCTGGTCCAACTTTCCTGAGCCCACCCAGAGAGCAGCACCCAGTGGGCTTCCAGTGTGAGGGTGTGAGGAAGAGTTGGATTGGGTTGGATGCTGCCTCCAAGCTGGGGCAGCACCCAGCCCACTAGCAATCTGCCTGGGGAGCTCTGGGGGGGTGCAACTGCCATGGAGAGAGGGACTGGGGCTCCCTGCAACTCAGAGGCCTCTTGGCCTACCAGCAGCTCTCCCCCCAGATGCGGGAGAGGCAGGCAGGCTCCTCCAAAAAAAAAAAGGATTGGGCTCCTCACCACTTCTGCTTTCAGCAGGCACCTGCTAAAGGCAGAAGCAGTGAGGAGCCCAATCCTTCTATTCTGCAGAGCCTGGCCGTCTCTCCCGCAGCCAGGGGGGAGCGAGCTGATAGCTGCATCATTGCAATTTGCAACGTTGCAAAACTAAACTACAATAGTTTAGTTTGCAACAATGCAAACTCATCCAACCCCCCGCAAAACTAGCACATGTGTAATGTGTGATGCCATTAAGCCACACAAATGACATTTTTGTCACATGCACACTGTGATGACCGTCCCATGTACAAGCACCCAAGGTGTCTCAAGGTGAGCACCCTAACTTTCTGGGGACAGGTGAGCTGTTGTATAAGAGAGCATGGTTTGGGAAGCTACCCTTCATTTCTCTGGCTTTTTTTACGTGTCCCTAATGGGTCAAACAGGTTCTTTCCATTAAGTCCCAAATAACTTTTGCAGCCTGAGTCAGCTTGAATAAAGCCTGTAGTTCGCATCCTTTTGACATGCATGTATAACAGGTTTGCGCACTTCAGAGCATGCTCCACACATGGGGTTACCTAGTAAACACCAGATCTCTGCACCTGCTGGGAACTCCAGTGGTCCTTAGTGCCACCAACCACCCCGTGTCTTGTCCTGAGAAAGGGACTAACTGAGCCAGCACAGACATGACTGTATCTTATTGTCTGATTGGCTCCTGACCAAAGATTTGGCAGAATTCAATCAGTCATGCAAACAGAACCTGGTCCCAAGGATGAGGTTC
>NW_017728995.1:29761248-29774361 GCF_001723915.1 Gavialis gangeticus | reverse complement strand
TGTATCTTATTGTCTGATTGGCTCCTGACCAAAGATTTGGCAGAATTCAATCAGTCATGCAAACAGAACCTGGTCCCAAGGATGAGGTTCAGGCTGGACATCAGGAGACATTACATTACAGTTAGGGCTGTCAGGCTCTGGAACAGACTCCCAAAGGAGGTGGTGCTCTCCCTACCTTGGGGGTCTTCAAGGGGAGACTGGACAGATATTTGGCTAGGGTGGTATGACCCCACACTCGTTCCTGCCCAGGGCAGGGGGTCAGACCTAATAATCTGTTTAGGTCCCTTCCAACCCTAAGCACTATGAAACTATAAGCCTCTGCTACCACATTTATCACCACAGGACACAACATTATGCAAGTAGCTCTTGGTTATTAGCACCATAATTAGATCCCAGTGATGGGACTGGTCACTTTCTACTTCTCACATTACAATACTTTTGGACATTGGCTCTTAAATGAGATTGTTCTTCCACAAAGCTTAGCTTCACTTTCTGCTTGATCATACATTGAGGACATAACAATTAGTTTGCATTATCTTTATCCCAGCTTGTGGCTATGGCATTGCATATAGTATCACATACTGAACATGATGGATTCAGTGCAAGAATGATTAGGAAGGACCAACAATAGCCTGATCAGCAGCAGCAGCATCCTCTCCTTCCTTGCCCCTCAAACCAAGTGCCACCTGAATAGAATTGTCATTTTGGTGGTTTTTTCCAACTTTTTTGATACTACAGACAGTATGTCCTTTCAAGCAACCATTTGAAGACCAAACTAGAAAATCACAGTGTTCCAAAGGATAAAAAACAGATGTGTCTGCAAATTTCAACAGTATAACCGTTCTTCTTTTAAAAAAATATATGCTTTTGCTCTCTTCACAAGTCAGAAATATTATCCCAAATATTATTACATACCTATGATCATCAGGATTCATGTAAGTGTGACATTGCACACTAAAGGGTGACAGAGTTTAGTAATTAATTTTCATGTGTACAGTACTTAGACTATCATTTTTTTTTAATGAAAAACTGAAAATTACCAAGAAATTTCACTTCTGTTCTCAGCTATTACACTATTAATTAACTAGGAGTATCTGAAAACATACCTTCATGAGGAGATCACGATGAAACTGAAATTTCAGCTGCAACAAGTTTCCAACAAGTGGCAGGGGAACTGGTCCAGGGGGAAGGCGTTTACTTGCCTGTTGCAGGTTCAGAAACTGCATGACTAGAAGAAACACAATCAGGGCTACCAGAGCTTGACTGATTGTCAGCATTTTACTGGTGTTTTAGCCAAGCCTGTCCCTACTTGAAGTTTGCTAGTGGCACTTCCAGAGGTCAGCTCCTTCGATGTTCCCACAGTTCTTCCTGTAAATGTTAAATTCTCTGCAGTCTCTGCACATATCCCTCCCTCTGGCACTCCCTCTTTATCACCGCCCTTCCAATCTTCTGCTTCTAACATATTGCATACCTTCTCCAGGTTGAAATAAGCTTAATAGACCTATTTACAAAGAAAAACTTGGTTATAAGAGATATTATTCCCTCTCTTCAGCCAGATATTCACAACAAATTCCTTTAGGTGCTCATATAAAAAAATCACCGAACATGAATTGCAAGATGTACAAAGCAGGGATCTACTGTAGCCAATTTATCCAGGCAATTTAGGCATATACTTTGTATGTCTAGGGTTTGTGAAGAGTTGTGGTTTCACACACAGATGCCATTTAAGTTTGTGCATGCACAAATAATGTATGCATCCTAAAGTCTGTTAAAATACTTGTGTCTAATTTGCATATCGATTTTAAGAATCTAATTATAGCACTCATTATAATATTTAATAGTCTTAACGCAAAGGTTGTAAAAGTTAAACCCTACTTTAATAATAAAGTAGTTACAAGGGCATGTGCTGCTCCATACAAAAGGTATAATATACTAGATTCCCAAATAATTCCACAGCCTGATATCTCTTTTAATCTACTTGTAGTACCTAACTTCATTAAGGAGTTCACTTGCTGCTCTTTATTTCCTCATTTTAACCTTGATTCCAATATTCTGTGTCTTATGAACAATCAAGAAAAGCTTGCAACTTGATCCAAGGAAAAAAAATACCTGTAATAATGAAGGGTTTGTAATTCAGCAGGAGACACACAAAGGAAAAAATGCTGGGAAAAATTAATAGAGTCAGTTCTTGAATTGCAAATTAAATTAAGCAGCCTTTTATTAGGAGTGAGTTACCAGCCAGAACATGAATTGGCCCTCCCCCATAACGTGCAGATAAATGAAATATTTGCGGTGTTCACTGCCAAGCTTGAGGAAGCATCAGCAAGGAATAGGTAGCTGTCTGATATGGCATATCCCTGTCCATAGCCAAAACTTTCCATGTATATTAAAATCAGCTGATGTTTTAGTGACCAAGACAGTCTTATCTGGGCAATACTGACAAGCTAATCATTATGTGGAACAAGTGGGGCACTCCATTTTAGGTGGCAGATGCTATCAGAGTATAACTGCCTATCAGTTCTGCCAATGTCACCAGTTAAAGCCCAGTGTTTTACTCCTACTCAGAAATGTTACAATGCAACATTATTCTGATGAGGAATGTTAATTCACTGAAAGCAAATCACCTCATGGAACCATTGTGACTAATTTGAACCCAACTGGATCATTACTTCCAAGAGAGCCTCATCCTGTCAAATGCCTTTGGACTGAGGACCCTGGATTCTTAGGGTTCAGTGGCCCTGGGGCAGGGCAGTTATCCTGACTGCTCTGAGGATCCAAACCCACAGGACTTCCAGACTCCTAAGCAATTGGATCCCCAACTCCTACCGTCCAGCAACCAGGTGGCCCAGACAGCTGGCAGTGTTTGGTCCTCAGTGACTCACCATGTTGGGGGAGCTCCAAAGATGTGGACCCTAGAGCTGGGCAGTGGGTAGTACTCTGGTGAAACACCACGGATGGTGCAACTGGCACTGAGCTGGTGCCAGGGCTCCCAGGAGCATGTTTTAATTCAGAAACACAGTGTGTCACAGGTGCTGACAAAACAGAACATTCATGATGTCCCATTTCAGGGAAATATAAAAAAAAATCCTGAATCAGAATTAAACCAATTTTCAAAGTCTTGAAATTTCCCACAAACCAGAAATGCCAAATTTTGCCAGCTCTGCTTAGTTATAAAGGCTGAAATCCTTCCACCTCAGAGATCAGAGTGCCCAGCTCTGATTCAGCTGCAACATTTCAGGTACTGGCAGTGGTCCCTAAGTAATGGCACTATTTTTTCCACAGCTGTGGTTACCTCCTGGCTTGTTCTATTCAAAGAGTTTCACTCTGGCTTGGATTCGGTTAACTCTCCTACTCAGTTAATTCTCTGACTTTAAAGAATTGCTTTCAAAACTCAGGAGGGCGTTCTCTACCACACAATAGCAGCAAAAGCCAAAACTTTTATTTGTATGGGAGAAGCATTTTACACACTGAAAAAAATAAATCTGGCACGAAGATTATAGCAAGTTGCTGCCTTCCTACTGACTGAACCAGAATGTCTTGAAGGGCAAGGTACTTGTAGACACCTACAAAATAATAACATTATTTTGAGAAGCATCAATCAAGGCATATACCCATTTATGTTACTGTAGGGGAAACCCATGATATGTTTACACAGGGGTAAGAATACACTGGATTTGAAGCAGGCATGTGATGAGATAGCAGCACCTTACCTGGGGTAGAACTTGCCTGATTTGTAGCTTTGTGGTAGCTATGTGGTAGGGGTGTGCAAAGTGGGCCCTATTCAATTCAGATTCAGATTTGGCCCAAATTAGGGACAGTGATTGGATTAGTTGATTCAGATCACTGTCCCTGATTCAATTCGGCTGAATCCGAATCTGAAGATTCGATGCTGATTCAGAGAATCAGCGATCCAGACACAGACACAGCTTTAAATGTTTTTTCTACATACCTTGAGGTACCAGGCTTGGCTCGTGAATGCTGCGAGCTGGGGTGCATGGAGTATCCCACAGAAGTGCGGGGGGGCCTCCATGTGCTTGGCGGTTAACCCAGAAGTGGACCAGAAGTACTTCTGGTCCACTTCCAGGTCCGCCAGGGAGTGTGCTGGGGGCCCACCAGTCACTGAGTTGAGAGGGCGTGGGGGGGGGCCCCCCAGCATGCTCTCTGGCAGACCCAAAAGTGCTTCTGGTCCAATTCCATGTCTGCTGCCGTGTCTGCTAGGGAGCCCCCCACACTTCTGTGGGATGCTCCATCCACCCCAACATTGCAGCATTCATGAGACCCTGCTACCTAGAGGTATGTAGAAAAAGCATTTAAAGCTGTCCAAATCTCTGAATCTTTCCAAATCTCTCCAAATTGATTCAGAGCCTCTGATCTGATTCAGAGAAATTAAAGGGTCCTCTGATTCAATTCGGATTTGGAGATTTCGCCACCAAATTGGGCCAAATCTCCACTGAATCGAATCAGGGACCAAAGCTTCACACAGCCCTACTATGTGGTGCCTTGCATTTAGGCATTAGTTAGCAGGTGCACCATCATTTCTTGTGGCTTGGTCTGCCAATGCTTTCTGGGATTTTTGCTAATGTATGTGCTTGGAGTTTGAATCAGAGACATCTTTAGTCCAAGGTCTTCACTTCTCCTGGTTATTAGCCAGGGAGATGGTCACAACAAGGGTTCTCGCGCCAAATCCCACAGCATGAAGGTACATCAAGGGCAACAGCCAAAAGCGTCTCTAGCAGGACTATCTGCCAGTGGTATAACTGACCCCCCACCAACCACTGCACCACCCCAGGAGTCTTTGCCATAAGAGTTGTGCAGACACAGTCTCAATACCATGTCTGGGGAAACAAGCAAGTCACAAGGGGCAGCTTCCAGGGAGCCTTCGTGATGGGGCTGCTGCAGTGTAGTGAGCCTGTTTCCCAGCGGTAGCAGCTCAAGCCTACACTGCTACAGCAGCAACTGCGGCAGTAGAAGCTGCTACCAGAGTGCAGGGAGCCAGGGCAATTAAGACTCACCCTCTGCCCCCTAGATCCTCTGCCCTCCCCCATATTCCTCCCCTCCCCATGCCCCATTGAAAAGGCTAAGGCCAGCAGAGAGCAACCTTCTGCAACTACCATCAACCATCAATACACCAAGTTTGCTTGGTGAAAATGTTGGAAGTCATTATCAAGAGCTGCTCCTCAGTTCTGGAACTCCCTCCTCCTTGAGGCCTGCCAGAACCTGGGCCTGGACATTTTCCAGAAGTGCTGTATGACCTTTCCATTTAGGCACATGTTTAGCAAGCCAGGCCACATTGGGATGTTGTTTGGGTGTGGGAATGATATTTTATCACTTGACTTGCTTTTCTAAGTTGATTTGTTCTTTTACTACAAGTTTCCCTGAGGCTGTCTCGGGAGATACAAATCTAATAATTCCATAATAGTAACAGGTGGACATAACTAGCAGCCATCAATTTCAAGACTGCAGCTATGAAGCTGACACT
Organism: Gavialis gangeticus; assembly: GCF_001723915.1. NCBI lineage: Eukaryota > Metazoa > Chordata > Crocodylia > Gavialidae > Gavialis > Gavialis gangeticus. The sequence goes on along the minus strand of NW_017728995.1, from coordinate 29,768,882 downwards.
GCAAAAACCCCTGATAATAGTTTTTAAGAAGTTGCTAATAGCTTGCCATTGACTGAGTTTCCTTGAGTTGTCAACAAGGTAATTGCTCTGAATCCCCGCATAATCAAAATGCAAACAGTTGAACACACATTGTGTGAGCTTACATTGGATAATTGCATAATATTTTCTTAGTCCCCAGGCGATTCACTGAGTACATTATTTCTTTCCTTGTTGCAACAAGTTCACAAGATTCTGTTGCATTTTGCCTGGGTCCACCTGTTACTGAATTTGCCATGGCTGGTCTGTCATTGAATCATAGAAAATTAGGGTTGGAAGGGATCTCAGGAAGCCATCTAGTCCAGGGGCAGGTAACTATTTCAAGCAGAGGGCCACTTACTGAGTTTGGGCAAGGTGTTGAGAGCCGCATGGGTAGCCCCCCCCAACAGCTGCCCACTCCTGGTCTCCATCTTGTGACCAGAAGTCCCACCCCCTAACCTCTGACCTTTGCCACCAGAAGTCCCTCCTCTTGCCTCTGGAAGTACTCCTTTCAGCAAGGGGTTTTGCCATCTCAGAACCAGAAAAATACCAAATTATAGTCTAAAAGAAAACACCTACAGCACTCATTCATTTGATTAAAAACATTTTTTTGTCCTGATTTACATGTTTGTGTAGTGTGCATAGAGGTGTTTGCACAATAGCTTAAAATGAAGTCTTACTGTTTTATGTTGTGGGGGGTGGGTATAGGTTTGTAGGGGGCTGTGGGTATGTGGGGAACTGTGTGGGTGTGTTTGTGGCGGTGGATAGGTGTGGGGGTGTGGGATGAGGAAGCATCTGGGTGTGTGTGTGGGTGGGTATGGGGTTTGTGGGGAGCTGTGTGTTGGGGGGTGGCTGAGGTGTGGGGGTCTGTGTGTGGGAGTCTGTGTGTATGGCAGTGTGAGGGGGTGTGTGTGCATACGTATAGTGGGGTGTGTGTGGGACTCACTCTGTGAACACACACAAACTGTGTCCTTGCTTACACACCCACACACACCCTCTGCCCCTGCCTACACACACACACACACACATCCTCTGCCTCACCTACACACACACACACACACACACTCTTCCCCTGCCTACAGACATATCCCTTTGACTGGTGTGCCCCATGCTGCCCAGTCAGCAATGTAGCCTGGGGCCACATGGTTCTGGGGCAGGACAGGGGCAGGGAAGCAGGGAAATGGCTGGTGGGGTGGAGCGATGCTGGGCTACTTGGTCCTGCCTGCTCCCCTTGGGTCCTACTGCCCCTGGCTCCTGTCATCTTTGACAGGTAGCCAGGAGCAAATAAATATTAATTTACTACAATTTTTAGGGGCCCTGTGGGCTGGACAGAATGACCTGGTGGGCCAGATTTGGCCCACAGGTTGTATTTTGCCCACCCCGATCTAGTCCAACCCCTGCTCAAAGCATCCACAACTACATCATCCCAGCCAAGGTTTTGTTTAAATGGTTCTTAAAAACCTCCAAGGATGGAGATTCCACAACCTCTCTGGGTAACCTGTTCCATATATATATATCTATATATCAATAGAGAGAGGAGAGAGAGAGAGTCTTTTGGAAGCTTAAAATATCCCTCAATTTTATCCTGTCCCAGGTGACAAACCTTTTCCTATTCCTGTGTATTACAGTCAGAAATGATGAAGGTTGTCTGGCAGTTTCTATTATAAGGCCCTGTGTTCAACTGGTTTAAGTTAGACTAAATTGTAAGCATTCAAGCTGAAATTTTCCATGCTGTGTGACTATCTCAGGCCAAATATAGTTGGTAAACCTCAGCTCTAATGGTTCTACTGTTTCCAGCAATGAGACTGGAAAAATATATTGTTTTACCCACGTTAAAAATGCTTATAAGAAGCTTCAGTGCCTCCATGCTTTGGAGCAAGGACTTGACATTTGACAGAAGAGTCACCCAGACTGTGGATTGGGTGGGATTGGCAGACAACACACACAGAAACTCCTCGTCACTTGGGGGGAGAGACACATGAGCACTTGGGAGCCCTTTCAGAAGGGGAACGTTCAAAAGGGCAGTGCGTGGTACATTCTAACTTACGTGTAAATGAGCTGAGAAAACTTTGGATGTAGCAAAACTCACTCCAAGTTTAACCCTGGATGAAGAAGTGTTAATATTGAGTGGTTTTGCTACATTTGAACCAAGGATTATCCATTCGGCGTAACACAGTCTTGGGGTAGCAAGGAACAATGGTCACTGTGAGCAGGCGATTGCTATCTGCCCCCTCTTTTCCTCAGGACTCACCTGTCATGCTTAAGGAGATGGAAAAGATCTGATGTTGTGGAAGAAATCAGACTGCGTTGTGTTTGGTATTAAAATTCACAGACTTGGTCTGAGTTCCTTGGCGACTATACCATAAGATCGTAGGGAGGAGATCTAACAGAACTCCCCCCTCTACAAGTTAACATACCTTTTTATACTTCATTGTGAAAACAGACATGATTTAAACAAAGCATCCTTGAAAAGGAAGTCAGGGGTAAATCATAACAGTTGCTTGCTCAGCAACACGTTTTATTTTGAGAACTGTTATCACTTTTTTGTTTTTAGGAAAGGAAGAACATTTGTTCCAAAAGAACTGTGCATGGAGTCATAATAAGCAGAAGAGTTTTTCTTATTTTAAACGTTTTAATATGAAGCAAGACCATTTTTTTTTCTTCACTCTCTTTTCTTAGTCGTGTTAGAGGCCTGGATTGATCTACTTCAACAATGTTAATCTCTGAGATGAGGGGTGGAAGCACCAGACCACCCAGTGGATTGTTTCACCAAGTGCCTGTTTTTTATTGAAGTAGTTACAATGTGAAAAGCTGCGCTAAGTGCCTCATTAAGGCTGGGGCTGCTGGATCACCACTTAGTTTTTGATTGCAGCTTCCCTGCTGTTCTGTGCCAGTCACGGAGGTCCCTCTGCTGCTCTGGCTGAGCTGGTTGTCTCTGGGGTCTGCTCTCCAGGTCAGACTCTGGAATCCCCCCCTCCTCCCGGGATCTTGCCTGTTGGCTGCTGGCCACCACTCTCCAAGTGGAGCTTCTTTGTTGGTCCTTCCCTGGCCACAGCTGTCTTCCAGCCACCTCGTTTGCAATCTGAACGTCCCAGGGGATAGTCTTCCGAGGGGCAGCGTGCCCTGCCTCCCTGAGGTCTCGTCGGCTGGCCTCCAGCCCCTGACCTTTAGGTAAGTGCCTTCCCCCATCTCACCAGCCTGGGGTCTGTTTCTCACATTCCTGTTCATGATGTCCGCTGGGCCCTTTCCGTTCCACCATTCCACTGTAATTGCTCTCCTCCTCTCCTGTGCCCCGAGAGCAACTGTACAATACCTAGCTCCACCTTTTATGTCTGGCGGTGGCCATTATCCCCTCATCTGTTCCCAGCGTGCCAATCCCCCTGCTGTGTTCCAGCTTCCCTCTTGACCCATGCCTGGGCTTTCCCTTTAGTAACAGGGGTTCTGCCCGGGCCCTGTTACAGTCACAAACTGACAGAGAGCAGATTTTGACTAGATATCAGAAAGAACTTCGTCACAGTAAGGCTGGCCAAAATTTGGGATGGGCTTCCAAGGGGTGCTTTCTCCTACCTTGGGGTTTTAAGAGAAGGTTGGATAGGCATCTGACTGGGGTCATCTGACCCCAGCACTCTTTCCTGCCCAGGCAGTGGGTCAGACTCGAAGATCTGTTGAGGTCCCTTCTGACCCTAGCATCTATGAATCTATGAATTTGCTACATATGGGTGACTCTTGATATGTCTCTGTCATACCAGTTGCTGGAAAAGTACTATCAATGCTGTCTGTGGAAGATCCTCCAAATCCAGTGGGAAGACAGACATTAGCATCCTCCTACTGGCAAACACCACAAGTATTGAGGTGATGATTGTCAACTTCACTGTGCTGGCCATCTCATCCAGATGTCTGACTCCAGACTCCCAAAGCAAGTTTTATTCTCCCAGATCAGCCAAGACATATGCTCAAGAAGAGGGCAGAGAAAGCGCTTCAGGGATGTCCTCAAGACCTACTTAAAAAAAGGCAGCATCAGTGTCAATTCATGGGAGGCTATCACCTCGGACCACCCCAAATGGAGGAAGAGTGCTGCAGGGATCTCACTACTTTGAACCCTCATGATAACAACAGGAGATGGAAAAGCGGGAGCAGCAGAAACAGTGTCATGGACCAAATCAGTATTCCAGCATCACCCACCCCACACGGAAACACATGTCCAAGCTGCATTAGAATCTGTTGATCCTGGATAGGCCTCCTCAGCCATCTTCAGATGCACGGATAAGACAATCATGGAACATGATCACCCTTGACTGCGAGGGATTGCTGAAGAAGAAGATGGGCCACTTTTGATATGTCCATGTTACTTCCTTAGGTCGGGAGAGCCTCTAGCGCAGTGGTGCTCAAACCTTTGGCCCCAGAGCCTGAAAGAGTCGCTCAGGGCCAGCATGCAAGGTTGGCCCTGCACTGCCCTATTTGGGCCTCACACTACTTTGGCCTGGCCCTGCAAACCTGGATTGGGCCTCATGTTGTCTTGGCATGCCTCTGCATGCCCAGATCATGCCCCATGCCATCTCTACATGACTGGATGAGGCATTGTGCTGCCCCAACCCCATGCACCTGATTTAGCATGCAGGACCACGCCATCTGGCCTGCTGGGTTCAGAAATTTGGCAGCAGGGGAGCACAAATGAACGTTGCCACGGCTCTCTCACCACCAAATTGCCAGACCTGTGGGGAGCCTGGTGAGCTGGAGGACATGACCCCACAACCCAGATCTGGCCAGCGGGCTGGGCGTCAAACACCCCTGCTCTAGTGCATGGAGCTTTGTGTGGGCCCATGCTCACTGGCATCCATTTGAGAAGGAGCAGCAAGTGCTGTGAGGCACTTGGTGGCTAGGGCTGAGTTTCAGGGAAGTGCCAGGGCTGTGCGGGGCTCGTGTGATCAGAACCATCTTTGGCTACCAGCAAAACAAACCCCTGCTCCTGTGTTTCATACCTGGAATGTAGTTCCTCTCTTTCCTTTGCCAGCTTCTTCCTGTACCTCTTCCTCTTATGTACCATCATCATTGCTATCACTTGCAACCAGGCCTGAGTTGTTGTTCCCTACCAACAGTTGTTGCTCCTGCCTGGGGCAGGGGGTCAGACCTGATGATCTGTTTAGGTCCCTTCCGACCCTAAGCACGATGAAACTGTGAAGCTACCAGTATCCTCAAGAACTCCTTGTAGTAGACGCACATGACCCTGCCCGCCCCCAGCTCCCAGAAACACAGCTGACAACCTGTATCTTCTTCCACATGGACTTCAGCTCTGCTGTTCTGATAGCATTGACTGGAATTACATTTATGTCCCTACTGAGACATCCGGGTCATGATGCTGTCATGCAGCACCTCATTGTGAGGCTTTTCTCTGCAGCATTTACTTTGCATGAAGATCACTCGTGGTATAAAGAGGTCTGCATCCTCCTTGTGCTTCCAGTGAAGACATTTGTGATACAATGAATCCATCATAAATGGTTGTTAGGACAGTGGATATTTCAGACATTGGTGAGAGTGCTGAAGCATAATGGGGGGTAGTTCTATATAAAATGGTACCAGGAACCACTTACACCGTGTTTATTTTGGGAGTAGTTACATGCTTTGCTCCACACCACCGCACAAATCAGATCTCTGAGGGTAAAAAAACTGTGGATTTGGTTTGACCATTCAGCAGCTCTGGGGCTTGGAAGCAGACACACAATATCTGCACCTGGGGTCACTTACTCCATACTAGTTTACCAGATCTCTCACGTGGTAATGCTGTCGCAGTTTCCATGACTTGCCCAGGGAAGGGCTGCACATTGTGTCAGAGAAAATGCATCATGTGTTCAGGTCCAAAGAGTAGTCCTTAGCCAGCAATTAATTTTGTGAGAATATGGAAAGTAGTATTTCCTTAAAGCTATGTCATTCTTGCATATTCATAGTCATCCTTCAGCCATGTCCTTCCCTCAGACCCACTTCTCCCCACTTTGTTCCTTCAGATTTAAAAATACAATGCACCTACCCTGAGAAGCCTCATTCATAGGTAATCTAATCCAAATCTGCCATAAATAAAAGCTGAGTCCAGTTTCCTTTTTTATGCTTTTTTAAATCTGTGATCTAGCAACAAGAAATTCATGACAATACACTTCAGAAGTAGGACTGCGCAGGGACATTCCTATGGTTTAGTAATGTAAGAGACTTTCTGTCAATGGGATACACTGACACCAGCATCAGGGGAAAAAAATGTTAATACTTGAAGGAAATTCTCAGCCCCAGACATGGTTATTTCGCACACCAGCCCTTCATCTGTGACATGCTGCAGACTAGCGAGGAACTGCACAAACCCCGTACGGATGGGGCTGCCACGTGCCTGCAAGAATGGGCTCGATATTGACTTGCTTCACTCCCTCTGGCAGCCTGAACGTGAACGCTCGAAGTAGGTTGGAGAAGAAAATGAAGAGCTCAGTTCTTGCCAGCAGCTCGCCCAAACACACACGGTGTCCTGCAGCAGGGAGAGAGAGGGAGGGCAGTAAATATCCAAGTGTTTCAGATCCCCACAGACCACTGACATGAGAAGCAACTGGGTTACCATTTTTATCCTGAAAACAGTAAAGCAATGGAACAAGCTGCATTGGGAAGGTGTGGAATCTCGATTATTGAGTGTTTCTGCCAGATGCCTGCTGGCCTCTTTCTTTGGTACAGGGGTTTGGACTAAATGACCTTTGAGCTCCCTTCCAGCCTCATCATTTAATGATAAGCCAAGAGAATTTCTGCTAATTTTGGCAAGCCTTCCTTGGGATTAATGTAGCTAAAACTTCTGTAACGTTGTGTCTAAAAGACAGGTGAATGCTGAAAGGCTGTGTCTGAAAGATCACATTCAAGGTTACAGGAGATTAGATGTTTCTTTGTGTTGTGAATTTATCTTCACAACATAAGAACCAAAAATTTCTCTAAAAAATGAACTTACAGGAATTCCTTTAGGCTCCTGTACTCCTTGTATTCTCCTTGTAGGACAGGGATGTCTGGCCAGTCTGCAGGCCAGAACAGGTCCACAGACTGGCCCCACATGTTGGATCCAGCATGTGTCCTAGAGTGGGCACTATATGCCATGTATGTCCTGGAGTGGCTGGACACACAAGTCCCACTTCAGCAGATCCTACAAGTCTGTCCTACACCAGATCCTGCACCTTTCCTGGAGTGGCTGGAGCAGATACTGTATGTGTTGTGGCACCTGCACAAGTTATTCTGGGGCTGCTCTGCACGTGCTGGCCTGCAGCACCCACTCTGGGGCCATGCCAGCTGCTCTGGGGCTGTGGTCCATGTGCCGGCTGCTCCAGGACACAGGCTGGATCTGGCAAGGGGCAGACAGGTGATTCTGGAGTGGCCAGAGCAGGTGCCATGCATGAGGCCATCCAGCATGTACAACAGGCTGTGAGTCAACTGAGACCCCAGGACAGTGGGGGCCAGATAATAGGGCTCTGTGGGCTGTACTGTAGAAGATGCTGAGGTCTTAGATCTTCATGATCTAAAACCTCAACTACTACTCATATGGTTAAAGGCCTGCAGGTAAAATCCTATGAGGAGAGATTGAGGGACCTGAATCTCTTCAGCCTCTGCAA
>NW_017728995.1:29755805-29756248 GCF_001723915.1 Gavialis gangeticus | reverse complement strand
GGACCTGAATCTCTTCAGCCTCTGCAAAAGAAGGCTGAGAGGGGATCTTGAGGCCATCTACAAATTCATCAGGGAAGGGGGGCAAGGAATAGGGGTCACTCTGTTTACCAGGGCACCCCTTGGGGTTACTAGGAACAACGGCCATAAACTGACGGAGAGCAGAGTTAGATTAGACATTAGGAAAAATTTCTTTACGGGGAGGCTTGCCAAAATCTGGAATGGGCTTCCAGGGGAGGTGGTGCTCTTCCCTACCCTGGGGGTCTTTAAGAGGAGATTAGACAAGCACCCGGCTGGGACTGTCTGACCCCAGCGCTCTTTCCTGCCCAGGGTAGGGGGTCGGACTTGTTGATCTAATGAGGTCCCTTCCGACCCTACAAATCTACGAAATCTATGAAAGTGCTTTGTCATGGGGGCACTCGGGTGCCCTGTGCCTAAGTAGGGAT
>NW_017728995.1:29547288-29547489 GCF_001723915.1 Gavialis gangeticus | reverse complement strand
TGCAGGGGCCCCACGTTACCTGGTACCTTCTTTTTGCCCCCAGTGTATTTAAAAAATGACTTCTTGTTGTCCTTGATCCAGGAAACTAGTCCCAGTCCCATCTCCACCTTGGGCTTCCTGAACCCCCCTGCAGCCCCGAGCAACCGCAGTGTAGTCCTCCCTGGGGATGGCCCCTCCCTGCCATTGGGTGCGCGCCTCCCT
>NW_017728995.1:29541621-29546961 GCF_001723915.1 Gavialis gangeticus | reverse complement strand
TGGGTGCTGCTTGGTTTAGCCGTCCAAGGCTTCCTCCTCCCTCGTCTTCCCCTTCGCCCGATGAGCCTAGTTTAAAGCCCGCCAGAGGAGATATGCCAACCTAGAAGAGAACACAAGCCATTCACTACTACATTCCCCACCAATTCACCCCTGTTTGTGTGCACCAGGGGTCAGTAAGAGCATGGCCTCTAGTTGGCCGCTCCAGGACTTGCACCTGGACATTGTCCCCAACACTCTGCAAAAACTTCCTGGATTGCCTGTGCACTGCTGTATTGCCCTCCCAGATATCAGGGTAATTGAAGTCCCCCATGAAAACCAGGGCTTGTGATTGGGAAACTTCCACTAGCTGTTTGAAAAAAGCCTCATCTACCATTTCTTCCTGATCTGGTGGTCTATAGCAGACACCCACTACAACATTACCCTTGTTGTTCTCCCCTGTAACCTTAACTCAGAGACTCTCAACAGACCTATCTCCAACTTTACACTGGAGCTTTGAGCAATCATATGGCTCTTTTGCATACAGAGCAACTCCTCTTCCTCCTCTTCTGCCCTGCCTGTCCTTCCTGAACAGTTTGCACCCATCCATGACAGTGCTCCAGTCACGCAGGCTCCCACCAAGTCTCTGTTATTCTGATCATGTCATAGCTCCACGACTGTGCAAGGACTTTCAGTTCTTCCTGCATGTTTCCCAGGCTCCGTGCATTTGTGCAAAACACCTGAGGTAAGTAGTTGATTGCCCTGATTTCTCAAGAAGTATGAGAACACCCGCTCTGTTGCCCCCTCCTTCTTGCTCTTCTTCCAGGTCTCCTGCTTCCCCACTTACGTCAGGGCTTTGGTCTCCATCCCCCAGTGAACCTAGCTTAAAGCCCTCCTCACTAGGTTAGCAAGCCTGTCTGTGAAGATGCTCTTCCCTCTCTTTGTCAGGTGGATCCCATCTCTTCCCAGCAATCCTTCTTCTTGGAATAGCATCCCATGGTCGAAGAAGTCAAATCTCTGCTGGCGACACCTCCTGAGCTGCCTGGTGCTGATCTGCAGGATGCTCCTGTTCCTGCCCAGGCCCTTTCTCTTGACTGGAAGGATCAAAGAGAATATGACCTGAGCCCCAGACCCAGCATGGTGGACTGAAAACCAAAGAGGGAAGACATTTTATAGCACTTGGATATGGGGAGATACTATCGATACTATCTTCCTGCTCAAGCCCCAGGTCAAGAGTATCAGGCTCACAGGTCTGAAAAGGTAGGATGTTTCAGAGGGAGGCACAAACCCAGAGAAGTCTCTGCAACCCGGGCTACACCCACTATGGGCTTACAATGTGAAACCAAAAACTTTTAGCTTGATCTGGGACCAGATGGGCAACTGGCAACATAAATACAGCACAAGTGGGAATCATCTCCTTTTCTCATCCCATATTCTGAGTTATCTGCAGGTGATGGATACACTGTTTTTGGAAGACCATGGAAAAAGACTCTAAAATGATCCAATCTAATGTCAAAGAGGCATAAATCATGAAGTTGTTAAGAGAGATCTATCATCCTGCATTCATCTCTTCACTCTTGAAAGATTATAGCCTCCTTCTACCTGTCTACATCAATGTGCACATACACACACCTCCTCATTCCTCCATATTCCAGGACATGCCCAAGGCTGCAACATACCTCCTCTGATGGATAAAGACAAAAAAGACTGAAGGCTGCCCTGGCAAACAAACAGAAAGGTGCTCTCTTCTAGATTTTTGTCATCTCCATTACCGATATGGGTTATTCCTCAAATTGCTCATCCACATGGGTAACTGTAGTGTAGAGAAGTTTTATGACCTGCTTAAGGTCACACAATGATTCAGGGAATAGCTGGGGAAAAAAATCAGATTTTTCTCCACTAGATTGTCAAATTGTCTGACTTCCCCTCCACTAGAATAGAGCCTCGACTGCAGTGCCCTTATTTTAAAAGATACAACCATATTCTATGGCCATGATCCGAAACGAAGGAATAGCAGTACTATTTCAAATGCTTTATTTAGGCTACAGTAATGTGTCAGGCAACTGTGTTTGCATCTATACCATTGACAGTGTCAAACCCAGATTCATGAGAAAATTTGCAAATTAAACATGGATGTGAACTACACAACACAACTTGATCATCATACGGTAGGTAAAGCCCTGGGGAGATTTTCCACGGTTCATAGATTCATAGATTAAGGGTCGGAAGGGACCTAGTAGATCTTCTAGCCCGACCCCCCGCCAGGGCGGGAGAACAACAAAAAACCCCAAAAAGAGAAATGGGACTCAAACGAGTCCAGCCAGGTAGGCATCCAGCCTCTTCTTAAAGACCCCCAGGGTAGGGGCCAGCACCACTTCCCTTGGAAGTTGGTTCCAGCTCCTAGCCGCCCTAACTGTGAAGTAGTTTTTGCGGAAGTCCAATCTATACCTCCTCTCCATCAACTTGTGCCCATTACTCCTTGTTATGCCAGCGGGCGCTAGGGGAAACAGCGTCTCCCCCAAACCCTTCTGGTCCCCCCTAGTGAGTTTATAGACGGTCACCAGGTCCCCCCTCAGCCTTCTCTTGTGGAGGCTGAATAGGTTCAGGTCCCGCAGTCTCTCACTGTAGGGTCTGCCCTGTTGTCCCCGGATCATGCGGGTGGCCCTCCTCTGGACCCTCTCCATATTGTCCACATCCCTCTTGAAATGGGGCGCACAGAACTGGACACAATACTCCAGCTGTGGCCTGACCAGCGTCGCGTAGAGGGGGAGGATCACCTCCTTGGCTCTACTCGAGATGCACCTGTGGATGCATGACAAGGTCCGGTTAGCCCTGCCAACGATGACCTCGCATTGTCGGCCCATGTTCATCTTGGAGTCAATAATGACTCCAAGATCTCTTTCTGCCTCCGTGCTCTCGAGTAGGGAGTTCCCCATTGTGTAAAGGGCTGTTCAAAAGGGCTGTGACCAATTTTACATAGAAATTCTAGTACCACAAGCATATATTGCTTTCTGTCCAAGAGGTCAATAGCTTAAGTGTATCTCTTGGTATATGTACTTTCCTTCTGGAAGAAAAGACTGATGAAACCACCATGAGAAAAGCAAATGGCATTTAATTTAAAAAAACTGGCCCGCTCTTTGAGCTCTCCAGATGCAAACCAAAAGGAGTTTCAAAAAACTGTGCTAACTAGAAAAGCTATCTTTTTTATCGTCAGCCTACATGCCACCTTTTTCCTCTTTATTTTTCCTCTCTTCGGTTCTCCTTTCTTAGAGTATTTGCAAGAAGGAAGCTTACTGACACTCTTTTCCTTTGCAGGATGCCTTCTGAAGGCTCTTCAAGTCAGACACTTTTTTTATATACAGGTAAGATGGTTTTCTCCCGGCTGTGTGGGTTTATGCCCCGTTGTAGCAGGGCTGGAAACTCTTGCCCCTCTACCCCCTTCAGCCACTGTTGCCCCACCTCCAATTCCCCCTAGTAAGAAGAATCAGCTGCAAAGTGAATTGGCAAGTGCTGCCAATTGCTGCCTACAATCAGTGGGGGTGTCGTTAGCCACAATTTGCATGTACCCCCCCAGGGAACTCAACACACCCCTCCCCCCCAAGGGGGATGTGCCCAACACTTTGGGAAACAGTGGCATAAGACATGTAATCAGAGAAAAACTGAGACTGCCTAGTGCCAGGACAAAGGAAAGAATCGGGGGGGGGGCTGTTCCATGTACACTACATGACACAACCACAGTATGTTATATGGAGCCCCATGCAGAATATTCCTCCCTCCTCCACACTCCCCGGCTGACCTTGAAATTAGTAGAGACCTTGTAAGGCAAACAGCCATATACCCATGCATACACACACAAACACCTTGTGCAGCTCTGAGATCCGCCAGGACTTCAAAGTTTGCACAAGAGAACATAAAGTCAAGCCACAGGTTTGACATGAAGCTATCAAATTCTTATAGGATGATAGGATATTGGATCTTATAGGATATTGCTCAAGATTAAAGGCTGCAACATTAAGCCCTCTACTTACTTCCAAGCAACCTGGAAACTGAACAAAAACAAAAAAAACCCCAAATCAAACCAACCAAGCAAACCAATCCACCACCGAAAGGAGTGACAATACCTGTAACTTTTAGATGGCTGCTTGGAGTTTAACTCATTTAATGGAGTTTTTAGTGGATCCAATTTTGATTAGTTACTGAATCCAAGAGCTTAGCGCCAAGAACAGGTAGACAATGTGATCTGATTTAATAACTTTAGCTGTTGAAGTGATAGGGATCCCAACATGGTAGCCAGCAAAATAAACCAATCCCACCCAAATGAATTGTGACAGCACTAGAAAAACTTGTACAGCTCTACACAGACCTTTCATTTGGTGAAGAAATGTCATGCATGTTGTGCCTTTTAAAGGTGTCAAAACAACATATTAAGAAAAAGAGCTCCTCAAGGTGAAGGGTTTCAAGTGGATACACAAATCTTCACCAGGTGATCAACAGGGAAGTGAAGACAGCCAGCTATTTCTCTTATAGCAAGAGAAACTGAGATAAGAGACACAGGTTAAGTGAAAAGATGGCACCCAAGGTCCAGCTGCAAAGCAATGTACACACCACAGATAAGAAATTCTAGGAAGCCCTGCATGTGTTGACTAGTGGCCAAAAAACCCGAAAAAGGTCACCGATGCCAAGTCTGTTAGCTAATGTGGTCATCCGAGGCAGCTCACAACTGAGCTGCTGTAACCTTTTCTCCTTAGCCAGAACCCGCTCCAGTTCCTTCGCTGCTTGGGCATGGACCCAGCCAGTTTACAAGCAGTTTCACTTCAGCCAAGAGAACAGGGGTCTCGTCACTCCTCCAGGAACGGGTCAGGAAGGACAGGTTAAAATCCTGCCGCCCTGGACATCCACAGGAATTCTGCCTTTGACTTCAATGGGGCCAGGTGGTCACCCTGGACACTAGGCTCCGAAAACAGTTTTATTGTGGAGAGAGTTCGGGGGCAGGGGAAGAGATTGTGAAATTTCTATTTTCAAATGCTTGGGAGTTGCAGAAGTGAGCCAGTGGAGCTGAATGTAGCTTTTTTAATTTTTTATTAGTACCCAGGCTTCCTAAATAACAGTTTTTTGGACCTCTTTAAGTGAAAGTTTGACTTTTCCACTGTGGAGTTCTTTTTTCATTACTGTAATTACCTATGTTTATCAGTTTCCCAGGCAGTAAAATAATCCATTTTGCCCGCTTCAGTCCCTTTGAAAAACATAGTTGCAGGTTACATTTGAATTTGTTATTGTAAGATTAGCCCACTGAGGTTTACATAATTCATATTCTGATACTTTGGGGAAGGAGGGAACTACATAGGCTACACTCCAAATTCTATT
>NW_017728995.1:29515647-29536621 GCF_001723915.1 Gavialis gangeticus | reverse complement strand
ACAGCGGCACCTTTGCACTGCTCTAGCACTCTGCACCCTGGAAAAAAATGCACACCCAGCATCAGACCACAGCCTGGACAGAATCATTTCTTCTTCTTCCTGTTCACAGGCTTCCTTCCAATTGTCTTCAGTGTAACAGCACTTTTTTCATCTTCAATTTGTTTTTCTTTTTTTCATAACGTGCTTCACTCCTCGCTGCCCCTTTGGGAGCTGTGAAAGTTAACTTGGCTGGTTCTTTCCCTGTAGGGTCTGGAGGGCTGCGTGTAGGGTCCATCTGGAAGCGGCAAATCCACAGTGAAAGTCAGGAGAAGGTTGGAAAAGGAAGGACTGGTAGGGGCAGCTAGGAGCTGAAGTCCACCAACTCACTGGGCTGTGGCAGTGCTTGAAAATCAACAGCCATGATTTGGGGATCTGGATGCTGTTCCAAAGAAACGGATGGGCGGTTGTCCACACTGCACTTTTCCTGTTTCCACGTGACAAAAATTGCCATTTCACTAGCTTAATCATGTCTGAAGATCCATGTTGTCACCACTTTTTATCACGTTAGTCATTTTTTATCGTTGTAATTTAAACCACCTCCATGGAAACATCTGCTTGCAAAGTTGCCAGCATCACTGCCAATCTGATCAACCTAATCTCTGGGTTACAGCCCTACATTGGTAGCATGTCTTTCATTTGTACAGGGGTAATGGTTTGGGGTACTCAGTCCCATGAAATCCAAGAAAGTAGATTAGATGACACAAAAGGTCTCTTCTGGGTTTAAATACCACAAGTCTACATACTCTTTTCCTATGATTTTGTTGTTGTTGTTGTTAAGAGTAATCCCTTATTTACCTTATACAGTAGACCATATCCTAACAGGATGATTAACTTGTGGACTGGCTCCCTGCCATAGGCAGTCTCACAGTAATTACAGAAATTGCTTTGCAGAAAAGTACACTGCTCTTCGCTACTTTTAAAAAAATGTTAGCTGCTAGGAACAGACAGGTATCTCCACTATACATGAATTCTGTGGTCCATGGTAACCAGTGTAAAAAACATTAAAATTTAGCCCTGGATCTGAGTCTCTCACTGCAGAGAGAGACAGGTCACACTAGGAGATCAGAGAAGAGACAGGCGTGGTTTGGCTCACTGAAGCAAGTCCCATATTTCAAAGTTTACTAAACAAGCCTCAGCTAGCTAGTCTGTGTACTGTATGAAAGAGAGAGAGAGTGAGATAGAGAGAGGCAGGGAGGGAGGCAGGCAGGGCTGGCTGGAGAGGACAAATGTTCTTAGCAAAGAAGTAGAAGTCAGCTGAAAGTGAGCTCAGATACAGCCAAAGTCCAGAAAGAGAAGTGACAAAGCAGCATCATTGAGATGTGGGGGATACTTGAGATTTCAATAGCTCTGCTTGTTTTGCTCCTGATCATGCTGTTTCTGAAGTTGCAATGGACATGTAGATGGCTTCCTCCAGGACCAACTCCCCTCCCCATTATTGGAAACTTGTGGCTGCTGGACTTTAAACTGCAGCGGGAGACTCTTGTGAAGGTATTTATTTTTGCAGAAATCTGAAGTAGAGATTTGCCTGACTGAAGTAGAGAGGTTCAGCTGGATTGCAATTAGAGCTGCAGAGAAATCAGCTAATCAGTCGCAGGGTATTCTCCAACTTAACTATTACCCAAATCCAACATCCCAAGGATGCAGCACTACTGCTAAAATAATTATTTCCAAAAAAAGAAAAGAAGAAGAAAAATTTCAGACTGCTATTCTCCTTCTTGGTTTTAACTACTCTTTCTTTCTTTAACATATTACACCATCAAAATATGTATTTTTGTAATTTATAGACTTCATCCTCACATGCCCCATATGTAAGTAGCAGTGAAGATCTGGTCCAAAACCACTGAAATCATTGAAAGTTTATCCACTTGATTTCACTGGATTTTGAATCAGGCCCCAGGTTTGTTTCCAAAGTTTTTCCACAGCAACTTAAATATCTTGCTCTGCCAGAGGTTGAGTGGTCGTGGCTCCGCTGGTATTTCTTCCTGTCCACGAGTGACAATGGTTAACAGATATAGGAGGACTCAGACATCTTCTAAAAAAAGCAGTCCCATTTATTATACTGATTGTTCAGATTCACTCCCTGCTGTATTTTGTGTTAGAGACTCATCCAACATAGCATACATGGTAAAACTTTCTTTGCCAGAGGCACTGGAATTGATACCACTGGAATATCTCCTGCTTGTGAGAAATCTGGTCTCCATTAGCAAACCAGCTGTCCATCCAAAACTGGCTTGATCCTGTTTATCAATAATAAAACTTTGGAATGGCTCAGTAAATGATGTTTAAGATAGGACTGGAAATATCATAAACTTGTTTTACTGACTGCACTTGAAAAACAGCTTAAAAGTAACAAAAGTAAGAAATCTACTTCCAGCTCTGTTTCAGGAGAAAAAAGAAGCCTGACCTGGGAAAAGACTATTAAGAGAAAGATGACAAAATTTATGGGGAAACCATAAGAAAAAAATCTAGAGTTCAAAAATAGTTCTCTGCCTTCACGGAGGCCAAAAGGAAAGCAAGAACACATGCTGGGCACCCATACACACATCCATTGAGGCTGCTTCGACATGCCGTAATTACAGCATGGTCAGAACAGATTTGATTAATTGAGTCTGCTGGAGCATGCCAATTACTGCGCCCCAGTGTCATGTGTATCAGGATCCCTGCACTGAATATTGGTGGCAGGGTGCTTTAACTAAAGCTTGTTTGGCGAGTTTTAGTTAAAGCGCCCCCGCCACCATTTTTCAGCACGGGGATGCTGATACACGTGATGCTCCAGGCGCTTTAATTAAGAGCGGCTCTCGGAAGCACTCTAATTAACACCCCCCATCTCTCCCGCCTCCCAGAGCATGTGTATAAAGTCCCAGAGAGTCTCATTAAATGAAAGGAAGATGAAAGAAAAATATGAAATGGGATCAAGCTGGCCTTTTTTTCGCTTTCTCTTGGAGATAAGGCATATGCTCGCAGAAGGTCTTTGGTTATTTTTTGTGGTGGATTTCCCTCTTTTGGAGTGATTCCAATTCTTAGTATCCACATGCCATGAGGTGGAGTAAGAATGGCCTTCCACAGCCAAAGCAGGCCATAAAAGGAGTCAGTAAGTGCCCTTGTAGATTCAGTGGGAAGTATCACTTATAGAAAACTCCCAAAAGATTAATTTTAAGAGACCCATTTATCGCTTTTCAGCTTTTCTAACATATGTTTATCTACTCTCCAGTTAACCAACATCTATGGAAACATCTACACAGTGTGGATGGGACAGACACCTCTAATTGTACTGAATGGCTACAGAGCTGTAAAGGATGGCCTTATCTCCCATTCAGAAGAGACTTCTGGACGGCCTCTTACCCCTTTCTTTAGGGACCTGATGGGTGAAAAAGGTACTGGATAGTAGTCTATGGTTAGGAATGACACTGAAACATAAAGGTGACATTGTAAGAATGAAAAATTCTTTTCCATTGATGAGGTTCGCAGCAGAGCAGGAATATTTAGAAAAACAGGTAAAAAAAAAAAAAAGTTTTACACTACCGTATTTTCACAACACTCCACTGACTGTATTTGCTTTCTCTATTGTATTTGAAGGAAAATTTGCCTGTGTAAATTGACCACACACTGGCTTCAAGCAAAACAGACTCCATGTAACAAACACCCACCCCATAACTGACAAGTATTCAAAAATCCAGTTAGGAAATGAAGCACACTTGAGACACTGACAGTTAAGCAGTCCTGTCCTCTCCAAACACTGTCACCCTGGAGTTTCTGGGGATAGGTTTGGAAGATGAAACTAACAATGTTAGAAACTCATGTTGCAGATCACAATTCAAATCTGTAACATTTATCAGCATATGCTCTTATTAGAAAAATGCGGCTTAATTTAACCGTACCTTTTACTATATAAAGGATTTCCCTTCTTAGTAGTAGTACAGACTTGCTCTTCCTTGTCCACAGGCATTTTCCTAACAAGTGGTCACACCTGGAAGCAGCAAAGACGTTTTGTCATGACGATCCTAAGGAGCCTGGTACTTGGTAAGAACAGTCTGGAACGTCGAATACAAGAGGAGGCCCATCATCTGATAGAGGACTTTGCAAATGAGAACGGTAAACTCACTGAAAGACTGAAATTTAATGCTGTTCCCTATACTTAAGTCAGGCTGCAATTGATACTAAATTGAAGAGCCCCTCTGCTCCATAAATGACACAGGGTGGGACTTGACAGCAGTGGAACGGTTCATGAATTGCCTAGTTCAATGGAGAATTCAGAAATGCCACATCTTGATTGTACTAACTGCAACTGGAAATTGTGTGTTTAAATACAAGTGCTGAGACAAATTTTTATTTCTTCTTGTTATCACTCTCCTATTGGTAAGCAGCGAGCTTGTAGCAATCCCAATATTTAGGTTGCTTAACACTATCGATTGCAAAAGATTGCTGTGGACTTTGTGCAGGAAGATTTAACACCTGTCCTCTATGGCCACAGAGAAAAGTCCATCTCTGTCCTCTTTATAAATCACCTTTCAGGTATTTGAAGACTTATCAAACCCCTCCTCAGCCTTCTCTTCTCTATTTCCCCTGTAGTGAGGCCAATGACTTGTTTCATTCAAGCATGTCTTCTAGAATAACATCAAAAGCTAGACAGCATGGGCACATGAATACACACAGCGAGGTAAAGGAGGGTACTCAACTGCTCCACAGTAATTGCCTATGTGGACTTCTTAACTGAAACTAAATGTTACCTTCCAAAACTCCCATTTGCTGTGCCAGTCTCAGTGCCGAATCGTGCATATTTGGAGGGGGCAGGGGAGGAAAGCTAGCGACATGAACCACAACCTTCTGCAAAGAAAAAAAGCTTCAGGTCAGAGAACAATATACACTAGCCACTCCATAACAGTGCAACAGTCACAGGGATGTGGCACCTGGGACAACATAAGAAGAGCACAGTCACACATGGCCAACCAAAACCCCAGCACCCTATCCAGGCACCACCACCAAAGTAGAAGTGGGGTAGCCATGTAACATGCAGCAACACACTAACCTGGAATAAAGACTTGAATCAGGGAGTGACAGGTCCAAGCCGCTCTTGAAAGGTCTAGTGAGCGCTGTGATACACCACGCGGTATCGCTTCTGCCATGCACAGGTAGCCAACGCACAGGGAACTCCCCAACATCTCCGTATAGCAGAAAGAACTAGACTAAGCCACTTCCAGTCACAAGACTTGAACCCTAATGACTATCTGCCTCCCCTACAAGTTGGAACCAGCTTTTTATTGCTATAAGCTAATGCAATTAGTCCTTAAGTGGCAATAGCCTGTGCTACAGTGCTGAAGGGTCAGGGTTCAAAACTAATGCAAATGCACGCTGCTACAACATAAAATAGAATGTGTTTTATATATACGCCTTAAATAAATATAAAATTACACGTTAAAATATGTTATTTAGGTTGCAAAGTCAAGCATGAAAATGTATGAAATAAAAATTATGGTTACCTATATCTTTAATTCTGCCCTCTTGTGTAAATGTATTAAGATAGTCTTTAATTAAAGGACAAAAACTGCTTTTTCTGTGTGACCTTTGCTTTATGCTTTGCTTCGTTTAAGCTGGCAGAGTCAGAAAACAAAATTAACACTACATGCATGATCTTACATCGGGCTTTTCCTAATTTTTGAGTGCTTTATTTTGCAACCTGAATGACATTTTCATGTATTTTTAAGTGGGTAATATCACTTTGGATTAAAGCTAGATATATATCAAATGAATAACGGACCTTGCAGTTTAATGATTTTATTTTTTTTAAGTGAGTACCTGGAAATAGTCTACTAAGGTTCATCCAGCGTCTCCTACAATCAGCCAGTTTTTCTATGTCCTTTAGAGGTAACTATCAGGGCCCAACTAAGAGGCTAGATATGTGCATTTTATAAATGTAGTTTTGATCTTAAGCTGGTGAACCAGGAGTTTTCCATTCTGTGGGGCAACTATTATGCAACATTTTCATTATACTTTGAAAGAAATAGCTTGAGGTTTATGCCATACCTGAGGATTTATACTTCTGTTCCACTGAAAACCAGAGGAGAGGAAAAATGCAATCACGTTACACAAAGCGGTTCACAGGTCAGACCCTGGAGAAAAAGGAAAATGCAAAGTATGTTTCCTCCAAATATATACTCAGTTCTACCCTCCCAGAGAACAGGAATGGGGTGAACAGAAATAAGTCCCAAAAACCTCCTATGCAGGGATGCGCAGCAGCTGTTACACTGTAACTACTACATGTGCACGATCCTGCGGTGATACCATGGACCTAAATCACCCCAAATGTGACCCTAAATGAGGCAGTTTTGAGGCACCCCCCATTCCCCTTTTGAAGCTACTACAAATATATGTTTGTCTATACCGTTATTCTTTTGTAAAATGTGTTTTTTTACCTAGAAACAATTCAACTTTCTGTTCAGTGCACAACTACTAGCACTGTGCAGGCTCCTTCATGCACCTGATTAACTTTCTGCACCACAATGGACAGGATCTAACACCTGTCATCTTCACAGGGAAACCCTTTGATCCCCACACGCCCGTTGTCCATGGTATCGCAAATGTGATTTGTGCTGTGGTTTTTGGACATCGCTTCTCCAGTGAGGATGAATCCTTCAACCGGCTGATCAAAGCCATTTATTTTATCATCTACTTTCAGGCAACTAACTGGGGCAGGGTGAGCATTCAGCTCTATCAACTTTACCTGTGCTTCCGGGTAATACTAGATGAGCTAAAATTCCAAAAATATAGACTCTGACCAATGGCCATACTTTCAAAAACCATCATGCAAGATTTTTGCTTATGAAGCAATAAATGTACCCTCCACAGATGCATTTTCTTTACAGACTATAATCAGTGAATCAAATGGCCAACAATTTGAGCTACTGCTATTTTGAGTTACTGCTGTTTTTAAACAGTAGATTTGCTACAGGGGTGGGCCAAGCTGCAGCAGGGGTGCCACAAGTAGCATGGGCAGCCTGTGTAGCATGCAGCAGATTGGGGAAGGAAGAGGCAGCACAGAGGCAGACAGGAAAAGCACAAAGCAAAGCATCAATATCAGGAAGAGAGAACAGGACAGGGAGCAGAAAGCAGAGCAGCAGCTTGGGCAGTGAGCTCAGGGCAGGGAGCAGAGAGCTAAGAAGCAGATTGAGTAAGGGAAAGGGATCAAAGTGGCACTCAGGGAGAGTGTGGGGCTAATTAGTGCCATGCCTACCCAAAAGGTTGATCCCTGTTAATTTAATGTATTTCAAAATCAAGAAAGGCTTAGAGAAACACATATGTCTGGAATTGGGTTTCTAAAGGCTTCCATTAACGCCAGCATAAACACTTGATTGTTGGGAGCTTGGAATTGGAAACAGAATCTAAACATTCAGCTAATAAAAGCTAATCCTTTGAAGCCTTGTCCTTTTGAGCAGGATTCAGATGAATCATGTGCTCCAAATTAACCCCAAGATGTGATTTTTCCAAATATTAAACTTTGGGTATGGACAGATGAAACAATTATGTAAAGTAACTCTTACATCTCCAAGTTTCTGTAGCAATACACCCGTAGCAAAACTGTTGCAACTTTATCTCTGTTCCATGCACACGTTGCAAAGGTTTCGGTGCCCATTGCATCCTCTCCATCAGACATTTAAACCGATCTTCAGGTATATTGCATCCGGACTGCATTTTTTCTTTTCAAGACCAAAAGGAACCATCAAAGAATCTAATTTGACTTCTCATATGATACAGTTCATAGACTTTCAATGTGATGAAAGAGTATTTTTCTTTGGTTGATTCCTCGGCTATACCGATTTTCTAACCTTCTAGTACTTGGTGACAGTATTTTTAGGTTGTGAGAGACCTTCAAGCAGTGGATCTTTAGAAATGTTAATATTTAACTGTGAGACTGTCAGACTACAAAGTTCTGCTGGTCCAGCTATGCTGATATGGAGCCAATAAAAAAGCACAGCCCCAGAGACATAGCTCTGCCAGGCAAACGCTGTGTGGAGGCAGCTCTCCCTTCAAAAGGAGGCTCTTGTCATTCAGGGGAGCCGGTACAGCTTTGACAACAGAAAAGTTCCTGACTTGCCAGACACCACAGTGCAGTCACCATAACTAAAGCGGCAGCAGCCCCCACAATGTAGATCTCATCTAAGTGAAATTTGTGACACTTCTACAGGAACTTTCTCTCTTGATAATTCCTAGAGACTGAAACCCTCTAGTCCAGGGGTGGCCAACCTGCAGTGCAAGTGCCACAAGTGGCAGATGAGGGAGGGGACAGACAAAGCAGCAGCATAGGGCAGGAAGCAGAGCAGGAGAGCAGGCAGCAGAAAGTGGAGGAAGAGATTGAGCAGGAAGCGGAGAATGGGAAGAAGAAAGCAGAGCAGCAGATCAGGCAGGCGAAGGCAATCAAAGTGGCTCTTGGGGGAGGGGGTAATTTGTGGCATGCCTGCCAAAAAGGTTGCCCCCCACTGCTGTAGCCATTAAAGACACAAAGCATGGGCAGAGTAAAAGGAAGCTTCCCACAAATGACTGTTCGGCAGTGTGTCTCAAGTGTCTGGGAATGAACCTCTGCAAAGAGTTCAAGGATCGTTCAAGGATCATTCAACCCTGGTATCTACTCAGTCCTCAGTGTTTTTATTGAGGAAAAGCAATTGACAATAATTATCAGTATGGTTTATAATACAGGGACTGTATCTACCTGATAAGAAACTAGGCTACTTAGGTTATTGCCACCAATTTATTTCATGTAACATCAGTTTACATATTTCAGTCAAAAACAGTCTAGAATTGACTGCTTACAGCAGGGACTGGTGGCAACTGAAGGCCCAAATGATGGATCTGGCCCATGGGGCCACCAAATCTGGGCCACAGCCAGGGGCTTCACCTGTACCAGGCCACACCACAGCTGGGCACCAAAGGGCTTTTGTGGCTGGGGCTCCACCCTTGCTGTGCCATGACTGGGCAGTGGGGAGCTTTTCCTGTGCCGCCTGCACCTGGGCAGCAGGAGGAAGCAGCAATGACAGTAGCTAGGCCCTACCATTAGCCCACCTTGGACCCAAGCTGAGCCATGCCAGCCCACTGCCAGTAAAATGTTACTGGCCATTGACTCAGAGAAGAGATTAAAGGTTTCATAGCCCTACCAGAAGCATAAACCCTCCACCTCGCACTTTATATTTTCATGACTCTAAAATCAGTTGATTTCACTTAAATTAACAGACCTTGCCTATATTTTACCTACAGATGTATGATGCTTTCCCCTGGTTCATGCATCGCTTCCCAGGACCTCACCAGCAAGCGTTTGCATACAGTGATTTTATGCACAGTTTAGTTATGAATGAGGTCCAAAGTCACAAGGAGAAATGGAAAGGAGATGATCCACAGGATCTCATTGACTTCTACTTGGCTCACATAGCAAAAGTAAGTGCCTGTATTCTACATTACACCAGCTTCTCCTTAGCTTTATTGCACACTGCAAATTTTACTGAAGGATGAAATTAAATGTTATAAATTAATATTCCAATTCATTTAGGAACTGGAGGAGTTTTTTACTTTTATCATGTGCATACTTCATAAGTTTTCATCAAGCCATGTGTCAATTAAGACATGGTCAATCAAACTGCTTTAAACGCTTCTGCTTTTCTTCTGAATGCCCCATGCAGAACAAAAATGACCCTACCTCCACATTTAATGAAGATAACATGGTTCAAACTACGGTCGATCTTTTGTTGGGAGGCACAGAAACTACAACTGCCACCCTGTACTGGGCACTGCTCTACATGGTACAATACCCAGATATCCAAGGTGGGTGAAAGCACATCAAAAAGACTCATGTTACATAGTTTGTACAGTGTTACAAAACAAATATTAGATGTAACTATCAGTGAGCTGTCAACTAAAATTACCTGCTAGCAATGCACATCAGTGCTAATAACTGATAACCGAACAGCAGTTCCAAAATGTGAATTTAATATGTGGAATGTAATTAAGGAAAATGCACAGTTTTCCCACCACCTCCTGAAGAAGCAAGGCTAGCAGAGGCTAGACACCAGCAGCAGGGACCAGAAGTGACTGCTGTCTACCTGTCCAGTAGTAAAGGTAGGAGAGAGAGAACAGCAGGTTGGAGAGGTCATTTTACATGCAAAATATGCATGTAAGCCTACCCAAAACACTTCTCACTGCCAAATCAAGTGGGCATAGCAGACAAAACTTGAAAACATGTCTAACTCTTACGTGTCTTTACAATGTTCCCAGCAAAAATAAGATAAAAACAATGGGAGTGTTAATGTGCCTCATTTCGAAGAGAAATCTCTTACTCAAGTTGGGAAGTGAAGCCACTGCTGTAAAAGTTAATTTAAAAGAAAGGTGCCCTTGAGAGATTACCTTGCACTCACCCAGGGAAAACACAATTCTCTGTCTCTCAAAATCAGCTTTGAATTAGTGCAGGGATCAAACCACACTCCAAGGCATTTTGTGGCAACACATCCATTTTAAAAATCCTGGGGTTGAAGAGCAATAGAGCAAGTCACATTAGCTTTTTTTTTAAAAAAAAAAAGAAAGACTGGTGGGGAGAAAGAAAAAAAAGGAAAGAAAAAGGGGATGGAAAATATTTTTCTGTAATAAATATAACAAAGTACTACTTTGCAGGAAAAGTCCAGAAAGAGCTAGAGGCTGTTCTGGAGCCCTCCCAAGTAATATACTACAAGGACAGGAAAAATCTGCCTTACACAAATGCTGTGATTCATGAGATCTTACGCCATAGCAACATTACTGCTGTTGGGGCCCCCAGACAGTGCGTGAAGGATGCCACAGTGCTGGGGTATCACATTGAAAAGGTAAAAAGACATTCTCCAGGTTGATAGCCCTTGCTGCTACTTAAAGTCTTTGCATTATGTTTGAGAACATGATTTCATCATCACAGTCATGGAAACCATAAATTTGATGATACGTTATGATTTTCCCAATGCACCCAGCCAAGCAATCAGAAGGGAGAATGCTTTGGATCATGGGACATGCAGTTCAGCCAGCAATGTTGCCCCAATTTAAAAATGGGGGCATTAACCCTCCAAACTACAATTCCTGTGTGGCAATGTACCACAGTAAGCAACACTTGGTAGGGTCATTGCTTAGCTCTGGTACGGATGCTTGGTAACCTTTATACAAATAGTGCTTTTGCCACCCCTGAACAAACATACCTCAAACACAAAATTTATTAAAAATGAACATGCCCAAATCATAGCACTGTTTACAGTACTCTAATACCTACTCTACAAGCCTAGTCAAGAATCAAGACACCACTATAGGAAATGAGCATTTCCCAGATAAGTAGCAAAGAAACCTATCCCGGCACCATAAAACTCTCGCCCTGGCTTCAGGCCAACTACATGAGGTGGACAAAGAAGATGGATTGGGTGGGAGTAAATCAAACAGATGAGGAAACAAACACTGTGCACAAATCTGGGCTTGACACTTGCCCAACCGATGCCAGAGGGGAGTGATTTGTAGGCATCACAGTAGTGAATATATTCCAAGGGGACAAAGAAAATATGGTACGGCACTTTGTAAATTTTGACCAGCTATGTTTTGCCCCACACAAGTGTGCAGCAAGGAAGAAAATATACAGGTGTTTGAAGGAACAGCAAATGATCAGGAAGCAAATGCATATAGGAGATAGGCGCTCAGCAGACTAGTGGATTTGACAGAGATGCTGTAAAGTAAAATGCTGTCAAGCCAAGTTCATTTCATCAGATGTTGTGAATGGGTGTGTATAAAGCAAAGTTTAAGGAGAGGACTGCAGAGCCACTGGCCATTATCTTTGAAAACTCGTGGCGATTGGGAGAGGTCCTAGGTAATTGGAAAAGGGCAGAAATAGTGCCCATCATTAAGAGAAAAAGGAGGATCCAGGAAACTACAGACCATTCAGCCTCACCTCAGCCCCTGAAAAAATCATGGAGCAGATCCTCAAGGAATTCATTTGTAACCACTTGGAGGAGAAAGAAGTGATCAGAAACAGTCAGCATGAATTCACCAGGGGCAAGTCGTGCCTGGCCAACCTGAGTGCCTTCTATGAGGAGGTGATTGGTTTTGTGGATGTGGGGAGAGCAGTGAACATGGTGTCCCTTGATTTTAGCAAGGCTTTTGATACGGTCTCCCACAACATATAAACTCACTAGGGGGGACCAGAAGGGTTTGGGGGAGACGCTGTTTCCCCTAGCGCCCGCTGGCATAACAAGAAGCAATGGGCACAAGTTGATGGAGAGGAGGTATAGATTGGACATCCGCAAAAACTACTTCACAGTTAGGGCGGCTAGGAGCTGGAACCAACTTCCAAGGGAAGTGGTGCTGGCCCCTACCCTGGGGGTCTTTAAGAAGAGGCTGGATGCCTACCTGGCTGGACTCATTTGAGTCCCGTTTTTGTTTTGGGGTTTTGTTGTTCTCCCGCCCTGGCGGGGGGTTGGGCTAGAAGATCTACTAGGTCCCTTCCGACCCTAAATCTATGAAACTATGAAACATTATCCCAGGCAAGCTAAGGAAGTACAGGCTGGATGAATGGTCTGCAAGGTGAATAGAAAAGTGGCTGGAGCATTGGGCTCAGTAATCAATGGCTCAATGTCTAGTTGGCAGCCGGTATCAAGTGGAGTGCACCAGGGGTCGGTCCTGGGGCCAGTTTTGTTCAATGTCTTCATCAAATGCACCCTCCGCAAGTTTACAGATGACACTAAGCTGAGGGGAGCAGTAGATGCAGAAGGGGGTAGAGCTAGGATTCAGAGCGACTGAGACAAATTGGAGGATTTGGCCAAAAGAAATCCCATCTCGTATACAGTCGCAATCCGGTATAACAACTTCAAGGTCCTTCTCTGTAGTACTATACCCTAGCCAATCATTCCCATTCTGTATGTGTTCCTTCTTCAGTGTGGTACATGGCACTAGAACATACAAATCCTTGAGCAGTTATCAAACTAGGTACAAGCTCATCATACAGTAATTTCACCTAGACTGCACTCCTTTAGCTTACTTGTGGGAATGTCATGGGAGACGGATCCAAACACTTAGTAAAGCCAAGGTGGACCGTATCCACTGGTCTCTCCGCCCCCTCCCCCTGGAGCCATAAAGCTTGTTACCTTGTCAAAGGAGAGAGAAAAAGAAAGAGAAGAGAAGGCAGAAAGAGAAGAAATCACATGGAATTTTCTTACTTTGCAAAATAACATCTGGGAACAGTATCATCAGCGATGTCTCTTTAAAATTAAGCTGACAGAGGGAAAAGAGGTTTGGCAACCTGAGGCTGTAACCTCAGCTGGTATTAAAAGCCATAACTCTCCAGTTGTCAGTGAATCTTATGCTTATTTCCACAAGCTAAGAAACTAGCCCTGCATTTTTACTTAGGTTACAAAGACCAGTTCACAAACAGAACATAATTTTGTGTTTTTACAGGGTACAATTGTGTTGCCAAACTTGCATTCTGTTGTATACGACCCTGAGTACTGGGAAACCCCTTGGAAATTCAACCCAAATCACTTTCTTGATTCAGATGGCAAGTTTGTGAACAATGAAGCATTCTTACCATTCTCAGCAGGTAATGCACTGTTGCCTGAATCTTCCTGATACGTATACCTTGAGAGAAAAGCAAAATAAGTTTTCGGTTTCTGAAGTTAAATATGCATGTGTGACAGGCAAGATCAATCGGCTAACAGCAGCAGGGATTCAAGCCAAGTGATCTAACGTAATACATTTTAAGGATAATAAACGTAGCATAAATATAATAAATACAGTCGTTGTGCATTTAACTAGAACTTCATACCTATGTCTGTTGAAGCATACACGTGGCAGAAATCTCAATGTGTCAGGTGACTTCATTGCCCTGATGACCCTGGTATTTGAACACGTCACTGTTCTGGACACACCGATCCTCACAGCTGTCCTGGGAGGTCAGGAAGTGATATTACCCCCTTTCACATGAAGAACCTAGAAACAGGGAGACTACAGGACACAATACAGTACCACGTAGCAATACCTGATCCACCTCTGAACAGGATAGCTTCTCAGCTGCGATTACACAGCTTATCACATGAATGCAGTTCTACTGTTTCTGATATCCAAGGTAATTCATTTAGAGGTAGCTCAACTAAGAGCTAACTCATTGTGCCACAGCAACATGGCTTATATGATTTGCCAAAGGTCACAAAGGAAGCCTGTGGGGGTGCAGGATATTGAAGATGGGTCTCCCAAGTTTTCAGCTAACACTTTATTCATGAGCCAATCCCCTCTTAACCCAGGGAGCAGATGAATAAGTGTTTTCAATAATCAGGTTGGAAAGAAAAGCAGCGCAACAAAGGGACCAGGTCGTAGTTGAAGAATTAATTGTAAAAATAAATAGAATAGAAAGATACTGACAGCGCGTCCTGCCCCACAGACAGAATATCAGTTGAGCATCAATACAAAAATGGACCGAGGCACAATAGAAGCAATAGCTTAACTGCAGCTGTGAATGGTCAAAACAGTTGGACTGCCTGCGGACACAAGGCTTCCTACTCATGCTTGTAGGCTGGCTGGTCTGTAAGTCAGCTGGATTGTTTTAACTGCTTGGTGTGTCCATTCCTAGCTTAAACCATAGTAATTTGCCCCTGGATGTGTTAGGAAATAAACAGTAGTGACAGAACAGATGGATGAAAGAGTTACAGCAGATTCAGCTGAACAAGTCAGTTTTTCTGTCCTTCATGCTATAATTGTTTCATCTGTCCACATACCATAAATCTGGTGCAGTAATAAAAGCCATACCACACTAGAACGCATATATAGGAACCAGATTAAACAGAGCAAAGCTAATTTTCAGTAGCAGCTGCCCCAATTGCCTGTGCAAATCCTACATTCATGTATGTGAAGATAGAGGGTCTTACCTGCTTTGCACACCTACCTGCCCATCTACTTGTTCAACTGCAGGACAAGCTAAGTAAACATTTTAAAACTGGACATAGGACTTTGGGAGGAGGTTTACACAGCTGATACAAAGAACACTGCAAGGTATCTCACAATGCATTTTGAAAGCAAACTGACAACTTAAGCTATCGACATGAGTTGGAGTTGTACATCTTCATGATTCTTTTCCAAAAAAATAAGGGCACGTCACACGTGCAACGAGATGCATCACACGTGCTCTGACATGCTACAATTACAGAGTGTCAGAGCCAGCTTGATTCATCAAGTCTGCTGGAGCTTGGTGATCACTCACTTGATGAGTTTTAGTTAAAGCACACCCACTGCCATTTTTCAGCACATGCTGATACATGTGACGCTCTGGGTGCTTTAATTAGAGCTGCCATACTGGCCGTTGTTCAAAATCCTACCTTTTGCAAGCTCCTTGATGAATTTTTTCCAGGATTTTCCCTGGGATAGAAGTATAGGAATTGGCCTATAGTTGCCTGGGTCCTCTCCCCTCTCCTTCTTGAAGATGGGCACAATATTAGTCCTCCTCCAGTCTTCAGGAACTCCCCCGAGCACCACGAGTTTTGAAAGTTTCGCCAGAGATTCCACAATGATTTCAGCCAGCTCCTTCGCACTCTCAGATGAAGTTCATCTGGTCCTGCTGACTTATAAATATCTAACTTTTCTAACTGATCATGCACCAGCTCAACGTCAACAGTAGGAAGGCAGTCATTCCCACCATGCCCATTCTGAACCTTATCTAGTATGATTTTCCCCTTAATTATATTCTTTCACATGAGGCAACACTAATCCTTCTCTTGTAGAATAATTTGGTTAACCCAAGAGACTATCAAGAGGAAAATCAAGAAGAATTTTGTTTGGAAATTCTCCCTCCTGACTTAATCTTTGCAAATATTTGTAATTTTCTTCCCTTTCCTTATGCAGGGCATCGTGTATGCTTGGGGGAACAGATGGCAAGAATTGAGCTCTTCATCTTCTTCGCCAACCTGCTGAGGGCATTCACATTCCACCTTCCTGACGGAGTGAAAAAAATTAATTTGGGCTATATTTTAGGAGCTATATTGAAGCCACATCCATATAGGCTCCGCGCTATTCGACGCTAGTCTACCATATACCACAACACTGAGGTGCTTCTTTCATACGTATAAAAAACTATTGCAAGTGTATTCAGACATATGGTAATAACTAGTGGAAAGAGTAATCGAAACCATCTGTACAAAAAATAGCATTTCAGCAACCAAGATTTTAAACAAGAGATCTGTGAATTGTCATGCAACACGTACTGTGGAAATCCATTCACTAAGACGTTAGACCAGGGGCGGGCAATTATTTCAGCTGCAGGGCTGCATAATGAGTTTTGGTGAGCTGTCAAGGGCCACAAGGGTAGCCACCATGGGACAATGCCTGGGCCAGGCGGGACTCAGGAACCCCCCACAGGCCGGCCAAAGCCCCTCGGTGGGCCAGATCCAGCCTGCAAGCCAAATTTTGCCCACCTCTGTGTTAGACGATGTTAAGAATGGGACAAAGGTAGCAGAAAATGAAATGACATCAAGCAAATCAGTTATTCAACCCCAGTACCACTGCACAATACTCCAGATGCAATAATTTGAAACTTTAGTGTGATGTGATCCAGGCTCTCAGAATTATTTTTTCCTTCACAGGCTTTTTGCCTTTTTCCAGAAGTTAGGTTCACTGGCCTGTAGCTCCCAGCATCCCCTCTACAGCCTTTTTTAAATATGGGAGTTACACCCTCCAGTCCTCTGGTACCAAGGCTTTTAGTGACAGGATGCACACTGCAGTTAGGAGTCCGGCAATTTCCAATCTGAGCTCCTTCAGGTGACTGCCATCAGGTCCTGATGATATGCTACTGTTGACTTGATCAGTTGCTTCTATGGCCTCATCTATTGACCCCTCCACGTAGGTCCACTCCATTCCCTTGTCTCTGGAGAGGACTGGATCTGGTGAAGGGACCGTCTAATATCTTCCAGTGAAGACAGATACAAAGAATGCATTTAGTTTCTGAGCAATTGCCCCCTCATCCTTTAGCACCCTTTTCACACCCTGATCATCCAAAGACTCACCTGGCTCCCTGGCAGGTCTTTGGCTTCTAATGTACTTAGAGAAATGTTTAGTGTCATCTTTTACATCTCTAGCAAGTTTCTCCTCAAATTCTCTTAGTTTGTCTTATTAGTTTTACATTGCTTTGCCAATGTTTATGTTCTTTTTTATTTTCCTTATTAGGATTTGACCACCACTTTTTGAAAGAAGCCTTTCTCCTGTTTACTGCCTCTGTAATTCTGCCATTAAACCATGCTGGCTTTCTCTTGGTCCACTTTTTTTTTTTTTGATTTGTGGTATGCATTTGCTCTGTGCCTCCAGTAAGTTGCTCTTAAGGGGTGCCCATGCTACCTGCAAGTTCCTCACCTCCTTTGGGGCTCCTCCTCACTTCCATCTACCTAGCTTCCTCATTCTGGTGTGCTCTCCTTTCCTCATACTATTTATGCTAATAAAAGTTGGGCACATGAATAAGCTCTTGCACAATCAGGGTCTCTCAACCACAGTTCTTTGGAAATCCCCTTTGGGCTTGGCAAGGAAATGTCACTTTAGGATTACATCCTTGTCTCCTTATTTCTTCATTAAACATGCCCTGATTCTCTGTACAAGCATGCTGATGCATGCACTTTACTGTATTTCGGATCCAACTCCTTTTTTTCATTTTACAAGTTCAACTTTTTTTGCAAGTTACTAGAACAGTACTCAACTATTTATTAAGGGAGGAAAATGACCTTTCAGAACTAAAGAAATTTAACTGAACTGCCAGCATCTGGTAAAGGCACTCCTAGATACTCTAAAGTTCTACATGAATTAGGGGTTTGGTGCCCTTCGTCTCATCTCCTGTTGCCTCTCATACTACTCAAATGAAAAGTACTTATAGACACCTGCTAATTCCACTTGTGAAAAGTTTCCAGTGCATCCAAACCAGCTGTCTGCTGCCTACTTGCTTTCAATTTCAGTTCAATACAAACAACTGCAAACATACAGGAAGCTGAAGTGTAGCATAAAAGCTAAGATATAATGATGATTATATAAAAACAACCTAAGAGGAAGAAGAAACAGACTCTCTAACTCTGGGCTTCCTGGAAATGGTGGAACTCCACAAAACACTACAAAAGCCTGCCGTAACGGAATGGATAAAAGTTAAATATCACTAATTATTTCCTTTTTTAAATAAAGGACGTTTTTTAACTCTTTAATATTACCCAACTTTTATTAAAGAAAATACAATGTTTAAATAAAATCCAGCTTGAATAAGAAATATTTTTAACAGGAATTAAGAAAAATCTGTTAAACGACATGTTGGGTTTTTTTTGTTTGTTTTTTTTTGTTTGTTTGTTTTTTGTTTTTTACAGAGAGGGAAGGTCCCTCTGAACACAATATTCTCGATACTGGCTACAAAGTACAATGTACAGAATTTTGGAACAAAAAATCTCAGCAAAAGTCTTTCATCCTTTTCCTCCCAGGTATTCACAGAACACACACACAAAAAACAAACCAAAAACTCCTTCCAAGCTTCACTGATCTGTAACTTAAAGAAATAGTCATAGTAGCAGGAACCATGATAAAGTGCTCAGAAATAAACTGGCAGTGTAAGATATAGATCAGGTCTTTTCCTACTCCAGTGTAATTTGTTGGCTCCTACAGTCTTCTTCCTGAAAAAAGGATTCCAGTTGTTCTCATCCCTTGGTCTCCTGAGGTTGTTCTGTAAACTTTGATATTTTTCACCCAATATTCTTTCTTTAGATATGCATAAATATTTTCTTTTTCTTCTTTTGATTCGGTTTTAAAATTGCAGCTTGGGTTCAAACGTGCAGTCTTCATTCATATTAGTGAAGAGCCGAGGTACAATACAAAGTCCAGTTGTATGATGCTGGTTGTAAAACATACAGAGGGAACAAATGCTCATCATGATACATATGGTAAAAGAGGTATCTTTACAGACAAGTCAGCACAGGGTTGACACATGATGGGAAAACTCTGTGGACTCCAAAGTCCTTCCCAAGTACTTCATTTCAAACTGAAGCCAACCAGAGGTCAGACAGTTCTAGACTTTCAACCATTTGTCACATCAACACAAGGATGTCACGTTACTTTTTCATCACAGCTGTAAAGGAGACCTACAAAAATAGGGGAAGAGAAGCTACTTCATGGATTAAAACTTGTCATTTTAAATATGACATTAGAAACAGGGAAAAACAGATTGAAGGATAGCCTTAAGCTAAACAGAGAAAAGGATGATTTGGATATAAGACCAAGAAGCGTTACACATTCTGGTCTTGTTAAATCCATATACTGTTAATCTCAAAGAAAACAAATCTCATCACTTCATTAATTTGACATTAGAGAGGACAAGAGGTCTTAGAAAATAAAATACACCAATACTCACCTTGGCTCTAATGTTTCAGAAATCAAAAGTCCACCTTCTAGTTAAGGCACATTAAAAGAAGCCCACCATAAAAAAGTTCAGTGCCCTGCACTGCTTTCTCTGCAAACACCTAAATTGCTTCAAGGTCCTATTCTTTATTTATAACCTTCGTCAGGGTACGGTTTGCAAAACCCAGAGATCATCAATTTCTGGACCTTACAGTGACAGCTGTAACCAACAAGGTGACTGTGGCTATCATCTCCAAATGGAAATTCTCAGGGGGCTGAATCAGCTTATTCCCAGTGGGAGACACTTGGTTGTGAACTCCCCCTACCACTAAGAAAGCAGAGTAGGATTCAGCTTTACCAGTTAGAGAACAATATAACGATGAAGTTACATGTCACACTTAGACCATACTGAGCTAGACTAACGAGCATTCACATGTCAAAGCTCATTAACATGCACTTAATGCTCCCTTAACATCTCAAAGTTATGCCACTTCAGGCGAGGGTGAACTTTAGGTTACGTTATCTATCTTGTATTATGGTAACTTCAGCCGGCTCTACAGAGATAAAACCAGTAATTTGCAGTCCTCCAGCACCCCAGGATGCACCACTGCCCTCCCCCACATTCAACCAGGGATAGAACCTAGTTGACCTCCTGCCTAGCTATACCCCTGCTCACCAGCCCTCTAGTGCCAAGTCAAAACTTTGCGGACAAGAAACAGTATTAATCCTTAACATAAAAGTGCTCAAGCATGTTCTAACTTTAACACCACTTAACAGTTCATAGGTTTAGTATGGTCCAAGTGTAAAGTGTTATTTGACCCTTTAAGAACAGGCCTTCCTCAAAAACAACAGCCTACCAATGTGTGCCCTGGGGAGTCAAAAACCACCAGTAAAGAAAAGTGTAAAATTAAAAAAAGGAGTAGAAATTATGTTATGTATAATCAGGTATTACAGATCCTAGATACTAAAACAGTGAGCATCATTTGAATGGGTACAGACATGTTTTTTTCCTCTCCAGTTTCTAAGAAATATGCAAAGTCCACACTTTGTTGTTTGTGTGGTTTTGAGGACAAAGCGTAGTGACTGGTCAGCCCAACCTGGAACATAAAATTTAGTAAGCTAACTTTAGTTTTTTTCCATCTGGCCTCTTTCCATTGTTGACTCTTTATCTAGTTTGCATTTTTCTTGCATAATAAACAAACACTACTATCATGAACACACTCTGATCTATAGGAAAGTTGGAATTTTTTGAACAAATTATTATTAAAATACCATTTAAAATTTTTTTACCAGCAAAATAAAAATGCTATCAGTGTCAGAAA
The DNA here is from genome assembly GCF_001723915.1 of Gavialis gangeticus. NCBI lineage: Eukaryota > Metazoa > Chordata > Crocodylia > Gavialidae > Gavialis > Gavialis gangeticus. The sequence goes on along the minus strand of NW_017728995.1, from coordinate 29,515,889 downwards.
CTCCATACTCATACGTAACCCTGTGAAACCATATATGCACATGTAAAACTAGTGGGGAAGGGGGGGGAAAAAAAAAAAAAAAATCAGGAAATGTCATATATGTTCTATAAATAAAAACACAGAGCTTCTGAACTGTACATCCCAGTCATCTCCATATTTTCCTCATTCCTTTCCCCCCTCTATTCCTGCATGTTTATTTTTAACACTAGTAAATTGACATTAGGCAGACCAAAATTTCTAAA
>NW_017728995.1:29504503-29510647 GCF_001723915.1 Gavialis gangeticus | reverse complement strand
AAAAATCAGGAAATGTCATATATGTTCTATAAATAAAAACACAGAGCTTCTGAACTGTACATCCCAGTCATCTCCATATTTTCCTCATTCCTTTCCCCCCTCTATTCCTGCATGTTTATTTTTAACACTAGTAAATTGACATTAGGCAGACCAAAATTTCTAAATTTTACAGAAGCACCAGGAGTCCAATCTATAACACAGCCCATTTGGGTGGGTAGAGGCTATAACACAGAGAAAGAGGAGAATTACAATGAGATGTATGTATGCTTAAACTTTTGTTTTGTTCAACATATTCAAATATTTTGTTCAACATTTTCTTCAATGACCTGGAACACTGAAATCTCCAAGTTTGCAGATAATACTAAATTATTCCAGGAGTCAAATCCCAAGAGGACAGAGAGGAGCGCAGAAAGATCAAACCAAGCTAAGTGAGTGCGCAAAAAAATGTCAACAATTTGAAGGTCATCTGCCAAGTGCAAGGTAATGAACACGGGGAAAAAAAATCTCAGCTACATACACAATGCTAGGTTCTGAACTAGCTGTCATATATGACTTGGAAAACAGAGCCTGGAGTAACTGTAGACAGTTCTCTAAAAATGGCAGCTGTGTGTACTGTGGTGATCCTCCCCCCCCCCACCAAAAAAAAATGTTGGGCATCACTAGGAACAGAATTAAAAACAAAACACAAAATATTATCATGTCACTATACAAATCTATGGCGCACCCACATCTTTAATACTGCATGCAGTTCTGGTCTCTGCATCTTAAACAGGATGTAGCAGAATTCCAAAAGGTACTTGGAAGGACGAACAAAATGATCAGGGGCATGGAGCAGTTGCCACTAAAAGGCGAGGGCTCTTCAGTTTGGAAAGGAGAAGGCTCAGGGAGGGATATAATATAGGTCTATAAAATCATGAAAGATGAAAACAAAGTGAACAGGGAACTGTTATTTACCAAGTCCCAAAATACTAGGAATAAAGGGTACCCACTGTCATCAGCAGGAGACTGGTTTAAAACTAACAGGAGAAAGTACTTTTTACTTAAGCGTGTTGTTAACTTGTGGAGCTCATTACCACAGGAGGTGGTAAGAACAGGTAGCATAGCCAGGTTCAGAAAGGGACTAGATAAATTCATGGATGAGAGATCTATTAATAGGTATTAAAAGCAGGTATTAGCATCTTGAAACCAATGATGGTGGATGCCAGGAGGCTAATAAATAGGGGATAGATTACTCTAAATATACCTAGTTCACTGCTTTCTCTCTAAATCAACTTTTTTGGCACACATGCCACAAATTAAGCCCCGTGTCCTCCTGAGGGTCACCCAATTCCTTTCCTCTGTTGCTCTACTTTCTGTTCCTTGCCCAATCTGCTATTTTGCTTTCTGCTCCCTGCCCTGTGCATCCTATCTTATAAACTGCTCTGTTTTCTGCTTCCTACCCCATCTACCACTGTGCTGACTGCCCCCTCCCTGATCTGCCACATGCTACACAGAGACTGCCTATGCCACCTGTGGGCAGGCTGGCCACCTCTGCTCTAAAGCATACCTTCCTGCCAATGTTGGAAACAGGACAGCGAGCTAAATGGACCACTGGTCTGACCCAATATGGCACTTCTTATGTTGTACACACATATACTTGGTTAATTTCTTATAAGCATTATAGCAGAGGTGAGTAGTAAGGAAGGATTTAAAGGAGGGAATAGATTCATAGATTCATAGATTAAGGGTCGGAAGGGACCTAGTAGATCTTCTAGCCCAACCCCCCGCCAGGGTGGGAGAACAACAAAAAACCCCAAAAAGAGAAATGGGACTCAAACGAGTCCAGCCAGGTAGGCATCCAGCCTCTTCTTAAAGACCCAACCTCTTCTTAAAGACCCTTCTTAAAGACCCTTCTTAAATAGTAACTTCACAGATCAGTAAGGAGATAATTCTTTGTTCACAGGGCAGTACGAGAGCGGACAGTTATGCCGTAACTGCTAGTTTGCAGGTTGAAAAAAGACAGTTGCTGAAGATCATACCACTAGCCTCAAAACAGCACCAGAACTCTTCAATTCCTATCTCTCATTCCCTGACTCAGCAAATTAGCAACTGTGTATATGTTTCAATCACTGATGTATCTCCATCTGTCTTGCTCTTCTTTACTGCTACTGAATAATTTAAAATGCCACTTACTTCTTGCAAAACATGTCCAAGTGTCTCTTGGCTCTGAATGCGTTTTCTGTTTAAAAAGAAGCGAAATAACTGTTTCAGTGCAGAGCACTAGTAGTACTTGCAAAAAAAAAAAAAAAAAAAAAAAATCAATCTAATTTTTGTCATATTTCCAGAAAACAGGGGAGTCCTGGACAATGCTCTGCTAGAGATTGCTACCCATCAGGGGAATCCTTGGGTCAAATTCTTTAAGGAATACTTAACCAAGCATTAAGGGCTACTAATATAAGGTTTTCCTGACTAAGACTCACCGCCTGCTTCCTTTTCTGAACAGTAATCTGTTTAGTGATTTAAGCAATAAAATCTCAGTTTAGGCCTTAATATAGGAGTATGGGTGACACTCCCTGCTATTCCAATTCCAGCCTCCCAAGCCGTAGGAATCTGTTCTTCAGCAGTGGGTAAGAGGAAGATATGCAAATCCTTCAGCCTTAGACAATGACTTTTCCAGAGTCAAAGTACAGGCATGCACTCCTTCATAAATCAGTGGAAATGACTTAGGAAAATAAGGATGTTCTAACACAAAAAAGCATAGTATGATAACAGTGATTGCGTACTGCAGTCTATGCTATATAATAAGTGTATTTAACAGTATTTTAGGTCCAAACACAAGCCCACTTTTTTACCTGTCTATTTTGGTTGCTATGATAACTGTGAAATTCCCCTCTGTATTAGGCAAGTATGTAGAGGGTACAATTACATAATTCCCTGCAGAAAGTCTGCACAGTTGGCTCACTTCTTGTGAATAGCAATGAGGTACACAGCTAACCAGTGGCTCCAACTGCAGAAAAAAAGCAGCATGTGGTTTCCAGTTGCTGTTAGGTATCTACAAAAATGAGAAAAATAAAAACCTGTATATCATTTTAAAAGTTTCAGATAACAGCTTTAAGAAAAGTTATTTTCCACGTATACTTTACCCAGCCTAACACACACCTTTTCCCATGTAGGACTACCGTTGTCTCAAGGTTACTTGTCAACTGAGAGGTAAAATACTACATTATTTGGAATCAGGGAAAGAGCCTGTATCCAGGTAAAGTACGACGGGCACTGAGTCACCATAACATTATGAAACGTTTGCATTTTTATAAAAACAGTGAACTCCACAAATTTAGAAAGTCTCCCTTTAATAATGTAAGTCAGTGGTAAGTAGCCATTGTGCTTGTGTTAAACAAAACCCTCAAATGTTTTCATTCCAACAGCTACTGTGGATTTCTAAAATTAGGACATGGAACCAAAGATCTGATCACTGCTGCATCCGGTCATGTACCATTATGTCATAACACTTGATTAAACTATGTATTAATATAATTTAGATATATATTATGATTTGGCTCAATTTTGATTTCTAAGATGTACTTCCATTCCTGAGGCATTAGGCACTCAGATTAAGTGATGGATTTAATCTACTTTGGTAACTGAAGCAGTCAGCTCAACACAGACAAATCATACCTGAAAAATATGAAACCCTATTGGATGACACTTGCTATCTTGACAGTGCTGGCGAAGGGTGACTTTCACGCAACTCTCTCCTATTCCTGCAGAGACGGAGAGGGGAAAGCAGGGATTGGTATGGAAGGAGGGGAAGTTCCTGCTACCTCCAGCACTGTGACCGTTTTTCCAGCATCCCTGCAGCTGCACTGTCTCCCATTCACCTGGTGGGAGCTCTTCACAGAGGGCAGCATCAATGGGTGGTGGTTTTATCTCACTATCAAATGTAAGACAGAAAGGGAAACTGATGTAGAAATGATGAAAGGTTTCCATGACTGTAGTTCACTATCCCCAGTGCCCAGCTGTCAAAAATAAGCTACTATTCATAACAAAATGTCAAAAAAGGTCAACTGTTGCCAGTTGGGAAAGAAAGTCCATTAACAGGCAATTATTGCCAAATATACATAAAATTAAAACGCAAAATCTACACATTTTTGGAATGTTACAGGTAAGAAAACAAACAGGCAAAAGTAAAAAATGACGGTTCCTACAGCACTACTGATTTAGTTACACTGCATGATATAAATGTAAAAAGCATGAGCACAGTATATTGAATATATATATATAAGAAAACACCAATAAAAATACAACATGCTGAGTTTTGTCAGGAAACTTAACTTATAACTTTCATAACTTCAGTGTATTTAATTTCTTAACCTTAACATCCAGTAAACTTAAGATTTCGCGTTCAATTTTCAAATTTATTCCCCATAATTGGGGTAAGGAGGAAAAGTCAAAAAAGGGAAAACAAAAACCATGCAGAGTCCTTCTCCGTAGCCAATAAAGTTTCAGAAGACATCTACCCTGGTTAAGGCACATACATTGTAGAACTGAGCAAAATCTAAAACTCAAAGATGCCGGGACTTATTGTGTAGCAGTAAAGTTGTCATATTAATCATACCAAAGCATGCGATAAAGCACATTCCCTATGATCTATGTGCTGCAGAGAACTATGTAGTTCATCTGAGAAATGCACACTTTCTCCAGATACTAAGTTCTTCTCTTGGGTCAAGAAGAAACTCAGAAAACCATGCAAACTCAACGAGATACTTTAAGGAGGACTTTAGCAGACTACTACCTCATTCAGGTGAATAGATACACTATTCACCTGAACAACAAAAAGACTTAACAACTCCATTTTATGTATTTCATCTCACTCCCCACTCTGGTCACTGAAAGCTTCTTGCAATACTATAAAGCTCTGTAGAAATTGCACTGGCATTGGCAAAGAATTTATGGGTTTTTCACTTCTTTTTTTAACATACCTGAGAGAGATTCTCCCTGTTGAGAACACACGAAGCAGAAAGTGCCCCTCTGCATTCTTCAGAAAGGTGCTGGGGACAACAAGGTAATAACCAGGAGAAAGATCACAGCACACATGGACTTCTCTGTCATAGGAATGGCACACACTGCCTACAACAGGAGGAGCAGAGAGAGTCTTTGGCAGATTAAACCGCCTCTTCTCCACCTAGAAAAGAACATTGTAGGAAAATTAATGAAAAGTTCAAAAATGGTCTAATATTCTGTCAAATCCCAAATCCACTGCAACACAAGCTTGTGCATTACTATCTAGAACATAATGGTTATTTGTGAACTCATCTCTGACAGTCAGCTTCTAGATAGCTCTTGTGAAGATGAGTATGTTGGTGGTAGGACAATACAATGAGTTTCCCTGTTTCTGTGCTCCTCAACAGATGCTATACAGAATTTAATTGGGAGCTACAATCTTTTCTGCTGTTCTCTGTAGATATTAATGCCAGACAGAGAGCAAGAACAGATAAACAAAATGCTCCATCGCTTTGTCATTGCACCAACCAATGAAACAGGCCAGCTATAGAGCCTATTAGGCCATTTCAAAAAGCAACAGTTCACCTGAAACCAGATTTATGCAGACCACCCCTTCCTCCCCCCTGCCCAGCCTGCCTGAAGGCACCTGCGGCAGAATCACAAGATGTGAAGGAAACACAAAAATAATATACTATTGTTTTCATTCCGATTAGATCCACCCAGAAGCCAACATAACCAGGACATGAAGTCTAAATACCTCATTTTGAAGGGACTACTGACAAAACTGGTTGGAACTGAAACTACTTATATATTGTATACTGTAGCTACTTTTGAAAATCTCATCAGATCTCTGGTAGCCTGAAGTTTCATAGTTTCATAGTAGCTAGGGTCAGGAGGGACCTGAATAGATCACCTAGCCTGACCCCCTGCCACAGGCAAGAATGAATGCTGGGTTCACAAGACCCCAGACAGGTGATCACGCAACCCCCTGCTGAACTTGCCCAAGGTAGGGGCGAGGACCACTTCCCTGGGAAATTGGTTCCAGATTTTGGCCACCCTAACTGTAAAATATTGCCTTCTGATCTCTAACCTAAACTTATTCTCCATCAGCTTATTACCATTGTTCCTCGTCACCCCAGGTGGTGCTGGGGAGAAAAGGGCTCT
>NW_017728995.1:29489212-29504035 GCF_001723915.1 Gavialis gangeticus | reverse complement strand
AGTATCACCTCTCTGGACCGGCTTGAGACGCATCTTTGGATGCATGCCAAGGTATGGCTGGCCTTGCTGGCTGCAGTCTGGCATTGGTGTCTCATGTTCATCACTCCAAGATCCCATTCCGTCTCTGTGCTTTCATGAGGGGAACTCCCCAGCCTGTATGTACGCTGTGGATTCCTTCTCCCAAGGTGCAGCACCCTGCATTTGTTCAACACCACGTACCACTCTATTCATTATGCAAACTAACCAACTATTATAAAAAATAATAATAATTTGCTCTCTTCCAAAGGGAAGTGAATTGAAAAGCTGCCTGCCATGACTCTGCTGAGAAGTAACACTTCAACTCTCTTGAAGCATTTTCAGTATAACAATGAATCACTGAAATCTGTGATCCGGGGAATGAAAGTAGATTTGAAGACAAATATTTTGTTTGTATTTTGAGTTACAGTTTGGCAACCATAAAAAAATCCTTCATGCACTGCTAATTTTGTTCATGTTTACAGCAGCTGTTAAGCCAGAAGAAGACATAAGCTGTTATAAGGTGTTTACATAGTGCAAATGAAACTCAAAGGCAAATATTTATATTTATGAGCCAAGGGACACTGATCACTAATCAAGTGCATGCATAAAGCGTATGTGAAGTTTTGAAGACCAGATGTAGGGTTGAGTATGCAAAACACAGATGCGCAACACTGCATATATAAATGACTACTTATTTACAGTTGCCACTATGCCCTTCTGAAATAAGCTTTCTAGCAATGTTGTGCAGTGTTATATGATACACATGATCAGAGAGTATTTGACAAACTGGAAAAAGCCCAGCAAAAAAAACAACAAAAGGTGATCAAGGTGAAAAAACAAACTGGAAAAGGTAGTGGCTAAGGAAGAATTAAAAGCAGTATACAAAGCATATTGTATTTATGTGCCTGTTACGCCTTGTTTTGGAAAGGCAGAATGAAGAAAAAAGATTTCTCTAGTCTTCTCTATCGTAGCACTGGCTCAACCAGGACTGAAGCTTTCAGCCGCATGGAGCAGGGGCAAATCCCGTTATCAGCATCACTCCCACTCCTCCTGGTGCAGGGCCCACAGCTACCACCAATTCGGCAACGGGTTAAACCTGTAGCTTTGGGCCTTGCAGCTGGGGGAAGATGCTAACAACAGGACTCTACCCCTGCTCCGTGCAGCTAGAAGATTCAGCCCTGGCCAAGCCACTGCTGAGCAGAGTCCTCTGCCGCTGTTCAAGGGTTCCCCTGCCTCCATTCCAGCACAGAAATCAGGTTCCTCATTGTAAGGGAAGAGGAGAGACACCGGTGGCAGAGTAAGACAATGGGGTTGGAAGGGTGCTTGCAAGCAGCCAGGACGTCGCCAAAGCTACACAGAACCACACAGGGATCCTTCTTCTCCCGGTGTTTCCAGAGGGGAGGAGAAAGGAACGCGAGCTCCTCTATAAAGAGAGACTTGGAGCAGACAAAGGGGGAACAACCAGAACCAGAAGTTCCTGAATCCAATAAAGTGAGAGTGGGAACAGCTGAGAGCATCCAGGAGGCTGCAAGGAAGGCTCTTCAGGGACTCAGCTCTAGTGAGAGAGCTGAGGGGGAAGAAGCCAAAACAAAGCAGCTTTCAGGTAACCTGAAAACTCAGCAGGGCAGCCCAGCAAAAAGGACTGAGAAGAAGGAACTATAAAGACCTGAATAGAAGGACTGAGAAAGAGGTACAATAAAGATATGAACAGAAGGACAGAATAAGTTAAATTTGTTTTCTCCACCTAGGAACAGGGGAAGAACCCTCTTAGACACAGAGCGATAATGAAGAGTAACTATCTGCACATAAGCTGGGAGGCTGTTTAAATACGAGTCAGTTCATTTTCTAAGGCCCTGGTGGAGGCTAACCAGGACGAAGTTGGTGGTGACTTATTTGAGTCAGAGGCATAGGAAGGACTCTGATAGACTCTGGCAGATTATATGTTAACTATAAGTTAATACCGGGTAGAACAGAAGAGGGTATAGGCGTTGGTGGAGCCCTCACTATACTAAGGTGGATATAAGGACCAATTTGTGCAAGAAGCTGCATGCCCAGACATTTCTTCTTTTCTCCCCTATCAGCAAGTTGTGGCAGGTGACAGTGTGGGTGTGCAGAATATTGCATCAAGAAGGGTCTTGGCAGCCTTCAGCCAGCCAGCTGAAGAGCAACGACTACTTTAGTAGAAAAAAAAAGAAAGGGAAAACTTTACGAAGGCGATAACCATCCGAGAGACTAACTGATTACTTAAATTGAGGCAAGACTGACATCAATGACACTTTAACATTTATCAGGAATGGACACTCACTTAAGACATGCACCCCCAATTCTGAATGGCTAATTTTCAGGGAAACAATGTGTGTGGTATGTGAGTAACTACAGGATTTGAAAGGTGTGAACATCAGAGAGGGTAGGAATTTCCTAGACTATTTTAATGAGCTTGAACTCTACATTGAAATTAAGAAAGCAAAAAAATCTAGGGAAAAACTTCCTAATGGTTCAAGCACCAATTGGTTCAAGTACCCTACAAAACAGTCTCCACAGAAAAGTAGCAGAAGCTTCATTGTTTAGTACTTATAAAAACGAAATTGAACAAAGCACTGGTAAATATGCTGTAAGCAATAATCCTACAGTAGGCTCAATGAAACAGGGTAATCTAACAGGCCTTCTCTAAGTTTATGACTGACATGGCATTGCTGTAGGACATGAATTATTTAATCTAATGTTCCTATTTTTCAGATTTTTTTTTCTCGGCCTCAACCAGAAGTTTGCAAAGTTATGCTCAAGTTACCTTCCAGACATGCAGTCCCACAGCCTGGTAATTCTTCCCTTGGATGCCTTCTGCCAAAGATGGACTGTCCTTTGCTACGTGGGTCAGAGTGTGAACTCGTCCAGCCCAGTCAGCACTGTACTTCCTGTGTTTCTGCAGAAGAGCAATGCACACCTCACTCTGCTCACACACTTTCAGCCAGAACTTGGGGTTGGAAGGAAAGCTGCTGTTGTTACGGCAACCACCTGCAGACTGGCCTTTCACCCATGATCCAAAGAGATTCTGTGTATGACTGAGCACTTTCTCTAGTGAAGGAAAAAGGTAGAGAAGATCAAGCACTGGAAACAAATCATATCTGTGCAACAAAAGTTTAGACTAAAAGAATCACCCGACTGGAAACAATGCTGTAGCAGTGCTGCAGCTCCTTTTGAGAGCTACCCTCCATGACCAAGATCTCAACAAATGCAACACCCAAGTCAAACAGGTAATGGGAGTGCAAAGGACTTTATTTTTAGAGGTCATAATGTAGGGTATTTTTGTGGCCATAAAACTGAATTCTGTGGGAAAGGGATTGTCTCAGTGATCTCCAACAAAACTTGCCTCACAAAAGGACTAGCCCCTCATCAGGAGTCCAGACACAGAAAGTAATGTCAGCCTAAAGAAAGCTTAAAACTCCTATATAGACTACAATTTTCTCTCTCCCTTCTTTCCTTCCAAGCAGCACCAAAGACAGGAAAAACCTGTGTGTGAGAGGAGACAGAGGAAAAATAAAGGTATTTCTGGCTTTCAATAGGCCGGGGGGCAGGAGACAAGGCAGATAATGCCGCAATGAGAGCCATTAAATAACCTAAAATAAAGGTGACCTTTTCTACAAACATAGGCCAATGTCACGTTTAGATATTAGTGAACATACATTTGTCAAAATTGCAATAAACTATGCCATGGGTCACCCTGAGCTATTTAACAGAAGCACCTACTCTTCTGGATATGAAAAAGGCAGGGCTTAGGGAACATATAAGCCTAGGGCCTGTAAACTGCAGAGGAAAAAGCAACTGAGCAGTGTGGCCGGCCAACAGGGGGCACTACTGTGCTGAAACACTCGCCTCACTGTGCCCAACAAAAAACCAAGCTTCGAGTGCCTTCCCTGGGGTGCCTACGTCTGGCCGACCCCCTTCCTGGAACACATCAGCAAGCCTGGGGTAAGCGCTGCCACCACCCAGGGTCTGGCTTTTGTTAGGGCTCCGTGCCCCTCCAGGGTACACAGACCCTGTAGACCCTGAGGGTGCATAACCCACCGTGAGATTCTGAAGTGCTTCCTTTAGCCTGAAGCATCTACAAGCTGCCTCCTCTACAGGAAAAGTGTAAAAAGCCAGGCCTGCCTTAGCCAGCTTAGTAAGGTGAGCTACCAAGGCTGGTCCCCTCCCTCTTAAGCACACGCTGCAAGGCATGCTAGAACAGATAGATTTATTGATTGAAGAAAGACAGGGTGAGGAAGGAATACAAAACAACAGAATATAGATAGAAAATTACCCTTGTGCAAAACAACCTAGGCTGATTGCATTTTGACACGCAACTAATGCCCTTGATTCTAAATTCCTAGCTAAATTTTTCAGGTAAGTTACTCACATGTTCGTCCAGAGACTGATAGAGCTCTGGAGGCTGATTGCTTGTTTCAGTGTCCCAAAATGTCTGCCTGCCTTCCAGGAAGAAAAGACCCTTAAAAGTAACTCCTGCTGACCTCATCACCTGGACCCAGCCAGGAACAGGTGTTACTGGATGCAGACCACTCAGCTTGAAAAACATCAGCACTCACCTAGTGGAGTGACACTGCCTTAAGCCCATCCTTCCAGGTGTGCAAACAAAGGACCAGGGGCAGAGGAATTCCTACAGCTTAGCTCCCTTGGTGACCAGGCTCAGTTGCCTCAGCAACCATGTTGACAGACACTTCGCAAAAACAGAGAAGGGAAAAAAAAAAAAACCCTAAAGCGGGAGCAGAGCTGTTCCACTATAGGGGTGAGGCAGATTGGGGGGTGATTTTTCCATAAGCAGGAAGGCTGCAGAGTAGTTACTGGGTGACACCCAGGCTACCCTGCAAGTAGGATACTGCTGGCTTGCAGGGGAATAGGACTCAGGGTAGGGTAGTTTGGAATTTGTGGTACAGCCAGGAAAGTATGGCTTTATATTGAGACCCAGTATGGAGCTTGTGTTATAGCTAGAGGGCTTATGCCTTTGTGATAGTTTAAACTGGCAGACTGGGTTGGGACTATCAGAGATGATGGAGTCTCAGTAGCTTCTGAGCAGGGTGGAGATGGCCAGGGGGCCCAGTGCTCAAGAGAGGCAGACACCAGGGCCCAGGGCCCAAAGCCAAAGTAGGCAACACAAAAGCTGAAACCCAGATACCAGGTCCAATCCACCGGGCCTGGGCTGGAGGGCCCAGCGAGAGTAAAGGGGCAGAGGCCACAAATAGCCCATAAGGCAACAGGTGCCCTGGAGACACAGACTGGCCAGGAGAGCCAACCTAAAACATGCACAGGATAACTCCAACAAAGGCGTATCACACAAGGGAAAAGGAAAGATACCCTAGAGCCTAAGTAGAACAGGAGCTGCGTGGCCATCAGGGGGTCACAGCCACCTCTGGGCCTGGGCACATGCTACAATGTGAAATAAAAATATACAATTTAAAATTCATCCTGCCAAGAAGTGTCTGCATGAAGCACACTTGAAAGCCTTCCCACCTCTGAATGAAACTGTTCTGCACAGTCAGGAAGCTGAAAGGATGCAAACTGACTCCAGACACACAAAATCCAAATTCCTAATAAATGAAATCATATTGCCAGAAGGATCATTTTTTAATCTTTCCCAGGATACAGTGTATCTAGGGCTCCTTGTAATTGAGGTCACAGTGGAAACTAATTCTGCAACAGCAACCTCTCAGTATTTCAACAAAATTAATTCATTCTATCACCAAGAAACACCTTTGATCCCATCCCATGAGGATACGACTCAGAATTTAAAACATTCACTGCTGTGATGTTTTTTGATGACTAACTACTTCTACTGTGGTTATTTTAGAGCACTGATTCTCAACCAGTATGTCACAGCACCCTGGGGTGCCTTAAGGTCCACACTGTTAGCACTGTTAGAAGCTCACACAGATTATATTTGGAATACTATGGACTCTTATTTAAAAACTCTGAGTTTGTCTTGTGAGTCACGCTTGCACACCTGAGTGATCTGCAACAGAAAAAACGCTCTTTTATTTTTCCATAGTCAAAAAAAACCAGTGAAAAATGCATGAGGGGAAGTTTCTGAGGAGTACCTTGAGTCTGAACAATGAATCTAAAACATTTAAGAACCATTGTTTTAGAGCATGAGCTGTCAGGCTTTTGTTCCATGGTGCGACCCAGATGACAACTCAAAATCAGCTTCTACCTATGACAGGGAAGGCACAAACTTTCAGCTTGGCATCAGCAACATCTTTCCTCAAGCCCTCATCTACCACGCTCTTCTCACAGACCTAACTTGACCCCTTATATATTTCTCTCTCATGTTTCCCAGCTGCAGACTGGACTCAAACGCTCAGTTCCCCACATCTTGTTGTCCACACACTATGGAATAATGCCGTCTTATGAGCTAGAAACTTGACTGGGTTGACCTAGCAAGGGATGATCTAGCCTTAAGTAGAACCCTGGATAAGATGACCTCAGGAGGTCCCTTCCAGCTGTACTTTCCTATGATCCTATGATTTAGGAACACAATTCTTTAGTAAACTCCACAAGCTTGGAAAAGCAAAGTCCATGCCTGAAGCATCAACACTTCAGTCATCCATTCTAAAATTACCATATTTATTAGAATCTAAGATGACCCTAAATTTAAGATAACCACCCAGTATTTAGATTCTATACGTGGATGATTTATAAATGTGTCATGAGATTTTCCAGGTGTAGAATCTAAGTATTCAAGGATTGCCTTAAATTCAGGGAAAGCAGTGGCTGGGGAGAGGAGTCAGGCAGCCCCTTTGTCCTCTGCCCCCTCCCCGCTTCTTCCCCCTGCAGCTTTCCTGCCCCCCTTGCCACTTGCACCTCCCAGCCCCAGCTCCCCCCAGACTCTACCCTTTAAGGTCTGCAGTCTCTGCTTCTTCTCCCCCAGCCCTTACTGTCACACATTGCCTGGATTCTATTTCTACCCAGAGCACAGCACATAGAAATGCAGCCCCTGCCAGGCCAGGCAGCAGCATCAATGCAGCTGCTTGGCCAAGCAGCAGCGTTGGTACTGTTGATTAGCCAGGCAGCGGACAAAGTTTCCACATGCTCCACGCCTGGGAGGGAATCCAGCCCGAGCCACAGCTGAGCTGCATCATAACAGTAAGGTGGGGGGAAGGAGGCAGAGCAGAAGCTGCAGAGGTCAAACAGTGTACAGGACCAGGCAGCTGCTGTGGGTCTGACTCTGGCCTCAACCCAGGCTCAGGGCCAGAGCCACAGATGCAGCAACTGCCTACTCCCACCCCACTTTGTACATGAATCTAAGATGAGGGCCTTTTTCCCCCCACATGCTGTTTGTGGTGGGGGTACACCTCATCTTAGATTCAAGTAAATATGCTACCAGTGAACAGGAAGAGGTGTTTTTTCCACCAGTAAATCAGAGAAATGTAGAGAAGGAGAAAAGTGAACAAGTTAAGCTTAATTCATACACAAGGGGTTACCAACTGCATATTCAAACCTCTCCCAGAATTTTCTAATGAAAGAACTCAGGACAAACTGGGAAGGATTTGGAAACATGACAGTCTAGTTCTAAACAATAGGATTAAGTCTCTTTCAATTCCAGTCAGACTCCCCATTAAACTCATCTTATTTGTAAAGGGAATGCCTGTATGCCTGCATACCTGTATAAAGGCTCTGAAGCTGTCCCTCTTCTGTGATTGGAAACCCTGTGGTAATCTCATCAAATTCCTTGAAAAACTCCTCCTCCTCAACCCAGAACTCTCCTTCCTGGATCTGCGACAGCAGTTCTGAAGCAACTACTGGATCCAGCTGACTCCATCCTTGACCACTGCAAACAAACACACAAAAGTCAAAGTCTAGGCTGTTCACTCACAACTCCAATACAGCTCTACAAAAATCTTCAGTGAAACGCAGCTGCACAGTGAAAAAACACCACAGGCGTTTCTTGATTTTACTGTCATGCACATGTGCTCGCTACTTCATCTGGACATACTGCTAATCACAAAGGATTAGCAACCAAAAATATAAACTGGCATTCTCTGTGCAGGAAAAACTATGAAAAAACAAAACCAGAGTTAGATGGGCAGTATGCACTCAAATAAAACAACTAGTTCACTTACCATGGAGACAGCGCAAAAAGTGCTTGTGCCAAAACCCTGACTTTGTTTAATGTTTATGCATGGTGGAAGGAAGGGGAAAACCATGATTCCAAGTACAAAGATAAATGGTTCAAATAAAATTAAATGCATTTGTTTTAGGATGTTTGATTCTACTTAGTGAGCCCCTTTCCACCACCACACACTATTTCTATACATCAATAGGGCAGAACATCAGTATGTTGGCTGCCAAATGATTGTTAAATGAAGATCCACGTTAAAACTTACTATTTAGGGTCTTATTAAGTGCTGGGCACCTACTGCTTCCTTTGGTTTCACTGGCACCAAGGTGGTGTTCTGCAACTTAAGACACAGCATTAAAGCTGTACAATTGTTTAATAAAGTATGGGCTGCATTCCTCTACTATTTTTCAGAGTGCCTAACACTTAATCTTAAATAAGATTAATAACTAAACGCAGACAGCCTTTTTCCCTTGCAGACAGCATGCTACAACAGGCTGCTTACCTGTCCAGTATGTCCCTATATTTCCTTTTAACTCTAAGCCCCTTCATCACCTTTTCATTCAGTGTTGGTTTCAGCTTCTGCTCCTATTGCCTATAGCAACAGCATGATTAGAAACACTAAAAATATCTTCCCAATTGCTACACTGGAATTAAATTTTTTTCACAGAAGCACAACCTTAACCACATTTCACAATTCTAAGCACTTTGCCAAGATGACGTTGGAAGAGCTGGGTCACTACCAGCAACCCACTAATGACTCTCAAGTTAATCAAATAATGGATCAAAATAAAAACAATAAAAATGCCAGTGGCAAGCAGAAGATAAATTAACTAATTCCCTGGGCAGCAGCAAACAGTTCCCAGCAGAATAGCTTAGGGGTAACAAACATATGGCCTCCATGGGTCAACTGTGACCTCGCCCAGGTCACAGAGCCATGGGGCTTTTCTCTGGCCAAACGACTCGCTTCCAGATCCAGCCCACAGGAATTCTCACTGTGGCTCCCAGAGCTGTTGTGCTGGCATGGCCAGCATTCAGGGGGTTTATAACAGAATTTCTAGTTCTTGATCCCGACTCAGCATGAAATCGGAGGCAGGACAGCAGTGTTAACCCTTTACGTGTTGGCCATGATGACACAGCAGCTCTGGCAGATACAGTAAGAAGCCCCACAGGCCAGATCCAAAGGTGAGCTGTCCAGTCATGAGAAGCCCCATGGTCCAGATCTAGCCCCACCAACCCCCCTGAGTTTCACGCCTCTGGTGATAGGCATTACCAGAGCCAACAGATCAAAAAATGAAACCCCCTAGAGTCCAGGAGTTGTACATAATACTGAACTCAAAGGAAGATTATATATAGAAATAAGACTACAGTACTGGAATACACCCTTCCATTTTAGCATCTTGGGTATACTCACCTTTGTAATATACATACACACACTTGGTGCTCACACACAGCAGACTCAGCTACCCTTGTTAAAGTAATTTATGAAGAGAATATGACAAAGAAAACCAAATCACTCACCCTTCCCGCCATGGCCCTTTCCAGCAGCGCCTCCCCCAAGGGTTTCGTATACGGAGCAGAATGATATCCTTGCCTGAGACTTTGGAGAGATTCAGCATATCTATGACAATAAAGGCGTGAAATTCTCCCAGCTCGCTAGCACCTGTACAGAAAAAGAGATGTGCCACCAGTAAGTAGAAAACTAGCCAGTATTCTTTGCCAAGGGAAGATGAAGTAAAGTCTCTGTCCCTTCTTATAATTAAGAAAGTTGTAACTAGGTCCTCCATTTTGCCCGTGAATACAATGAATCAACATGTAAACCACAGTCAACATCGTATGTACACAGTTATTTGCCTCCGATTCAAGAACCTATGGGAGAAGAGTGAAAAACAATGTTAAGTACCAGTATACCCAGAAACAGTAGGCCTTTGGTAGTTGGCTTTGAGCATCTGTGGATCAGTGATGGTGAAGCATTTTATCATCTTTTTAATCATTTTTTTTACAAGAGAGGCAACACTTTCTTGCCAGTCTTTGTACACAAACTGGTTTCCCTACTCCTACATCCTCTGCCTGAACAGCATTCTTACAGCTTCATTTCTCTTGTGGTTAACACAATTACACCATGAAGCATCTGTACTAGAATTTGAATCCAAAAGTTATTAGCATAGCAAAATTATCAAACCGTCAGATTGTGGGATGTATTATGCTACAAATGTCAGGAAAGCAGATGGCTTATGTGGTTCTGCAGTGTATCTGGAAATCTTCTATTACCTTGCGTGGAGCTGAGGACTGAGCAACTTATTACACATTGTTCCTTCAGGTTCATCAGTCTCCTAAACACAGTCTTCTCCAAAACTGTACCAGTCCTTTCTTTTTCCATTTTTCTTCCAGGATCTTTCAGGGTCCATCTCTCAGCTAGACCTCCAGTCAAATCTACTAGAGCATCTGCTACCTGGCCTGCCCACAGCTGCTCATAAGACCCATGAACTCTATAAAAAAAAACACACACACAGAGAAATAAAAAAGACACATATTTCAAAGCTTACTCCTAAATAAAGACAACATATTATTCGTTTGAATTACAAATATTTCCTTATTATGAGTATGATGTTAGCATAGAATAAAAAGGTCTCACTGTATCTGCAAAGTATTTATCATTTATTGGACACTACTACAAGACAAGAAGCAAACTATAATGCATTACTTTCTTTAAGGAAACTGCCCATACCTGTCATTAGCACCTCATCATCTGAGGAACTGCATTACCTTTCAAGATAAAAAAAAAAAATAGCGCTGGCAAGGTTAAAAAAAAATTCTAACTTCCTCTAACATATTCATTGTGTACTCCTTGCAACAGTACTAGCTTTTCTCCCAGATGTTCTATATTAAGGAGATAATGAATCAGTCTTTATTATTTGCAGTGACTAAAAACAGGAGAAAGTATCAAGCCAGGATTATAAAAGCTCTGTAAAAAAAAAAAAAACTCAAAAAACCAGGCAAACAAATAATGCTTACCTAGAAACCCACAGCAAGGAGAAAGTTTAATATGCCAATGGAGCTTAGTCACTAACTTCAACATATCCAGAGTAAGCTGAATCATCTCATCCAAAAGGTCCTTCTCTCCCTTCTTCTAGTGTCTAAAGAAAGCCTCTTGCAAGAGCAGTAGGGCAATTTGATGTCAACCTTATGCAGATATTCTGCTTTGTCTAAGCTGCAAACTGACTAAGACGAGACCTTGATGTGTGTTTTATACAAACAACGGCCACATTGTCGAATGTAAAATAACACGAATTAGTATTATATCTATTGGCTCATCATTCTTGGCAGGACTGGTAAATAAATAAGAGAAAAGCTATGTGTTAGACAGCACTATGCCAAGAAAGAAACATTTAGGCCAAACACCATTAAGCCTCAACCACTACAAATAACTCTCGATAGAGCTCCACATATTTATACCAGCTGAAGATCTGACCTCCAATGTCTATCTTATTGTTCTCAAATAATGTATCAGTGAAAACTGTTTGATTCCCATCCTACTCAACTACGTGATTTGTTAGCTAAGCATCATTCCAGTCTGCAACTGGCCAGCTCATTATAGCTATTATTTTCATTAATTATTTCAGTAAGACCTCAACTTGTATATGGATGGAATGGTGCTTAAAGGATCTAGGACAGGATATTGAACCACTACAGACTCCAACATGAGAAAAAATCTGGAAATTCTCATTCCATATTGAACAATAAAGCAAAAATCCATTACCAAAACCAGCTAAATGGTACTACACTGGTTATGGAGAAAAAAATACACTGCTACCTATTACTTCCCTGTTTCCATCATCAGTCCCAGCAAAAAACTAAAATCCTAGAGAGAACTCCGGGAGTCCAGAAAGGGAGTATGAAATCAAATAAGTAGAAAAAGTGCCATAAGCATATATATGTAAGATGTAAGTACTAGTCATTGCAACAATTTAAAATCACCTCCAGTGATAAAGTTCACATACTTGGCATAGACCTTTTCCAGGAGCGGAAGCCAAAATACATCTTCTGTTTGACACTGGGAGAAGCAGAGTTTACCCCCAAGGCAAGGCAGGCGATCATCAACGGTTACTTCCATCCAGTGTCCAAACTGCCAGATTCGACAAGTGAAGCAGCCTCTGTATTTCTCATCTGTCCAACTGGGTTGACCAGGGGGAATTACCTGGAAAAAAAAAGAAAAGAAAACAAAGAAAACACTAGCAGAAAACCAAGATAAATAGCTACATTTATTTTAAAGGAAACCTCCACTTAAAACACAACCAATGCCCACCATTCTGCATAACAGGATAAAAGAAATTGTACATCTGAGTATTAAATGGTAAAATGGCATCAAACTATGATCATCAAAGATTTTCCTGAGCTGAAAGAGGCTAAAGGTTAAAAGAAAGAGAGAGAGTGTTAAGAGGCAAAAAGGACAATTTCTGGGACACAAAAGGTGACAGGAAGCTTTGCCATACCTTAGAGAGCAAGTATTTACTCTTTTGCAAAGCAGCACAGGCACAGAGGAACCAACAGTCTCCCAAAACCCCTTGTTTTACTTGAACCTCTTGTGGATTGTCTGAAAATAATCGAGGAACAGAACAAATTTCCTAAAAAAAAAAATAATAAAAAAATATAATAATAAAAAGTAATAATAATACTTAGAGTTAAATTCTGCATGCTAATATAAGGCAATAAAAACAAGTATGTGTTTTGGGGGGACTGGAGGGCTCAGGAGACACATAATAAATGGTGTTTTACCTCTACATCTCCTGTCTGAATGCAGCCCAGTCTAGCAGTGACTGACCCTGTTACTGTCTGATGGTTACTCAAAAGTGGCTTTTGTGAAACAAGTCCACCCTCCAGCTGGATTTTTGTAGACAGGTGCCATCAACAAAATTGATATTACTGTTATCTACCTCATCAAAGCAGCTGGGGAGCAAATGAGCAAAATGAGAATTAACCTGTTCAGTGCTAGCTACATGGGTCAACACTTAGCAGGGCAAGACGAACAGTTACTGAAAAACTGCCCAGTGTAAACATGAGCTTTTTCTGGACATTTATAACACTCTGCCCAGAGAGTTAATGTGACCAAAGAAAGAAAAGGAAATATGGTCTTTTCTTCAGTTTCTTGTCAATATTATAAAGACAAGACCAAAAATCAGCTCTTGAGCAGCTGTTATGCTAATTATGGTGGGCTGAGCTACACAATGGACACTAGAAAATCTTTTTTTTAGTGATTATTTATAGTAAAATAGAAAATATGCTCATCTCAGATTTTTTATGTGGATACCAAACTTGAGATTGATCAGAGAAAGAGCAACTCTATTTTTTTCTTTCTAAATTAGTAGTGAAACTTACACTGCTGTTGCTCATGTCATCCCTATTCCATGAACTGAGTTTCAGCCTCTAGAACATTTATCATCAAAAGTTTTGTTTAGGAGGAAAAGCACTCTGAGAAGAGCAATCTGCTCAGACTATCTGCAATCCTTTGTATCTTAATTTGTTTTACATATAATAATAGGCAGTACCATAAATACTCCACTGTTCTACTGAATGTACCATAGAAATATACCTTCCTTTTCAATTCTTACTCCTTTAATTTTTGAAAAATTTCTAGGGCCTTGCGTTTGTGGAAAAAAAATTCCAAACACAAGCCAAGTGTAAACCAAGCTGTCCATTGAAATGTGCAAGTAGCCAGGAAAAACAGCACAGCTTTTTCACTCCAGTGAAGCCCATCAGGGTACCTGTACGACTGATAGCAGAAGTGGTGCCCTTTACAATCAAAGCTACAGCTAACAGCTAGAGAACATCAGCTGTCCTGAGCTTCTGTTGGCTGAGGCTGTAGGTACTCCTGCATATTTCACAAACCCTCATTTTCACTGGAAGATAAGGAACGTAACACTGAGAAGTATATGGATTTGACTGTAATACAGACACAGAAACAGCAACTGAGCAAGCTACTCAGTCATTAATAAGAAGTTAAATATTACCAAAACATTTCAGTTATCACATCACAAAACTCACCTGCGGTCTCAGCCAGGAGATCTCCCCTCTGAACTGCGCAAGTGGGGTGGAATAGTTAAAAAAGAGGGAGGAATCATTGGCTGGAAACGTGGGGTCATTATAAAGGTCTCTTTTTGCATCTGACTGCACTCTGTCTCCCAACATTTTCAACACAGCGTCCAAGTGCTTACATCTCCAATTAATCTCTACAAAACAAGTCAGGAAAGGATCAGGATGATAGCTTTGGGAATGCGAACAAGGCCGAGAAATGTACAATAAAGCCACTCACTGTTTCCTCGCTACAGCTTGAGGCATAGCGGCAACTCTAGTCCAAGCCAGCCCTTGGCCACAAAAAACCCATTACTGCAAAGAAACGACACATGAAACATCTGAGAAGTGCACCTGAATTATACCCTCTTAAGGAAGTAACCCTGCCACATGGGCTCTTAAATGGACGCGCCAAGGTAGACAGCAACCAGACAAACCATCAGGGGAATACAAGCAGAATGCGATCAAATCGCAGAGGGCTGGAGCAGTGCCCACTGCCCAAGGCACGGTGCTGGCCCACACAGCGTCTTGAAGGGGTGCACCCACCCAAACCGGTACCACGCAGGCCCCCTCACGCCGGTCCATGGGCATCCTTCCCCGTGCCTGCATGGGCTCACCGACTGCCCGACTGG
>NW_017728995.1:29485586-29489010 GCF_001723915.1 Gavialis gangeticus | reverse complement strand
CCGCCCCCGGCCCGTCTCCTAGGCAACCTCTGGACCACCCCCCCCCACCTCCCGAGAAGCCGCCTGAGGTCTCAGCCAACCAGGAGCCCGGATCCGAACGTGTCATCCCAGACACACAACGAGCACCCTTCCGCCTGGAAACTACGAAGCCCAGCGGCGCGGGGAGCCTACAAGTCCCGGCATGCCTTGCCCAGGCCGTCCCTGGGGGCGGGGCTGCCCCCTCGAGGTGCCAGGCGGCGGGGGACACGGAAGGCACCGAGAGCTGGGAGGCGGCGGACTAGGAGCTGGGGAAAAATTTGCTGATATTGAAGGTGGCAAATACAGCTGCCACAAACTGGTTCAAGGGGTGAAGGGAGAAATAAACCTGGGCGAGGCCTAAGACAGCTAAAGTATTGAAAGTGTTTTTTTTCAATAAGTAGGGGAGGGGGGTTAGCTGCACTCAGGTTAGCTGCAGTGGCAAAGAGTTAAAAAGGCTAAAAATAAGGACAGAACAGGTGAGAGAGACTGCTCAGCCAAGGGAGGTGGTTTGCGGAGCTGGTGAAACGGTGGGTGCCTGTACGTGAGCAGGGCGGTGCTGTAATTGCAGTGCCTTTAAGCAGACTTGATTAATAGAGTCTGCTGGTGTGTGGTTATTACGGCGCTCCGGCCAGCCTCCCCGTCTTGTGTCAGCATCCCTGTGCTCCAGAGTGGTGGCAGGAGCACTCTAGTTAAAGCACCCCAGCCTCCATTTTGAAGCACAGGGATTGCAGATACAGGCGGTCATCAGACTTACAACACAATCGGTTACTGAAAACCGTGTCTTAAGTTGAAACGTTGCAACTCATAAGAAGCAACATTATAAATGGGGGATTGATTCCTTAACCAAGGCCCAATACCCTGTTTTCACCAAAAATACCCCAGAATTTTGTACTCGATCAATTATAGATGAGTAATATAGCTACATTAATGTATTTATATCATAAATATCAATCATATTGATTTGGAAGGATGTCTTTGAGGTGACTTTGCTGGACTTTTTGAAGGGCTCTTGGCTGGAGTCTTGGCTGCAGGTTTTTCTGGAGTCTTGTCGGCATTCTTAAGGAAGGTGTCCGAGGAGGCTTGGACAGACGTTCTCCAGGGAGACGAGCGATACAGCAAACTTGTTCGCTGGCGTGGCATCGCATCGGATCAAGCGTAAAGTCAAAACCTGGTGTCAATTTCTAAACGTAAGTGCAAAACGTCGTAACTCGAAACGTAGGTCAAGGACTGCCTGTACATGAGAAGCCCCAGGTGCTTTAATTATAGCCACTCTCGGAGACGCTTTCATTAAAGTGTGTACCCCCAGAGTACATGTAAAAATGCCCATGGATCCTGGAGTAATTAAGGAACTGGCTCACATAATTTCTGGGTATTATTTGTCCTTGAGAGCTCTTGGAGGACACTGAAGTTCCAGAAGACTGAAGTAATACAACGGTTTCCAACCTGTGCCGGCCCACAGATGACAACGCTGGGCAAATAATCTGCTGTGAGCAATGCAATACTTTGCCCTCCCTGTCAAAATGAAGCAGCATGAAGTTGTGGAAAGTAACATTTTCCTGGCCCAGAGCAATGTCAGAGTATCATCTTGCAAGCAACAACCTGTAAACCAGGAGATGGAGACGGCTGTATTAAATGAAAAAGAGGAACTCCATATTCCATTTAGCTGTTAGTCTTCATGGCCTATTTAGCTCTTCTTTAACGAGATGGTCAGGCATGGTATCATTAGAAATAAATTACTGAGGCAAACACTCACAGGAAAAATACCCATTTTGCTGCAAGGAATCATTTCCACTTTACACAGGTAGAAGGAAATGCAATTACCGCTGGAAAACATTTGGCACATAGTGTAAAAAGTAGCTGTTCATAACCTTTAATCTTATTTTTGATAGGATGTTGGTCCCAGATATGCTGTTACAAAGCAATAATATAATAGTAAGCCATTTGCACAGACAAGATGAAACAATAATAAGAAATAGAGTGTAGCAATGGACCATTGTCTCAGGAGTGGAGACTTTATAATGGAAATTATACCCCTCGTAATTGCATTTTTGACAGCACGTGAGCTAAAAATTATCAGCATAACAGTAACAGCTAAGAAAGATATTATTAGCTCTAAAACAAAATCCCTGCCTTCCTGTCCAAGATAAATGTACAACAAACCCTAATAACACCTGTAATGATTTTGAGATGGATCTTATTTAGAGCCAGGCTTTGAATCCCTTCTGTGGGGGAGCAGTTACTCACCTAAGGAGCCCTGTTAAAGGCTTTTGGGAACTACACATTTTAACAGTTCATTAGTGCAAGAAGGGGGTTCAGGGTCTGGCTGGCAGTTTTCACATAAGCCACCATTGAAATGATAGCAGTTCTAGAGCAGACTTAAAAACAAAATCAAGGAGACTGCAGGATTTCGTCTAGAACTAACATAACAGCAGACTCGCAGCTAACCCAACTATAATCCTTAGCCAGTGAGCAGGTTTCACATAGGTCAGTTTTTCTTCATCTTTGCTATACCAGGGCAACCCTACTTCCCTTCCTATTTAGGGGCTTCTTGCTGGGGCTTCCATGCTTGTTCAGCAATATAGTATGGTCTGGGCATTCCTGTAAGCCAGGCTTGTCCAACATATGGCCCACAGGCCGCCATGCGGCCCGCCAAGCCATTTTATCTGGCCCGCGGCAGAGCGCAGACCCGCTGCCGAGCGCAAAGCCGAGGCGGAGCCACCGCCACGCAGTGCAGAGCCACCGTGGCCAGGCGAGGCAGGCAGGGCTGGCAGCAAGCGGAGGGGAGCTGCTTACCCGCACGGGGGTGGGCTCATCAGTGAGCCACTGCCCTGAGGGCTGCACGGCGCGGGGCTGCCCCAGCTGGGGACAGTGCGTGCAGCTTCTTCTCTGGCTCCGCCTCTTGCCCCCCAGCGCATGGCTGGAGGAGCTGCAGCGTGGCCTGCACCATGCCCACACACGTGGTGGACGGAGGCATGAGGTAGGTTCCCGCGCAGAGTTGGGGGTGCCTTGGGGCTGGGCTGGAGCTGCGGGGTGTGCAGTTGCCGGAGCGGAGTTGGGCGGTTCAGGTCCTGCTAATGTAGCCTGCATGGCTGAGGATGGGGGTCTGCATGCTGCTGGAGCAGCCCGTGCAGTGAGGGGGTCGTAGGGGCCCACCCCCACAGCGTGCAGCCTGTGCAACACATGCTGGTGTCATCTGGGGCCCACAGCCCTGGGCTAGCTTATCCTTGAGATCTCTTCCACGTCTCTGCAGTATATGCCTACAATTTCTATTTAATTAACCACAATGACCACGATCAAGTTAGTAAAGGATCTCAAGGATAAGCTAGTCCAGAGCTGTTCAGATCTGGCGAGGCTGCGAGCCCCAGATGACACCAGCACGTGTTGCAGAGGCTGCACGCTGTGGGGG
>NW_017728995.1:29479760-29480586 GCF_001723915.1 Gavialis gangeticus | reverse complement strand
GCAGACCCCCATCCTCAGCCATGCAGGCTACATTTGCAGGACATGGACCACTCCTCCCTCCCCCCCCCACAGGCCTTTCCCCCTTGCACAGCAGTGGGAGAGGTGGCTGCCCAGGCCCATGCCCATGCCCTATATATCAGCTGCTTGCAGACCCCATGGAGATGGTGGGCGACATCCTGGCCCTTTGTGGGTCACGTGCGGCCTGCAGGCAGTCAGCTGCACAGCCCTAATCCAGTCCAACCCCCCGCACAGAAAAACGATGTCCTGTTCCTAAGCCACACCAAACATGCCTCTTTCTGAAAACCACAGCTTCCCCAGGCACGTTTCCAGACCCATTTCATTGTCACTTCATTGGTGTCAAAGGTCACGTGACATCACTTCCTGATGTGATACCACTTCCTGTGAGGTCTTTGAATATGGCTAGCTGGCCCACTGGGTGATAAAAAGTTTGTGATCCGGCCCCACATTCAAAAAGGTGGGACACCCCTGCTGTCAGCAAACTGCACCCTTTCAAATAGCCTTGATATCTTCACTGTTACCTGGAGCTAACCCGCAGGATTGATCATCAGAACAACTCACGGGAACCGAGGTTAATAAATGACCCTGCACTCTAGAAGAAGAAACTTTACTGACTAGTACAGCGCTGGGACTAGTTCACTTCCTAAATCTAAGAAAGCACGTGCCTGTTCGATGTGAATTCAAACTGGTTTGTGTGTCCGCTGACAAAATTAAATCAAACTGGGGAATCCTAATAACAAACCATTGTCAAAGACACCGCAAGATATTTTGTCTAACTATCACTAGACTGGATTCAGTGGCTGAGGAG
>NW_017728995.1:29478208-29478957 GCF_001723915.1 Gavialis gangeticus | reverse complement strand
TTTTATCTGGCCCGCGGCAGAGCGCAGACCCGCTGCCGAGCGCAAAGCCGAGGCGGAGCCACCGCCACGCAGTGCAGAGCCACCGTGGCCAGGCGAGGCAGGCAGGGCTGGCAGCAAGCGGAGGGGAGCTGCTTACCCGCACGGGGGTGGGCTCATCAGTGAGCCACTGCCCTGAGGGCTGCACGGCGCGGGGCTGCCCCAGCTGGGGACAGTGCGTGCAGCTTCTTCTCTGGCTCCGCCTCTTGCCCCCCAGCGCATGGCTGGAGGAGCTGCAGCGTGGCCTGCACCATGCCCACACACGTGGTGGACGGAGGCATGAGGTAGGTTCCCGCGCAGAGTTGGGGGTGCCTTGGGGCTGGGCTGGAGCTGCGGGGTGTGCAGTTGCCGGAGCGGAGTTGGGCGGTTCAGGTCCTGCTAATGTAGCCTGCATGGCTGAGGATGGGGGTCTGCATGCTGCTGGAGCAGCCCGTGCAGTGAGGGGGTCGTAGGGGCCCACCCCCACAGCGTGCAGCCTGTGCAACACATGCTGGTGTCATCTGGGGCCCACAGCCCTGGGCTAGCTTATCCTTGAGATCTCTTCCACGTCTCTGCAGTATATGCCTACAATTTCTATTTAATTAACCACAATGACCACGATCAAGTTAGTAAAGGATCTCAAGGATAAGCTAGTCCAGAGCTGTTCAGATCTGGCGAGGCTGCGAGCCCCAGATGACACCAGCACGTGTTGCAGAGGCTGCACGCTGTGGGGG
>NW_017728995.1:29476509-29478164 GCF_001723915.1 Gavialis gangeticus | reverse complement strand
CACGCTGTGGGGGTGGGCCCCTAGGACCCCCTCTCTGCACGGGCTGCTCCAGCAGCATGCAGACCCCCATCCTCAGCCATGCAGGCTACATTTGCAGGACACGGACCACTCCTCCCTCCCCCCCCCACAGGCCTTTCCCCCTTGCACAGCAGTGGGAGAGGTGGCTGCCCAGGCCCATGCCCATGCCCTATATATCAGCTGCTTGCAGACCCCATGGAGATGGTGGGCGACATCCTGGCCCTTTGTGGGTCACGTGCGGCCTGCAGGCAGTCAGCTGCACAGCCCTAATCCAGTCCAACCCCCCGCACAGAAAAACGATGTCCTGTTCCTAAGCCACACCAAACATGCCTCTTTCTGAAAACCACAGCTTCCCCAGGCACGTTTCCAGACCCATTTCATTGTCACTTCATTGGTGTCAAAGGTCACGTGACATCACTTCCTGATGTGATACCACTTCCTGTGAGGTCTTTGAATATGGCTAGCTGGCCCACTGGGTGATAAAAAGTTTGTGATCCGGCCCCACATTCAAAAAGGTGGGACACCCCTGCTGTCAGCAAACTGCACCCTTTCAAATAGCCTTGATATCTTCACTGTTACCTGGAGCTAACCCGCAGGATTGATCATCAGAACAACTCACGGGAACCGAGGTTAATAAATGACCCTGCACTCTAGAAGAAGAAACTTTACTGACTAGTACAGCGCTGGGACTAGTTCACTTCCTAAATCTAAGAAAGCACGTGCCTGTTCGATGTGAATTCAAACTGGTTTGTGTGTCCGCTGACAAAATTAAATCAAACTGGGGAATCCTAATAACAAACCATTGTCAAAGACACCGCAAGATATTTTGTCTAACTATCACTAGACTGGATTCAGTGGCTGAGGAGGCCCCTTTGAGTCTTGCATCGGATAGTAATATTCATAACCAAAGAAAATCCCTCATTTGTTTCCATTCTCTTGTTTCCATCATCGATATTTAAAGTTGCACTACTTTTGCCAAAGCTGTGATTTTAAATTGATCCTCTCAAAGTGGTGTCATGTCTTACAGGGAGAAATTTTGGTCATATCATTTTCAAATTAAGCTGAACTGACACCAGGGTTACAACAACATTAAATCTCACACAGTTTTGAACCCAGTTTTTTGGGGGGGGGGCGTTAAATGCATTTTAAGTAAAACACTAACTTTGAATATAAATGTAGTTATGTAGCTTTGGTGACCAAACTGAACTTGAAAAACTCTCTTTGTAACCGCTGATGAGAGATACAAATGTATATGGTAAAAACATGTAATTATATTATTAACTCAATCACATATGTTTGAAAAAGTTGGGCTTGCTTTTCCTTTTGCCTGGTTCATATATCATGTGCTATAGACACCGTCTAAGAGATGGGTGGCTCTGCTGGGCTTTTAATAAATCCCAGGTAGTATGTTTTATCTAAAATTTTTGCTGACATCAATTTCAGTGTGACCAGGTTTCTTTCTGAGTTGAAAGTCAGACCAAAAGGGGATGAATTGTTAAGCAGGTTACATGTATAGATGAAGAAACACAAAAACGTAACAAAAAACCATAAAGTGTGCTGGAAAGGCAGGTGCCACATCTTCTGGCAGGGGAAGGAAAGGAGGTAGAGGGGGTAGAGGGAGAGCTGCAAGTTTCACC
>NW_017728995.1:29465573-29471509 GCF_001723915.1 Gavialis gangeticus | reverse complement strand
GGGGACTGAAAGGAAGAGAAAAAAAGAACACAAGACTGACTTGGATTAAGGGAACACTGTGATGGAAGATTAATACCTGTCTTTAGGTATATTTTAGGAGATTGTATGCATCTTTCAATGTTAAATTTGTAATGTAATAAATTGAATTAATCTATATGTATAAAATTAAGTGTATATATGTATGCTCACTTATAACTCGAGAATGGCTGGGCCAATCTACTCTAAACCTTCCAAGATCACTGAATACCACCTGAAGAAAATTATAGGCAGGTTATTTTTCACTTGACCTTTTTTGGGGGCTTCCAGTGACTGAGATTACTTCGCTTTTCAGGTAACAAACTGTTACCACTCCATTTTGGATGCACCAAATTCAATTCAACTGTCATTATTATACATCCTTGCCCAACATCTCCAAACAAAGTTACTTCTGCCATTTGGCAACCATAGCCCTCCGGCCATTGGTTTAGGGTTTCTTTTCCTCCCCTTTTTTCCACTGGTTATCAATTTGCTCTGCATAAAGAATCATACAGAAAATGCCAGGGAAAAGGGCTTCAGCTCTTAGTGGCACTTCAGCTGCTGCATAAAAGTTGCGAAATATAAGATTGCAAGAAAGTTATGAAGAAAAGTCACTATGCCTTGCAAATAATTGTGGAAGGAATGCCACTTCAAGACCGACCAAAAGTAAAGACGAAAGAGCGGAGCATCTTGCCGCAACTCGCGTAAGAAATGCTGCCTCAAGAGCTGCAGAAACTAATGAGGAAACAGTGAAACATCTTGCTGCTCATCGCGTAAGAAATACTGTCTCGAGCTAGAGAAACTAATGTTGAAAAGGTGGAACGTCTCGCAGAAGATCATCTAAGACACGCAGGCACAAGAGCGACAAAGTAATGAAGAAACAGTGGAACGGCGCAAGGAAAAATAACAACCCAGGCAAAGAATGAGCACTTTCTGCTAATTAATAAATAAAGTTTAAAAAAGTCAGACCAGATCCAGAAGTTTCATCTAAACTTAATCTATGAATCCACGAACCCAATGAAAATCATGCTGATGCTATACTATAACAACACACATCCCATTTCTTTTATTTTCATTCTTTACCTTGCTGCTGCTGGCCTGTCTCCTGCACTAAGAATAAAGGGATGCTGGCTTAGCACAACATTAAGACAGGTCGGTTAGGGAGAGGAAAAACATCCCAAATAGCAGAATCACTTGTGAAGCTACAAAAGCATTTATTACAATACGTCAAACAGCCACAGCTGCTTTTCCGAGTCCATCCCTAATTTCCTTGATTAGGGCTCCCTGATACTCATCTCAGTCAGACTGTGATTTGCCTTGTGCTCCTTTGCAGTGGGTTGTTCTAACAATCCAACAGGTTGCCCACTGCTTACAAAAGCACGTCAGTATTTTCCCCAACCCTCCCCTACTTTCCGACCTCCTAGAACGGTGGCTAGTCTCCCTCCCGTGGTCTATGCTGAAATTACACCTCACCTATTAACTACCAAACATTCAGTTTAACTTGCCGTTTCTTAGGATGTGGATATGTATTGACCCTGTTGTTCCAATTACAAGTTGACCTTGCATACAAGTTAACCCTATACCCTCAGGTTCAATTTTAGGGAAAGCAGCTTTTCCTCTTGAATATAAAGTTGATAACTAAAAACCTTGCGCTGATGTTGCCCTTACAGTCTCACAGGAGAATCTGGTAACCAAGGAAAGGACACAAAAGGTAAAGTGAACTAAAAATACTAAAATAAAAACTGCGTTGAAAAACGTCTGACTTGGTATTTTTATTGCATACCCCAAAATGCTGTAAATACAAAAGTCAAGACTATAGAGGACCTAATTGTATTGCAACTCTACGTATAAACTGAGTGTCGTTGTTCTGGTTCTTTTGGAGGGGAAAAAGGTAAATTCAGAACAACAGTCAATACCAGCAACAGTATGGTCTCATGCTTCCATGACACTGTATAACACAAAAAACCTGATATGCTGCTGGTAAAAAAAGGTACAGCTGAAAATAAGTCAACTGCCAAGGCAAAAGAGACCTGATGCCACTTCAGAAACTGGGGTCGAGCTGTAAGGACCATCTAAGATAGAAGAGTTAGTGCCATATTACATGAGCTGCCAGCACTCACCACCTGTATTCTTGATAGCAAGGGTGTAGCAGTCTGTGTCAGAAAAACCTTGTCCAATTTCCATAGTAAACTCTTCTGGACAGAATGTCATCTCAATCACAGCCAGGACCAATCACCGTTCTCTTATTCACCTTGATCCTGAAGTTCGGGGACTTGTGTACATGCAATAGGCTTACCACTTGAATTGCTGGAGTACAATTCTGCCTTTGGGATATGTATCGTATCCCGAAGTTACGCTATCATACAAATAATACATAGATCAGACCATTCTCACTCACCACATCCACCAAAAGCGAGTACATTTATGTGCAAGTCGGTATCCTCATCTTACAAAAGCACTTTGCAGACTAGTGCTGTTGACAGCAGGGAGATGACAGCACCGCACACCCTATAGGAATTAGACTGTAAATTTTGCTTTAAAAAAAAAAAGGAAAAGAAGATTCCAGATTTAAGAGCTATTGAAATAACAGCGAGAGACAAGTGGGACATAACTAGCTCTGAAATGAGGTTGCAACTCAAGCAACGACATAATTTCACAAAAACCACCTGTGCCTACAGGATCGTAATTAAATTCAAATTATAATAATACCAGTATTATAAACCCTTGCACCTTTGCATTCTTAATCCCCAGGCTGATTGCTGACAAACTGAGTTAAAAAAGAAGTGTTACTGTGAACTAACTACAAGGACAGGAGAGGAAAGGGGGTGAGATATAAAACTGGGCACAGAAGTCACTAAAGTGATTTGGCAAACACCTCTTTCTCTGGTTGTGCTGTACCACAGACTAGCACAGATTGTATGCAGGTGGGAGTTTCACACAGGATGGCTGCTGTTGCCTTCTCTAAACACAATCCATGAGATGCGTTTCGCTCGCCGAGGCATCGAGGGTGTCATGCTCAATCTCTTCTCAGTAAAAGATTCAGTGCCTATTTGTTTGTATCCAGATTCTCTTCTAACTGGCTTCAGCACATATGTTCTGGGATTGTACGCGACTGTTTTATCATCCTTGGTGCCCCTGCCTTTTTGGGACAATGGCTTGGATTCAGTCCCTGCTTGGTGAACTGCCAAATGGAGCTGGTCCTGTTCCCAGTATCAGTCTACAATTTCTTATAGAAACATTTCCAAATCCCCAATAAGACTCCCAACTTAGAGTCTACAGAACTAAATCAGGGGATTAAAGCTGGTAGTGACTAAGTTTTCCCTATATCAAAGCACACTGAGGATTAGGAAGGCAAAACTCTTCCTTATCCATCTACTCACTGCTGGTTCCAACCAGGGGACATAGTAGAGTCCCGGATGGGAAGATAATGGAGTATCCTTTCAGGTGCAGAAATGAGTCTTGAAACAGTAAGGACTCCAGAACAACATTGTCTTGCATCTTGAAGCCCCCCTAAACGTTGTTTCTCAGGAAAGAACATGCTCACATGGGTCTAAGGCAGGGATAGGCAACGTTTTTTTGGCTGGAGTGCCAAAAAACCCCACAATTTCTACCTTGGAAGGTGCCAGAGTGCCGACATGCCGGAGTCTGGAGCAGGTGTTTGCAGCCTCCCAGGTGTAGCCGGCCCATGCAGCCTGGTCTGCTTGCAGCAGGGCTTGCAGCCTCCCAGCTGCCTGCTGGGAGCAGCCTGGGCTCCGTGGCTGGCAGCATCTGGGCTGGCGGTGGTGTGCCAAGCAAAATGGCCTTGCGTGCCATGCTCAGCACATGTGCCGGGGGTTGCTGACCCCTGGTCTAAGGACACAATGGTCCCCTGAAACTTCACGTAAGGAACAATCCTGCTGTGCCGCTCCTGTGATTCACAAATTCAAATCTTGCCTTAATCCCAAATATTTTTTCTAGTATTCATCTTTTTGAGGCTGGCTTTCTTCCTTCTTAATCCTCACTTGATAAATAGAATAAACACACTGGGGTGGGATGGGAGAGGCCCTCTAATCTAACCAGTGAGTCAGTGAAGTTCAACCCATAAACCACACATGCACTTTTGCATTAAATCACCTTGTGTTGCTCTCTCTCTGTTCGAATCACAAAAAGCCTTCAAAGCCACAGGAACTCTTCACATATGCTAACAAATCTAGGATATATTTATGAGTAAATATATACAAAAGGATTCTCCTTCTATAACCCCGCTCATCATTCAGTTGTAACGGTTCCAAAAGGTCCTGGAGAGGTGGTCACCCCCAGCTAATATGTCATACTCAGCTCAGCTCAGCTACCCCTGAAGGAAGCTGGAAATGGACCGCTAAGATCAGTGAGGCAAAATAGTAGTAAAGCTCCATTTTGGGTTGACTTCCCCAAAGCAAACCCAGCATCCTAGAAAACACAAAGAATCCAAGCAACATGCACATCTTATTCCTTTACATTTTCACGTGCATTTCCTACTTAGCAGGTTTGTTTCATGAAGCCATCCGTGTTCAAGCCTGCTCTTCGGTGACTCCCTAGTCTATCTGAAGACATTATAACTTATATTTCAATGAAGTGCATGGGCATCTTTTCTCCCGTATGATTTTGGCTCATAGTAGTGTCTACCCTTAAATCGTCCTCTGGTCCTGGGCTACACAGAGAGAAGGACATGCACCGAGAAAGGAAAGCAAGTCCACCCCTGTAGACTGTGAGATAGGAGCTGTACACAAATGGATCTCACTAAAACCCCAAGTACCTGGAAGAAACTCTTGGGTTTTTAAACAAAAATAAGGGATAAATTAATAAATGCAGATAGACAAGTGGGAAACCATCTATATATATATTGCAAGGTGAAGAACTCAGCTAGAGAGTAAATGCAAGCAGGTACTGGCCATGATTCATCATCATCCTCATATCAAGACTACACATCAGCTGTTGGGGGGGTAGCTTAACATCCTGAAATTTTAGATATGGAGAAAGACAAACAGTAATTTTCCAACTCCTTCCTCACAACAGTTAAAGGTGAGATATTCGTTTTGGGTAATTAAATCAGTCCACAGGATTGCCATGGTTTTTAGACATCGGCTAGCTTCTCTCTGGTAACGAAGCTTAGGATCGGCTGAGTTTCTTAAAAGCCATTTGATTAATGTCTACATGTCAGCTATTATGGGATGTTCCAGGTTGTTTTACATTGTTATTCCACCTTATAACCATGAGCAGCTGTACTACTATTTACAATTAAATGTATGGACTGTCCAGTGCTTAGTACCCCAAAACTGGTTTCCAGTGGTGCCCGTCTTCATTTTGCCAAAATGAGAAGGAAAACCCTGCACGTTGTTGCCGACAGACACTTGGAAAGTCTATCCCGTGACACACAAGAACAAGCAATGAAATGTCACCTGGATCAGAAGTTTGGAGGTTTCCTACAAAGTGAAAATCCTAAATAAAACTCAGTTTAAACCAATCCAAACTTCTCCACGTTGACTTTCAAATATAAAATACATTTAAAAAATAGAAATGATTATTGTTGTTTCTACTGCTGTTATTCACAATATTAAAATGTTCCCTGGGATTCTTTTTGGTATAACGAGGCATAAACGATTACACTAGAACAATTTTTCATTTAAACACTTTTCAAGCCGTTTCACTCCACATTGGCATTTCACAACAGAAAGATGTTCTGGCAAAAAAAAAATTCAATCAGCCCGTGTTCATGTGATCTTTGCTGCATGAAAATATGTAACATTTATGCAGAATTAACTTAAATGATAGATCTCTGGATGTATCCTTTCTTCCTTGGCCTTTTTATTGCCTGAATTGATTTGTTCTCTGCCAGTCAGAATCTGCTTATGATTTGTACGGAGAATTTTCAGCAGTTTTGTGGCTGTGGCCATTGAGTCTAA
>NW_017728995.1:29459797-29460573 GCF_001723915.1 Gavialis gangeticus | reverse complement strand
CTTTTTATTGCCTGAATTGATTTGTTCTCTGCCAGTCAGAATCTGCTTATGATTTGTACGGAGAATTTTCAGCAGTTTTGTGGCTGTGGCCATTGAGTCTAATGGAACAGAAAAAGGGACTAACCTTGTAATACAGGACATTCAGCAGGGCCGACCTCAAGAACAGCAAAGAGACGCAGCTTCTGAATTTCCCCTGCGCCACATCTCAGATCCGTGGCAGTTGCTTTGAACCTGCAAGTATTAGAGCACACCAGACACTTAGCATGCCTTGCAGGAAAGATAGCATCATTTGAGCCTTATATTAGATAAAGGTCTCCAGTTTGCACTGAATATATGTCAAGTCTACTAGGCCTAGGAAAAGGTATATATATATAACCTTCTATGTCCAATACACCAGGGCTGGGAGAATTTTACACCATGAATATTAGTGAGGAACAAGCTTGCAGAGTCCCCACCGTGGGAGAGTGGAATATGGGTCTCTAGTCCTCAGCGCGCCTTTCCCCGCCAGTCCCGCAATTCCAGTATCCACTCCTCCCCCCGCTCAGGCCCAGGCCCAGGCCCACTCCTCCTTCCCCCACCACCCCCGTCAGCTCCGAGCCCACTCCTCCCATTGCCCCGCTGCCGCTGGGTCAGCCTGGGCCCGCTGCTCCACCTGCCACGGCAGGCCGGCTTCTCCCCACCCTTGGCCTGAGCCCATTCCTCCCCCCACCACTGTGGTGGGGAGGGGGGGAGCGGGCCCAGACCCCAAGCAGCAGGAGGAAAAGGGGGAGCAGGCC
>NW_017728995.1:29454921-29459198 GCF_001723915.1 Gavialis gangeticus | reverse complement strand
GAGCAGGCCTGGATGGCGGGGGTGGGAGGGCACGGGGCTCCATCCCTGCAGGCTCCCGCACCCTCCCAGTCATTCTTGAGAGGCAATGGGCTAGTACTACATAAAAGGATAGGGTCTGTGATTTGTATCCAAAAGCCAACTGGCTTCCCTGGAAACACAAATTTCCCCCTCACCCATCTGAATCTCTAAATTTTTCCCTTTGCCTTTTAGTTCTACTTGGGATTTCACAAACCAGGACAGACGGTTGGTCCATCGAGTCCAGCATCCTGCCTTGACGCTTCCACCATCTGAGGGTTCAGAAAAAAGGAAAGTGTACGAGGATGCTCTCCCAGCCCCTGCTAGGAGGAAACCAGCCGACCCTTTAAGTCTCAAACCCAGTGGTTACCTCTTAGCTCGCATATTTAAAAACTCTTATCATTTGCATGAGTTTTTCCGCCACAGGACAGTCAATTTTGTCCTTAATATTCCCAACAAAAATCTTAAAGGTTACCGTTCCAGCACAGGTAGGGTGTCTGGCCAAAGTGTCACTGCTTATTTCACTAACATTAGTCTCTACGGCAAGAGTTTTCCTTGTTACCGGCATGAGCAGATTTAGTTCATTCAGGTAGCAATCGGTGAAATCCCAGAGTCTCTCAGGGTCACAGCTTTCTCAGTGGAAAGTAATCTCTCCTTCCAGTTAGAGAAAATCCTTTGATGTGACCCATGAGGAAAGGACCTCAGCCATTGAACTGCTTCAAAGTTAAAAGAGGACATTATCAATTTAATTACAGAGATCCCTCTCTTAATATAAGAGCAACCGGCACCAAGATGCATAACAAACAGTTACTGGGCAAAAGAACAAGTCAGTATTGAAGATCCCCCACAAAAGAGGTCAAGCTAATTTGAGGTGACCTTCCTCCACTCCCAATAATAATTCCTGAATAGTAAACCGATACTCAGAGGCCTCTCTACCAGCTGGACTGTCTCCCCTTACACTCAAGTACAGGGTTGCAGTGATCCCCACCAAGTCTACGTGGCCGGGTTGTACAATGTTGGAACTCTGTTTTCAGATCATTGAAATGTAGATGACTAAAGCCACCAAGGCCAGATCAAGAGATCCTCTCAGTCACAAGGATGCCAGTGCTAATTCCTGGTATGTCAAGAGGCATGATATGATGCCTTCTGGTAAGAGTTCAGACCTACCAACACCAAGTCTCCCTATTCCTAGCAGTGGCACTAGACAAAGCTGCAACAATGCAAAGAAATGTCCACAACAAAAACTACGTAGTTGTATGCAATATAGCAAGCAAGTTACGGCAAAAGAAGAACACTGTGCAGCTACCAGGGCCTCTAAACCAAAGGAAAGTGCAGCCATATCACCCAAAACTATAAAGGGCCTTAAAAGAGAAGCTATTCTTCAAAAGACAATGGCTTGAATGACAAACGCTTGGCAAACACTGGGGTTTTGTCCCAGCAGCTGCACTACTGGCACTGGGATTCATGAAAACTGTGTGACCAGACTGATAATTGCAAAGGGGAAAGAAAGCAGGGCTGTTAAAGAAACACAGAACAGTGAAGCCTTTACCCTGCATAGGAATCGCACACAGTGGCAATCCTGTCATTTCTTACCTGTACAAGGCCCCGTTTCCGGCAGAGTGCAATCTTCTTGCCGGGCTAGCAGATGCAGAATCCGCTGGTCTTAACAGTCAAAGCAATTTCCAAAGACAACAGCACAGATTATATTTGAGACCAGTTTCTTTCTTTCTTAATGTGGGGGGGTGGTGAAGGGCTGTGCTGACAAGAAAGAATAAAGATCCCCTCGTTTTAAAAGTTCTCCATACAATGCCTTTCTTACCAAGCCACAAAGAACAGCAAAGGCAGGGAATGCAAAACAGTTTCAAACCCTCCTTACCTCACTCTTTTGCTAAATCCTCTGTAATATGAACCCCCCTTGTACTGAGATCTTTACAATGGGATGTGGGATGAGGGCACAGATGGCATGTGGTGCTTGGAGATTACACGCTAATCCTTTACTTTAGTCTCATTCGGTATTAAAACAATACAAATGTAACATCCTTGTGTCACCAAAAGCACAACTTGGGAGGCCAAGTGTCATTGGGGTGAGCTGCCCTTTTAAAAGGGTTGGCCATAGCCCCCACCTATTACGAGCCTGAGCCCAGGGATCAGAAGAGATCTAAGGAGGAGACTTGCAGGTCCCAAAAGCAGTCAGTAGGTGAGGGAGAATGGAAAAGATGAATCTGGGCAGTTGAATCTCACAAAACATTGATCATTCACACTATGGTCACTGGCCCTAAGACTCAGTCCACCATTCAGCCTCCCTTGGGGGGGGTGGGGGTGATAGATGTTGTGGTTCTTGATTGGATATGAAGTCATTTGGACAGCTTTCATCAAGTAAGTGGAGTCTCTCTCAGGTCAAGCATCGCCACTGTCTTTGAACCTACCTTTGGGGTAGGTAAAAGTCTCCTCCTGTCAGCCCAAGTAGTTCAATACCCAAGGCTGTTCCGAATTCTCAAGCAGTCCCTGATCCAAGGCACCTGTCCTTCAGCTCCTAGCTTTTTTTGAAGTCCATCACCACCTTTTCTTTCACACGTGTCTCTCCAAAGTACAGACTCTTTAGGGACTTGGGCCCAAGTTCTGCATCATGCCTCTGAGGTGTGCCATGGAGCTCTTGGGTCTATGGACAGTGGGGGGGATTACCAAGCTTCAAGGTCTCTTTGCACTCTCTCAGTCCTGGCTGCTTCAAGGACTGGAGTGCCCCCTGGCAAAACATAGACGGGTCGTCTGGGGGTATACAGTATGTCCTGAATCCTTCCTCTGCCCCTGTCCCCCGGCTGCAGCTTCCAAATGTGTTCTTGGAAAGCATCCTGATATATGTCATCTATGCTTGGGAGAATCTTCCCTAAACAGGATGGGTAGTTTTTAGGTCCCTCTTATGCTGCCCTGGATCTCTTAGCCCTCCACCGCAGTAAAAGGGAGGCGTTGGTGTTCTTGTGCATGATGTGGAGAGGATCAGATCAACTCAACTGCACCCACTTCAGGGGCTTCTGCAATCTGGGACAAATTACTAAAATGGTTAAAAACAGTGCAATGTCAGAAGCTCTGGGAAATGATCCTAATGCTGTAATTAAGGGTCTGTTTCTCAGAGGGCTGGTTTTCCTAGGTCACCATGGCTTGATTGTTCAGCTCTACTCTGCACTTCCATGCAACTCCAGTCACACTATGCAGCCATATTTAGCTAAAGCTTTGGCCTGGCAACAGTTGAATTTTCATGGGGCATTTTGGGATGGGCTGTGATGCTGACATTCAAATACCTTCAGGACCCGGCACCTGGCTCCCGAGACTGGTGGGGTTGGGACCCAAGGGTCTGGGTTTTGTTCATACTGCACCTGACTTGCTCTGTGACCTCCAATAAGTCCCCTATGGCCATTTACAGCCCATGACAAAGCTTCTGTTGACTCCATTGTCAGCTGGAGCAGGCCTTAAACCTCTCCATGCTACCAGTTTACTTTTCTTGAAAGGGAGGATAATAACATCCTCCTTTTGTCAAGTGCTTGGAGAGATTCAGACAACAGTCCCTATGTGCATGTGCCTTCAAAGAGTCCCTTCTGGGCTCATTCCCTGAATATGTCTGAATTCTCTGTCCTCAGGAATAGTTGGATCCAACGAGGTCCTTTGGAGGCAGCCAGGGAAGTACCTGTGTTGTCAGAGTCCAGGATAATGTCTGACATAGCTCTAAGAGCCATGTTCACCCCTTCCTTCCCTTGTACTATCCCATGTCTAGCACTGCTAAGAGCTTGGAGGAGGCAGGTGCAACAGGTGCTCATACAGCAAGAGGGTGATGACTGCCCACTAAGACTGTGCCTACTGCAGAGGTGTGGGCTTCGCTGATGGGCCTTGTGCATTGTGGCCTTCCTGGTGTCAGTTCAGACCATGCAGTTCAGCAGTCTGGAGTGGCACAAGCTTAGGCACCAGCTTTTAGGGCTATGTGAAGCTTCGGGTTACAATTCGTTTTGGAGGAGATTCGGCGAGATTCGGTGGCCGAATCTCTGAAGCTGAATCGAATCAGAGGACCAATTAAAAGGTCCGAATTGATTCGGAGCGCTTCGGGGATTTGCGCAGTCCGCGCCTGCTGCAGCAGGGAGCTGGATCCAGACTCCATGCTGGTAAGCAGGGGATGGGGCGGGGTGTACGGGGGGACCCCTGCCAGGCCCCATCCTGTGCCCACTTCCCCAGCCCCCCTGAGTGCCTCCTGACCACCACCTGCTCTCCCAGCCCCC
>NW_017728995.1:29431362-29449921 GCF_001723915.1 Gavialis gangeticus | reverse complement strand
AGCGCTTCGGGGATTTGCGCAGTCCGCGCCTGCTGCAGCAGGGAGCTGGATCCAGACTCCATGCTGGTAAGCAGGGGATGGGGCGGGGTGTACGGGGGGACCCCTGCCAGGCCCCATCCTGTGCCCACTTCCCCAGCCCCCCTGAGTGCCTCCTGACCACCACCTGCTCTCCCAGCCCCCCATGGCTGCCTCGCTTGGCCCAGCTCCTGGCTCATTAAAAAAAAAGCCCCTACTTGCTGGGTGCTGCTAGATGGGGGTGGGGGAGCGATCCCTGCTGCCCCCCACCAGATGGAGGGCTCTGCCATGAGCCCCCTGACCCCCGCCTGCCCTCCCAGCCCCACCATGGCTGCCCAGCCCTTTAAAAAAAAACAACCAAACCCCTGGATTCACCGGCTGCTGCAGCAGCCTCGGGGCTTCTGGGGGCTCGTGGAAGAGCCCCCCATGCAGCGAGGGATCTCCCCGGCCCCCCCTTGCTGGGCAGGAGCTGGTGAGTTTGGGGTTTGGGGTTTGTTTGTTTTTAAAGGGTTGGGAGCTGGGGCGGATGGGGCAGCCATTGAAAGCAGGCAGGGGATGGGCCTGTGTGATTCAGAGATTTGATTCAGCAGCAGCCGGATCTCTGAATCAGATTCAGCCAGATTGATTCAGGACAGTGATTCGAATCACCAAATCGAATCGCTGTCCCCTGGGTCAGCCGAATTTGAAGCGAATACTAGCCACTTTGCGCTGGCCTACTAGCTTTCTGGTTCTTGTTGGAGGATGGCTTCAAAACACCAATAAAAGGATGCTTGTTTGCTGCTGCTACCTGCAGTGAAGAGTCTTGGTACAATCCAAACTTTTTTTATGGGCAGAGGGAAAGTTGCCACGTAAGAGGGTGGCATGATATCACTCTCCCAGCCACGGCAAGATTGCCATGCCGTGAAAGGTGGCGTTCTGCTTCTCTCAATGAAAGCAGTTCTGTGTGGCAACAATGTCCAGCTCCGATCACCGCTCTGGAGACTGGATCTCCTGCAGAAGCTTGCCCACTCCCTGCAGATCTTCCTTAGCAATCTGTCTGAACAACCCTCTGTGTCTGCACCAGACACCCAGCCTGCTTGACATATTTATGCAGCTTGCACAGCAGACTCAACCTGTGCTGAATCTGTAGTCTCATTACAGGGCAAGAAAAAAAAACTTCCAGCCTCTGTGGCTGTGAAGCAGGGTTGCCAGCTGTCTATATATTTATGGACAGTCCATAAAAAGAAAACAAGCTAAAAATGCCTGTCCATAAAGTCCATTAAAAAATTGAGCCATGTGCTAGAGTAGAGGAGCATCATCTTGTGTCCGAGTGGGACCACACCACCCTGAAGGGAGCAGTTTCTCACGGCTCTGTAAGCCCCCTCCACATCTCCAGCCAAATGCTGCTGCTATGTCCCATTGCCTGCCTGTCACACTCCTGGGTCACAGGTAGGCAGACAGCCGTCCTCCTTTGGTTGTCTGTGCCAGGACAGGGGGGCATGTGGAGGTAAGACCAGGGGGTAGCAGCAGCATAGTGTAAAACTGTTGCTGCAATCAAGCAAGGCTGTCAATGCAAGGCTTTTTTTTTTTTTTTTTTAAACTGATAACCTGAAAACTTTTTTACTGACAGCTAAATGTTTTTGTTTTTGAAAACTACAATGGGTGTTGAACCCGTAAATTTGAACCCAGCCCTTGTCCAGGGCCTGGCAGAAGGATTACTTTTACACTACATAAAACATAGGTCAGTAAAAAAAACTTGTTTGTCGGTAAAAACCTTAAGGACTGTCAGTAAAATACCTGCCTTGGGTTGGCAACCCTGTTGTGAAGACAATCCTACAAACATGAAGGAAGTGTAAATCAATGCAGCGTTGCCTTCCTGAATAATCATGCAGCCTAAAATAATCACTAAAAGAGGTGTGAATGTCTGCAATCTCCATTAGTCTCCGGAGGTGTTAGTGCTATAAGCCCTGTGATAACACGTTAAATGACAACTTTAGCTATTCCACTGCTGAATCCTCTAATGGAAGGAAGGGAACGAAGCTACAGCAAGGAAGGAGACACAGAGAAGCAAAAGAGTGAGGAATGAAGAAGAAAGAGGCACAAAGGTCAGAAAGATGACTAATCCTATATCCTGCCTCACTCCAAGCAATAGAGCATGTGACAATAAGAACTTAACAATGAACAAAACCATTAGAAGTTTGATTACTAGATAAAGGCCATATTGGACTCCTGAACTTTGAGGAAACCACTATCCAAGGGCACGAGTCGAAGTTCTGCTATGGATTCAAGAGAAGTATATACTCCCAAATTCATGTTCCAGCTGTTTCAATTCTTTCAAGTCCCCCACATTAAACTGCTGCACGGGTGTTGCTCCACAACCGATGTATTTCCCCTTGGCCGAGGCTGCAATCCAGCAAGTGAAGAGACCCCAATACACGCAGTTTTGGCATCATGAACCAAGATGGATAGAGGACACAAGAACTGGGCCACTCGATACCACCGAGATGGAACCAGAATTAGTGACAGCCAAAAAATCTGTCTTGTTGAATCTTGAACCACAGGGTAGGCCTGGCAAGCAGGCAGTGTGGATGTGGCATGCCAGATTACTGGCTGCTAGAACTAGTATTTTTCCTGGAGCTCGCATCACCTTCCACGGCTGTACATGCCCTTGGAAATAAAACAGGGAGAGGGAGACAACTGAAGAAAGCTGTCCCCAGGGGTCCCAAATGGTGCAAAAATCAGATGCTTTCATAATGGAAACACAGTAGTGACTGCCAACTATTTGCTATCAGAAAAAAGGCAAAAGGACTGCTCAGGTTAGCGTGGTTAAGGCAAGTCAATTCCTGTAGGTTCCCAACCACCCGGCCACAGCCTGGTACTGGGCCACGAAGGGTTGGCTGCTGGGTTGTGGCCTGAGCCCCCCGATCTGTCCGCCTGGGGTTAAAGCTGGGGGGCAGGGCAGCCCTCAGGAGGGAAGCAACCAGCTCCATCACTCCAATGCCAGGCCACAGCACGAAAAAGGTTGGGAACCACTGCTGTAGCCAGCAACAGATAAGGGAGTGACGTGGCCATCCCACGTCCACCCCCCATGACTTCCTGGCCTTCCAGGTGAGAGCTGGGTCACTTGGGGTAGGCTTCTTCAAGGTGTGAACCATTCAACAGTAGCCTTTGCAGTGGCTCACAATAACTTTTCAAGGGAAATC
This sequence comes from Gavialis gangeticus, assembly GCF_001723915.1. NCBI lineage: Eukaryota > Metazoa > Chordata > Crocodylia > Gavialidae > Gavialis > Gavialis gangeticus. Next base: position 29,446,724 of record NW_017728995.1, on the reverse strand, counting down.
GAAAAGTGTGTGTGTGTTATTTCCCTTCAGTTCCCAAGAGCAATGATGGATTTACAGTGTAAACCATGAAATTCACTTTTCCCCATGCCTTTGCTAGAGACCAGGGCAGTCCAACATCCACATGGTCAGGGGTTGCACATCCTCCAGGGCTCCCAGTCTGCATGGATGTCCCTGCTGCTACGTGGCACACCTGCGGAGACAACAACCCCTCCCCAGCTCTGCCTCACCCACTGGGATGGAGGTAGGAAGCAGCAGCCAGAGGAAGGGCAGGTAAGCCCAGAGCCCCCAGCTGGAGCGATGGTTGTAGGCTGAGCAGGAGCCCAGGGGCTGCAACTTAATACCTCATGGGCTGCACATGGCCTGCCAGCTGGACAGTGGTGCTATAGATTAAGCAGCTGCATTAGTATAGGTGCTTTTGTTGCGCTTATTCAGTGAAAATAAAAAGGTCAGTATGGGTGAATTGTAAGAGTAACCTCTTCAGCCATGTTCTTGCTGCCTCAACCAGTTTTTCCTTTTTCAAGCTATCATGTTTAAAAACAAGTTGGCTGAACAACTAGATTTCTATTTCTTCCCCCTAAATGTACATGCTGTGGTTACTCTTGTTTACTTAAAACTCTACAATCACATTTGCTCTCATGCCCAAAAACCCATTTCCCCATTTTTTCCTTTTCCCAATAATCGCACTTTATTTAGTACCACACTTTCTCCTCTTTCGCTGACTTTACAGTGCCATCCCTAAATAGCATCATGTCTTCAATAAACTCTTCTGGATGACTGCTTACGGAAGGAGAGCCAACCATACTGGGACTTTTAGTTCTGGTCTTTTTTGCACTGGCATTATCACAGACCACACAAAAATGAACTCCACACCCCAGAATTCACTCGGCTACACTTGCCAAAGTTTAAGATTCACATGACTGACGACAGTGCTGCACCCTCGCGCAACAACTTTTGATCTGTTGAACTGGAGAGTGGAGATGGATACCCTGGCAATAGCTAACTATACAGGATACAATACTATATACAATAATATAGGAGTAATATTAACACAAATCTTTTGGAGATGGCACAGTATCAACAAATATTTGAGACTGATATACTGGTTCTGGTACCTACCTCTTCAAAAAGAAGACTGAAAAATTGGAATGGTCCAGATGGGAGCTGGAAGGAGGATACAAGGTCTGGAACACACGACAGGTGAGAGATTGAAGAAGCTCCCTCTATTTTATCCAAGGATGTAACTTGCTTGCTATATACAAGTACCTGAAGGACTGAGATTTCTGATAGTAGACAGCTACTCTATTTGACAAAAGAGAGCAAAATATGACCCAGTGGGCACGTCTACACGTTCATCAATGCACTGTAATTACAACGCATTAAGTTTAGTACCCATAATAACAAGGACTAAATTAATACACTGTAATCGGCACTACTGTGCATTAGCACAGATGAATGCTTTTTAAGCGACATTAATGCGCATTAGACTAAATCTACTGTGCATTAGCATGGTTTTTGCCAGCCATGCTAATGCTCAGCAGAATTAGTCTTCTGTGCACTAAGCATCCCATGTAGACATGCCCAGTGACTGAAAACTGAGCCTAGAAAAATTCAGAATAGAAAATTTGTACAAAAAAAAAGTTTACTTTAGTCCAACCATGCAGTTGGTCCAATCAAAGATTTCACCCCCCAAAAATCTTTGCCTCTTGCGTAATTCCTGGCCACAACGTCAATCTAACGTGACATAAACCTGGAGGTAATTTACCATTGTTGTAACTTATGAATGAACATAGAAGTTTCTCCATCATTTGCAATGTTTAAATCAGGCCCGGGTGTCTTACTAAAACAAAGTATAGCACAAAAGTCATAAAGTTGATAAACCCCAGACTCTGATTCCCCCCTGGCCTCTATTATGCAGGAGGTCAGCCTGGATGACCATATGGGTCTCTTCTAGCTTTAAAAATTTCTTCATCTGAGAGAGAGAGAGAGAGAGAGGTGTAAAACAACTGGCACAGGACCCATAAGATTTAAAGCCAAGTCAGAGGCTGCTTGAAGAATTCTCTTATTTTGCAACAGCAAAAGTAAAGCGAATCCATCACAAAAAACACACTTGCAATTTTGTTTTTATCCCTTTGAAATAAATAAAAAACACGTATCTGTTCCCAGTGGGATCTCATGATTTGGACACAGGAATATAGAGTAACATTGCTGAAATCTTACCATGTTTCAGTGGGACAGTGGATGAGTCTCATGAAAATAATCCCTCTAAGAGTTCTCACAGAGATCAGGATGGAAACACAAACCTGCACCTTATATTTGTCGCTCAAGAAAGATCTGTTGGTTTCAGCGAGCATTCCCCTCTCTCCTTCCCAAAACATTCATAGACTCCCTGCCCCTAAACAGATCTAAAAAATAACACTTGTGTTCACATATGCACGTCTGTCTCTTTCCCGGACTCTCTTTCCACACGGCCCAAGGACAGCTTCTAAAAGCTGCGTGCACCATACCCCATACAAAAGACAATGACTTCATTTGCTCTTCCACCTGTTTATAGTGCTCCACTGACTCCATGAAAAATTGCAAAACATTTTGGTGACAAAAATTCTGATCTATGGAAGATGTTCCACTATTCTTGTTTCAGCTACTTTCCATAGACTGCTTCTCCCTTCCCCACATGATCACCACTCTCTCGCTCTCATTTTCTATCTACACACCATTCTCTTTTATCCTCTCAAGCTCCGAGTGCAAAGTTCCCCACAGTATATAGCAGGGAAAATGTAAAACAAACAGTCAGAAAGGCTGGATGTGTCACAAAGCTTAGTTTAATCTGACAATCAACGTAAGGCATCAACGTAAATTAAAAATTTCCACCAGGATCATATACATTCTCCCATAAAGTAAAATGTGATAAAACAGAGGCCTGGGGGTCCATACAAGGCTAGTGGTTACTGGTCGTAGCCAGGCTGGCACTGCTGGCAGTGGTGCCAGCAGAGGCAGTAAAGGAAGCAGAAAGGTCAAAGGTCAATTTGCACAAATCCATCACAAAGCAATGATGAAGAAAAGGAAAGGAAATTATCTGGAAAACACCATTTCCGCCTTCCCCCATTCCCACTGGAAAAAGAAAAATGTTAATCTCATTAAAAGAGGAAAAAGTGGAGTTCTCAAGCTCCCATGATGCTGCTGGTGCACTTTGGAAATTACTGAAGTGCTGTGGAGTCCTGAGTTTATTATTGCTTTATCTCAGTTTGTTCCCAGGCTAAGGCTAATGTGAAATCCATATTAATTTAAAGCCAGAAGAGCAGATCCAGTAACAGCACCTAAATCCCCATCTGGATGTGGGTGTAAACAAACTCTGTTCGGTGAAATACCTCCCAAGTTTCCTCTCCTGTGCTATGTACACCTTCATAGCAGCACCACCATCTTCCAACAAAGAATAGGACAGCTTGTCACTTGGTTTCCCCTTTGCTAAAACTACCCTAAAGGTTTTACCTTGCGTTCAGTTCAGTTCTTTTCTACCGTGGTAGAAACTCCAAAATGCCTTTAGGGAGTCATCAGAGAGACGCCAAGACGGTCCGTGTTTTAGGACAGCAGAGGTTCTTTAGACTTTGAATTGCATTGCTTGCATTGTGTCCTTTGTAGGGGTTGCATTAGAAATTCCATTTATTTCTGATGTACAACTATCAATCATGCTTTGCCAATCCTCCTGCTGAGGCCTCAGGGAATGCATAGTGGAGGGACTCTCTTTTTCTACGCTATGCCTGCCTGGGCCAGTGATGCCAGCAGCCAACGCTCTGGCACTTCTATGTCTTCAGGAGGCAGGGTATGGACATGATTAGAAGAGATCAGGCTCTAGCAGCTGCCAGCTGAATAGCTTCACATTCTGCGAAAGGAGGCTCCCTCGTATGGGGCAACTGTCATCAGACCAAGGGAAATGCAGAATGGAGATTTTATCCTGGCAGCCATCTCTGCAGATCCAGCACAGACAGGGGATTTTTAAAAATTAAACAAAAGGTCCTATTTCTTATTCCCAAAGAGCCCAGATGGACAGAGCACAGGCCATCTGGGGGACTCTTTTGCTGTGCATCCCAGGACAAGACTGAGGATTGTGGCTGAACTTACCAAAAAAACTAAGATTCAGGAATCCCAACTTCCATTAAAAGTCAATGAAATTTGGGCAACAATACTTCATTAGACCCATCTGAAAATCCCAATCTAAGTGTCTGCTCTTTGTCAGTCTTAATCAGTGCAAAGGGAAGACTCAGGGTAGGGCTGGATTAAGGTAGGATTTTAAATCCTTCACGAGGTTTCCATCCTCTCCGCAGAGAAACCCGGGTGTTGTGCTCAACTGGATTCCCAGTTATCCGAACATTAAATTCCCCACCTCTCAAATCACACATTTCTGTCACAGTAAGGAGCACGTGGTAAAAACATATTTGCTCTCACTTTAAGTTCTTCAAAGTAGTCCTTTCCTTCTTAGGCCTCTGGCCAAAGTCTCCATCAGCCTGATTTTTGACATACGCTCCTCCCCAGCTACAAATACACAGCAAGCGCTATGTCACCTCGGGCTAAAAAAACACCCCCACAAAAACCACCCATGAAGGGCCCCAGGCAGTGGAACCGTCCACCTGCAGTGGGGAAACAACTCCACCATGCACCGAATCCAAACACCCACCCACTAGTGTCTGCTCATAGCTGGATGAGATCCCTGAAACCTGGCAGTGTTACTGTGGCAGGTACTTGAAGGCACGTTTGCGTTGTGTTTGGGGATTTTCAAGAAATCCAGTTGCAAACAAACTGCAGCAGCAGGGCTGAGGGAAAGGAGGCGGCACTTGATATTTTAACTCTGTTCCTGTCCCCCTCCTCAAGCTTCAAGCCCGACGTGAGCTGGTGATCTAGGCAGACACGTTAACATCCCTGAGTGAAATGGCACCATTAGTGGCCTCTGAGGCTTTGTCCTCAAGCACCATGGCTGGCGTGTCTGTGGCGACTGCTGTAGCGTCTATGGTGGGAAGGGGATTCAAGCCCTGTGACAAGATCTGCTGGATGGTTTTCCTCAAGTTGGGGTGCAGCTGGTTTTGGGTCTGGTAGAAAACTTCTAAGGCAAAGGACTTCAGAGTGCCAGTGCAGAGGTCCTCATACAGCGGAATTGTGTACATCCGAGACCTCTGCAATGAGAATACAATGGGATAACCGTGTACGTAAAGATGAAGAGATGTGGGCACACCAAGAGCATGCCCAGACAGTCCTTTGTGACCAAGCAAGTATTACAGCTCTTCAAAAGAAAAGTTAAAAAAAAAACCCGAACAACTAATCAAACTACTTACCTCACTTCAATATGACAACCTTTACGGATAAGACAACAGGCTTTTTTTGGACTGTCTGTCTAACCTAGTTAATTTTACTATTTGTGGACAAGAATTGAACACTCACAGATTTCATAGACATTAGGGCCGGAAGGGACCTCAGAAGATCATCAGGTCCAGCCCCCCAGGGGCAGAAGTCAGCTGGGGTCACAGGATCCCAGCAAGATAAACTAAAGGAGCTTGAGAAGCCTCAACCCAGCCTCAAGTGGGCAGGTACACCCAGAACAAAACCAAATCATCACATAAATTTGGTAGTGTTGATGGTCTCTGCCCTGGGGATCCCATACCTGGAGAAACAAAGGCTGTTGCAAGACAAGACTGGGATGCTGGGGACAGAACTGGCTCTGGGGTGAGGAGCCAGAACAGAATAACAGACGATAAGATTTGCCTGCAGGTGATGCTCTGTCCAGTCCTTCATCACAGAAGGAAGGAGCTGAACAGATCATTAGGACAATGCAGAGCTTTCTCATTTCAGCAGGTGATCCTGGCACAGCCCCTTTGTAACACACCTGAGCTACACTTGGCCAGGAAGCAGAAGTTCCAAGGTCTCTTACACGCTGCATGTCTCATGCACGTCTCATCCACCGAGAGGTACGGTGCTTTTTAATCCAGCAGTTAGTACCTGGTTTTCCAAGAAGCATCGGACTTTGTAAAGATCGGGGTAGTAGTCGTTTCGGACTACAATCTGCAGCCAGCGGATCCGGATCTCTGCATTCATGGAATCCAGCTGGGAGGAGTAACTTTCTGAAAGCTTTTTTATCACCTCTAAAGAGACAAACATACGCACATACGGAGAAACAGCTTGTTATGAGGCAGCTTCTTGGCAGGTTTCAAAGAAATTAGACAATAGTGGACAATAAGTTAGACTTGGGATGGGTGTTATGGTGCTAAGTGAACAGGGCAAACTAAATAATGTCTTCTGTACCAAGTACATTTGCCTACCACACAGGTGCAGTACTCACCATGGGGCAGTGGTGACCCATCCAGCAATCTGTCCAAGAAAAGCACGGTTTGGAATGTCCTCCATTTTGTGATGTCAACACTGCTGGCGGCAGCAACAGCATCCAGAGGCTCAGTGGTCCAGAGGCTGTAGAGTGTCTCCACTGGTCTGGTCAGACTGGATCCCTGAGATAAGTCTGGCTCAGCTAATGGAGGTCCTGTAGCATTGAGCCAACGTTCAAACTCCAGTCCTGGAATGAGGAGCATCAAAAATGTCGAGCAGGAGTCTCTGCAGCTGGCTTGGCTTTTCGGGACTGCTTCTAGCATAGTTAAGAGAAGTTCTAACAATAGCAAATCAGAGCAACCTATAGTCATAGCAAAATGGTAGGGGGCAAACTCCCAATATTGAGACCCTACCAGTTTTAGCAGTTACCAGATTAGACTATCACAAAAGTAACGTGATTTTCCTTAACGTTACCCAAAATGAATTCTAATGCTTGTTCACTACAGCAACAAGCACTCGAGAAGTATTTATGAGTCAGAAAGGCAGATGTGGCCTTGTAGATCCAGCTTGCTCTCAGGTACCCCTGTGTGTTTGTGTCCAGCTCTTCCAGTAACTTTGCAACCTCACTTCTGAGAAAGGTTCAAGGTGGGATTAACATGCAAGTAAGCAAGAGGGACAGAGTTTCTGCTCCGTAGAAAGGGAGACAAATGTCCCAGGAGTGGGAAAGCAGCAGATTTCAAAAAGCACAAACAAAATCAGCAGCCAAGACCAAACCAACCTCCAGATACAGTGCAGAGCTTGACAGACAAATCCATCTGCAGAGTAAACGGCAGATGACACATAACAGAAGATCGGGTCTGCGCACAAAGGATATCAGGGAAAACCACCCTCTGCCACATTCTGTGGGGGAACCCCTTATCTAAACTCTCCATGTATTTTAAGAAAAGATAACATTGCTGTTCTACCCTCTTTCTCTAGACTTGATGATTGACATTATAAGCAGGGTGATAACAGCCTCAATAAGAACTGTTCAAATGTCAAAAATGAGTCAGTAAGGAAATCAACTGGTTTTCCTCCTCAGATCGAAGCACTTTCTCCCACATCCTCTAATCCAAGCCCTCGGCTGTTCGTTCCAATATTATTTGCCTTAAACAGTTGACTAAACCATGTTCTTCCCCACCTTCTTTTCTCTCAACGCACTGCTCTTTCAGCTCTGGGAAAAAATTCAGGAAAGAGTCCAGAAGATCCTGGGCCACAACACTAGTAAATTTGTATTTCTCAATGTAGGCCTGAAACAGAGTGAAAGAATAAGTTATGGTTAAGATTGCAGCATGTGTTTGCTGAAGAATGACTGAGCCCAGTGTGAAAATATAGTGCTGGGAAAGCAAGAGGAGCTATTGGGTAGCTATTAGCAGCCAGTGCTAGAAGCTAAACCAAAATGCAAAGTAAAGGGAAGGACTGTCGCGGAGAAGAAATACTGCAGTCACAGAGAGGCTGCCAGTTCAACACAAACCCTAATACACTGGCATCTCAAAGAAAAGAGACAAAGAGTTTCTGTACGCTTCGCACTAGTGACAATCAGAACACACATTGGTCACTATGTTATCCACCAAACAGTATGGACTACAGAAGACTTAAAGATGCAGCTATACATACAGGTTTCCCTCGATTTACGCGGGTTCGATTTATGCAAATTTGCTCTTATGCGATGACCCATTTCATACCTGAAATTCATTATATGCAAGGTAAATTCACTGTTATGTGATTGGCATAGGTGCACTCTCCCCTCCCCCAAGCAGGGAAGTCTGTGAGTTTGTGAGGGGAGGGGAAAGGGCCATGGGGCTAGGGCCCCACTCACCGCAGCCCATGCTGCAGTTGCTCTGGGAGCGGCTGATGCCAGCAGCTTGCAGTCGCTGGGCTGCACTGTGCCCCAAACCCCCTGGGGCTCCGCTTCCCCCAGGGCACTGTGCCCCGAACCCCTCAATGCGGCATAGCCCAGAGGCTGTAAGCAGGCGGCATCCACTGCTCCCAGGGCTGCAGCAGGGGCAGGCAGTAGCCTGCAGCAGGATGAGAGCAGGCTGGGGCCAGCAGCTGTTGCAGGCTCTTCCTGGCTCTCGGGGTGGGATGCAGCAATGGGAGGGAGGCTGCTGCCACCCCAAAATTCCCCGTAGCCCCCCCCCCCCGCAACCTGCCCTCCCAGCACCACTGCTGAGTGCTGAGAAGAGCCTGGTGCCACTGCCGGCCCCAGCCTGCCCCACTCCAAGCTGCTGCTCACCACTGCTGCAGCCCTGGGAGCAGCAGATGCTGCCTACTTGCAGCTGCTGGGCTGCGCTGCACCATGGGGTTCAGGGCATGGTGCAACCCAGCGGCTGCAGTGGGGAGAAGCAGAGCACTGGAGTGAGTAGGGAGAAATGGGGTGAGTGGGGCTGCCACCCAGCCCAAGTGCCGCAAAACCCTGGTGCCGCCCCTGCTGCAGCCCTGGAAGTGGCAGACGTTGCCTGTTTGCAGCCACTGGGCTGCGCTGCGCTGCGCCCCTTTCCCTGCCCCTTCCCTAGACCCAGCCTCACTCCCTCCTTTCCTCCCTCACCACCGTGGGAACGCATCCCTATCTGCTTCACTGTAAACTAGGTTCGCTTTATGCAAATTTGATTTATGCGCCATTCCCAGGGAACATATCTACCGCATAAACCAAAGGAAACCTGCATTGATGGATTACAATGAGAGAAAAAGATACAGTTGGCGGTAGAAAGAGAGAGAGAGAGTAGTGAGGTGTCAACAGTGTAGAAGATGAGAAAAGAAGAGGCGAGAGAAAGAATAATAAGCTTTGTCAGTTTTTAAAGCAGACAAGTTTCTACAGTATTTGCCCTGGTGCTTCTAGACACCAAGGCTACCACAGATAGAATAAAGGTGCCTTGTACAAAGAACGCTGACTGTTGAGTTTGCCAGCCACGCATGCTCAATATTCTCCGGGGGAGTGAGGGACCACATAGTGACCATTGAGCAGCTGTTCCATTCAGGGGCAAATGCCCTGATTTTAACTTTCACTTACTTTGGGATAGGACAGACATACAAAACAGTGACCACACACAGTAAATCCCAATCGTCTAATAATAAATTATTTGTTTATCTGTCCATACACCCCATAGAGACTAAAACCAGGTAATTCTGGCAGCAGCTAAACCAGGACTGTCCAATGGGCAGCCCAGGGGCTACACGTGGCCTGCAAGGGGTTAAACTGTGGTCCCCACGTTCCCACGCAGCCACCTCTCCCCCATCACACTGGCTGCAACAACACCCAGTGTTGCTGGGCACCTGCTCTGTCCTCTGGTCTCTGTTGCCTGCCCCCATCTGAGGGGGCAACATAGTACAGGAGGCAGACAGTGAAGCGCACAATGCAGCACCATGGTAAGGGTGGGGACACCACGTGGGCCTGCAGAGCAGTAGGGTGTGCCCACATGGCACAGTGCCCAAGGGGCTGTAGCTTACCCTGGTGTGGCCCACGTGTGGTCCCCACTGGTGCAGCTTGCAGGGTATGCAGTCCCTGGATGGTTAGTAGTGGACAGCCCTGAGCTAAGCTACTCTGTGAAACTTCTTCCAATGGCTTGGAGCCCAAAACACAGATAACAAAGATGCATTGCTCCTCAGATGCACTGTTGATGCAGAAGTCACCAGCAACCTCATCACAGCATTTTAGCTCAGTCAGAGTGAGAAGCATGGCCACATTCACCAGAGAAACCCAAGAGAAGCCTCTCTCCCAGACTCTACCAGACTGACAGTAGACAGAGTCCTATTCTCTTGTTTCACACCAGCTACCTTCCACCCCCCACCCACCACTCTGCTAATAACAGTAAAACCTGCCGGAAAAGGAGCCAGAAAGCAGGATAGAAACATCAGTACACAATAAGTAGATATGCAGTCGGTACTAACTCTAAGGAAGGAGTCAAAGTGTTTGGGGTCTCCACAGAGCTGCGACAGGTAGTGAACGAAGCAGTAGCCTTTCTCATAGGTGAACAGGTTCATCAAATTACTAGGATTCACTCCTGAAAGAAGAAGAAAAAACCAAACAAACCCAAAACAGTATTGCAGGGCACAGGATAGCCTAGAACAGTAACTGTGCTAAGCATAATATTCTTATAGCTCAAGCTATTTCAAATTTCAGACCAGTCTCTAAGGCTTCCTTGTCAAGGGACAATCCTTTTCTCAGTCCTATATTCAAGAAGCTATCTTCATACTTCCAGAACCACTCTCAGCATAGACCAACTACTGCTTACTGCACTTTCAGGGACTCCTGATATACTACAAATAGAGGAAGCCGAAAAGCAGTGGAAGTACTACTAAATTTAGATATGCATTTCATTTTGCCCTTAGGTTAGATTAGGTTATAAATTGCTTGGTGGTCTGGTGCTTTTATGTCCACCTTCCTCAGTGACACAAACCAGAGAGAAACATAACATATCAGATTGTTGACAAAGATGAGACTGAGCCTCTACCGTCCCAGAGCTGAATTAGTATGCAACGTAACATGTACACACATATATATTTGTGTGCCTCCATATAGCTACATGCATTACAGATGCACACACATACACTGCAACCAGTACTGCAGCCTATACTTGAGGTTGCAAAACAAATGGTTTCCGTTATAACCACTTGTTTTTCACACATTCAAACTTTCAGAAACATTCAACTTTCAGGACACATTTCCCTGCCTTGTTTCTGCCCACCGGTAAATTTATTTTGGAAACTGAACAAAATCCATTGAACGGTCTCCTTTACAAAAGTTAAACAATACATCCTTTAAGTGAACATAGGGCTAAACCGAAAACTGCCTGGGGACATGCTGGATGTTGGAGACAAGTTATTTGATTTCCTGTATCTTGTTTTCCAAATTAAAGAGACTGAAAATATAAGCCAAGAATTTTTAAAATGGTGAGTCTAAAGTTAGGCTTTTAAGTCAACATTGCATAATAAATACAGGGACAGTTTTTTAACACAGTACATCCAAGACCAGCAGTACCTGGCTCCAGCTTCACCTGAAGCTTGCTGACAGGGTTGTCTTCTCCAAGGAGCTTCATCTGTCTGTGGAGGGCGTCAAGACGGAAGGCAGTTTCCAAGCAGGTGAAGGCAGCACCTAGTCCAGACAGAGCGACAGACAATAAGTGCAATCTGCTTTTGAGAGGATATCTATATAAATGGTATGGACACAAACCCAAGACTTCCAAAGATGTGATGGGCAGAAGGCCAGCAGGAGAAGTGTACAGGAGGATAATTCCTGCATTTCCTAAATCTGGCTGCCCATCAGACAGAATGAAAAGGAACTGATCAAGCTGGAAGCGTCAGAATTGTTTTCATCCTGGGCATCAGTCTCACTGGCCCACAGGAGAAGGGCACCCAGACAATCCAGGGAACAGACAGATGCTACTAGAAGTGTGTTGCTAGTATAATAGTGGACAGCACCTCTATCATAGTTCAGAGCTGTCCAGCTGTAACAGGGAATCCCAACTCTGTTAACTACATACAGAGGAGGAGTAGGACAGGAGAGCAAAGTCCTCAGGAGAGCCAGACTTTCACAGCTCACGGGAGCAGACCAGACGGCTGCAGCAGACAGCCCCAACAGAGACTTGAGCCTTGAGGCCTGGGACTGCTAAGAAGCCAGGGAGGGCTGCGCATTAGGCTGAGCGGGAACATCTGAGCCCATCATTGAGAACTGCGGTCATGTCACCAAAAGCAGCCACATAAGCCCAGTCTCTGAGCTGGGTTGGCAGTTCAATCAAAGGAGCAGACAACAGCTGGCTGCCAGTGAAAAGGAGGTACCCTGGGGGCTTGGGGAGAATTAATGCAGGACTTTATGATGAGGATAGTTGTAGGAGATTGTAGCTGAGTTACAAGATGGTTAACCCTTTGGATTCTAGTTTTCTCCTATGTATTTACCAAATCTCCTATGTAAATACCAAAAAATTGTGTGTGGCTGTAGGGGAGGTCTGGAGGCCAGCGACCAGAGTGCCAGGAGTACTCTCTGCTTGGGAGACCAGCTTTGATCAGAGACATGTGGGGCTGGGCTCCAAGGAACCCAGGTTCCAGAGCAGCAGACTTGGGCTGAGGGAGTTCAGCCAGATAAAAAGGGCCGAAGCTGAGAAGGCTGAAGCCTAGACAAGGGTTTGGTCCCAAGGGTCTCAGTCTCAATTTGGAACCAAGAGATCCTCTACAGGGGACAAAATTGTCTAAAGGCAGAAGGTAAAGGGCAATGTCAAGCAAAAGATCTCTCAACTCTTCATACACACTAAATTACTTGCAACCACATGGAAAAGACCCCTGTGCAGCACTTAAACAACTGAACAAAAGATTACTGTGAAATCCAGATGATGCTGATAATTATTATGCCCTTGTGTAAATAAGTCTGTGTTGTTATTCTAGCCATGGTGGTCCAAGAAGTGTCACGGGACAAAGCTTTTTTGTGATATCTTTTATTGGACCACCTGTATAGTTGGGAGAGCTGCTGGACAAGCCTTCAGGTATCAGGTGCCCATCCTCTATTCTTATACAAGTTGATAGAAATCACTTCTTGTCATCATCCTATCTCAGAAAACAGAGACAGAAGAGCTCCATCTTTGAGGAAGGGACAACAAGAGTGCTTTAGAGGCATGCCAAGACTTCTGGGCAAGACGAAATCGATTGAGACCACATACAGAGGAAATGCAAGCAGACTGACTAATGAGTGGGAGACAGAAGACAAACTCTATGCACTCATCTACTCTTTCTCAAGGAGAACAGAGAAGAACAAGCCAATTAAATTGAAATCAACAAATTTTGGATTCACTTTTTTTTAAAAAAAGATATAGTGAATTTCTTGTTAGTTATGTGGTATCAGAGGCCAAGAGTTCAGCAGAATTAAAAATATATTTCCAGCTACAGGCATCCATATATTTCACAGGATACATTAAGGGACATACATCCTCTGGCTTCCCAGTCTTAGCTAGCCACTTAGTGAGATATGGAAAAATATTCTGCAGCTTGCTTTGTAAGTAACTTCTATAACATTTCTTATTTTTTTTTTACCTCTGACGCACTTGGTCAGATACTGAAATGATGAGCCACCGGCCCAATTCAATACAGTATTTCCTACACTTCTACAGCTTGTAAACCCTTTGGGCTGTCCAGGTGTAGTGCGCTATATTGGGTATGTCTTCAATGCAAAGCAAAACAAATTCACAGTTGAGAGTGCTACACTCACAGCCCACAGTGGAAAGAATGTCAGCTTTTATGACACAAAGGTGCTCCCAACTAATATTTTATACTGGCAGTATGAAATCTCAGCTTAATCTCTTGGGGCTACAAGAGTCAAAGCTTTGCTAAAAGCCTCCTTCATTCTATTTCACTTAAAGCTTTAGACTCCCTGAGCCCTCCTCCTACAGGTAGGTGGAAACACAGGGTAAGTTATACACATCAAAAGAAAAAGAGCCGCAGCTATACCATAGGTCTCGGTGGTGATCCGTCGCTGTGCATACGTGGCTAGCCCCTCACTTAACCACATCTCCTCCCACGTGGCGTTGGTGACCGCATTGCCAAACCAGCTGTGGGCAACCTCATGGATGACATCGATAATGAGGAATTCATCACTCTCCAGAATGGAAGAAATGATGAAGGTCAGGCATGGGTTCTCCATGGCGACAATGGGGAAGGACGGAGGAAGAAAAACAATATCATACCTGGAATTAGGGAACGGTGAAAGAGAAGAAAGAAAAGCCAAACAGATTTAATTCATTCACCTAAAAGCTCTACAAAAGGATTTTTTTTTTGAAAGAAAGGTATTCTGAAGAGTTTCAAGATCTTACTTGCTATATTTACTCTTTGTAGAATTCCCTCTTTGTAATATTCTTTATTTCCATCATGGATGATCTAACTAAAACATGAGTCATTTCCTATCCCACAGAAAGCTGGGAAAGTTGAAAGAGAGGCATTTCCAACGCCAAGCAACAGAAATAAGTACTGGCAAATGCAGTGGAAATGCTTACTACCCTGCTAACTTGTTGTCCACAATATGTCCCAAAATAACTGTATTTAAAAGACAAAATGAAGCAGAAAAGATCTTTCCTTGTAGTAAGCGACTGAGCAGCAGCACTAGAGAGCCATGCCTGCTCACTGTTCTGCTCCCTGTAGATCACATGCCAATTTTATATTTGCCCAGTACGCTGCATTGCCTGCTTTTACCATATTTCTTGCATATACTGCACAACCCAATTTTCAGCAGCTGGTTTCTGGAAAAAAAGGTGTGAGGCGTATGCAGACAAATACGGTATTTATTTTCAATGTATTGCACAGGCTACACACATCTGGATGAAGATTATACAGCAAAGCAGTTTAAACAGTGCAGCATGGTATATGAAACAAAATGAGACAGCAAAAATTGGAAAAGTCGTTTCTCAGCTTAGTTGTGAATTCAGAGTCTTCTGCGAAATAGGGTGTAAACAATTATACTGATTACCTGCTGGGCATATCTGCAATTATACTGTCCGCCTGTTATGAAAAACTAACAGGAGATTCTACCATTCAGAAGAACTGGTTAAGGCAAGGCAGAATCTAGTTAGTCCAAACTATCTGTCACTTTCTGGACGGCAATCAGCCTTGCCCTTGTTCTGGATCCTTCAGCTTTCACTGAAGGTTGAATCCACTTAGTTGATCTTTACTTCTCATTTGAATGTTTTGTGTTATTTTATTAAGTATTATGCGAGGTCTACACAATATCTTTTAAAAATACTGAATAGATAACATGATACTGAACACTCTACTTCCAATACACACTGCATTGTGTTTATATCACTGAATAATGCTGTAAGGGTTGAAACATCCTTTTGGAAAATTAGAAGATTCTCTTATACTTTGTTTGACCCTTGCCCTTGACCACTACCAAACAGACGGCCACTTAAGAACTCAAGACTCTCCAGCCAGCTACCTATCCCCATCACACCTACTCTGGAGATGTACATCAAGTCTGCCAGATACAGTGACCTTAATGGACGAACTGTGTCCATTTTGTACATCGCTTTGACCGTATCAGGTGT
>NW_017728995.1:29416852-29426362 GCF_001723915.1 Gavialis gangeticus | reverse complement strand
GGTGATGGGGAATGAAACGAGTGAAGTTGCAGGTCCTTTCGTTTAGTCATTTAGATCTCCTAAATGAAAAATAATTGCATCCAACCAGAAAGGGACATCACTAACTACTCATAAAAAATGCTTTTACTGATTATTATCATTCCAGAAGAATTCCATTAAACTCACCTTCCCCATATATAGGGGCCATATAGGCTTTCTGCAGCACTCAGCCAGCGCTCCACCATACCAGACAGCTTGCTGATGGCTGCTGGCAGCAGGCAAGGTTCTGCCCACACTCTGCTCCTGTCAGAGAAGAGAAAAGTCAGAGCTAATGACTAAATGCACAGATGTAATTCCCTCTTAAAAAGAGAAGATCTCTATCTTCCTACCACGCTGCTGTTTCTGCGATAAGGTCTCAAGTTGGGGTAAGTACTCTGTTGCGCAAGGCACTGTATGGAGTCACAGAGATTTCACAATTTAAGAAAGGGACAATAAACAGAGTAACAAAAACATATGTTTAACCCAGCTCTTCTAGTGTGGTTCTGTGCAATTTGGTCTAGCCAGGCAGAGCTTTTACACTGTGAAGGATCACAGTTATTCAAGCCAAGATCGCAGCATGATCTGTTCTGTTAACCTTCACGCAAGCTACTGTCTAAATTCCCTGCCAGTCCCTCATACAGATATATCAGGATAAAGAAGAAGCAACTGACTGCCAGTCTCACCTGGGACCTATGTCTGCAGGTATAAGGTCCCCTGCCACCAAAGCCACCAGATAGGCAGGAACTGGGTACTCCATGTAAAACTGGTATACACCCTCCTGTTCTGAGTAGGTACTTTGGGTGGCGCTCATCAACACCTGGATACCGGCAGGAGCCTGAAACACCAACACACATATGCTTAAACTGGCTCAGGCTAAAATGACTGGAGATTGAGAGGTCAGAGGATAGAATTCGATGATTGAGAAAAGTTACATATAAAGTTTGGATTTTTCTTTTTTTTAATCTCTGGCTCAGCTCCCTGCGAAGTGGTTATACTGGAATATATTACCTAACGGTAGTAAAGACTCAATACACCCTCATGCTTATTTCAGATGTATGCCTGTTCCACACACTGAGTGGCTCCAGCTACCCAGGGGATCACATTATTTGGTACTGCCTTTACAAAACTATTTGCTCCACTTTCAAGACCAGTTATGAAAATAATTGAGAGTACGACCCTCAAAAACCATAACTGGAAGCCTCTGGTCAAATCCGCCCTATCCTAATATCCACGTCTGAACTGTTCATTCAACATGGAGACTACTGGAATAAAAAGCTGGATGGGAGGCAGAATTGCTTCAAGGTGGCTTCTCTGGGTCTCTTCAGAAGACCCAAAATCCCAAGTCTGCAACTAGATGACTTTTACTTTGCTAAAAACAGCAGAGTGCTCCAAAAATGGTTCATACCACAAAATTACCTACCTTGACAGTAGCTGAATAGGTACATTTCACTGCTGGCGTGTCAAAGCATGGAAAGAAGGACCGGTTACACACTGAGTGGCCCTGGGTGAAGACAAATGGCTTGGCGTTGCCATAAGTTAGCTCCGGATCCAGCCACCAGATCTGTTGGAACATGGAAAAGAGACAAAAATCTAAATCAGGGGCCAGGGAAGGAAGCATCAGAAATAAAACGTGATATTAAGAGATGCAATAAAGAACCAGAGAGTCAGTAATCCTCCTCTCTCACTCCTGGTGTAATGCAGTTTCCATTTCACTGCTTCTTTTCCTGGCTGTGTGTTTACCATGAACACCCCAAACAGGATCATTTTCTGTGACCATCTAGTTTCACACTGCAGAGCTCTGCATAGATTGATGCACTTGGTGAACACTGGTGAACTCACCTCCCAAACCTTCATTTTTAGTTTTAATAAAAGTGAGTGGATGACACGTCAGTACGGCAAGCTTCAAAACGCGGATTTACAACACTGAGCATCACCATCTCTGGTTCCTAACACAGCGCTTGCATACTGCTGAAATGCAGTCACCAGAGGGAGGGAGAAGGGCAGCACTCGAGCAGTCTTGGGCTGAAATCAAACCTCAACCCAAGTTCCTTTTTACTAAAAGTGGGGCTGAGGGTGGTACCTACCAGGTTTCCTCAATTACTGATGCTTAGGTATGGCCTTCTTTTCTTTTCCCTGCCTTTGCCACTCTGTAACTTTTCCTCTATGCCTGAAACAAGTATCAGGGGCAATTCCTACCTGGATTTGCAGCCATCTGCTGGGGGCTTACAACCGCCATGTACTGTGGGGTAGCTGCTGCGTTCCCTTCTGCAGTCGTCTCCGTTTCAGCAGCCACTGAATAATTTGCATTAAGGAACTGGCAGCAGCAGTCCCGCTGCTTAAGCTGGAGGGATGCATCCTCTTCATATGTCAACTCTCACACCATTAACTGTCCCCACAAAGAAAGAGATTGGAAGCCAAACTGTATAAAGGTCTGCCGCTCAGTGACTTATTGACCCAGCTCCTCTTGCAACTCTCTTGGTGCTCCTATTGCAGAAAAGGTCAGGCCTACAAAAATGTGATTTATTTAGTTGGCCTTGCCGAAGAGCCGTGTCCTTCAGGAGCTCATTCCTTTTGTTTCTTCGAGGGGCAGATGCGATCAGTTGTGAAAATACAGAGATTACTGCAGATTACATAGGAGGAGGAAGACATGCCCCATTCTGCAGCAGGCAGGGAGGGGGGTAACTAAGGATTTATTAGCATGGAGATACCAAGAGGAAGCGCTCTCCTTCCGGCACAGGAAAGAAAGAGAATCAGGAAGCCAAGCAGGACTGAGAAGCTGGCTCTTATTTATGAGCCATCTCATAAAATATGTATGTTTTCAAGCAAACTAGCCACAATGAGACTTCTGGACCAGGCTGAACAAAGCCTCAGGGCCAGTCCTCCTGCCCCTTGGGACAAGATGGAAACAGTTTATGCATCGACTATGAAGCATCTGTCTTTTTCCTAATACCTTTGGCCATGGCACAGGCCACAACCATACAGAGCTGTTTCCACATGTACATGCAACAACGATGAAAGCTCCCCTGAAATACTTATAAATAGACTTGCTGTTGAGTCCAGGCCGTGTTTGGGAACAGCACCAGAGGCAGGGAGATGGAGTAAGAAAAGTCTGCAGAAGTGGCAATCCACACAGGAGTGCGGAGAGTGGGGCATGGACTGGGGACAAAGTGGGTAGGGGGAGGCCTGAGGCCAAAATGTCTCATTTCAGAGAGGGACCAGTCTGGGAGCAGCAGAAGGAAGGGTGAGGGAGGGGAAAGACGAAAGGAGACATGGCGAGAGGTGAGGAATACGGTGCTGTCTGGCCCTCAATGCCACGATCCTTCAGCCCTCCAACAAACCTGCACCACTCGCTCAACCTTGCACTTGCCCCCTCTGGCTTGTACAATTATGGGCAGAAATAAAACAGGAACAAGGTCCCATTTTCTCTCCAAGGAATCCACCCCCCACCCCCATGCTCTGTAACAATAAAAGACTTCAACATCATGAGTTGCAACACAGTTAATAGTTACAGATACAAACTTGCAACATCTTTTTGAGTCACCTAAGCCAAAAACTCCTTGCTACAACCGTTGCGCACAGGTCGCTCCAATTCTTTTCAGAAACATCTTTCCTGCTCCATCAGCACATCCTACTAGGCTCTCCAGTGCTACCAGGGTGGCTCAAGCAGCCTCCCTCCTGTGAACACATCACCTGTGCTCCTCTTCTCCTTGCCACCCACAAAGTGGGGAGCTCCCATGAAATATCTCCACGCACCTCGCCTCCCCTACCCCAGGGAAAGTACAGGGAGTGGTGGCTTTGCCCAACTCCCCCCAGTGAAAGACAGACGGCTTCTGATCGCCTGGTGCTGCAAGAGAAGTACAGGAATGGATGATGCATTTCAAGCAGCCGGCGCACAGCATCACTATTTCCTAAACCAGGTCTGTCTTTGTGCTGATTTGACGCGTGCCAGAGTCAGACAGCTGAGCTTGTTGTGGTTTTGAAGCCCACCGTCGACACCGTTTTGATTTTCCGTCAAGCCGCGGAGAATAAAGCCAGCCCCCCACTACTCCCTGCAGGGCTGGCATTCAGCCAAACAATATGCTGTGCACCGCTCTGTCGGATAAGGATCTCAGACGGACGGGAGGAAATTCATGGATGATTTGGAAAAGCGAGACACATCTGGGAAGTAGGGAAAACTTAGGGGGCACTGAGATAACATCACTAGTGGGAATGATACAAAGGTCTCCTGCTGTCTGAGCACCGCGGACCTTGATTATAGCACCAGGACGAGGAAATTCTAACAGTTTTTATAACCTCAAATGCCAACACCAGCTTATCCCATTGTCACAGAAAGAAAACAGCACTGGCAACAACATGTTCATGGCCAAGTCAGAGGCGCGTCGCTGCTGGAGACTTGAAACACGGACAGAATTCACTCTCACGGACAGCAAAGAAATGCCTGCTACAAAAACCCACTTGTCGGACTGGAAGGCTAACGGGGTCGGCCTACCCTCACTTCAAGATGCTCCGCTTCTGTATTCAGCCCGCACACCACTAAAGTAATGCTGGGCTTAATGCAGGTTTGCTCTCGAAGCACAAAGGTGGCACACGACACCGCTCAGCAGGGAACTGGGATAGTCTGTGCAAGGCAGATTTAATCTCCCAGCTGTCTTTCAATGTCCCTTGGCCACAAAAAAAAAGAAAGAGAAAAATTTGCTCTTGCCAGGTCTACATGAGAAATAATGGACAGCTGCACAAGAGATCCAGACTGCTCGAGCCAAGCAGATAAATGGAACAGGATTCCAATTTATTCCATACCAATTTCTATTCTCTCTGTCTCTCTTACTGCTGACACCTCTGGTGGCTCAAAATATTTGACAACAAGTCTGAGTGTGCCAGGGGCCCAAAAGACCCATCACAAGAAAGGTTCTGCAAAGGCTGAAAAGACCCAGGGAAGCACAAAGAGGGTGAGGCTTGCAGCAAGGAGACATCTCAAGAGCTATGATTTATGCCGCCAGTAAAGAGAAGAACGATTTAAAGGAATTTACCCATTTGTTGAAACCGGGGAGCAAAAATAAATCAGTCCTCCTTATTTCCATGAACATCATTCATTTATGAATTAGGAGTTCAGCACACAGCTGAAATAGGACCGTGGAAAATGTCACCAGGAGACAGTCCAGATCCTCTGCAGTCTTTTTGGCTCCAGAGAAATATTATCGATAGCATAGGCTAAAACAGGGCAGGACTGAACTGGAGTGAATGGAGGGCGCAGTTTTGTTTGTAGAATAGTTACAAAGTAAATCTGCTGCCCTGGCTTGCTTCCCTCTCAGACCCCCAGGCGTCTGCTCCTATTTCTCGGCATCGCTGCGAACGCCTGGAGAAGCAGGTGCTGCCGCAGCATTATTCGTACAACACTACATTGTGTAGCCCCGTTCCAACAGAAGGTGCCAGTGCCAAGGGTACCAAAAAGACTTCAAAAGCAAAGCCCAGGATGACGCAGGGCTTGCTCACTCTGTCCAGCAAAGACCAGCACAGGAACAGGAAAATGGAGATGCTGGATGAGGATCTTCTCACAGCAGCCAGGCATTCTGAACCTAAACCAGGCATGATAAAGCACTGCATCCAGGCCCGAGGACACAAGTTTGGGCAGAACAAAGCAGCCCATTTCTGAGCAACGCGAGACAAGTGTTCTGCACCCTCCATTGATTCCCAGGGCCCTGCGACTTCTGGTCCTGAATCAGGACCCGGCTGTGCTTGAGACCATTCCCCTATCCATGAGCCACTAAACTGCTGCCCCATAACACAAAGTACGACCACCAAAGAGAAAAACCAGAATCTCATTCAAGGCGACTAAATTCTAGAATGAACTGCTGGGGGAAGTCAGATAAAGATGCGAATGAACTTTTTTTGCCAACTGCAAATCTTAAGCATTTAGCAGAACCTTCCCAAGAAAAGAAAGGCAAAACCAAGCTGGTTTCTTCTTGCATCTTCGGCAGAACCAAGACCAGATCTTCTTTGAGATCCACTGCAGACCACACAGAGCAGATGCACCTTTTAGTGCCTGGCGACTCCCCTGGTTCAGAAAAACATGAAACAGGAAGCACAGAGGGGTGACAGCCTGTACTGTCTCATTTTGGCAATTTTGCTACCGAAGCCAACTTTACTTTCTCTTCTCATGGCAGTGCTGCGTTACAAAGGACAGCACCTTTACAACCAAAGGAAACAGGACTTTCAGTTGCAAACATGACAAACTGTATTCTGGTTCAGTCCAATTTGAAATGGTTAAATGACGTTAGACCACCAAGGACTCCTGCAGAGTTACAATCCAAGATCAGGCGCAGATCAAAAGACATCTAGTAAAATTACCACTACCCAGAAATCTGTTTCCCCCCCCACAAAAGTGTGTTTCATTTACTGCAGTAAACTGATCTGTCCAGTTTTTGTTCTCCTTAGGGAATCTGCCAGAACGTAAAATAAGGTTTGTA
The DNA here is from genome assembly GCF_001723915.1 of Gavialis gangeticus. NCBI lineage: Eukaryota > Metazoa > Chordata > Crocodylia > Gavialidae > Gavialis > Gavialis gangeticus. Next base: position 29,419,880 of record NW_017728995.1, on the reverse strand, counting down.
ATTAAAACAGCTGCACATGCCAGGCTCATTGATTTTGTGATCTCTACAACTCGATGCAGCGTATTATCCTAAATCAACAAGGTAAGATAGACAGAGTTAAGTTGCATCAGATATGATGGCAGCCTCAACACTGCCATTCTCGCAGAATATTTTTAGAAATTGCATATTTTTCTACTTCGCAAATATGACCCAAGTCAGCAAAACGCCTTCGCATAATTCTCAGCACCACAAGGAAGTAGATACTGAACTTCACAGCCACACCGAGTAAAATGTTAATTGATTAAATGAACGGCTTATTTTGGTTCTCCTAACCCCTCAAGAGTTCAAGATCACTTGGATACTACCTGCAAGGCCAGGGTCTGGGTGACATGAACATGGGATTGACAATGAGCAGGAGAATTTCTAAAATACCTCGATGATGCACAAGTTTGCTCGTCCCTGCAAATTAACCTCCCTTCTGGGATGCGTGTGCTGAGCTCCCTGGTTACGATCCATTAGAGCTTTCTCTAAACAACGTACGCTCCCAATAGGATGTATTCACCATTCTTTCCCCAAAGCCATATACATTATTTAGTAGCCACAGTGTGTGTTTAGCTGTACATTTCTATTCACGCCTGAATTGGATGTTAATGTAAGCATCTCACACGGAGCTCCTGGCCACAGTGCACCAGGCTGGCTACACAAAGCACACTTCATGCAAACGTTTAGCAAAGTCCACAACAACGGTTGCTTTCTAGCAGATGTCTGCCCCGCGTTCAGGATGGAGACCAGAGAAAAGGGATTTTCAATTCCAATTGTACGCTACCAACCAATGACCACGTTCAATGTAAGGACTTGGAAATGCTGAGCTGCTCATTGCCACAGCATCCGTGGACAGGGGCATCAAGTTTTGAAGATGAAAAACAAGAGAGAACGAGCGTAGGTCAGTGCACACGTGGCTAAAAACCATCACAGGGGCTGGCTTCAGAGTAAGGCTCATCATCACCCAGTGTCACATCATGAGCTACTTCCTCACCGAGTGCACAGAAATGTCACACGCTGAGACGCCGCTGAAGGAGTCTATCAGGAGCACGCTGAGTAGGAAGGGGAAAGCTGCTATTTGCCCGCAAGCCGTCTGGCAATCAGAGAGATAAAAAAAAGAGAAGTAGCAGAAAATGCTGAGTTAATGCAGTCTGGAACACTGATCCACACACAGACTGACCGAATGGAGAGTGTATCGGTACAGGCCAAAAGCACTGACAAAAACCAGCAACACAATGAAAATAAAGAGCCTTATGACTTTGCACTGGGCGGCCCTGCTCTTGCTCCGATTACTTCCCTCCTGTGGTCACTTTTTCCTGGGTCAGCCCCTCTCATCTAACTTAGATGGTGAGCTCCTCAGACTGGCCTGTCTGCCACGTGATGGGGACATGGGCCTTTGCCCCACACAGCAAGTTAGCTCCCCCTCCCATATTAACAGAGGGGGCTACTGGATACAAATAAAAGACAAAATAGGGATGAGAGTGAAGGTTAAAAATGAGTGCACCAAGGAGGGACACCAAGCAGAGCACGCTGGACAGTGCTCACAGGCCCTCCAACAAGGAGCCGGTGGATGCTGCCCAGTGAAACCCTGCCTGGGGGTGTGGATGGGCGAGGGACAGGAGAGTGGCCCCGCCGTCCCCGCGGGTCATCCTGGCCAGAGTCTCCTTCCTGGTGAGACAGATCGCCACTTTGGTTAGTGCCGGGAGAAGGCCAAGCAGGAGGTCCCGGGACTTGGTGAAGCCTTGGATGGGGAGTGTAGAAATAAAAAGGTGCAGGGGAACAGCTCCTCAGACGGAAGGCCACGTGTGGTGCACCTAAAGAGCTACCCATGCTCCCATGACAATCTCCGGATGCTCAAAAAGAAAGAGGGCCTGTCCGGCAGGACCTTCCCTGCCTGCCACGTAATCCAACCGTACGTCCACACCGACCACAGAACCAAGTGCCCTCTTTCACCCCCTCAACAAGTCTAGGGGAGCAAAGAAAAACACCTCCAACGAACAGCCACCAACCTCGCTGCTGGAGGGACCTGTTCAGCTGCAACCTGGCAAGAGAAGCCCAGGCCCAGCTCCCAGGACCCCGGTGCAGGACATAGAGCCACCTGCCAACACGTGCCAGGACCTCAGTGGAGGACATGAAGCCCCCTACCAACACGTGCCAGGCCATGGGTGGGAGACATACAGCCACCTGCCAACACGTGCCAGGACATGGGTGGGGGGACACAGAGCCACCTGCCAACACGTGCCAGGACCTGAAACAGGGGATACGAAGTCACCCAACAACGCTTCCCAGGACCAGGGTGGTGAACACGAAGCCACCCACCAACACGGGCCAGGAGTGGGAACAGAGGACACAAAACCAACCGCCAACACGTGCCAGAACTGAGCATGGGGACACAAAGCCGCCCACCAACACATGCCTGGCCCCAGGTAGGGGACACAAAGCCACCTGCCAGCACGTCCCAGGACCCGGGAGGGGGACATAGAGCCACCCGCCAACACGTGCCAAGACCGGGGTGAGGAACATGAAGCCACCCGCCAACACGTGCCAGGACCCGGGACTGGGGATACGAAGCCACCCAACACCACGTCGCAGGACCCGGGTGGGGGCCGCTAACAAGTGCAAGGAGCAGGACCAGGTATCCGAAGCCGCCTGCCAACACGTGCCAGGACCTGTGTGGGGAACATGAAGCTATGGGCCCGCACGTGCCAGGGACACAAACCCACCCGCCAACACGTGCGAGGAGCCGGGTGCGGGACACTCAGCCGCCGCCCCTCGGCCGTGCCGGGACGCGATGGAGGAGGAGGCCGGGGGGAGATGAAGCCTGGGGCCGGGCCGGGCCGGGCCGCACTCACCGCGGGGCCGTCGTTGGCCGTGAAGCGCACGACGATCTGGAAGGGCTGGTGCGGCGGCAGCGCGGCGGGCAGCGAGATGGTGAGGGCCGAGCCGTAGTCGGAGAAGGGGTCGAGGCGGAAGGGCAGCGGCACGGGCGCGGCGGGCGGGTCGGCGA
>NW_017728995.1:29401174-29416513 GCF_001723915.1 Gavialis gangeticus | reverse complement strand
CACGAGACAGCGGCCTCCTCGGCAGCCCTCACGGCCTGAGGCCCGACGCCCGCGGCCGGCACAGGCCCCTCGCCTGCCCGCGTCTCGCTTCCAGCTTCCGCCCGCCTCGATCTGCGGGGCCTCCGCGCCTGGCGGGTAGAAAGCCCGGCGGGGGCTGCCCGAGTCCCGGGCCGGACACCTCGTGTTGGTTTGTGCCTGGGCAGGAGACCGTTGTCCCGACGGGGCGCAGCGCTGGCCGGGCCCACCACGGCGCCGTTGGAGCAGGCCAGGCCGCGCTCGGGGGAGGCTGGCAGGCAGGACAGGAGGGTTTCTGCACCTGCTACCGCGGGCCAGTGAGGGAAGCCGGGCCCTGCTCTGCAGGGGTGGCGCAGCAGCCGAAGGAAAGGAGGGACCTGCTTCTGCGGCATGACTTCGACGTGCAAGTCGAGGCTGAGCCTGCACACACTGCCCCGACCTGCCCCTTGCAACTGCTATGAGGCCTCCTGGAGCCTTTGATCTCATCACCCCAAAATAACTAGCTAGGATCCTGATCCTCTTTCTCCCGGGTGTTGTCGAAAGTGCTGCTCTCCACCCCTTTCACTATCCTCAAAACGAAGCAGAGGTCACAGAACAGCTGCAGGGAACAAGGTGTGTGTGGCAGGTAGGTACCAGGCTCGCTGCCCTCCTGTGTTTGGTGTCTGAAATCTTGGCTAGCACCTCTCCCGGCTATGTAGCTGGTCCCACAAAAAAAAGTCACGGAACAAATCCTTCTTCTCACGTATTTCCTGGACATCACAGCTACGATACTACTCCCCTCCTGTCACCACAATGCAGTCCTGTCACTGGCTCCATCCTCTACTTACCCAAATCCTATTCCCATTTTATTAATAGTCCCAGTCCCATTTTCAAAACCTGGACACCCTTTGTGTTGTAGCTGTGACAGGCCCTTGATAAAGCGGAAGAGTTGGCACCTAAATTTGTCACCACGCAGAAACACTGCAGCATGGAGAGGGTGGCTGTTAGCTTCAGGTGCCACCAGCACCACCTTATTCATAAACTCCAACCTCTAGCTTTTCATGCCTTATTTTTTCCAATAGTCATTTCTGGTTGTAGGAGAACAATTATGCTTATAGCATCACAGATCATAGACAAAGAGGGTTGAAGGGACCGCAGGAGGTCACATCTAGCCCAACCCCTGCTCCAAGCAGGACCAGCCCCAGCTGTATCATCCCAGACAAGGCTTTGTCTACCCGGGTTTTGAAAATCAAGGATGGAGACACTACCACCTCTCTGCATATCCTGGTCCAGTGTTTTACCACCCTCCTAGTGAGAGAGTTTTTCCTAATATCCAACCTAAACCTCCCCTGCTGCAGCTTGAGCCCATTGCTCCTTGTCCTGTCATCTGTCACCACTGAGACCAGTCCAGCTCCAGCCTCTTTGCAGCCCCCCGGCAGGGAGTTAAAAGCTCCCATTAAATCCCCGCTCTGTCTCCTCTTCTCTAGACTAAATAAACCCAGTTCCCTCAGCCTCTCTTCCTAAGGCATGTGCCCCAGTCCCCAAACCATTTTTGTTGCCCTCTGTTGGACTCTCTTGTCCACATCCTGTCTGTAGCGGGGGCCCAAAACTGGACACAAGACTCCAGATGTGGCCTCCCCAGTGCTGAATAGAGGGAAGAATCACTGCCCTTGACCCACTCGCAACGCTCCTACCAATACAGCCCAGGATGCTGTCAGTCTTCTTGGCACCAAGGGCACACTGCTGGCTCCTGTCCCCCCAGGTCCTTTCTGCAGAGCTGCTGCCCAGCCAGTCACCCCCAGCCTGTCCTGGTGCAGGGGATTGCTCCATCCTAAGTGCAGGACTTTGCACTTGTCCTTGTTGAACCTCATGAGATTCCTTTTGGCCCAATCCTCCAGTTTGTCTGGGTCACTCTGAATCCTAGCCCTCCCCTCCAGTGTATCTACTACTCCCCCCAGCTTGGTGTCATCTGCAAACTTGCTGAGGGTGCACCACATCCCATCTTCTAGGTCACTAAAGAAGTTCCCAGTCAGCCTGGAAATCACCTCAGGGGGTTCTTGTGTGGTACCAAGTGATGTTTTCACCTCATGAGATTTATTTCAATCCAATCCTCCAATTTGTCAAGGTCTCTCTGAACCCTAGCCCTACCCCCCACCATATCTACTACTAGGGAAAATCCTAAAAAAGTCCATCAAGGAGTCTATCTGCGGTAAGCTTGCAGAAGGTAAGATTGGGAATGACAGCCAGCATGACTTCATCATAGGCAAGTCCTGCCTTCCCAACCTCATCTCCTTCTATGACCAAGTAACTCGCCACCTAGACACGAGAGAGCAGGTTGACATTGTATACCTTGACTTCCAAAAGGCCTTTGATTTAATATCCCACAATGTCCTCTTGAGACAATTGGAGGACTGTGGGCTTAACTCTGAGACAGTCAGGTGGGTGAGCAACTGGCTGCAGGACAGAACCCAGAGTCATAGTGAATGGATCTGTCTCATCCTGGCAAGAAGGGGGCGGTGGTATCCCGGCGGAGTCGGTGCTTGGTCCTGTACTTTTCAACATCTTTATTAATGATTTGGATGTGGGGGTGAAGAGCTCACTGGCCCAGTTCATGGATGACACCAAGTTATGGGGGAGCGTGGTCGTGCTTGAAAATAGGCAACAGATACAGGCAGACCTGGACGGACTAGCAAGTTGGGCGGATCGTAATCTGATGAAGTTCAGCGTCGAGAAATGTAAAGTGCTGCACCTCGGGACAAGCAACCGCCACCACACCTACAGGCTCGGCGGCACCAAACTGACCAGCACCACGAATGAAAGGGACCTGGGGTAATAACAGACCACAGTCTGAATATGAGCCGGCAGTGCAGTGTTGTAGCCAGCAGAGCAAATAATACTCTGGCATGCATCAATCAATGCATCTCTGGCAAAGCCAAGGAGGTGATTCTTCTTCTCTACTCAGCACCAGTGAGACTGCAGCTGGAGCACCGCATCCAGTTCTGGGCACCGCACTTTAACAAGGGCGTGGACAAGCTTGAGAAAGTCCAAAGAAGAGCCACCCGTATGATCAGAGTTGTAAAAGGCAAGCCATACGAGGAAAGGCTGAGGGACCTGGGACTCTGCAGCCTGAGGAAAAGGCGGCCGAGAGGGGACCTGGTAGTAGCTCACCGCTACACTAGGGGAGGACACCAAGGGCTCGGTGAGCAACTGTTCACCAGGGCATCCACGGGGAAAACCAGGAGTAATGGCCACAAACTCCTTGAAGATCAATTCAGGCTCAACGTGAGGAAATCTTCACAGTCAGGGTGTTCAGACTGTGCAATAAGCTCCCTCCAGAGGTGGTGCAATCACCGACCCTGGACATCTTCAAGAGGAGACGACGGTCACCTCGCTGGGGTTGCATGACACCCAGTTGTCTTTACTGCTTGGTGCAGGGGGCTGGACCTGACGATCTTCTGAGGTCCCTTCCAGCCCCTTACAATCTATGGATCTACTCCCCCCAGCTTGGTGTCATCTGCAAACGTGCTAAGGGTGCACTTCATCCCATCTTCCAGCTTATCGATGAAAATATTGAACTGCTACCTCCATGGGATAGGAAAGAAGTAAGCATGGGATCTATCTCCCCACATATTATATAACCATTTGTTTCTATCCTGAATAGAAAGCCCTTTTTTTCCCGTGGTGCTTCTGTGGAGGAGCAAGTGAAGAGGGAGGTTCACTGGAGTTGGATACAAATTAAACACTGACAGCCCATGGCCCACTTCGGGATGGCTGTCAGGAAGGTGTTTCAGCTGGTTTCACTGTATTTGAATTGGTCCAATACAGCCGTGTCATGGTGGTCTCCCTGCTATTGGTCAAGAATAGCATTCATCATGGAACAGCAGGTTTGATGCAACAGAAGTAGACGTAGCAACACCCTCAGGGAAGCTCCAAAAGCCTGTGGTGGGTTTTCTGGCTGACTTCAGCGTATCTCCAGGTTTCATTCTGTTTAGCAATTTAAGGCAGGAGCCCTGGCACTAGTATAATGCTGGTAACAAACTTGAACTGAAGTTGAGAGCAGAACATCCGTTTTCAAGACCTATCCAAAACAGACATGCAAAAGGCTCCAACTACCTCTTCACAAGACGGTGCAACTTGTGACCTCAGGATGAAGTGATTAAATACAAACTAATGTGGGAGTCCAGCTCTTCCATGGCTGAGGGGATTCTGCCTTCCTTCCCCCAGGTACTAGCATTCTCTGCAAAGTACCTCAAGAAGCAGTATGTTTTTTGCCCCATCCCAAGACCCAGTTCTGCATCACCTTTTTATCCTCACTTCCTATCTGCCAGATCAATCCTATTTGCAGGTCTTACCCCTTCTTTCCTCTCGACACTTCCATCTTAGCTGCACAATTCATCTGCCCTCAACCATTCTCATCCTTTTCTTTCCTTCTCACATGCACCTTGCAACCTTCTCCCCCTTCTCATCATTACATTTGCAGCAGCTGGAGAGGGCACAATTACCACTTACATTCTGAGACTATTTGGTCTCTTTCTGTCTGTCCAGAACAAGGATGAAGCATGGACTAGAGATACTGGCCCAGTGGGCCTCGTCTTGAGTGACCTCCAGATTCGGGTGTTTCCATTCAGCTACAACAGCGCAATTTTTGGAGCCTAATTCTAATCTCAGTTACACTGACGGAAATACAGATTCAGTCTTCTCCCTTCTCCTTAGCAGGAAAGCTTCCACTCCATCCTACATCTAGTAAATATTCCTGCCCCACGAAGAAATGTTCTAGTGTTTGCTGTATGACTCAGGATCAGCTGCACTCACTTCAGCCTGAAGTGAGCTGCTGGGGTTCATAGATTCATAGATGCTAGGTCGGAAGGGACCTCAACAGATCATTGAGTCCAACCCCCTGCCTAGGCAGGAAAGAGTGCTGGGGTCAGATGACCCCAGCCAGATGCCTATCCAGCCTTCTCTTGAAGACCCCCAAGACAGGGGAGAGCACCACCTCCCTTGGAAGCCCATTCCAAGTTTTAGCCACCCTTACCATGAAGAAGTTTTTCCTGATGTCTAGCCTAAATCTGCTGTCTGCCAGTTTGTGACCATTGTTTTTGGTTACCCCAAGAGGCGCCCTGGTGAACAGAGCATCTCTGATCCCTTGCTGCATCCCCCTAATGAATTTGGAGGTGGCCACAAGATCACCTCTCAGCCTTCTCATGTGGAGGCTAAAGAGGTCCAGGTCCCTCGGTCTCTTCTCATAGGGCTTGTCCTGTAAGCCCCTAACCGTATGAGTGGCTCTCCTCTGGACCCTCTCACATCTATCAACATCCTTCTTGAAGTACAGTGCCCAAAACTGGACGCGTACTCCAACTGCAGTCTGACCAATGTCATACAGAGGGGAAGTATCACCTCCTTGGATCTATTCATCATACATCTGCTGATGCATGAAAAAGTGCGGTTAGCTTTGCTGATGATTTTGTCACACTGACGACTCATGTTCATCTCGGAGTGCACTAGGACTCCCGAGATCTCTTTCCACTTCTGTGCTGCTGAGAGGGTCACTTCCCATCCAGTCAATGTGCTGGATATGTTTTTCACCCTAGGTGCAGCACTCTGCACTTGTCCTTGTTGTACTGCATCCTATTGTGTTCTGCCCACTTTTCCAGCTTGTCCAGGTCCGCCTGCAATCGTTCCCTATCCTCTGGAGCGTGCACTTCACCCCACAGTTTAGTATCGTCCTCATACTTGGACAGAGTACACTTCACACCCACATCCACGTCACTGATGAAGATATTGAAGAGCACAGGTCCAAGGACCGAACACTGCGGGACCCCACTACCCACATCCTTCCAGGTCGATACCGACCCATCTACTACCACTCTCTGGGTGTGACCGCTAAGCCAATTTGCCACCCACCAGACCGTGTACATGTGTGTCACAGGGTTGACACAACTGAATCCAACCAAGAGGTACAGTGAAGCATCATGGCCCAGATTTTGAATCTCTACATGTTACTCAGTGTCCCTTGATGTATGATACGTTTTCACCATCCCGCCCTAGAGCAGGATCTCATGGAAGACAGGTAAGACTTACTGTTCCATCATTTTACTACCCCCCTGTAGGACAGACACTCTTCATACTAGTCATGCGGACGCAGAAGCAGAATCCAAGTCCTGGCAAAACCTCAGTTTCTCTCATGTTGCCTTGTGGATAAAGATATTTCAGTCTTACTTAAACCCTTGATGCTTCCTCCCCAGGCTAGACTGCAAATCACAGGCCCTGAGGGGCCAGGCCTGTTTGCCCTCAATGGCCAGGATAAAAGTAAATAATAAAAAAGGTAGGCATTTTCTTCTTCCATGTGCCATGATCCAGGCACTTACTCCCATCTTGCCCATTCATCCAGGCTGTTGACCCATCTCTCTGTTCTTGCCCCTCTCACCCCAGCAGCTACTTCTACACCTCCTGCATATTTCACTCCCAGCATCTTCCTCATACCCTTAGTGTCCCGTCTTCCCAAATTCCTATTTAAACAGCTACCCTTCATCTTATGCGAAAGGGGAATCTATCTCCTGCAGCAGATCCATTGACTTTATCCACTCTGCCCTCTAAACATAACGCCAAGTAACAGTGGCCACTGTGGCAAGCTGCGACTCGCAAATGCAGACCACTGTATTGGCTACTTTAGTCCCTGATCCTCCACAGTTAGCTTTGTGTGCTTAACTGAAGGCTAACAAGAAGCAAATGATGCTTCAAGCACTGCTCATCTGCACACCAACACCCAGCATGCATTTCTTGTGGTAATGGTAGCTTAGCTGTGGGTCTGGAATGAGACTGAAAATCACATGCAGGCTTCTCTTTAGGATAATGAAGTGGATAATTAAGTGCCACCACCTTCCTCAGATCTCACTGTTGGGCAGGAATGCTCAGCGTCTCATTAATGCCAGACAAGGGGTACCTTGTGATCCTTGTCCTACTCAGCACTTACCCCTTCACTTACATGTGTAATATTAACAGTAAACAGCGTTGAACTAACTTACTAGATTTTTAAAAAATGGGTGTCCTGAAAGCAAACTGAGGTTCAGATTTGTACATTCCTGCAGCAGTCAAAAAAAAAAAAAATCCCAGAGCAAGAGAACTATTCGATGGGTCTCGCCCCACACCGTCCAAGATCCTGCTACTGAGGAACGATCGACACCCTCCAAAGAAACCGCTGCACACAAGGAGTTTATAAAACCCAAAATAGTTTTTATTCACTTCAGATGTTTGCCTCGACAAGACATTTTGCAAACATGCTAAGGCTACAAAATGTCTAAGTTGACAAAGACATGCAACGCTGACCGCTCAATAAGTCACAGCTATTACAGGAGCAACCATGCCCACCCGGGCCACTGGTCCCATAAAACAGGGATGGTGTACAGTGAGCATGGTAACGTACCACACAGGACTCAGTAACCTGAGGTAGGTCTCTTTACAGTAAGAAAACAATATTCTACACCAGTGCCACACCCTGATCAGCAGGAACCTGTTTAGAGTTAGAGAAGACTTGGGGTAGGGGGCTGTTTGCATAACAGTTCTGCAGGAGAGAAAACAGGAAAGGCTGAAGTACTATATAAGCTTAGTATAAATGAGCCATCTGAAGGGTTCGTGTTACATCTGCTAAGAAAAGCCAATCTAAACCCATGACGAGAATTAGCAGCTTCAAGATAAAGGATTCAGCTGGAGCAGCTCTGAAAAGACAGACTGTATTGCCATCTCCCAGGGCACGGATGTGAACCTGATGATTATTTTATTGTAGGTCATTCCATGAACATCGAGATCCTGGGTGAGAGTCAGACCAGCGAAGCAGGAAGAGCTTGGGTTAAAATAACTAAACCCTGTCAAGTTCTTAGGAAATGCTGCTGCATTTCTCCTACAGTACTAAGGACACTGTGCAGTCGTGGGATTTCAGGTGATCTGGAAGGGTTTACCTCCCAAAACCACTTGAGAGATCATAAACCCCCCACCCTGGCAAAGCATCACAGGAAGCAGCAGCTGCTGCCACTGCAAGCATTGGTGATGCTCCAAACCTCCTGGATAAGTTACGATGCAATAGTTACACCACAGAGCCCTTCCCCCTGCGCTAGACAACACGGATGGGACATTAAAGGACACTACTGCAAAGCTTCACTTCCATTCAGACACGCAGAAAATCTGGCACTATGAAAAGACCAACTGTAAGAGACAAAACGGTGTCCAATACAGCCTGAACAAAGCCGGATCTCCAGTACCGTAAACTGTACAAAAATGATAGAAAAGAATATGCACTGTTATTAATACAGTGCTCATTTTAATATAAAATAAACAGCTTACATTTCCACTGTAAATATAGGCTATATACAGAATTATGTATAGATATAGCTACATGTATAAAGCTTCATTATAGGCCTCTGATACATTTATAACTATGGCTCCCTGAGCCATTTGTAGAGTGCATTTAATAACAAAAAATTTAGTGTTATGAATATGGAATAAATACAGTAATAAAATCATGAAGAAGTCTTCTTCTCACAGGGATTTAAAAACTCTCCAGCTCAACACATTGTACTAAAAACTAAAAGATGAAAAGGCAATAATCTGCTTTGAGAATGAGGAGGAGGAAGAGGAGCAGACCTGCCACAGGCAGGGAGTGGAGCCCCCAAATTAAAGTGTCTTTGTCCTGAATATTAGCCCTTGACAGCAACCTTGTTCTCTGCAGCAGCAAACATGGCGGAGAAGCGTGAGTTCTCGTTGGCCAGGAGGGCAGACGGGGTGTCAAACTCCACTACCTAAAAGCACAAGGTGAAAGCGCGTGAGTGAAATCCAGCAGAAAACAGGTTCGCGCGCCTGCCGCAGCAATGTCACAGCAGTAAATCTGGGCGCTCCAGCAATGCCAGTGGAATCCTACCCACGGCAACGTGGCCTACCCCCATAGTGGCAGGCGCAAGGCACCCTCAATTTGCTTCGAGTTTTGTTGCTAATTGGGCCAGAGACACTATTCTGTGGGCTGAAGCCTGCAGCAGGAGAACCCCTGGGGTTCATGCCCACCCCTTTTTCTAGGTCCTACTTTCAGTCTACGAATGGCATCTGTTTTTGGAAATTACAGTGTTTATTGGGAGATGACAAGCCCTTTGCCTCCCCTTTTATTTATTTGCCAGCCCTATTATTCCTTTGTGCGCCTTCTCCATGCTACCCCAATGGGCTGCTGGGCCTTTGATCTTTCTAACAGGCAGACAAAGAGGAAGGAATGAGCAAACCGCCTCTCAGCACTTCAAGTAACTGTTCCTCTACCCTCAGTGGCCTGGGGATGCTCCCTCCAAAGCCAGGCAGCTCTCCATGAGCCAGCTAGGAGTGTTAATGGGAGTGCTCCCAGCTCCCTTTGCAGCCCAGGATGCAAGAGCAAACCCTGACTCTTCCATTAGGGACACAGACTGGCTGGCAGAGGCTTGCAGCAGCCTGCACCAACCAGGCTGTAGGTGCCTGCAGGTTGGCAGGGACTACAACCCAGCCACAGGCAGCGAGACCTGATTACAGGTCTGCCTAGAGGACTGGGCCAGCTGATACAAGTAACTGGCTGCCCACCAGAAGCTAAAAGGCTCCCAGGGAAAAGAGCCAAACGGGATTCCAGAGTGCGGAGCAGAGGAAACAGGAAGGCGGTTGGGCCGTCCTCCCTGCCTTCAAGAGAACACGCATGGGAGATCCAAGCAGAGGGACTGCATGTTGACAAAGACTAAGTGCTGGAGTGAAACCGAGAGGGAGATAGCAAGCGAGTGGTGGCACAACCCAGCCTGAAGACTCTCGTGGGTCTGGCAAAAGACCCCTGTGGATTGCGTGCGTGTTTCCCAATGATTTGTTTCTGTTGATTCCTACGGGGGGGAGGGGGGGGTTGCTCCAGGTGAAGTGCTAATAAACAGAGCTGTAAACAAGCATCAAGGACTGTTCTGAGCTGAGTGAGTGATTCCCCAATCCACGACATATGCAGCAGCCTCTGTGCATCAGTGGCTGTGTATGTTAAGCCAGGAAAGGAATGGCTTAGGGGGATGTGCACACAAAACTAGCAGAGGTAGGGGACATTAAGAAAAAACAAACAAAAAACACGTTGGAGAAGAGACTAATGCACAGGTAGCAAACTCTCAGTGGGGGTGGGAGCCACTTAGGATGTTCCAAACAAGACTGGACAGGACACTGGGAGTGGCCAATAGACAACAAACCTACACTGAATCTTGCAGCAGGACCAAGGTGGAATCCAATGGGTTTTCCCCTTCCAGTTTCTAGGACCTGGCAATGTTTCCCTGGGTTTGAGTTTACCGTTTACAGTTCCCCCATGTGGAAACTTGAAAGGGTCTCTCTTGGGCTCTGTCCATCATTACAGGATTGCACAAAGGAAAGAAGCCTTGAACCCTAATGAGGAGGCAGGCATTTCTTCCCCCCTTTGCAATTAACCCTCCAATGAAGCTGTCTAAGTAATGAGCTAGCTCCTACAACCCTGTTTCTGAGGGGTACCTCTCTGGAGGGTGAAGAGTTTCACTCCCTTTGAACCTGTCCCGATAAAAAAGCCCTTATTACCAGGGAGGTGAAAGAATACACAGCCAAAAGCATGGCAGCTCGGCTACACAATCAGCACCAGAAAACGGGTTGCATCAAGGACTGGGGCCACAAAGGCAAAGCCCTGCCACTTGCCTGTCCTTGTGTTAGCACCATGATCCGATCAGAGCCCAGTACAGTATGCAGGCGGTGAGCAATTGTCAGCATAGTGCAGTCTGCAAATGCCTCCCGGATAGTCTCCTGAATCAGCAAGTCAGTCTCTGTGTCCATAGCAGCTGTCGCTTCATCCAGTATCAGCACCTGAAAGGGCAAATAAAGGAGGCTGTTTATGTCCCGGATAACTTGCTTCACTCCAGCCCAGAAGCACACTCAGAGAGCTGGAGATACAGGGATGCCTCCCTTCCTAACTCCTATGATGACCAGGATGACTAACAACCCTGACAAAGCCTCACTATTCAACTCTCCTTTCCACACTTATTCAACTGCTTTGGAAACACCTGCTCCCTGGGCCTTGCTTGCAGGGAGCATTTTATGGTCACATGCATGTCCCCAAGACCTGACACAGAAGGGGCTGTGCCAGACCTCAACCCTAGTCACATTTAGTTCTGCCTTCTCAGAGACGAGAACATTTCCACTGATCTGTTCCTGATGGAACAAAGCCTCCAGCGCCGAGTACAGCAGCTCAAATGCTTTGGAGAGATGACACCACGATAGAACAAGAGGAGATGAGGAACTCACCACTCTGGGGCTGTGGAACTGTTCACTCCTCCAAGGACATTAATGCTGGTGCTTGCCTAGTCGCACCTCTCCCTAGCTTATTTCACACATGTAGCCTGAGAAAGGAACAGATTCTTCAGCTTCTCCCTTTGTTCAGCTTTACCTAGCCCAAGCCCATCCCATCATGACCGGAGAGAGGTGACAGCACCTCAACTGTTTTTGTGCAACTTGGTCCCCTTAGTCTGTGCTTCCTGTGTCCATAGGGAGGCCTGCCACTTGGAAACACTCTTCTCTTCCTGCAGAGCTCTGAGGAGCCCACCACACTCCCCTCCAAGGCTCTGCATTGCCACCTTTCTGGAGTCAGTCAATATTGCTCCTTAACAGACAGCAAGGGATGGTTACAAGATAGATAGATAGGTTACAAGGATGGGCGGAGGAGAACAGGATGGGGTTTAACACGGACAAGTGTAAGGTGATGCACCTGGGGAGGAACAATAGGCACCACACATACAGGCTGGGGAACTCCCCTCTTGTCAGCACGGAGGTGGAAAAGGATCTGGGAGTCATTATTGACTCCAAGATGAACATGAGTCGGCAATGTGGGGAGGCGGCTAGGAAGGCCAACTGCACCTTGTCGTGCATCCACAGATGCATCTCGAGCAGGTCCAAGGAGGTGATCCTCCCCCTCTATGCGGCACTGGTCAGGCCGCAGCTGGAGTACTGCGTCCAGTTCTGGGCGCCGCACTTTAAGAGGGATGTGGACAGCATGGAGAGGGTCCAGAGGAGGGCCACTCGTATGATCAAGGGACAGCAGGGTAGGTCCTATGAGGAAAGGTTGCGGGACCTGAACCTGTTCAGCCTTCAAAAGAGAAGGCTGAGGGGGGATCTTGTGGCCTGTTATAAACTGGTTAGGGGGGATCAGCAGGCGCTGGGGGAGTCCCTGTTCCCCCGAGCGCCGCAAGGAGTGACCAGGAACAATGGTCACAAGCTGGCGGAGGGAAGGTTTAAGTTGGACATCAGGAGGCGCTACTTCACGGTCAGGGCGGCTAGAGTCTGGAACCAGCTTCCAAGTAAGGTGGTGCAGGCTCCCACCCTGGGGGTTTTTAAGAGGAGGTTGGATGACCACCTTGCTGGGGTCGTTTGACCCCAGTGCTCTTCCTGCCATGGCAGGGGGTCGGACTAGATGATCTGCTCAGGTCCCTTCTGACCCTAGAAACTATGAAACTATGAATAGCAGTTAAAGCCCAGGCATCCTCTTTTTCTCCTCACATGCAGACACTAGTCTTTAATGGCATCTCACTAGCTAGGCTAGGCAGGGTATGCACAAGAAAACACAGAATGCAGCAGAGAGAAGCGGTGATCTTAGGTGCCTTCCAAGCCTGCAATAAATGTGATGCTTCTGAGTGGGGCAGAGATTCACCAGGCTGATGGAAGTAACCTTCCTCAGAGAGGCAGACAGGAAGGCCTCAAGGCTCATTTAGTACAAGGCCCTTTTCAAGGAGCAAGGTCCTCGTCAAACTCCACTTGGGTTGGACTGACCAGAACTCTTTCAAGGTTTTGCTTCACTGATAATATTGAGCTCCACCAGGAGCAAAAGCCTTAACACTTTGCAGCACAGAATGGTCCCACCTTCCATTTCTGAACTTGTATTTCAGGATACAGTGAAACAAAAGTCAACCAGCTGGAGATGTCCCACGATGCAGTTACCACCCTCTCCCCAGAGCTTCCCCCTCATTCGTACACTCACCTTACAGCGACGGAGCAAGGCTCGGGCTATGCACAGTAACTGTCTCTCTCCCACAGAGAAGTTCTCTCCATTTTCAATCACTTCACATTCCAGTTTCATGGGCAGCTGCGCAATCTGGAAGGCAGAAAGGCAAAGAGCTTTAGGCCACTGTGCTGATTTGCTGCATCACCACCACATGAAGGAGATGGGGCCTTGCTGATCCTATGGACATTCAGTCTCAGCCGAGAGAGGGCAAGTGCTCCATTCATCACCTCCCTCTTGCTATGGTGTCTGGATGCTGCCCTCTCCATCCTCAGGAGAAGTGGAGCATACTAAGGGGTGCACTAGGCTAGAACCCATCTAGACAGAGCTACCAGACCTACTCACCTGGCTGAAATGGCTCTGGCGCTTGATAAAGGCTACCGTGCACTGGCACTGGACTCCTGGACCAGAAGGGCTACACTAGCACAACTACATCACTTGGGGAGAGGACTATGGAGTGAGGTAAGCTTAAAATAAGGCAACACACCTCATTTTAAAAAACTTACAGTAGTTTCAAAAGTCACAGCAGTCTGAACAGACCCTCCTGACAGCCTCCCCTGCCAAGTGCAGAGAGCAAACATCCTGCATCCAAGTCAGGTACCCAAATGCCAGGTAATCTAGCCACAGGCAGAGAAAGCAAGAGTGGAAGGTGACACTGCAATCAGACTTGCTGCTGATGCCAGGAAGCAGGCCAGATGCAAAGGCCTTCATGCACACACAATCCCATCACTGGGAGAACAGTTACTCCTATGGCTTGTAGTTTTGAGGGTGGTTAAACACTGGAATGTGGCCTCTAAAGAGGCTGTGGAATTTCCATCATGGGAAGTGGTCTAACTTGGAGTGGTTTAGACAGGAGGACTGATCCTGCCTTGAGTCAGAGGATGGTCTAGATTATCTCTTGAGGGCCCCTCCAGCCTTTTTTTCCTATGACTTGTATATCATACTAGCTCCTGGGAACCTAGTCATGGACCAGAATCCTAGTGTGCCAGGTGCTACAGTAAGAAAGATGGTAGCTTCTCCAAGGAGTTTACAGTGTAAAGCA
This sequence comes from Gavialis gangeticus, assembly GCF_001723915.1. Lineage (NCBI taxonomy): Eukaryota > Metazoa > Chordata > Crocodylia > Gavialidae > Gavialis > Gavialis gangeticus. The sequence goes on along the minus strand of NW_017728995.1, from coordinate 29,402,447 downwards.
TATGAAACGAAGCATGCTCTCCAAAAAGCAGCCAGGAAGAGAAAGAGTTCATTTCCCCTTCAAAGACTTTCAGGTGAAGAGGGTAGTAGTGAAACATCCAGGTGAGACCTCCATCATTTTCTCCTCTCCTTGTTTGGCTTCTGCCCCCCTTCCTAGCGTGCATCATACTTACACATTCTTTCATGTGAGTCCTTTCCAAAGCATCCCAGATTTGCTCCTCACTGTACTGATTGAAAGGGTCCAAGTTTGATCTACAGGAGAAAACATTACAGGAATCATTCACCAATTCAACACTGAAGGGCAATACTGCAGTGACACTCACAGTGGCCCCCTGCAATTCACACCATGAAAACCAGATCTTCCCGGCATACCAGGATTCAAATGGCCAAGAAAAGGGAAAAGCACAAAGATGCAGAAGTACAATGAAGATGTAAAGAGTGGAGGTCACATGTAAAATGACCTAAGCCAAACGACCATTCCCAGCTCTGAGGGTCTCTCCCCAAGTTCAGATTTCATGTGCTTTTGGCAGCATGTGTTGTGTCACTGTTCTTGTGTTAACAACAGGTTGAGTGGTTGTGCTAACAGATAAGAAAAGTCTTAAGAACAGCACCCGACACTCAGCTCTCTGCAGGTTTGGCTCGTGTTTCACAGATCAGGTGTTTTCACCTTATTGTTACTCCCACAAGGTCAGAAACAGACTTAAAGCATGAATAGGACAGGATGGAGGCAGTAAGCCACAAAAGGATCAGCTGAGATGACCTGCTGAATGTTAAAAAGTTAAGTCCTCTGCAGAGGAAGGAAGCCTAATTGTCTGAAGCATTTAAATACTGGACAAGCCAACAAGTCAGACACAGTCCTTTGACCCACCCCCATCCTCATCAATAAATTAGGTGACTGTGGCATTGATGCCAGCGCAGTTGGATGGGTAAAAAAATTGGCTGATGGGGCACACCCAGAGAGTAGTGGTGGACGGGTTGTACTCAACCTGGCGAGATGTGAGCAGTGGGGTACCCCAGGGCTCAGTCCTCGGGCCCGCACTGTTTAACATCTTCATCAGCAACTTGGACGGGGAGTGGAAAGCACGCTGTCCAAGTCTGCTGATGACACTAAGATATAGGGCAAGGTGGACACACTTGAAGGGAGAGAGAGAGAGGCCGCAAATAGATTTAGACTACAGAAGTGGGCAGATGAGAATAGGATGGGGTTCAGCGTAGACAAATGCAGGGCACTGCACCTTGGGAGAAGGAATCCACAGCATACATACAGGCTGGGG
>NW_017728995.1:29392996-29400800 GCF_001723915.1 Gavialis gangeticus | reverse complement strand
GTGAACCCAGCATTCATTCCTGCCTGTGGCAGGGGGTCAGGCTAGATGATATGTTCAGGTCCCTCCTGACCCTAGCTACTATGAAACTATAAGTCCATTCAATCTAATCACCCTTACCCATCTCTACTGCTAATGGTCCTACTAACCTCACAGTGCCACTGAACAGCACGGGCTCCTGGGGGATTATTGAGAGTTTGCTGCGGAGATCCGCTAAACCAATGTCATTGATTTTCACCCCATCAATTTTTATGCAGCCTCCAGACAGTTCAACCAGACGGAAGAGCGCCATTCCGAGAGAGGACTTCCCTGGATGGTAAGAAACAAACAAACAAACAAACAAAAAAAATTATATATATATATATCAGCTGGAGTTTCTGTGGACCAGTGAGCATTTTAAAAAACACAGTAATAATTTGTTTAAAGGAACCAGAATATTTTAAAATGTCAACCCTGCGTTTACTGCAAGCAGTGCTGGGAGATCCAAACCAGGCAGGGGTGGGATTCGCCTCTAAGCCAGGGATGGGCAATTATTTTGGGCGCAGGGCTGCTTACTGAGTTTCAGCAAGCCATTGAGGGCCACATGACAGGTAGCTCAGGGCAGATTAATATTAATTTTCTAAATATTTTAAGGGGTACCATGGGCCACATAAAATGGCCTGGCGGGCTGCATTTTGCCCACCCCTGCTATACACTAAGTGCCACCGATTGCTCATTTGGAAACAGGAATTCTTAAACCTCACTTTTCATCTGCTGTCAGTCTTCTCTAGCATGGGTCTGGATGAACACCTTACATATTACAGCGCTCCTGAGATGATTCAAGCTAAATTTGGCCCTCACATTGGTCCTAGCAACTGCCATTAAGTCAATGAAACTGGAATGAGAGTATTTAAGGCAGCATTGTATGCTGTGCAACTGCTTTGAATGCTGGAAGAGGTGATAAAAGTATGTTAGCTGAGGAGTAGCATGATTCCCTCCCTCTTTTCAAGCAGCAAAATCCTTTCTCTGTCTTTCTGTGGATCCCACTCACACATATGAGCACCCTCAATGGAATCCATATTTGGAAGAACCACAGCTACAGCAAGGTGAGTAACGGTTCCTATGTACCTCCCAGCTTGTCCAAACACCTTGGAAGTGCAGGGAAGCCTTTTCACAGTGATGCGCAGGGTTTCACACCAAAGAACTGCTCCATTACATCCCCGAGTCTCTAACCTCTGACCTGACTAGACACAGCATCTCCTCACCTGACCCCGTCCGCCCAACGATACCAATCTTCTCCTTGGGTTTGATGGTAAAAGACACTTTCTTGAGCACCAGAGGGAGGTTCTCCCGGTAACGCATCTCTGCATTTTCAAAGGCAACTTCCCCCTCCTGTGGCCAGTCCAGAGGGGGAGCTTTATTCTTAATTCGAGCTGGAGCTTCCAGAGAAAGCGTCTGCAGAACAAGAGAAAATAACACCTACTTTCCAGTAAGGTGAACATGGGCCAACGCTTCAATGCCATTTTCAGCAGGGGCTGGTTTCCTCTTGGTGAAGACTTTCACAATTCTTTTTCCCTTGCCAAGTTCGGACGCTGGGCTGAGCTCTGGTAATTAACTCTGAGTGGTACTCTGCACTTCACACTACAGGCAGCCCTATATGCTGCTCCAAATCTCACCTCCACGAGCTATGAATGGAGGCAGTGCAACTGAGTGGATAAAAAAGGGCCCTGGACGGGGACCCAGTGGACCCATGTTTAAGTCCAACTCAATTACTGGTTTACTGCATAGGCCTGGGCAAGTTAATTCCCCCATCTGTAGTAAAACAGGGTAATAATAGTGACCTCCTTGGTGAAGCACTTTGAGACCCAGGGATATAATGTTATTGTATATGTATATAATGTTCTGCTATTAACAAGCAGAAACTGGTCAAGTTCTTGGGAGCCGGAGGGGAGATTGCAGAGCCACTGAATACAGAAACTGCCTAAAAATCACTGTTCTCCTGCAGTGCTACGAAGTTCCATAAAGCTTCTTTCTTCCCTACGTTTACTATGGCAGGGCCATGCGTATGCTCTGAATATTAGCCAAGTAGCATCTGTGCACATGAAATACGTACAAAGGGGATAAAATACAAAAGCCTGGAAGGTTTGGCCCCAAGCCCTGCCCACCTACACAGCTCTCCAGCTCTGCTCTTCGCTGCTGCACTCCAAGCTGCTCATGCGAGAACCTTGGCTATGGAACTGGTAGCGTCACATTAAACAGAAAAATCTGAAAAACAGACGCAATCCTGGAGAGACCCTTTCATCTGCTGCAAGTTTAAAATGTGGCAAATTGCCACTTCCCACAGCTCTGCCCTTTACTGGAAAGCAGAGATTAAGCTGGCATTTTCGAAAGCTACATAACATTCGGAGGGGGGAACTGCCCTAACACAACAGCACCACATTTCTTTGAGCCTGGTGCCTCCAGTGAAAGAAGCTAAACCCTGGACTTCCTAGGAACAGGAACTGCTGGCAGCACAGAGCATCTTCTAGCTTGCAGGCGCACACACACACGTCCAGCCTCCCCAACAATCAGAACTGCTATGACAAAAGATGCAGAATGCCAATTATGCGGCAGCAAGAAATTGGGGTATGTAATGGTAGGAAAAGTCTAATATCCTTTTATTACAGAACAAAAAAAATACAGTTCATAGAACACTTCCAGAGCCAAGCATGGAAGAAGTCCCACAGAAGCTTTGTTCAGTGCAGGACAATACACACCACATCTACAAGAAACACCTTTAACAAGCAGGGTTTTTTCACTGAAGATTTAGCTGTGATATATACTCCTCAACCCGCCCCCGCCCAGTTAGATCCTCCACAGGACATCCCAGAAATGGCTTGGGTGGTAACCCACCATATAAAAAGCTTCCTCCCAATGTCTGCAGGAGTTCAGGTTTCTTTGTGCGTCTTCACAATCAGTGTTTCCTTCCCTGCTCCATGCACAGTGCAGGACAGCAGATAAGCTTCCCCAAACAGATAAGCTTTGGAGCCTGGAGCTGCCAAAATGACACCTCTATGAAAGTAGTTTGCTGAACTACTCAGGGTCAAGTGCTCTCTACTACTCCTTAAAAGGCCCAAAAGGGGAGGCAAGATCTGAGTCTCCTGGTGGAAAGAGTGTTCATGGACCAGGGAAGAAAAGTAGCAATTCAGATGCTTCTCTTGGCCCACTCCTCCCTGACAGCCACTCACAAGTCACACTGCAGCACAAAGCTGTGGAATAGGAGTTACTGCTGGCGAGGGCAGCAGCAACTCACTATACATTCAGCAATACAAGTTTCTCACACTTGCAAGGAGAACACATCAGCTGTCCCAACTCCTTCTTCCTTTCAGCTGTCAAAGTTCTCAGCTAAAAAGAATTCCTCATTTTTCAGAGTGCATATGTTTATAGCAGATGGCTGCTGCTTGGAAAGCAAGACACTTAATGGGAGACAGCAGCACTGGGCACAGGGTGAGCAGCACAATCAAGTGGGCGAAATTCCATGGGTAAAAAAAAAAAAAATAATTCCATTTGGTCTGGGAAAGAGCACCACACAGACGGGACACTGCCCTGAAATACTGCCATGGATTCCCATAGTGCCCTTCACCCCGTCACACACACACACTCTCTCTCTCTTGCCTGTTTCATTCCTTTCTACTGCAAACCCTTGCAACTTTTGAATATCTTATTAGGGTTCAGTCCTGCCAGACACTAAGTTTCATTACCAAACAAACAGATCTGGGGGCACCAATTCTGTGAATTTAAGCACATGCTCGGTGTAAAGAAATCATTATTAAGAACATGCACCAGTGTTTGCAATTTCAGGATCTTATTTTCTGTTCTAAAACAGGTGTCAGTGGAGACATGCCAGCTGCCCTGTCACCCTGAGAACAGGACCAGCGGTGAAGAAATGCAGAAGAAACAGAGAGATGCATCAGTGCCTTACCTTGATGTAATGATCAATCCTCTCCACTGAGGTGAAGCGAGCCTCTGTTTCTGAAGCCAGTCTGACTGTAAACTGGAATAACCCTGTCAACTGCAAAGATAGAAAATAGAGGTTTTGAATCATTCATTTCACAGAGTTTTACTGGATTCATTTATTGTTAGCAGATGTAAGAGTGTCAACGTGCCACATTAACTTTGATGTCTTGATGTAAAATGACCCTGTCTGTGACAGTTTAATCCTTGAAAATAACCTTGTTGTCCATGGATCACCTGGAGAGTCAGCAGGACAACTAAGTACCCAAAGTAGGTGTCAGGTGGGTAGACATTTAAAATGTCAGTAAGGAGTTCTTCATCTGGTGCCATCTCACCACAAGGGGGCAGAAAACCCCCGACAATGGAACATTACGTTCCAAGCTCTACAGGTATAAATTGTCAGGCCAGAAAACACTGACACACTGATTTGGTTAGCAAGCTGTGTTACTGCTCTACAAAATATGCTGGAAAATAAAATGTGTCATGTGACAAAGGTCCAAACACATTCTACTGTATCCTTTAATTTCTACTAACGAACTCCCGGCACACGATTCCTCCCAACCTGTTACCTAGGGTGCCTATAGACATGCCCATTCGCGTTCTAATTATAAGGCGTCAGAGCAGACTCAATTAAAAAAAAAAAAAAATCGAGGCTGCCCCACAGTCTAATTGGAACACTCCAGCATCGCCTCACCATCAGGTGCATTTAGCCCCCATGTTTCAAAATGGTCATGGAAGCGCTTTATCTAAACCTTGCTGAATGTTTTACCTAAAACATCCTGCAGCCATTTTGAAATGTACAGGGGCTTAATCCATGCGAGGGCGAGCTGTTTTAATTAGAGCGACTGTCTGGGAACCACTCTAATTAAAACCCTGATCCCTAAGCACCTGCGTAGCCACCTTAATTCCCAGAAATGGCCAGACCCAGAGTTACTAGTTCTTCATTAGTACTAGATTCATCAGTCTTTCTCCCCTCTCCCACAATGCTGCATTAAGGAAATTCTTTACCGGGATATTATTATTGCTGCTGCCTGCTCTCAAATGCAATCGAGTTAGAGATTCAGGAAGGAGAAGACCTCACCTGGACAGCGTAAGAGATGGCAAGCCCAGCATAGGCAGGAGGAATCTGCCCATGCATCAAGACAATCATCAGGCCAGTGGTTGTGATGAGAGCAATGCTGATAATATCCAGTCGGATGGCCAGCCAGCGCATGGCGCAGCTAAACAAGTAAAATGGTGCTTGATTGTCATCCAGCAGTTCTTGGTACCTGGAAGCAGATAAGGGAGTGATTTACAAAGGGGCAGTGGTATCTCCCTTGAAGCTTTGAGACTGGTACTTGGGAATCTACATATCTGGATGGACTAGCCTCGATTCTTGCCTGCCACACAGAACAGTCACAAGGAAGGGGATTCACAGATTTTATCCTGCGACTCATGAATAATGTGGGAAAGCCACTGACCTTTGTGGATCTCCTCAACCAAAAACAAACCTACAAGATAAGGTTAGCTCTCCAAGAATACTCAGCAATGGCCTCTCACAGGGTAGCATTCTGGCACGGACACTTTGTAACATCTACATATGTGATATGTTCTACACATAACTGCAGAAATGTATCTATGCCGATGCTATTGCTTTGACCATACAAGCAATTTTTTTTCAGGATACTGAAGCCACACTGAACTCTTGATTTATCAGTAATGGCTAAATACTTCCCTAAGTGGAGACTATGGCCAAATCCAACCAAGTCCATCATCTCTGCATTCCACCTTGACAAATTGCAAGGCACATAACACCCTCAACATCACCGTTTGTGGAGAAAAAGTGCATCACAACCCGACTCCTACCTGCCTAGGGGTGACCTTCGACTGCTCCCTAACCTACCATCATCACCTGTGAAAGACTGTCATGACTGAACACCATCCAAAAGCTCACCAGCACAAGCTGTGGTGCAAAAAACTGCCGCCCTCCAAACTTATGCCATAGCCCTGGATCTTCTCAACAGCCAAGCACTGCGCACCCGGCTGGGCCTCAAGTCGACATACCGAACTCATCAACACACAACTCTACTCAGTAATGAGGACTCTCTCTGAAACTCGGACATCAACTCCAGTGCAGTGGCTACCAGCACTTCTAAACATTACTCCTCCCTCTATCTGATGGGATGCAGCAACATACAGAGAAATAATGCGCATCAGCAATAAACCAGACCTTTCTATCCACAGAGACCTTCAAGATCTCCCAACTCATCACATGATTTCACAAAAACCTTTCTGAACATGTACCGAGCACCTCCTACACCACAACGCTGAAGAATATTGGAGGAAAGCTTTGGCAGAAAACACTTTCCCAAATAAACACCTTGTCTCCGATCCAACAATGCAACAACTGGGCTTCAACCTTCCGTGGAGCATGTGGACAACCCTTAATAGGATACGCACTGAATGTGGCCACCTACTGTACAAGTGATGCCTAAAAACCTCACTTGGCTGTGACTGTGGAAACCCTGACCAACCCATGGAGCACATAACAACATCCTGCTCCAGATACAAGTTTGAGGGTGACATCCTGGAGTTACACTCGCTTTCCAGCAGGGCACTGGCCTGGTTGGAAAATTTGTAATTACAAGCATGACAATAGCTCTTGCTCCTAAAGCCATACGAAAGGAAGGCCAAGAACAAATCTTACATACGCAACAAAAAAGCCGCAGGGGCCAGATTCAAATCCACAGAACAGCAACTTTTTGCTATGCTAACTGGACAGCATTTTCCAGGAGAAACCCAACGGCTTCAAATTGTTTCCTATAAAACCTACGGCGTTTCAGAACTGAGAGTAGACATATTAATTTTAAAGAGGTATTTCCTAAGGCTTGGGGTACTGATTAAGTCTCTGATCTATCATGGCACAGAAATTAATAGAAGGTGGCGGTGAAGCGGTCACAAAGCCAGCTGTCAAGTTTTTCAGATCCCGAGACACTGATTCAGGCCAACCCTGTCTCTTGATAAAGAACTCATAGCTGAACAACTGTGCTGACCTGTGCAGGAATTCCTGTCCTTTGTTGTAGGCATGGATTGTGGAGAGACCCTGTATGCTAGATGTAATGTGAGATAGGAACGGGGACTGCGTGATGTTGTCCAGGCGCTTCAGCTCACGAATAAAGACTCTGGAAGAGAAAGGGCAGTTTTCAATGATTCTCATAACCATCCATATTGCAGTATACCAACATGAAGCACACAGTGTCCGTATTAACAAGCACTGTTGCATTTACCTAGACACAACATGCAGGATTGTGAAGAGGACAACGAGGGGCCCAACTGCCATCAGGAACCATGGGAAGACCCCAGAGATCACCCCCACGCAGAAGAACACGAGGATGACATTCTGGATGAACATTTCAGCTTGAAATGGCAAACGAACATCAACTGGAGGAGAGGGAGAGAGAAAGATTTGTGGAACGTGAAATGAAACAATCTGAATAAAGCAGGATCCAAACATCATACTATCTGCAGGGATACTGCTTTCCATGATTTTTTAATTTTTTTTTTTTAAGGTGTAACATCTTATACTTTTGTGAGTGTTTTTGTCTTCTACAGCACTGACAATCTTCCAATACTCCTACCTACCAGGGAGGCCTCTGCTGTAACAACGGCCATCAAAGTATTTCCTTGTCACTTTCCATTAAAAACTAACAAGCAGTTTTCAGTGGGAACAATACGTGGCAGGTCTTAACAACCAGCAGCATCATGACTTAAAATGGAGCTCCTCCAGCACAAGTCATGCTGAGCTCTCAAGCCCCACCAGCCTTCTGCCCAAGCAGTAAAAAAGCTCCTACTGCAC
>NW_017728995.1:29379915-29387996 GCF_001723915.1 Gavialis gangeticus | reverse complement strand
CAGCCTTCTGCCCAAGCAGTAAAAAAGCTCCTACTGCACCAAAAACTGAATACTGGTTTTGCTTTTGAAAGAGCAAATACCAAAAAAGGCAATGAGCTCAATCCCACCCTGAAAAAAAACAGGGCACTCCCAGTGCTAGCTGCTGCCAGCCCCAATGCATTGTGTTTACCTAAGAAAGTGGCTTGCTGTATATTAGTTTGATCCAAATAGTCAGATTTGGGGGGTTTCCACTCTCAGAAGGCAGCCTGTTGCCCAACCCTGCATTACTGAACTACTGACTTGCACTTTTCAAATATGCCCCCTGTACTAAAGGCACATGCATAGCCTACATAGAAAACTTGTAGGGTGTCCTCCTCTTTACAGCCAGGGAGGCAAAAGCAGGTTACCGGGGAGCTGGGAAGGAGGACCCTGCCCTACCATTGCAGACAGAGGGCCATACCTTCATCCATATCTTTGGAGAACCTATTGAGAATCCGCCCAGTGGGCGTGGTGTCAAAAAACTTCATGGGACTACGCAGAATCCTTCTGAAGAGTTCGTCATGGAGCCTGGAGGAAGCTCTGAGTGTTCCCTGGTAACACAGGACAGCGGGTTACTGTGTTTAACACCACAATGATCGTTTGGTTCTCTGTCTACAAGTAGCAGCCACTGGGTTTATGCTGCCACACAGTGGCAGAAAGCCAGTGACTCCAGGGAGGTTAACAATGAACAAGGAGGTAAGCCCGGGTGATGGGTTAATGGAAGCCCTGAAGATGAACAAAGCCCCTCGCATATTAAAACCAAAACAAGGAATCTGGGACCCCAGCAAACGAGAAGGAGGGGGAAAGGGGCCTTGGCACCTACCTTGACAAAGACAACCCCACGAACAGCTTTCAGAATCAGCATGACTCCCATGGACAGCGCATAGATGCCAGCGTAGTAGGACATGTGAGGATTATCTTTCATGCTGCTGCTCACAACCGTCTCGTTGCCCAACATTACAGTGGTGTTCTGGGTAAAACCCAAGGGGTCAGTTACACGGTTGTTCAAAACAGGAGCAGGCCCGAAGGCTTAACACGTCCGAGGAATTCTTAAGGAAAGCTTCATTACATTTTATTTTAAATTTTGTTTTAAAGCCCCCATGGCCAATTTGGAATGGCAAACAGAAACATGATCCGAAGCAGAAATCTTCTCAGCGCCTCCCAAAAAGGTGATTTGCAACTCTCAAAGACAAAGCCAAGGCCCCTTTGACTTTGGGCTGTTTTGCATACATTCATTAATGCTGCCTGACTTCACCTCAGCTAAAACGGGTCTCACAGTACACCTCAGCCAGGTTTCGTGCCCATTATATGCGGCACTGCACACACACACACACAAGGATACCTCCCTCTTGAAAGGAAGGCTGGCTGAAGCCACCTTTCCTGCAGCTGCATGCCAAACCGAGTATTTAGTTTATAAATAGGATCTGTCAATAAACCCAGATCCCTTTTTCTCCCCCCTTTAGTAATTCAATGCAGTTTAGGCTATAGATAGTTAGAGTGTTATTTCTACCATAGTGCACTGCTACGTGCCTAGGCACATGACACTGTTTTCCAGCGCTAACCCTCCGAGTATCAAATATTCCCTCTACTTTATTATCTTGAATTAAAACGATGACACAAAGTCACTGTGTCGTCTCAATCAATGCAATGCTTGCACCAAGGGACTGTAGAACAGCACTCCAGCAGGTCCCAAGCTTCAGACTGAGGCACACACTCATTCCTAATGCTGTTCTGAACTAGTCCTTTGGCCATTTCAATGCATCCCTCTAACTATATCAGGGGTGTTTATGCAGCACAACCACAAGTTAAATTTTGTCCAAGGGGTTTCAAAAAAATCCAGAGATGTAATAATAAATCTACTTTTCTGCTTTATACGGGAACTACCAGAATGGCTGGATCCAGGGGCCCAATAGTCTAGTCCTGCATCTTTGACAGTGGCCAGACAACAGAGACTTCACGAGAAGGTACAACCCCCCGGCCGCAGCACATATGAATGTATATGGTTACCAGCTGTCTCCTTCAAGGTCTGATCCACAGCCATGATAAAATTAAAGACTGGGTTGGATCCCAAAAGCATGAAGTTTTCACTCCTTCCAATATTAATGGTTATACCTATGGACGTTCCTGATACCCATGTTAAATACCCAGGCATTCTCTGAAATCTTATTTTAAACAACATTTAACAAACAAAATCATATCATCACAAATCTACCTAAGTGAACTGCGTTTTTCCTAACTTACCCTTCAGCAAACATGAATCTCTCAAAAAGCTTTTCCTAGCACAGATGTTAGATTTACAGGTCAGTAATGTCCAGCCTTTTTTCTTGGAATCTCTTTAAATACTGGTAAAAGCCACTGTTTTCCAGCCTCCCAAATACTTGTGTGGTTAAAAAAAAAAAAGTCTCTAGTCTTCTGTCCCACACGTTACTCTTCAGTGTTTACTACACCTTTACCTGGGACTTGCTCACCACTGTTTTAGTAATTTCAAACATCCCATTTTTTCACATAATTACACAAACATACCTGTGGTGGCTGGGCTAGTAACACTCCTTATTTTTTTTTTTATTAAATACAGGGTTCTCCCCCCGCAGTAACCAGTAATTTTTGTGTGTCGTTCTATTATGCTGATCCTCGTATCTTCCTGTCTTCCAATATATCTAAGCACCTCCTAGTGTAGCAGCCTTTGCTAGCCTTATCCCTTGTGCAAATACTTGGTTTCTCTCTCCTTCAGCTGATTTTTTTTTAAAAAGAGAACAAGGCTCCAGGGTTGTGCTCCCTGTAATTTTTGACCAAGTTTCTTGTGGTTCATTCAGCACATGTTGTAACACCTTTGACCAGAGGCAACCCCAAGAGATCTCCACTGAAGCTGAGAGAAGAATCCTATATGGTGGGATGCACCGAAGTCCTTACCAGCAGAATGCCGAGTGCCAGCTGGGTTTCGTCTACAGCTCTCTTGCCCTCATGCACTGCCCAAGCTATTTCATATACTCAAGTGAAAATTTTCAGCTCATCAAAATGTGGCTTTGGCTTCCAAGTACACTCATAATCTAAACACCTCAGTGAAAAAACATTTGGAACTATCCTAGGTCATCGCCCTTCTCCCAAATTGAAGAAAAGCTTCTTTCAGATCATCGCCTGGGGAACTCATGCAAGCAGACTCCTTGATGAAGTGCTGTTTGTCTTAGACTCATCCCAAACAATCCCAAGCAAGTGATCCCCTCCCTGCCCCATTTAGAGGCTTAGAAGAGGATAGTCCTCTTACTCCACTGCCTTGCTTGATCCAGTAGCTCAGCCACCAGTTGCTGAATGCTGTGCTTCCCACATTCAGCACGAATAATGCCATGATGATCAGGAATGCAAAGGGGCCTCCAGCTGCCTGGATATAGATGCCATAAACAGACCAGGGGACAGAGCCTTTGCCCTTCTCTTCCAACTGCACCAGCTGACCTATAAAAGACAAAAAGGGGGAGATCAGAAAGAGCAAGGGAAAAGTCGCTCCATGAAATTTTACACTGGGGGCTTATGTCAAATGCACTTTTCCTGTGCTAGTCTACTAAAATGTGGACAGCAGTAGACAGACTGTCCTGTATTTAATGGACAAATCCTAGAAAAAACAGAGCTGGGAGGAACCTGAAGAGGCCAGTTTAGGAGGCTCAAGGCAGGACCGTGCCCATCTAAACTGTCCCAGACAAAGGTACGTCAGCCCTAATCTTACATGGTGCCAGTGATGGAGATTCCACCATCTCTGCAGCTAATCTACCCCAGTGCTTCACAACCTGCTCTGTTAGAAAGTTCTGCTGAATATCTAACCCAAATCTCCTTTGTTTCAATCTAAGCCCATCCCTTCTGGTCCTGCCCCTTATACATACAGAGAAAAATTGACTGCTACTCTCTTTATAAAAGACATTTCTGTTTTTGGAGACTTAACAAGTTTGCCCCTCACTCCCCTCCTCTTTGGGCTAAGTGGTACTAGTTCTTCCAGCTTTTCTTCAGAATTGGCCACTGAACCTAAGCTGGTGTACTGGTGACCAGCTGAGCGACCAGGATTTGGGGCAGCTTTTGGAACCTCTGAGATGTGAACACTTCACAGTCCCCAGCACATCTAACAAGTAGAGCCAGAAACCTGATTCCATAGTTACCTTCTTCCTTCTTCACCACTTTCTCCTTCTTCACAGATCCAGCTTTGGTGCCCTTTTCCTGGGGTCTCTTTAATGAACTGCTGCTGTTCTTCTTTACATTATTAATCTGCAGAGAATAAACCACACTGAAACATACTGGATTCATCTCTCCTCTTAACTAGATATTCACACCTGAAGCCTAAATCCTCATAATAATATATTTTCATCAACCGCATGTGAAGGAGAACAAAGGCTTCCAACAGGCAGGATACTCCTCATCACCTCTAGATGTATAGCCACTAGGAATATTTGCCAACCACAAGCAGAATGAGTTTCCCTCCTCTACCATTCTGCATTGTTATCAATTTGTACTGTGGTAATGCCCAAAGATCCTAGTCAGGATTAGGGTCTGATGGTGCTCGAGGTTGTATGCTATTCACGTGCACAGAAGGATGTGTTCCCCATCACAAAAGGTGTCAACAGTCTAATTAATATATGTTCTTCTGCCATCTACCCGACAGCCCCGTCAGTAGTACTCATTCATTGCTCTTTTCTAAAAACAGTCAGTGCTGCTTCCAAGACTGCTCTGTAGTGCTTAGTTGGGCTACGTGGAACTTATGCCCCCAGAAAGCTGAATGCACAGCTCCTGAAGTGCACCCAGTCGCTCTTCTGTACTCGGTTCACTTCCCCAGATACGGAAGTTACACTTTGTTCCAAGATGAATCATTCCGGGTTTCAATTGACCTGACTGAGGACCGTAACAAATCTTCAGGGCCATTTTCCCATCCTTCAAACCAAAAGAGACATCCTGCATATGGCAAACCGAAGGGAACATCTAGCCCAAGTAGCCTCCTCTTGCAGCACCATGTGGTCTGCAAATCCACTGCTCATTCCATGCGCTAGCACTTATGGGCCAGCCAAGCGTGCATCCTGGAGAACCTCACACTGCCTCTGTCATTGATTTAATTTAAAAGTGAAGGGACCACAGTCTTCACAGCACCAAGAGAGGACATGCAGGGTGACTGATTACATTCCTCCACTTCTTCCACTGGCCAAGCACAAAATCCAATCAAACACCTCCTATCATTAGCGTTATCGCCATCCACATAGCAGCATTCTCTCAGTGGAATATCTCTTTTTTGATGTCTAGAAGGCAGATGTCAAATCAATGCAACAATCAGTCTCTTATCTCTTAAAAATTATTTAATGCCATACTTTTTAATCCATTTAAGATAACAGGCACTGCATGTTTAAGAGAAATCAAAACTAAACACTTTCAAATAAAAAATGGGAGCAGTGCTAACTCCCAGGAAGGGCTGGGGCAAGCATGACAAAGTTACGTAGGTGAAAAAAAAATAGTGTAGACACAAGCTCCATCTCCTATGGAGTGGTTCCTTTTATATTATGCCAATTTAAGCCTTTTTCTGTAACTGCCAGGTGACATGACAACCTGCTGACTGTACTACCATTCAAACTGCAGTCCATATTTATGGCAATTTCTCCATAGCTGTCCCAAGAACAAGGGATACTTAGAGTCAAATTCTCAACCCTCTGCTGTTTATAACTTTTGGGCAAGTCATGTTACTTCTGCTGTACCTCAGTCATCCAAGCTGGAACCACAGTAAGAACCTAACAAGAGGTCTATCAACACCAAAGCTAGATTTCAGCTGTGCCAATCTGGGAGGACACATTATAGAAAGGAAGTGCAGTGTTATAAGCGGGGGATGTGCCTTGTCTTCTGAGCACCACAATGAAAATTCACACATTTTCTCCATGTTAAATAAATGAGTGGCAGGACTGTGTACTAGGAACTTCTACGCTGGGACAGGAACAGCGACACCACAGTGGGAGATGTCCTACAGGATCTCTCTGAAGAGGCAAATCAATCTACTAGGTCATTTTACAAATTTCTTTCGAGTGACTACATGGCTTCCTGTAACCGAACTCTAGGCACAGGGACTTACGTCACAGTTTTCACAAATGGAAAGTAGAGTACCTCAATGTGTGGTGTCTCTCCCAGCTGCAGGCTATTAAAAATTGTTGCATAGTCACCATTTAAATTCATCAGCTCCTCGTGGCTTCCTCTCTCAGTAATACAACCCTCTTTCATGAAGACCACTTCGTC
Organism: Gavialis gangeticus; assembly: GCF_001723915.1. Classification (NCBI taxonomy): domain Eukaryota; kingdom Metazoa; phylum Chordata; order Crocodylia; family Gavialidae; genus Gavialis; species Gavialis gangeticus. The sequence continues at coordinate 29,381,735 of NW_017728995.1, read as the reverse complement.
ACAGTCAACAAGGTACTAGAGACAACAGCAGCAAGAACACAGCCTTAATATCTCAGATAAAGGGCACACATGGGGCTTTAAAGTAGTTCACTAGCTTTCAGGGAATCAAAAGCAACCCGCCTCCCCCAGCTCCAAAGTATCTGCCTAATTAGCTAAGGAGCCTGCATGGGCTGGAGGACTGTGATTACTCTTAACAGCCATACAGCACATACACAATTTAGCAGGACCTCTGCTGGCGGACTCTGAATCTTTAAATCTGATATTTTCTATACAGAAGAGAGCAAAAAAAAATCTCAAATCTCAGATTTTTTTGGCAGTAACTGCTGGCATAATTAACTGGCATGGATTCCCAGGTACTCTGAAGTGACAAACAGGCTTTATGGCTTTGGAGTAGGAACATTTAACTCTGTTGCCTCTCTAGCCAAGTATTCCCAGCCTCCATCAGACACATATTAGGCTGCACAGGCATCAACTAGATACCTACAGCACGGCAAATGCCTTGTGTATACAAACAACCAACCCCCGAAGGTGAGGGAAACAGTGTCATGCAATTACAGACCAAAGTATGGGCATGTAAAATGCACAAGAGAAAAAGGTGACGAACCTAAAAGCATCCTCTCCAGATAGCTATACAAGGTCCAAGAAAGGATGCTGTACCTGGAGCTGATGGGTGACGAACAGGACAGTCTTTGACTTCAAATGCTTCCTTATTGCACTGTTAAAAATGTGGTTTCCTACGTGAGCATCTAAGGCACTAAGAGGATCATCAAGGATGTAAATACTCCTGTCACTGTACAGGGCTCGGGCAAGGCTGATTCTCTGGCGCTGTCCTCCACTCAGATTAGCTCCTCGTTCACCAATCTGTGGTAGATATATACACAGTCTTTGCAAGGCTGAACACAAGAAGTAGTGAGGCCACATTTATCCCAGGGATAGTGCATCTACTACAGTGAAGGACAAAACTGAAAATGGGTCTTATTAAAATTTAGGAGATGCTTACTGTAAAAGGCAGAAAACAGGGCAAGGTGGCACCTGAGAGACTAACTGATTTGGAAATGCACCAGCTTTAGTAGGCAACAACCTACTTCGGCAGGCACTACCAGTCTAGAAAGTGCTACCCCCTGCCCTGCCTTCTGCCCAATTTCTGACCAACATGGATAACCACCTTTCTTCTCTTCAGAAAAGGAATCATACAATGAACACACAGAACAGTAACGTGGTTGAACCTTAGTCACAGCCATATTTCCTTATCAACTAACTATGCTTAAGTTACGTTGAAATGGTTCTGCTGAGGAAGGAGTTAGCTTGTTGTTGTACCAGTAACACGCTGTCAGTATTTCACAATTAAAACTCCTGGTATTATTAGTCTCAACAGTCCAGGATTGAGAGGTCCCCGTTTGACAGGAGTGCAAAAACAGAACAACCCATCCATTTATCAAGCACACCAGACTGATGCCCTTCCCACCCTCACCACAGGAGAACAGCCGTCTGCTATTACCACAAGTAGAATTTTTACCTCTGTCAGGTCCCCATTAGGCAGGATGGCTAGGTCAGGTCTCAGACAGCAGCCATTCAACACAGTATTGTATCTAAAGAATATGAATCAGATACGCAGTGAACATCTGGCCTTCTTGAGGACATTCTGCTCACACACCATTACGATTCGTAAGTGAACATTAGAAACTCCTGTATCCTGAAGCAACTGATTTACTCTGGGCTCCTCATCCATAAACTGGGCTTATAGTTTCATAGTTCCTAGGGTCAGAAGGGACTTAAGTAGTTCATCTAGTCCGACCCCCTGCCATGGCAGGAAAGATTAC
>NW_017728995.1:29368954-29379072 GCF_001723915.1 Gavialis gangeticus | reverse complement strand
CAGGGTGAGGGACAGTGTCGAAGGCCTTCCAAAAGTCTATGTGGCCTACTTCCAAAGCACTGTGATAAACACTGGGAAGATAAAGAGGCTTTTCAGGGGCTGTGCAAGAAAACACTGATGACTGTCCCCACTGATGAAAAGCTTGCATACAGGGAGGGTTCATGTAAGCATGAATAACAGCTGCCCCTTCTGGAAGAGAGCAGTGCCAAGGCAGCAAGACAGTGCCAATGAAGTGTCTGCCACCAGGTGCAGACAACTTCCCCTCTGGTATAGACGACCTTGGATGATGCTGAAAGAAACATTTTATTGTGCACCAACTTTTCAGACGTTGGCTCAACCATCACCATAAAGTACGTATAAAAACCAGCAAACCCGTCAGTGTAACAAACCTTTCTTCGTCATATTCCTTCCCAAAAAGTATGTTGTCTCGAAGCGTAGCATTGAGAATCCAGGCCTGTTGGGCCACGTAAGCAAAGGTTCCACTGACTGCTATACTACCCTCCAGGAGGGTCATCTAGAAGGCAAAACAGAAGGGCCTCAAATTCTACTGTTCCATCTTTAGATGGGAAAAATCTCCTCACACACGAAAAAGAAAAGGTACCAGTAGAAATCTCCCAGAAGCAAGATCATCAGAGAATACAATGCCAATGAATAGTTTTAAGGTCTTATATATGAAGGGCTGCTATGACGATTGGGCCCTGTGTCCAGAAAAAACATTTTCGCGTAAGCTTCTAGCAGCCTAAAGAGTTTGTAACCCAAATGTGACCCACCTGATCACAGTGGGTAATATGAATGCAAGGTCAGATGAAACACAGAATGAGACCACATTAAGCCAACAGAGCAACTGGCAGGGAAGGCGGCAATGTTAACATTGCTCTTTCATGACATTAGGAGGCAAAAGAATCAATTTTCATCAAATACAAGAAACTGGAAGTGGAAAATGGGAGAGAGGGAGAGAACCCATAAAACATGCATATTCTTACCTGCCCTAAAATGGCTGAAATAAGCGAGGTCTTTCCACTCCCCACGCTGCCGCAAATCCCAACTAGTTTGCCCTGGACAGAAAAGAATGCAAGTTATGGCATGTATTAAGCAATTCCCAGTTTTGTTCTTATTTTGGGCTCCCTGCAGCATCTCAAACAGAGAAAGCAGATTTAACAGAAATGAGGCATATCAAATGGGTAAAGAGCTAGATTGGGTCAATCCATCATTCTAGGAAAGTAGGTGGTAAAAACTGTCCCTTACTGACCCAAACTGCAAAAATACCAGAAGTGAAAGGAAAATGTATCCATCTGCAGAGCTGTCAACTAGAGGTGTGCGAAACAGGCCATGTTTGATTCGGATTCAGATTCAGCCCAAATCGGAGACAGAGATTCAATTCAGCCGAATCCGAACCTGCAGATTTGATGCCAATTCCGAGAATCAGTGACTCCAACATAGACACAGCTTTAAATGTTTTTCTACATACCTTGAGGTACCAGACGCGGCTCGTGAACACTGAGATGCTGGGGTGCATGGAGCATCCCACAGGAGTGTGGGGAGGCCCCAGCGTGCTTGGTAGTGCACCTGAAAGTGGACCAGAAGGACTTCTGGGTCCGCTGCAGACTGTGCAGAGGACCCCCCTGCACGCCCCTCCAGCTCAGTGATCAGCTGCAAGGGGACCCTGGGTGTCTCCCCAAACCCAGGAGGCACCAGTTGCCGAGCTGGGTGGCAAGGGGGAGGGGGGCGTTGTCCCCTGCGCACTCTGCAGCAGACCCAGAAGTGGACCGGAAGTGCTTCTGGTCCTTCGGGTCTGCCACCAAGCATGCCGGGGACCGCCCCCCGCATGGGACCCCCCATCTACCCCTCGGTGCTCACAAGCCGCCTGATACCTTGAGGTATGTAGAAAAAACATTTAAAAGTTGTGTCGAAGTCCGAATAGCTGAAACTTTCCAAATCTCTCCAAATTGGTTTGGAGGGTTCCGATTCGGAGAGATGAGTTGGAGGCCAAAAATCAGGCTGAATCCAAATCGAATTAGCGACTGAAGCTTCATACAGCCCTACTGTCAACTTTTCCCTGCGTACAGAAAGGGGACAGAGTCTGCTCTCCCTGGCTCCGATGCCACCAATGCTAGACTGCTTTATTCAGTTGTGCCAAACTACACTGCTAGAAAGCGACTCCCTGGCTGAACAGAGAGCACAGAAACTTCTTTAAGACCCTCTTCCAAACGGAACTTTTCTTTGACTTCTTGCCCTTGCATAAGATCCAAAACAACATGTGCCAAATACATGAGGACCAGAACAGTCCAGGCAGTGGAGGGATCAACTAAAAAGAAAGATTTGCTTCACAGAACTTGGGACAGTTAAGGGAAAGGGAAGCCAAATTGCAGGATTTTAGACTTGAGAACATTTCCAGGGGTTCAGGGTGATATGCAAGGGTATAAACAAAGAATGAGAGGAAGGAATGGGAAGTCTGAGATGTGCATCAGGTTAAAGTTTTCAAAAGAACTCAGCTCCTGTTTATGCATCTAAATGACGCAGCCCTATCTTCAGAAGTGCACCGGGTCAAATGGCTCCCACTGAGAACAGCGGAAGCTGCGCTATTTCTCCTCCTCATCTGATGGCGTAAGATCTGCTGAGCATATCCGTCGGTACATTGGTAGCTGGATGGACACCTCTGCTACAAGCACCAGACAGTGCTCCATCTAACGCACTAACGTGTCACTCTTCATCACACATTTACCCATATTGGACAGTGATGGCCACTACTCTAGAAACAGGCAAAAGAATCAAGGACACCTTGAAAGCCAGTCTGAAGAAATACAGTATTAACATCCATATGTAGGAGATTTAAAGTACTGAATCACCCCCAATGGCACCATAATATACAAGGCATCTATCATTTCAGGCTAACTTGTCTCACTATGGAGGTGTATAGATGAGAAAGACAAAAGCTTTTGACCCAACACCAGGATCTACTCCTTCCTCCTGGAACTATTTGCCTTGTCTGCAATCAAAATGCAAATCTCAGACCAGCCTCCTCACTGTGAAGGGCCTGTCTCCGAGAGGGGGAGGGGAAAAGAAGGGAACAAGTCATCTACAGACTTATCAATGACTTCCCTTTTCACCCAAAGACTCTCATCCTCATATCAAGGACCTGCTGACAACAACGAGCCAACTTAGAAAGGAAACGCCAGGCACTTATAGCCTGGGAGTCCCTCTATACCATTTGCAGTATATTAGGGGACTATTCATTCTTCAGGGACCCCTCTGCCATGCTAAATCAGAATACCGGATCAGTGCAAGTGTGCTGCGCAAGTCTCTCAGCACAAGAGAACTCCTGCAAAGCTATTAACTGCTTTGGAAATAAGCCCCGTGCTCAAGGTCCTTCCTGTCTTGGTAGTTCTCTGCATACTTAATAACTTATTCAAGACAACTCCAAAGCCTTCATCTGAATACATGGTAGGGGCAACACCTGAGAGTCTTACGGTGCTGCCTTGGGTAACTTACTGTCCCCCAGGTTGCAATAACCCAGCTTGATACAAACGGTGCACCTGCTTGGAACATTACATACACGCGTCTACCACCCTCACGGGCCCCATGTCCATCTCAGAGGTTAGACAAGAGCAATATGCTTCACAGCATGCAAAGCAAGCACTGCCTTCTTCCAAGGGACAGCCAGGCAAGGTGGGAACTTGGGGAGACCTATTCAATGTTGCCCCCTCACCTTTTCTATCTCCAGGTCAATGTTATAGAGAGTCCTCTGAAGCCGAAGATTAACCAGGTTGATTATTTTGTTCTCCTCCTCAGGGCTAGGATGATCATCACTGTCCACCAGAAGATGGCCCTTCTGCTCAGCCAGCACAGCTTGCTGTCCCTCATTCTGCATCTTCATTTTCTCTTTCTTGCCTTTGGTGCCTTTCTTGTCTTTTTTCATTTTGGGGGTCAACTTTGGTGAGCTCTGGACGCTGGCATGGGAGAAGTCCCAAGCCAAGGTAGCATTTTTCACCTCTATCGCGGTGTGAGGACTGGCTGGTTTTTTCTTTATCATATGAACCTCTTCCATTAGAAACAAACTCTGATAGGAGTTGTGAGAGAGGTGTAAAGATGAGACACCTGGTCAAGACTGGAACACAAGCCTATGGCACACTCACGCAGCAAAACACATCAGGCTATACAGTGGGAGGAAGCTGAAGAGCAAAAGGTAGCTCATTAGTGTAAACTAACTCCAGGCCAGCTAAGGGGCCTGAGTATTCCTGAGTGTGGTGGAAGCTCTTAGATACATTAAGACTTTGACAGAATTACAGTATTTGAGACATTATGCTGGAAGAGTTTAAATCTTTTAAATCTGGTTCAGTTACTGCCTTGTACCTTCAAATATAAAGGCATAGCAGCTGGAGAGTCAGGCAAAGGAAAGATAGCTCTCATTGCTTGAATGCCAACTAACAAGAGTTGAGACAGCCTGTTTCACCCACATGGAGGGTGCACGGTGAGAAAAGCCACCTCTGAAAAATTCAGCCAATTTGTCAAGTCTTGAGAACAAGCAGTGGTGAAAATTAACCTAGCAAGTCCATTGTATCATGTTTTCCACCACATCCATTGCTAAGATCACCATTGAAGATTCTGAAGAGGCTTTCGCATGGTTTGGTTATAAGATGAATCACACTTCTAATGAAATAACTTGCACTTTGAATTGAAAAAGTATTTTTTTCCCCCAACCATGGCAATCTTGAATAAGAATCACACTGGTATCCAAGAGTTATCCCTGTCTGAACTAAGTACTCATGAGAAAGCCTCCAAAATATTTAAAGAGCAAAGCAATCAAATATGTTTCTATTGCAATAGAACAAGACCCCATAACCAGCCCATTACACCCCCTGCACAAGCACAGGCAGCTTTAATAAAACTGAGCGATTCATAGATTGTAAGGCCAAAAGGGACCTTGGAAGATCACTAGATCCAGCCCCCTGCACCAAGCAGGATTTAGAAATCCTGATATAGAAACCACCTCTCCCCCATACCCCATAAAACACTCCTTGCAGCATTTCTGAATAAGGAAGCCTGATTTTTCAGGTGACTCAAAATGAGGATCAAAAGAAGTGCTTTCATAAGAATATGGGCATCTCAAGCATTCCACTGAAGCCTGTACTGTCAGATGTACTTGCACATGGTCTTTCATGCCAGTCCATGTTAATTGTCATTACTTGCATACAAACTTTGGGAATTCAAGGTCTTGTCTGGAAACGTCAGCAAGATGTTAAAAACTAGAAGCAATATAACTGTCTCCATGACAGAAGACAGAACAGTGGTTTGCCAAGGAGTTTATTAAGAGGCAGCATACACACACATGCATCTGCTCCGAGGGACTGAGGCGGAAGATGGAAGTGTTTCTGTGATCTGAACAGTAATGTTTTTGCATTACAGCCAGTTTCACCAGACTGCAGTGTTGCATTTCATTCTTGTAAGTCACTGCAATACATGAATAGATACCCAACAATTTAAGCAATAACTTGTGGGTCAGGCAATTTCTGGTATTAGTGTTAAAGAACAGTGGAAAGCCCAGGTCTCCATCATTAAAAACAAACAATAGGGGAAGTCACATGTTAGGAAAGAGTAAGTCACTGCCCCCATCATCCTGTTCTTCTCTCACTTTCCCTCACCCACAGTATTTCTTACATCCTTTAAGCTTTACAGCTGCAGAACAAAAACTTTTGCTAGTAAGAACTGGGAGAACCACCACCTAAACCAATCAGACATGGACTGGCAGTGCAGTATGGCTGGAAAAATTTGGGCTATATATATCATAACATGGAACAGGAAGAGTGATCCAGCAACTGACAACAGCCAGCGTTAGAATTAAACTTCCCCTCACTCACCATTACAGGGTTTTTTGCATTTTCCTGCAAACAATTTGGAACTGGCCATTCCTGGTGATGGGGTACCCAATTAGACAGACCACTGATCTGAGCTGACCTGATTTTAGATATGGTCTATTATGTGTGCAGGCAGGCACACACCTGTGTGCAGTTTATGAAGTTTCCCATTTCAGTGCCATCTAAAAATGAACTCCCCAGATGATTATAGTGAATGCAGAAATGGATCACAGAATTAAAAAAAAAAGGCTGGAAAGGACGTTTAGGAGGTCACCTAGTCCAGGCCCCAGAAGATGCAACATCCTAGATCAGGATTCCTGAAACTCCAGACTTCCCAGCTGGGGACTCTCTCTAGTGCTCCAAGAGCAGAGAAAGTAATGAAAAAAGGGCTTAAATCCATTAACAACCAAGAGTAAATCAGTGGCACCAAGAAACTGAACATGCTCACAAGAGGACGTGCACCTTCCTTGCTCCTTAGACACAGAAGTTACTTCATTAGCACACGTGGAAAGTATAATTCCAATGACCCAATTCATTTTGGAATTCCAACCTTACGTTACAAACGTTTCCTGGCTACTGGAAAGTCAGAGCCCATGATGCATCTGAAAAGCATTTCACCAAGGAAATATGCTATATCCCCATGCTTATGGGGCTGTTCTTAAAAGGGAACACAGGAACTGCCACACTAGGTCAGACCTGTGATTCATCTACTCCAGTATCCCATTTCTAATCATGGCCAGCACCAAAACATCACAGCCATCTGATCTAGGATAAACAGCTGCTCACAGAGGTCTTGCATCAACCCTCAATAGTTAGTTACTGTTTTATATCAGTGTGAGGTTCTCTTTCTTCTGCAGAAAATAAGAACTACACATGCATGGAGACATTCCACATTTAAGGATAAAGCTGTATGGCCAAAGGACCACTCACCTTAAATCTGTCAACAGAAACTGATGCTTCCGATAAAGACTTCACTGAGAAAGGTGTTACTTTTAGAGCAAAAGTCATGGAATTGAAGACTGTAACCACTGTGAAAGCCTATACACAGGACAACAAAGAGAACCATGTTCGGTTGCAATACACACCAGCAATTCAAAGCCACCGAGGGCTAAGTTCCGTTGGCAGAAGCCATTCAAGACCCTTCCACTTGAAGGAAAGGCCTGTCACTGAGGAACTATTTATATACTCAACAGGCTCTGACCCAATATAGAAAAGGGCAGACTCCTTCCCATCCCAATATTTTAGAAAGGACTGGAGAAATATATATCCTAGACACCCACAGTTCCACTGCCAATGGCAAATCCAGCAAGTTATAGGATATTCGCCTGCCAATTCTCCAGACCTTGGTTCAAATCCTGCCTGAGAGGTCACAAGAGAAGAAAAATCCTACTTGCAACTGCACAATTAAGAAGAAAAAAAACTGATGGCCAAGTTTTCCTTTTGCAGAATAATGTTTCCAAAAAAAAAAAAAGACAGCACAGATACAATTCAGGACACAAAGAGAGACTGGGTTAGTCACAATTTAAAATCTGGCCCTTAAATCCTGCTCCAGGAAGCCTGAAATACCAGTGAAAGAGCCAGGTGTGGAAAGTTACACCACACCTGCTACTATCTTATGCCACCATATACTCACTAGGGCTGTGCAAAACAGGCTGTATTCAATTTGGATTCGGCCCGAATCAGGGACAGCGATTTGATTAGTTGATTTGGATCTATGTCCCCAATTCAATTCAGCCAAATCCAAGTCTTCAGATTTGATGCCGATTCAGAGAATCAGTGATTTGGCCATAGACGCAGCTTTAAAAGTTTGTTCTACATACCTCAAGGTACCAGGCTTGGCTCATGAATGCTGCAATGGCGGGGAGGATGGAGTGTCCCACAGGAGCACAGGGGATGCCACACCTGCTCAGCGACAAACCCAGAAGTGGAATGGAAGTACTTCTGGTCTGCTTCCAGGTCTGCTGCCGAGTGCACTGGGGAGCCTCCTGCACTCCTGTGGAACGCTCCATCCACCCCAGCATCACAGCGTTCATGAGCTGCCTGGTACCTAGAAAAAAAAAAACATTTAAAGCTGTGTCTATGTCTGAATCATCATATCTTTCCAAATCAGTTCAGATTTGGAAAAATTACAGGGTCTCCCGATTCGGATTTGGAAATTCAGTCACCAAAACAGGCTGAATCTCTGCCATATCAAATCAGCGACCGAAGCTTTGCACAGCCCTAATACTTACTTCTGTGAGCCAAGGCACAAAATAAAGATGACTTTCACAATCTGGATTATTTCTCTACAGTTTAACCAAGAAAGGCTACGACAATAAAGATATGATACGATAAGTTAGCTCAGCAATGAACCACTCTGTTACCTGAGCTGCTGTGAGGTCATAACCAAGAATCATGTGGACAGAGAATGTCACCACGCTGGCAATTACCACAACAATGGGAGCTACGCCCACCGTGATGCTCTGGAAATAGCCTGCACGCTCCAAGATCCTACGTTCCTCCTCTCGGATTTCTAGAAATACAAACAGTACAATCACCTTTGAGGTACAACTGGGACAGGCAGCGTACGCAACCAATGCTTTAGAAACATTTTGGGTAAAGCAGATGCAACCTCTTCTGCTGTAATACTTACAAGGTTACATGAGTTTTAGGAAAAGCTACATATTTACAGAGACAAACCATAAGCAGATGCGTATTTCAATGAAGACAGAGGTCCAATTACTCTTCTTATGTTTAAAAACTGGGCAATTTGTACAGTATTGGTCAAGATTAGTATTCAACCTTTATACCCAATATTTATGAAGGCGGTTATACCTAACGGTCAACGAAAGGCCACAAAGAGCATTCTGCTGATCAGAGGAACTTCAGAATAGAAACTGCTGCTCCAATCTGTCTACAACAGAAGCAACAAGCCAGAAGAATGGATGCTCTAGCACGGCTTACGTGCAGTCATGTCTACTGACATGCGCTAAGAGAGGTCATAACAACAGGGTGTTTGCTAAAGGGAAACATTCATAGAGCATCTGCACTCACTTTGAACATTCTGAGAAAATGCTTTGACCCAGGCATACATTTTAATAAATTTAATGTAATTGAGAACTTCATTCATCTTTTGAACACGCTCATCCGTCGTTGCTACACATTTTCTTCTGAAGTAAGCTGTGAGCCGTGATACGAACATCTGAAACAGAAAGAAGCACCATGCAACATAGCAGCTCTGAAATGGCAAGCGTACCTGATTCCTATTAACTAGAGAAGAAATCAGCAGGACCGGTAATTGGGCAAGGAGGGAAGCGTTACCAAAGTTATGTGGTGCAAAAGCCCTTCAGACCTTCTCACTCCATTCTACGAGCCAATCAGTATGGAAACCTAAATGTACTATGGCATCAGCTTCACTGGGTTCATTTTTATTTAGACTTCCAAAGGGCTCAAAGTGCTTTCAGTTAATAGAAATAGATTTTGCTGTTATCGTCAGCGTACAAAAGGCTGCAAAGTTAACTCGATCTAAAGCTAACCTTTATACTCAATGCATAAAGATAACACAATTCAGTCATATCCTGCTTCCGTAAAGCCTTGCATGTGCTAGACCAAATTCTATTATACCCCAATGTTATGAGGATGGTAAAAGAATATATACTTAAACACCTTAACTGATTAGGTCAGGTCTAAAGAAGAGAGGGTTATCCATGTCCTCCTTAGTATCTCCTCCTTTGTCAGTGTTTACTAATGCCCCTTCTATTTCCACAAATCCAGAAGGGAACATCTCATTACACAGTTTTCAACTTTTTGCCTCATCTTACACATCCCTATTCCTCTCACCTACAGAAAAACAGCCTTTGCCTCCCTCTTAATAACCAAAGTAGTTGGCCAAGATTATCAAATTCCAACCCTTCTCCATCTCATTTTTATCTTACAGTAATCACTGCTTTTACCTGTGCTGTTAAGTGGATCAAGTATGCCACAGTGGGTCACACCAGATTCTGCTCTTCCTAGCTTTTCTAAAAAAAAATACACTTTAGTGCAACAGCAAAACTTCAGCAAGGCTTCCTCTTATGGTCCATTCCACGAACAGTCCACTTGAACAAAAGCCCGTTTCCCAGCACTGGGCATTTCTTCCAAATTTTATCAACTCTATTGTAACATGGGAATGGAGTGGTTCTGCTAATTCATGAATGGAGAGAGAGCAACTCCAACGCTGCCAGGTCTTGAACTGCTTGTGTATTTCAAAGATAAGAACCAATTTAAAAAAAAAAAAAAAAAAAAAAA
>NW_017728995.1:29366408-29368860 GCF_001723915.1 Gavialis gangeticus | reverse complement strand
AAAAAAAAAAAAAAAAAAAAAAAAAAAATCGGGATGCCAATGGGGTATGGGAACTGGAACCTCTGTGTTTTTCTATGTCCAGTCCCAAGTCCAATGAATTAACATAACCCATACTAGGGGCAGACTGCTTCACAATTTAGTTGCCCGTTTTCCATCTCATCCTATTTAAATTCTAGACTTTGCCAGTCTCTAAACTCTTACTTTGAAGAGTTTGAAAACATGAAGCACTATACAGGCACCCAATGCAGGATCTCTCAACATTTTTTATTCAGTCACTGTTTTCTTTTAATAGAAACAGGATCCTTTGATGCATGGTTCAAGTCTAGTTCCGGCTTACTTTGTACCAGAGGTTTCCTGGCCACTTAACTCACCATTGCTGGGTAGAAGAGGATAAAGACGGCTGATCCCAAGAAGCCTGTTGGGCCCAGAATAATGACATTATAAACCATGCCCAGGATGGCAACAATGGGGCCCCCAGCCAGCAAACTGCCAACTGCAGCAGCCTCAAACATTCTCTGTCCATCATTCGAGCACATGTTTATGAGCTGAAAAACACACAACACCATATTGGTTATCTGAGGTGAAAAAACGTGCCTCACCCTCAGAAGAAAAATGTTAGCAAGTACTCTTCAACTTGGCAGTTTCCAATGAGGAACTGCAGCTTACCTCTCCTAAAGATTTCTCCTTGATATTCTTCAGTTTGAGAATTTTCTTGAACACCATAGTCAAGATAGCTCCCCGCAGTCTGACCCCCGTGCGGTAATTTAAAGCCCAGGTTAGCGCCAGGGACCAGGAGCGCACTATTTCCGTCATAAAGATGCCAAAAACTAACAACAGGCTGTACTGCAGGTTGGACTCATTTTGCTGTGTGTACTCCAACAGGTGTTTCACAACAAACGCCTACAGGAAGAAATGCAAGTGCACGTGAACATCCTGACATATCCAAGGCACCATGCAACAACTTTATGTTAAGTTAGAAATAAGAGGGTTGCTTCATTTTTAGACAAGCAATTTGTTCTACAGGGCATCTTCTTTCTAGAAGTAAAAATCATCAATAGGCAGAGCACCGTTATGCAAAGCCCTGCCGAAGGCAAAAACCAGCGAGTTGAATTTAGCAAGAAGAGGAAGGTTTACTTTGGCATCGTGTTCTCTGCAGAAAGCTTCTAATCCTTCACATCTTCTAACTTAACATAAATCTGTCAGTCAGCTGAAAGTAATGCATTATTGTACAAGACAAAGTAAAAGTCTCTACTTGTACATTTGAACACATTAAAAAAAACATTCCTTTACATGACATTAAAGACCTTTTTTTCAGTTTGCTTCAAACGTGCTTATTTGATAAAAAGGAACAATGTACCTACAGTTGTACTGGGGAAAAGTGAGAAGGATGTTTGCAAAACATTCTTGAAAATAAACAAATCAGCAGTTTAATAGTAAAGAAAAGAACAGGCAGGAAAAAAAACCCCAGGTAAACAATGCTACAGACTTTTAAAAAACAAAAAAAGCCCATCCACCCTCCCCACCCTTTCCGTCCAAAAACAAGAGCGCTTTACCTCTGGAAAAACATTTCAAATATCACCTGCAGAAAGGAGGAAACCCAAAGAACCACTGACTCCCACCTCCAGCTCTGTGTGTGGTCCAGCGGCACAGTACGATATAAAACTCACAATCATCAGCAATATCAAGTACTATCAACTGAGGAACAACAGGCTTTTATTGAAAACAATAAAGTGCCATGTTAAAATGGGTAACATCTCACAAACACTGTACAACAGGTAGCGCATTGTATAAAAACATACAATCTGCACATACAAGAGAATTGTATAAAGTTAATATCTAACAGACAGTCCAGTCCCTGAGACAAAACTAGGTTGTAACTACGCACACAAAATTAAAGATACAAGAACAGAACCAATATATGTTCATGAAGTCCCAAGAGGCAGTGAAGGTTGCAGTGCAAGTCAGGCCAGAGGCTGCATGGATTCTGAAATCTGATTTAAAGGTACACTACAGTAAGGCTTCACAGCTAATGAACGGCGGTTTCATAAAAAGAGCCTTTCAACAGCGATGCTTAAAGATGTTTGTGCTTATGGTTCTTTAATACAGAGCTGAGAATTACCTTTGCCCACAACGCAACAAAACACAAAAGAAAAATCTGAGACCAAAGAAATGAAATGGGAAGCCTTTCATAGTCTGTTGAAGTCCTCTTGGCTGCATCGGGTGTTGCAAGTAAGAGTTCTGTATAGTGTGAGGAGGGAGGAAAAAAAAAAAAATGTACCATTTCACCAAAGGCAACATAGCTATACCCAGCACCGATCGACAGATAAAAACTGAAGACCAAATGCACTCTTCCTGAAGCAGCTAATTCTGTGTGGCAGAACCAAGGAAACATGCTGTAAAGATTTTTGCTCATTCATTTTCCCTAAGTGGGAATTAAAGCCAGGATGTCCAT
>NW_017728995.1:29345374-29361408 GCF_001723915.1 Gavialis gangeticus | reverse complement strand
AAAAAAAATGTACCATTTCACCAAAGGCAACATAGCTATACCCAGCACCGATCGACAGATAAAAACTGAAGACCAAATGCACTCTTCCTGAAGCAGCTAATTCTGTGTGGCAGAACCAAGGAAACATGCTGTAAAGATTTTTGCTCATTCATTTTCCCTAAGTGGGAATTAAAGCCAGGATGTCCATCAGGTTCTAGAATGGCCCATCGATAAAATTTACACACCAGTCCCTGAACAAATGTGAGGAGCTCACATTCACAAAGCTACTGTATTCCAGCCTCTCTCTTACTTGGATTGATCTTTACATCCACTGTTTTGACCATAACTGCATACAGTTGGTTTGCAGTTACTAATGAGAAGACTGACTTCTTTTCCAGTATTCAATCCAACATACGCAACTGAGTCACTGAGTAGTGGGGTCAAATGCCCCTTTTTTCCTCATGAGCTGTAACTCAGCACGATCGCAGCGCAGCAAGCATTTTCTCGCATACCGCAGCAGGGCTGAAAGTCTCCAAGAGAAGGTGTGTAAAGAGAGCAGATGTTTCCTGGGGTCTCTTTCCTCCCAAAACCTTTTAAGTGCATTTTTTTCAGCACTGTTTTATAGAATCAGCATCTCCCGTGATGAGATAAAAAGGTAAGGCTTACATTGTGTATCAGGAAAAAAAAAAAGTTTTTTTTCCAAAGAAAGAGAGGAAAACAGCAGATTAAAGAATTTCAAAAAAAAAAAAGGGGGGGGGAAGTCAAATAGGTAACATTCACATTTCAAAACATTTTGTTCATACTCAAGGAAGTTTAATGAAAAGTAAAAAAGGAAATCCAACACAAAGTTCTTTTACAAAACGAGATACACTCTTTAAACGTTAATCTTAAACTAACGGGGAAAGGGACTCCTGCGGGCAGATATTACCGTAGTGGTTGGTATTAGTTGCTTGGCTGTCTTAAGCATTCCCATTGAATAAACATTACCTTACCTTTGCTCTTGGCGTTGGATTCTGCCCAGCGTGACTGTCTCATTCTGATCGCAGAATACAGCCATCCTGAAAATTCTAAAGAACAGCTTCTGTCACTGGTTCCACTACAGAGAAACGCTCCCCACCCAGTCCAGTGTGTGACAGCACAAAGCAAGCTGCACCTGGAGCGGAACGGGACGAGTGGGACACTTACCTCGATGGCTCACCACTCCCCCCTGCCTAACGGATGGGCCCTCCGAGCTGTGCTCCGCTAAGATAGCAAGTTCCCCCCAGCCGCCCATCTCCCAAACAGAGAAACTAGTTCTGAGCTACTACAAAACATCCGCGTGTGTTCAGACCTGGAGTTAAACAGATTTTCTGTCCCTGCCCCATCTGAAAATGAAATGTTTGGCACCGGGTAAAATAGCAGCAATTGTACCTGCTGGATTTAAGAGGTCTTTTACCTGTGCTAGTGCATTCTGATGGTTATTGCAAGACAGTCTGATACAGGGAGTTTCTCTGAACAGGTTTTGAGTTTGGAAATTGTGCCAGATGCAGAGAGAGAGTGTGCGTGTGTGTGTGTGTGTGCGTGTGTTGGGGGGGGAAGGAGTAGGCTTTGGGAAGGATCTAATACCAAAAATGCAACCCCCCCACCCCTCCTCCAGCTATATCCATTAAAATGCTTGTTAGTGAACCTGCCACTATGCCTAGCACTCCAAATTCAGGGAAACTCAGTTCACAATGTTCAAGTTTGGAAAACGTTTAACTCCATTTTGGTAATTTTCACCAATGCATTCAGACAAGCCGAGTGCTTTTCCAGATCTCCCTTTTCACCTCAATAAAACTGAAAGGCTACGTCAGTCCAAGAAAGCACTGATAATTCAGAGGAGACAGCCCAGGCACATCACAAATGCATGCCACTTAAAAAAAAAAAAAAAAAAAAAAAACAAAAAACAGGGGGGAGGGGTGGTAAAGACTCATCTTTCATGCCAAAATGATGGAACCAAAAAGAGGAGGTTCCTCATTCAGAGAACTGAACAAGGTTGACTAGAAATAGGCAAATCTTTGAGGGATCAAAATTTTAGATTATCCAGACTGAGTGAATTGCAACCTAAAAACCCAGCCTATTAAAGTGTCTCTCTGTTAAGCAGTTTGGCTTTGACAGAGCAGCACAATTATTCTAAAGAAATTAGGGACAACCCTGCTGCAAGTTCTCTGCTAAAGATAAGAGCAGCTACCAGGACCCTGTAGTGAAACAATGACAGAAGCTCTTCTTGGGGGAAGCTGGTTCTGTTAAAATCTTCATCAGTTTTGGCAATTAACAGTACAACCAACCATTTGTCCAAGTGTTTTATAACTACCACAAGCTATTATCATTAATTATGACACTGAAAACAATATCACAAAAACAGACATTGTATTGCCTATTAAGAGGGAAAATTATGACACTGAAAAGAATATCACAAAAACAGACATTGTATTGCCTATTAAGAGGGAACAAAGCAAACATTTAAAAGATATGAAAAGCAGGAAAAAACATTTTCAAAAAGAGACTTTTAACCTAAGAGCGCATCCCAGATGTACTTACCGACAAAATGAACCTCCATCTTAACAGCACACTGAAACATGTACTACAAGCAGTAATACTGCTCCTACTCCTCAAGGGAAATTCGTAGAGAATAAATTTAGTCAAAATCTCAACTGTAAATCTGCACAGCATGTGCAACAAACAGGTGACAGGAAAATGGTGTGAATGTCAAGTCCCATATGTTGTACCTTCAGTACTACCTACAGTAACAAGTCACAGCTCCTACTGGCAATGCCATAGTTTAACGTTTCTCAGTGGAACCTGCTGGATCAATCTTTGTAGGATCAATAACTAAAGATGCAGATTTCTCCCGAGACCTGCTTTCTTCAATTTTTAAAGAATGATCGAATAATACCACTCCATTTCTTGCACTATTAAGGCCACTGATCTACAAAGTAATGTCTTTACCATATGAATTTTAGTTCCAAAATAAAAGTGTTACCTAAAAAAAAAAGTAGCAAAAGCAAGGAAACAAAAGCAAAACAAAAGCTTTATACAACCATTAATACACTAAGTCCACACCAGTTAAGGAAGGGCCTTACGCTATTCTCAAAACCAGAAAGAAAAGACAAATATATTTTTCCTTCAGGACATCTAAGCCCGCCCACTGTTTTCCAGAGACCTGGCCTTATGTGTCAAGCAACTGATTCACCAGCTGCAGGAAAGCTCTCTCAAAAACACCCATTTCTCTCAGCAAGAACCCCATTTTCCAAACTAACTAGTCAAAACGATTAATGACCCTGCAATGAAACCTTAACATGTTAGAGCTGGCCATGGGATGGAGCTCTTTGGGGATGTTAAAAAAAGGATGGATATTACTTACTGGTCCACTGAAGCCCGCGAGCTGTGTGATCATCAGACACACTATGGAAATGATGAGCCTGGTGCGGCAGAAGACCCACACAACCCTCCGGAGAGAAGCATCGTCAGCCCCCATTTCCTTCAGCTCTTCCTGCCACAATCTCTCCAACCTGAGAAGTACAAATCCTGCGATTAGACGCCTCAAATCAGGACAACAGACACTTTCTTTCATAGATGAGAAGCTCTTGTTTTCTCACAGCCTTCTCGGATCAAGTCATCAAGGTCCAAAACAAGTATACACAACACAGCGTATTCTGTGCAGCCAAGAGAAATAGTTCTATCCTGAATCACTATGGAATCTTTACAGTGAATCTATAGGGAAAAGGGCTTTTATGCTGCAGAGAG
This sequence comes from Gavialis gangeticus, assembly GCF_001723915.1. NCBI lineage: Eukaryota > Metazoa > Chordata > Crocodylia > Gavialidae > Gavialis > Gavialis gangeticus. The sequence continues at coordinate 29,357,664 of NW_017728995.1, read as the reverse complement.
CTACAGAAAATTAGAGTGCTTCTTATTTTGCTTAGAGACTCTCTGGGAACAAGAATCTGCTGACCCACGACTCATTAGGTAGATGTTAGGGGCTGGAAGGAACCTTGCAGGAAGACAACTGGGGTTAGGTGACCCCAGCAAGGTGACTATTTACCTCTCCTCTTGAAAACCTCCAGGGTAGGTGACTGCACCACCTCTGGAGGGAGTTTATTCCACAGTCTGGACACCCTGACTAATGGAATTTTTCTTAGTATTAAGCCTGAAGCAGCCTTCCAGGAGTTTGTACCCATTGGTCCTGGTCTTCCCTGGGGGTGCCCTAGTGAACAGTTGCTCACCGAGCTTCTGATGCACTCCTGATCAAGTCCCTGATCATATGGGTGGCTTTTCTCCGGACCCTCTCAAGTTTTTCCACATCTTTATTCAAGTGTAGTGCCCAGAACTGGACGTAGTACTCTAACTGTGGTCTCACCAGTGCTGAATACAGCAAGAGTATCACTTCCTTAGGATTTACACAAGATTCATTGGTTGATGCACATCAGCGTGTTGTTTGCCCTACTGACCACTGCCTCATACTGACAGCTCATTCATAGGATGGTCATTCATTACCCCTAGGTCCGTTTCGGCCATGGTGCAAGTCAAGCTGTCACCACTGAGCTTGTACATGCGTTAAGAGTTGTTTGCCCTCAGGTGGAGCACCTTACACTTGAAAGTGTTAAACTTCATCTGATTCTGGTCTGCCCAACTCTCAAACCTGTCTAGGTCTGCCTGTAACTATCTTCTGACGTGACCACACTGCCCCATAACTTGGTGTCGTCCACGAACTTGGTCAGTGAGCTTTTCACTTCCCCATCCAAATCATTAATAAAAAATGTTGAAAAGCACCGGTCCAAGCACGGACCCCTGAGGGACACCACTGGCCACTTCACACCAGAATGACACGGATCCATTCATGAAAACTCTCTGGGTCCTACCTTGTAACCAGTTTCCCACCCACTGAACCATCAAGCAGCTGAGCCCACAACCTTCCAGTTTTCCCACAAAGATATTGTGGGATACTAGATCAAAACCCTTTGGCATTTGATCTCGCAATCAAGTCCTGGGGCCAAATGCTACAGTTCTTGCCCCACCTAAAATTCCCACTTGTGACAACAGTTTAGACTGACTGTAATTTTATTTTGCCACTAACTCAGCATTAAGTGCTTTCTGAAGATTCAGAATCTGGGCAGTGAGAGCGAGCTCTTGTTTGAAACACAAATGGCATTAATGTGCACTACTGCTCAGCTGATTTCACTAAAGTCAGAGACATTGCAGTGCCCCTTGTATCTCAAAAGGAACTGGCCCCAGGAGGGAGAATTAAGATTAAGTTTCCCTAATGAAGAATACTTTTGTGGCAAGTGCTGATTTTCAAAGGCTGTCAGGCATGCACCTATACTGGCTAACCTATAAACATCAGGGTACAGGGTATACACTAGGACATCTTTACCTTCTACAGTTGACTTCTGAAGACTCATGCTTTGACAAAGGCCACACATCATCCATAAACAACTCTCCTTTCTTGTGTGCTCTGCTGGCTAGAGGACTGAGCCATGAGAAGGTCATGCAGGAGAAAAGTCCTGCATTATCAACAGGGTGCTGGTGCCTGGAAGAGAAGATAGAAAATGACAACACCGTTAAAAAAAAGGAACATGACACCCTTAAAAAAAGAAAACAAACAAACAAAAAACCCACCACCACAACCACCCAAACATCTCCACTACAAGTATTGCATGCATGTGCTCAATGGTCTCCATAAAGGTTTCAACAGGTGACATTTGGGTATCTTTTGGTCAACTTCAGAGCTACAATCACACTTTAAACACCACATTTTTAAGAAAGCTGCAATTGAAACCATATGTTTTTCTTTAGCAAAAAGACTTACTTGGAAGTCGTCCGTATGGGTTTCAGCAAATTCAAGCCATGGTGGTATTTGCCCTTGTGACGCTCCTCATCCAACATTCTCATCTGGGAATGTATGGAGGTATCCAGAGGTAGGCCTTCTGCTCGAGCTGCTGCTTCCAAGGCATCTTGGCATTCCACCTGCTTTTACAAACGAGACAATGGAGTCTGAAATTCCAAAAAATCCATCATTTCTATCTCCAGCAACTCAACACCTGTAATTGCTGGGGATCGTTGTGATGGTGTATTACAAGTGCAAGGGATGGTCTAGCAATGGCAGAAACACAGAAGATGCATTCTAGATCTGCTTGAGGTCTCTGGATTTCTAGGATGCTGGAGCTCAATGATGTAGTACCTATGCATTTTTGGGTGTCAGAGGATTAGGAATAATCTAAATCTGTGTCTTGTTACTAAGCCAGTACCAAAAGCATTAGGGCAGTGATTTTCAACCAGAGTGCCATGGCATCCTGGGGTGCCTTGGGATTCTTTCATGGGTTCTGTGGGGTTCCACACAATGTGAGCACTGGTAGGTGCGCAAACATGATTCACAAAATAAACCCCGAGATTGCAACTAGGAATCCAGAGTGTTAGAAAGACCACAATAGATCAGAACATTTGAAATCTTTGCAACAGAAGAATTCCTCTATTGATTTTTGACTACAGAAAAGTAAGTAAAAACTAAGAACTGACATTTTCCAAAGCATGCCTTGAGTCTAAAATCCACAGCTTTAGGGAAGGGTGTATAACTCCCATAATGGACAACTGTACAACACATGCAATGTGAGATGATCTCATAAATTCAGATAATTAATTATTGGCTTATGTTCTGAAGACTGAGGTTTTACACACCTTCCAAGCTTATATCCCACTTACCATGACTTAGGATATTTTTACCAACACAGAGAGCTAAGCATTTCCAGAGGAAAAGGGGGCAGGGCCTTAACACACTTCAGGTGCTCTGATACGATCGCCTGTGTGCACGCTGACTGAGCAGCTGATAAAAGCAAACCCCCTGGACCTTAGTCACTCGCTAAGATGGTGTGACAGTTCAGAGGTAAAACATATATTGTACAAAACAGCATTTTCTTTTATGTAAAGACAAGGTCAGGAGACAGCCAACAAAAGTTAGTCGCATCTTTCCAAGCTGGGAATCCCTTTCACAAAGTAGCTCTGGCCCCTGTTTCAATGGCAACTATACCACCCTTATTTGGCCAAGAGACATTTCCACAGCCCTGTGGGAAGATGCAAATTTAAGTTCACACAAGAGAAGGCCACATCAGTACTCTGGAGGTCCAAAACAGCAGCGGGCCTTACAAAATCTTTTACTTGGAAATCAGATATAGCGAGGGTGCCTGCCAACACAGCAGTACTAAGTACACCCACACAAGGCTCAATGAGGACACTTGCATCAAAATTGTCCCTGACCACAAACAAAAACCCTTCCCAACTCTTTGTGTGCAAATACATATTAGTTTATCCCCATTAACTGCCTGATCAAGACTACTGTCCTTTTCCAAGAGATCGGCTCAGTCACCAAAGCTACAAACATTGGGCTATTACTGCCTACTAATCTTCTGGAGCAGAAGGCTCTGTGCGTTCAATGCCCAAATCTGGAGCTAGCATTTGATCCCCGTTCTCTTTAGTTGCATAACCTTGTTAGAAGTACAAAACCCTGGGGGAGATATAGGTTTAATGGATATCAATGTCCAAGTGTTATGACATTATTAGGTCTCCATCTACCTGCCACATGCACGAAGGACACAGGGACAAAAATCTCTCCCTGCTTGAATAGCACCCAAAGGGAGACTCTGCACTTACAGGAAAGGGGGATGCATTGCCCCTGCCTCGAAGAAGCAGAGAGAGCACAAGGGGAGGACAGGACGATATTACAACACACGTGGCGGGTCCAACTTACAACCTGCAGGCTGGGTTAGAAGGCTCCCTTTATGCAAACCAACTCCCTCCTTGTAAGCAATACTCTCCTGCTGAACCTGCCAAAAAAAAAACCCAAAAAACCCAAACCAAGTGACCAGGCACTCCTGGAAGTCTTAAAAACCAATCAGTGCCATCCTTAACGGCCAACACTGAAAAATTCAACCATCTGGATGAAAATGAGAAAGCTCTGTTTGGCAGAGAAAGCTTGGGCATGATGTTTGCCCAGTGTCCTGATAGAACATGCTTTTGAATATGAATGAACACATAACAACAAGATACATTTTAAATAGACGAAAGGTTTCTCTCCCCAGCACACACAGTAGTCAAACAATCTGGCTCACAAGAACTGCTACTCAATAGGATCTCTCCAGCCCACGTGGAAACGACCGAATGGCAAATGAACAGAGAACTGCTCTTGAAAAAAAATCTCTCCCCTCTTGACACACAGAAGAGCATGTGGATAAAACCCCTTAGGCAGCAAGAGGAGCCTGTCACACAACCACACAACACTGGCAGAGTACAGAGAACTGTCTGCGGACAGGTTGTAAATACCATGTTTGTGAATCACCAGGAAGCAACGCACATGCTATTTTATAGTAATAGCACCACCTTGGAAAGAACCTTGCAGTTCCCTGCGCTGCATTAAAACCTGGGAACAGAGAACAGTTCCCGTGACAAGAAAGTCTCCAAGCGTACACAAGATCTTTACAATGCACACACAGAAAGTAATGTCAACAGAGCGGCAATGCCCCACTCCCATTGTTTAGTTGATAATATATCAAGGTTTTGGTTGTTTTAGACTTATTTAGCACTGAGGGTGCAGTGATCTCCCCCAGTTCACTTCATTTTACTTTCCAAATAAACTGCATATACTGACTATGTGAGACTATGGGCTTCAATCCCTTAGATCAGGAGTGGGCAAAATGAGGCCCGTGGGCCAGATGTGGCCTGCCAGGCAATTTTAGCTGGCCCGCGGGGCCCCTAAAAAAAATTTAGAAACATATGTACCTGCCCCAGGCTGCCTGTCATATGGCCCTCGATGACTTGCCAAAACTCAGTAAGCGGCACTCCGTCCAAAATAATTGCCTGCCCCTGCCTTAGATCTACTGTAGTGGTTTTCAACCTTTTTCATTTGTGGACCCCTTCGGAAATTTTGAACGGAGATACAGACCCCTTTGAATTGTACGTGTAGGTATTCACATACTTTTGATTGATCACAGTCATCTCTCGTGGACCCCTAGGGGTCCATGGACCACAGGTTGAAAACCACCAATTTACTGAAGAATGTGGCCCATAGGTCAAGGGCATACACATGTAATAAGTGGGACAATAAACACAGTTTTTTCTGGTTCATTATTTAACACACTATAATTTGTTACTTATATTATAGATTACCTTTAAAATGGTATTTTAAAGGCAGCAGCCTGAATCTTCCCTCTGGCCACTCCTTCCTGCCTCTACAATGCAAGGAGCACTGTGGGGAGCTAAGGGCGAGCATGGGGCTACACACAGGGGACAGCACCTGTATGGTGAAGTGGTGGGGGGCTGCCTGCACAGGCACACAATGCAGTTGGGGGGGGGGGGCATGGATTGTGCTTGCATGTTGCAGCTGGGGATGAGGGTGAGGGGTACAGGAATGCCTAGTACAGTGGTGGATGGGGAATGCCACATGGGCAGCCTGTGGTTTGACTGGTGAGGCCTGTGCAGCACAGGCCCCAGGGGCTTAGAAGTTGGCCAGACTTATTTGTACTCTGCAATATTAACCTGTAAATGCAATTCCCTTGGATTTTAAAAGACAGGGGAAAACTAGAATAAAAAAGTTAAAAAAATTTCTATTGCATACAACTGTAACAAGCCATCACTTTCTTCCTCTTACCCCACCTCTTCCCTCACCCCCACAAATCAACCCATTGCTATGGTTGCAGAAAGCCTTCTTTCCAAAAATAGATATAGGTCCTGGGCCCCACCTCCCATGTAGTCACCATGTGTTGGAAGGAAATGGGGCAGGCTAACCTCTTCCCCACTGCTGCAGCTGAAGGGGTCCTTCTTCAAGTGTTACTTCAGGACATGCAGCTCAGCCCAGTTCTTTCGTCTAGTCATACCCTCCCCAAACCTTTGGCAAAGATACAAGGCTGGCCTTGGAGCTTTTTTTAAAGTCTCTCTCAACTGGGCAGCTGGTCCAATAAAAGCAACATCTACAGAAATCCTTGCCTCTTGGAACGGTTAGCAATGCTGAGAAGCACAAGTATGAGAAGAACTGCATTTTAACAGTTCACATCTTAGCCAAGTATGAAATTTCATGGAACGAAGAGACATTTCTGTCCTCCAAGGATATTCTACCCCCTTAATAAATTAAAGGCTTGGCACAAATAACAAAAGTGTGAAGGTTTTGTGAAGAAGAGTTCCCCAGCCTATATTGTGATCGAAGGTGTTAAGCAACCTAAATATAGGTGTTACTACTAGCTTCTCCCCATTGAAGAGATACTGAACATGTAGTGGTTACCAAGGCTGCAGACTGCTGAACTAGAGTAGTGGTTCTTGACCTTTTTGTACCAGGACCCATTTGTAAGCACGGATGGCCCCAACCCACTGCCCCCCAAGCCCTAGCCTGCCAGTGTGGGTGTAGGGGACAGGGGGGAGCCCAAGCAGCCCACAAGGGAAAAAACCATAGTTTCCCATGTTTTTCTTCTTTAAAAGGAGAATCCATTTTTAATAGTTTGTTGATCCAGTTTTAAAACTTGTTCATGACCCTTTCATATATTCTTCGTGACCCACTTTTGGGTTACAACCCATGGGTTGAGAAGTGCTGAACTAGAGAATGCAAGAGACTTTATTTGGAATTGAGATTAAAGCTTGAAGTTTATACCATGCCAAAGAGTTTGAGCACATCATTTTCCCACTGTGTCATCCTAGGCTAAATGAATATAGAACCTGCCCTTTGCTTATTTTTATAGCATTTTAACAACTAATCAATTTACCCATGCCAAGAAATATTCTGGATATTAGTGATGCTGTAGAGCACACTGTGTGGTTACAGTGGTAGGTGCTTTATTAGCGATAGCCAGACAAAGATCTGGAACTAAAAACTTGACAGCTGCAAGATCATGGCAGTACTGTGCCATACCTATTACTAGATCATCATAGTACCAGGCCACAGCAGGGTGGAATGGGTCCTCAGCCCTTCTCTCTAAGGTTATTAAAAGCCCTCTGCATCCACCCAACTTGGAGTAAACAGTGCATCACACACGATGTTAGCAAATAGATGCCCATCACACTTCCTCATTACACTGGCATTTATTCCACAAAATTTGGCTCTTGTGCACATAAGGAAGGAAAGATAGGGAAAATCCTTCTTCTATCTTCCGCAGGGTGATTCATGCTGCTCCTTTCCCCAACTGAGATGTGCTTCCTCATCCAGAGTTTATGGGAAGTTTTATCTGTACCTGCCTGGCAACATCATCCCTCCCATTCTCTTCCAAGGTCATGTCTATGCTTGCACTTCAATGAGAGTGTTGTGTACCTGCATTAAAAAGCTGTTGGTGGCAACTTCTATAATAGCACAAACATTGTATTCTTGTTCTGCAATCAAGGCCCTTTTGCATAATTTTTTTGCAGCCAAAATAGCACTGTCATGGTTGTCAAGAAGTACTTGGCCTTCTAGCCATCCATCCCATGGAATATTTTGCCTTCTGGAACTTTTCATGCTTTATGAGAAAGGACGGAAATAAAGGGTTTGGGGTCAAACAGAATAAGTCAGTCACTTGCTTTCTTGACATCCCATTACCCAGCAGGCTAAAAAATGGAGGCTTCTGCAAGTTCTCCTGGGACAAATGCACTTGACGGAGAATTGCTCTGAGGTTTGCTGGCTACGGCCACTCAAACCAGGTTTCACTCCTGCCCTTCCCTCCTCACTCCCCACCAAGAACTGTATTGAGTCAACCAGAAACTGCTGTGTTTCAGGGAATCTTGAATAAAAGTAAAGCACTAGATTCACAAATTGGTGGTCAAGCTGCTGCCCTTACATAAAGAAAGCTCAGTCATTAACTAACTTTTGTTTGTTCCGTTTAAGATGAAGCTATTGGAGCAAAACCAAATCCCTTCAGTGCCTGAATACCCTATAAACAGGTAGAGTACTTTCATGACAGTGGAAGGCCACAGTTTGAATCACTACTCCAAAAAAGCAGACACAGAAGATTCCCACACCCATGATGAGTCTCCAAATGGCTAGGGTATAAAGCATAAAAGACTCAGAACATTAGGGTTGGAAGGGACCTCAGGAGGTTACAACTAGTCCATCCCCTTGCTTCAAGCAGGACCAGCCCCAAATACATTGTCCCTGTCAAGGCTGTGTCTAGTCAGGTCTTAATAAGCCTCTAAGGATGGAGATCCCATAACCTCTATGGGCAGCTTCTGCTGGACTCTCTCCAATTTGTCCACATCCTTCCTGCAGAGGGGGGCCCCCAAACCAGACACAGAACTCCAGCTGTAGTCTCACTAGTACCAGAGAAAGAGAAGAATAATCACTTGGCTCAGTCTGCTGACAACATTCCTAACACTGCAGCCCAGGATGCTGTTAGTCTTCTCTGCAAGAAGGGCACAGCTGGCTCATGTTCAGCTTACTGTTCACTGTCACCCCCAAGTCCTTTTCTGCAGAGCTGCTGCCCAGGCAGTCAGCCCCAGCTTGCACCAGTGCAGGGGATTGTTCCCTCCTCAGTGTAGGACTTTGCACTTGTCTTTATTGATCTTCACAAGATCCTCCTTTTCCTCCAATTTGCTGAGGTCTCCCCAAATCCTAGCCCTACCCCCCCCCCAAAGTGCATCAACTACTCCCCCCCAGTCCGGCACCATGATAAAGACCTTTCTTCCCCCTCCCCCACCCTGCAGTCTCTGGCAGGCTTGTGAAACATCCTAAAATTATCCAAATTCAGCCTTAAGTTTACAAGCAGTGTTTCAACTGACCAAAACTAAGTTGGAGGCAAAAGGAGTGAGGGAAATTAAAACAAAAAGCCACCTCTTCGCCAAAAAAGATTCTCCCAGCTCTACTACGGACACATAGGACAGGATAGTGCTGCAGACTTGGGATGATCAGCAGAAGTAGTACTCTGGGATTTCAAAAGCCACTGCTGTACAACCTACAACAACTTTAGCAAGACCTGTATGCATGTGCAAGACTTCTCCCTTAGTCCTGGGGTGAGGGAGAAAGATTGCCCCTGCAGTAATCCTCCAGCCCTGACAAGTTTCCTACACCCTTAGGGTGGGGGGCAGGAAGCCAAGATCCCCTTCCCTCAGGATGTGGAGCAGCCCCACAGCTGGGAACCCCTCAGCTGGAGTGGGTGCCCCCTGCATCATGGGAACTTGCTTCTTGCCAGTGCAGGGGAGCCCAGGATCAGGTTCCCCCTGCACCTGCAATAAAAGGCACAATGGGATGCAACATGTGGCATGGCAGGAGGCACAACTGCATGAATCACATATTACCCCATTGTGCTTTTACCTGCATGTGTGGAGGGCCAAGAAGTGCTATAGCTTTATCTAGCAGTATCTGGCCTCTTGTTTTATTCTCTCTTGCAAGTGTGTTGGAGAGATTATACCCATTAGAATAGACCAGAAATAGGGGGTCCTCTCAGAAAGGGAGCCTGCAAGGTGCACTTAAAGTTTGAGCCATGTACTTGCTGCAGTGCACCAAGCTCTTCAGAAAGCTTGGACAGCCTCCAATGGAGCGTAGCAGGCAGAGTCTATGCAAGTGTCCCTGGTTTACAACCTACCTCACCGTGCATTTAAGCTGACACATGGACAGAGGAAGTGAACTGTTTGATTCTGTAGCTAATTGCTATATGATACAGTGATGTTCATTTGAAAGGCAGCAAGAGAATCTATGCAAGGAAAAAAAGGTGTCTTCTTGATTTTTTGCTTTTTCACAACACCTTTATGAGAACAGTGCACAGAGTGCCAACGAGCAACTTGCATGCAGGAGGCATTGTGCGAGGCAGAGCAATTCTTGCAGAGTAAGATGCATTCTATAGTCACTCTCACAGCCGACAAACCAATGAGAACAGCATGTATTATGCAAGTTATTTGTTAAGGTTACTGCTCATTGCAGTGCTGTGCTCAGTCTCCCTCTACAAGGATTCAGGTCACAGACTATTTTTCAAGCGTCTTCAAAAAAGGTAAGTGGGTGCAGTTCAATACAGGACTCGTCACAGTGCTTCCGATACCATTGCACCTGCATGGATGAGAGTTTACAGTAAATTCATAAAGAAGGTCCCACCACTCACAAGAAAAAATAAAACCAGACTAGCTTAGCATTAGAAAAATTTCACAAAATACAGGGTAGTACAATAAAGTTGTACTAGTAATAGAAGATTTGTATTAAGCATTGTGGAAAGCTAGAATCTGCTAGAGAGGGGGCAAGGCAAGTCCCCTCATGCCACCTGCAGTGTGTTGTGGTTGCTCCCCCTGTTAAAAACCAAAATGAAGATAAGTTGCACTGTATTTGTATACTGCTTGCCCTAGTATGCTCAAAGGCTACCAAGGAAAAAAACAAGCCTTGGTCAGCTCAACCACACCAAGAAGCGAAGTAGTTAAGCCAAGGAGGACCCACCCCATGGCTGTAAGATCTGTTGCCAGCATACTGGAGCAGCAGCAGCAAGCACAGCCCCAGAACTCCAGCTCCTCACCATTAGATTTACCATTTGCAGAACAGGAATGGAGGACATTCTCCAGGAGCACGATACAGGCATTCAGTGTTTACATATCCCTATGAAAAAGGGCAATCAGATATTACCAAGTGTTGGATGGTATGTGAAACTAAGCCACATAATATAGGAACAGAGGTATTTCTGGATGGCTTGGGCCAATAGATTTCTATCAAATGGTTACTGTGCCAACAAGTGGCATGGCCATCTTGGATCCAAGACTATCCAGCAGTAAGAGCCTTGTAGAATTAGTTGTGGGAAATAGTCTGGTATCAAAAGAACACAGGACTGATTAATTTGGTCTGCCCAGAGTTGTCAACCCAAGATTTTTTTTTTTTTTTTTTTTTTAAAAACACCAACATGTTTTATATACTATAAGCAGTCAGAAGTGTTACACTGAGGCCTGGTAGAAGGGCTAGGTTAAAAAAAATTAAGGATAAAAAAAGACACCAGCCACAGTTAAAGCAAGTTGGTTGTCAGTAAAATAGAAAGAAAAAAAGTTTACAGAAACTACTATACCACCACCACAATAAGAGTTGGGTTGCCTGCAGCAATGGTTTTACACCATACTGCCCATGACCCAACCTGATCCTATCCCAGTACAGATCCCAACCCACTGCCTTCCCATTCCCTTCCAGGCCTGCAGACTGGTCCCAGTTCTACCTTCCTCCTTGGCCTGGGGCCACAAGGCCCTGCACACCTTTGAGGTAAGCACTGAGTAGCTTTTACAAGCAGGCAACGGCCAAGAAATGCAGTAGCAGCAGGCGGCTGGTGTGAGGGGGCTTTCTTGGGCCAGAAAGCCCTGACAAGACAGCTCTCTGCAAGGTGTCACACTGTGCTCCTGCTTAGGCATCAGGTGACCATGCTCTCCTCAACTGTATTGACCACTTGACAGCTAGCCTCATTCCTATGAGGACTACTGATCTTTAGAACAAGGCCACTGTTTTAGTGTTTTTACTGGATAAAAAACCAAAACACTTTATAGTACAGCCAGGCATTTAGTTTGTTTTGTTTTAAAAGCTCAATCCATAAGTTTTACAGGGCAATCCTGCAGAAGGGGCAGACAAAAAAAAGAGGCAGGTCTGTAAAGAGTTCCTGGCTAATTCTGGAAAACAAAGACATCCCACATCAATCTAGAGAGTGGGGATGGGCAATAAAAAGGGAATGTGCTTGATTAGTTTAATAGAAAAAGAGTACAGCTAAAAGGGGGACCTCAAGGGAATAGTCTGTCCAGTCAGAAATCAAATGCCTGACCTTGATACGATTAGCACCACACTAGCCAACTGAACTAGATGGCCGTCTCCTTGCTGCTTTCCTCCCCCCCCCCTTCTCCACCTGCATTTCAGAAAACACACCATATGCTCCCTGGCAATATTCAGTGAAAGAATGCTATTTGTGGTGCAACGGGGGAAGATTAGCACTTATTTGTAGTGGTTCTTAGAAAGGGCACATGTCTACACCATAATAGAGGATGCAAAGACTCACTACTTGGATTATCTTTGTCCCAACATCCTGGCAATCACATGGCAGCCCCTGTGAAACAGCTCTGGGTTCCCTACACCTTATTCTTCTTCCCTCCAGGCAGGGTAGAATGGTCAACATGAGCACTGCCCATGTTAGCTTCCACCATACCACTGGAGTCAAAACAAAGACAGGCTGAAGTACCACCCTATGCCATAAATAAAACATGAGATCCCTCCATTGTTTTGCCACTGCCCCCTAACACTA
>NW_017728995.1:29333457-29340374 GCF_001723915.1 Gavialis gangeticus | reverse complement strand
AAGTACCACCCAACCAGAAATAAATGCAACTCTTCTACCAAAGCCCCAAGTAAGCTACTTGGAGCTCTGGAGGCAAGTCAGAACACACATTTTTTGGGAACCGATTTGCCTTTTCAGAAGCGTCAACTGAAAACCCGTATCATCCATGGTCATACCTCGCACAGTGCCATTACTTGGGATCTCATTAGGCAAGGCCTTCGTGCAGTTGCTCATTTTCTCAGGCAGGCTAAAAGTGGAAGTTTAAGCTATTAAAGCCACTGGCACAAAACAAATTAGAGGTTTTAGGACATGCAAATCCAAGCTTGCTTTGAAAGACATACCACCCTATACTTAAACCACCTACAAAAGGTATTTCAGTGTTCTTGTCCGACTTCCTAGGATGAGAAAAAAAAAGTTAGAGTTGTAACACATCTGGGTAGTTCTCACCAGGACAGAGTGTGGTTTTAGAAGTTGGGTAATGTCTAAAGGCTGTAGTATAAGAGCTACAGCTATTAAACAAAAACACCACAAACCAAGGCAAACCAGCAAACAAGAGAGCCAACCAAGCAAATACACACCACAATAAATACACAACCCAAATCAAAGGCAACATTGTTCTAGAGTTGCCCAAGCTTCAGAAAATTCTGCAATATTAATTTGTGCTGTATGGAAAACACAAGAACCAAGACACTTCAGGCAGTGATTTTTTTTTTTTTTTTTTTTAACCACACACAGACTTACTAGTCTCATAATGGGAGCACGTCAACTGTCTCCTCTCCTCCTCCCACCGTTCACAGCAGTATTTGAACATATAAACTTGGTCTCAAGAGTCAAATACCTAGAACTGCAATACAAGCGCCTCCAGGTTCAGAAGCTTGCATATTCAGCTCAACACAAGGATGGACCACAGCAGCATATCGCTACAGCTGAAGTTGCTGCGTAGTTTCCAATTTAGTTCCCATTTTCCCCCCACCCCTCCACCTTTAAGAATTATATTCATTTTCCTAAAAAGACCCATTTTTCTCCTTACCTTCCCCCCCGCCACCCTGCCCCAAGCTGAACAAAAACAGCTCATTTCCATAACACAGAATATACTACTCTTTTTTTTTTTTGTGCTGTAGAAGGTCAAGCAATTCTTTTGTACCATCCTACTACTCAAAACAGCTGGAGGTGCAACTTCCCTATTTGATATGGAAATAGTCCTCACTTCAAAAAAAAAATAGCACCTCTACCTATTCTGAAAGAAACTGGTTTGATTTGACTAATGTTGAAAAAAATCTTTTAGCAGGAGAGAGAAAGATACCACCATGCTGGGCATGCAAGCTCTTTTTCAAGTTTGGCACACAAGTGTAGACAGCTAAAGTAGTACTTGCATTTCTAGAGTCAAAGAATGAACATTTTTGGCTTGTCCAACTGCTTATGTAACACAGGACAATTTAGCTCAGGGGTTCTTGAGCTATGACCCATAAGCCACATGCAGCCACCACTGCCATGGCATTCATTCCATGGAGCTCCTCATTGGTCCAAAGTTTGGTGGCAGCTCCCCTGATGCCATATTTCTTGGCCCAAGGGGAGCCCCAGACCCTATTGTACCTGGGTCCGCATGCAAGCTCCTAAACAAGCCATGCAGAAGACACTGCACTTGATTAACTATTACATGCCTGCATAATTAGGGAATATGGCAACAGTGCCCTTGGAGCAGAGGCAAGTGAAGTACACAGAACAACCTGCATTTCTTGACTGGAGCACTTAAGCTGTGCAATCCAGCTGCCTTATCAACAGATCCCTGTGGAAGATGAGCAACATGGATCAGCCCCCAACTCCCAGATCCTGCCACTTCTGTGAACATACACTTCTGGACAGAGCTGAGCAAGCTTTTTTTGCTACAGATGTCCACAAGCTCCAGACAGCTGAGCTGCTGCAGGCAAAGACTAATTGTTTCTCGTTTATTCTGGTGTGCATAGTTCAAGGTAATACAGATAAGAGTTGTACCTAGCTGGAGGCACTGTTTGGATAAGATTTTTTACTGGGTTTATAGCACTCTGGGGCCAGAATCCACGTAAGAGCTTTGTATAACACTAGGATCCTGCTCCTATGATCCTCTGTGTGAAACTCCCAGCTAAAATTAGCACAGTTATGAGAGCATAAGCCCTCACATCCAACAGGTTTGCCATTTAGTGGTGACAAGCACTACACAGCTGCTCTAAGGCTTCTCTTTCTTCAGCATTCAGCTGCTTAAATCATGTTGACAGACTTGAGGCCAATAACATTAAAGTCAACCCATGTTGCTCTAAGGAGCTGCTGCATGTTTTACATGTGTAACCCTGTATTGACTGGATAATGCTAAGAAGCCTTTTACGAAACATCTTGCACCACATGCAGGATGCCCCACCCTTCAGCCCTAAACCATGATAGATATAAAAGTGATACTAATCCATGTCAGAATCCCAGGAAGGATTAAGAGGTGCAACTTCTGCTTGTGCACCATTTGCTCCAATAAAACTAAGGCTACAGCTGATCAACTTCCACAATGCTGTGGTGCAGAAGCTGAACAGACCAAAGGTCTGTCATTTTAATACTCATCCAAATCTCAGGATCTTACTCCCCTTTCCCTACTAGACAGTGCCATTATTGGGAGCAAAAAGCTGCTTTGTTTCACTAATTTTAGGGAGTCACAAGAATCAAGATTTGGACACTTGAAAAAAAAAAAGCAGCGATTTAAAATTAAGATTTTTCTTCAAAAGCTTGCCCCCCCCCCCACATACTCCAAGGTATCTAGTCAATAGTCTAAAAACAGGGAAAAGATGGGGGGTGGGAAGAAGAGAGAAGAGTTGCCTTCCTGCCTATTATGATGTCCATGTATCATGTGATAGGCAAGTATCAGCGTATGGGGGGGTAGGGGGGAGAAAAGGAAAGGAATATAGTGAATAGACTGTGCCCCATTTTGGGGAGAACAAAAAACCATGCACAGGCCACACAGAAAGAAGTGAAACCTAGTACCCCATCATAGGTCTACTTACCTTAAAAAGATTATTCCCCAGGTGTCCATGGCTTTAGTAATCCTCACTTTTGAGCTTCACTCCAAGTTTGTCTCTTCCACAGCCCAGCTGCACTGCTCCCTCACCTCACCCCAGCCTTAGCTAGCAAAGGAGTGCTCAGAGGCCCAGGTACATAGTTGCAAGTAAGACAGAACATGCTACATGCCTTTCCTTATCCCCACCTCCCAGCCATGACTGTACTGTAACCAGCGAAGGGAAGTCCATCACCCATTTTAGCTTTAACATCAGTGGGAAGATCTTGAATATATAGCTCCCCACACATCACTATTCAAACTCCACTGCAATGGCAGTCAAGCCATCGAGGACAGCAAACATGAAACTGGATTTTTAGAGGTGCTACCCCCTGCCAGAACATCACGTGCACGGTTCACCTTCAGTCTCCCAGTGCAGGACGCACCAAAGTATTTCCCAGACTCAGTTTCATCTTACTTTACTTCTGTACCTATAACCTGTTTACTGGTCACTGTTCTAGCCCCTGCCTCCCAGGCCACAGAAGAACACTACATGCAACCATTTTAAGTGACATGTATTTTGTCATCTGGGGCAATGCTGTAAAGCAATGAGAATCCAGCAGAATCAGAACTGCATCAGCAGCACTCCTACACTAACAATTTACTCGGTGTTAGGGTAGCAGCAGCACAGAAGTACATCATCCCTCCAAAAACACCTCTGCAGCATTTGGCCATATACATGCATTATTACCAGCAGGGGGGCACATGGAGGTAGAGTTTTTGCTACTCCCATTTGAGGAAAAAAGTTGCGAGGGACAAGGTTATTAAAAATCAGCAGCTTTGTGAAATATTGTAGTAAGTGCTTAAAATTCCTTGGCTCCAAAAATTTACTTGGGTACATGAATGGCACCTCTCAGTCCCAGAATTTGCAGTAGGAGCAGCAAAATGCAGATGACGATTCCTTCAAGTTTCCAAAACACAAGAACTCAGACACTGGATCTCACAGGGCAGGGGCTTCCAGACCCCTTGGATTTGGCTCACAGACATAAGGCAGGAATGGTGAGCACTGAGGCAGGAAGCAGCAGTGGCAACAGAAAGATCTTAGTGCCTGCTAAATCCTACCACTTGCTTGCCCACTTCTATTCCACACGGGAGTTAGTTCTGGCCCACAGCCTGAAAGACAGCAAGTGCCCTAGAGGGACAATTTCAAAAGCTTGTAGCCAGATGTTTGAAGAGCTATATGCCTTGTATAATAGTATCTTCTCACAGTCAGCAAGCCCTCACACAGTCAAGGATGATAGCCTTCCATAATGCCTTATTTGTGGGTTTGAAGATGACAGATAGAACCCATCAATCCTGGCTAAGCCTTATTGCAACTTGGGTATGCATTTCCATGTGAGGTGGGTGGCTCTGGATTCTTGGTTCAGTTGGCACAAGGCTGTTTCTGCTACTCCCAGGTTTTCAGCCTCTTGTCACGGGGTTTTGAAGTACTGAGATCCTTGCAGCAGACACTTCCACTGTCACCCAGGACTGCTCCAAATGGTCTCCCATGAGTTGATGACATGAAGTTGCATTTTTTTCCCCTCCCAAGTTGGCATTGAGGTTATCCTTGAAGGGCTGCCTTTGCCCTCTTCTTGAGCATACACTTTGACTGAGCTGGAAGAATCACATTTCCTTCAGGAGTCTGGGGTCAGACATCCACATGACATGGCTGGCCCAGCAAAGTTGAGGTCAGATCATCATCATGATGCTTGTGGCATTTGGTCACAAGAGGATGCTAATGTTGGTGCATCTGTTCTCCCACTGGATTAGAAGGATCTTCTGCAGGCAGCGCCAATGGTATTTCTCCAGCAGCTTGGTGTCCTGTATGTTGTCCACATCATACCTCCATGCAGTAAGATGGGGAAATCGCAACTGCTTGATAAGATTCAAAACCAAGCTCATGGTTTATGTTGCAATCTTGTATTAAGTGTCAGTCCCATTTTCCTGCATGCCTCAGTAAAGGCATCAACAATTGCTTAAATGCCTGCTTCCAAGTGAGTACATACTACAGCATCTGTGTACTGGAACTCAATCTCTTTTACACCTTGTAGGTAGCTGGGGGCCCCAGATGCCTCCCACCTCCTTTCTGTGCAGCCCCAGGCTCACTCAGCTTCCCTTGCCATGGTGCAGTGGGGTGCACCACTTGGGGCATGACCAAAAAAAGCCTGGAGAGAGGCAGAAGTCTGGATACTCTGGCTGGGTGCACGCTCAGGGGCTGCAACTTAAACTCTTTACAGGCTGCATGTCACCTGCCGGCAGCTAGTTGGACAGCCCTGTTTTACACCATTTCCCATAAAAAAAATATTCTTACGATGACCCAAATTAAACTCATCTGTTATAATTTAGGTTAAGAAAAGCTGTTTAGTACTAGAACAGTTATTTATATCTGAACTTGTTACCTGCACCAAGATGAGTTAATGCACAAAAATATCCTCAGACAGAGGGGGGTTTTTTTGTTTTGTTTTTGTTTTGTTTTGTTGTTTGTTTTTTTTTACACCACGCACAAGCAAGTGCCTCAAGCTGTTAAGCACAGTTGTAAAGTGTAGCAGAACAGGCTGGCAGCAGCAACAAGTTTTAAGACTACATGTATGTAAACACAGCTATGCTTGCTGTGCCCCTGCTCATCGCCTCTACCACAGCCAAATGTTGATGGATCTGCTCACTTGGGTGGCAGTTGAGCAGACTGAATTGGAACATTTGGGTAATTATCTTGATGAACTGCTCCACTGGCACTGTGCCCCATTTCTATCACTAATCTGCTAGAGTAAGCTTTTAAGAAAGATTGTTACCCATAAATTAAAAAAACAGGATCCATAAGGGAAGGAATGTCTTTTTCTTGCATAGAGAAGAGAACTTGGAACAAGTCCTAGAGCCCACATGTGGATGAGGACTTTTCAGAAGTGTTTGCATATTCATGAGATTAGGAAGATGCATATAGCAACATTTTCCCCAGTGGCCATTCACTTGTAGATCTCCCAGTCCTGGTAGGCAAGTCTTCCTACTATCTGATAGCGGACTGCTAGTCAGCACTGTGCTCAGAGTCAGTTTAAGTGACACGGCTTTAAGACTGGTAGTGGCAGGTGGCTAGTCAGCACTGGGAGTCTGTCTGCAGAACAGCCCTATTGTGAAGTTGAATGGCCATCATTAGGTCACAAGACGGTTACAATAATAGAATTCTAGAATCATAGAATGAAGGCTTCCCTCCTATAAAAGGGGGCCCTCACTTGGTTTTGGGGCCAAAAAACAAGTATTGTAGTGAATCCTAGCCTTCCTAAAAAGTCTTCAAAGCTTGGTGATTAAGTGCTACCCAGGCAATACCTGACAGTATCTTATCCAGGCAGAAAGTATAAAACAAACAAACAAACAAACAAACAGTCACCAAGGCAGCACTTGGGAGGGTGTCCCGAGAGGAAGGATCAAGTCAGTTTCAGAAGAAGGTGAGAAAAGAATTACTAGGCCTTGCCATAAAGAGCTCAACAATGCAACACTGATTTCTCCTGTTTATTTTAAGCAGGCTCAGCTGATGAGTCACACTCTGCTCAAAACAATTCCTTATAGGTGCAGCAACTGTCAGGCACTGTGGTGTGATGAATTTGAGAGTCACGTTCAGCTCCAATGGTGAGGAAGCCTGATGGCCAGATACAGAGTGTGCTCCAGATACAAGACAAGACTGCTGTACTTTCACATGTATGCTGCATACCCCAGACCCCATTACTGAGTAATTAAGAAGGAGCTCTAGCAGCAAGTCAGGAGCATCATGTCTCCCTGTTCTAAAAAAAGACCGCACAGTTCTAAGAATGGTCATTCAATAGCCCCTATGGTATCACACATTTCATAGACATTAAGGCTGGAAGGGACCTCAGAAGATCATCAAGTCCACCCCCCT
>NW_017728995.1:29324205-29332878 GCF_001723915.1 Gavialis gangeticus | reverse complement strand
CCTCTGGCAGCAGTCTGTTCCAGGCTTTGGGGGGGGGGGCTCAGACAGTAAAGAAGTTCTTCCTTGTGTCCAGCCTGAAATGGTCCTGGAGGAGTTTGTGACAGTTTAACCTCGTTACCCCTTGGGGTGTTCTGGTGAACAGGTGTTCCCCCAGATCCTGATGCATACCCCTTATATATTTATAGGCAGCCACCAGGTCCTCCTGAGCCTGCGCTTTTCCAGGCTGAAGTCCCATGGCTCTCAGCCTCTTGTCAGAAGGCCTGTTTTCCCAAACTTTGATCATGCATGTGGCTCTCCACTGGATGTTCTCTCAAGCTTCTCCACATCCTTTTTGGAGTTGGAACTGGATACCATACTCCAGCTGCGGTCTCACCAAGGCTGAGTACAGTGGAAGGATGACATCCTGGGATTTGCTAGAGAAGCATCTAAGGATGCAAGCCAGAGTTTTGCTTGCTTTGCCAGCTGCAACATCACATTGGTGGCTCATATTCATCTTGTGGTCAATCATGACCCCCAAGTCCCTTTCAGCCATGGTGCTAGCAAGCATAGCACTGCTGAGCCTATAAGCATGCTGTGGGTTTTTCTTCCTACAGTGGAGTACCTTGCATTTTTCAGAGTTGAAGGCCATCAGGTTTTCATCCACCTATTTTCTACACCTGTCAAGGTCAGCCTGGATCACCATCCTGTCCTTGGGTGTGGACATTTTACCCCAAAGTTTGATGTCATCAGCAAATGTGGACATTGGTGTCAGAAACAGACTGGCCATATTAATAAAGATGTGGAAAAAGCCCAATGATGGAGCCTTGGGGGACCCCACTGGTCACAGTGCACCACAATGATCAACTTCCATCAACTATCACTCTCTGGGTATGACCTCGAAGCCAAATTCCCCAGCCAGCAGACTATCATGTAGCCAAGGCTATAGTTAGCCAGTTTTTCCTACAAGATGATCGTGGGATACCAGCTAGAAAGCTTTTTTAAAGTCAAGATATACAATGTCAATCTCTTCTCCATTGCCCAGGTGATATGTCACCTGGTTGAAGAAGGAGATGAGATTGTTGCAGGTAGGTCTTGCCTGACCAAACCCGTGGCTGGCTATCCCTCAGGAAATTGCCTGCAGCCACTTTGTCAGGAATAGTCTAGACTTTGATGATTTTCTCCAAGATCTTCCCGGGGATGGAGGCCAGGCTGATAGACCTGTACTTCCCCAGATCTACTTTCCTCCCTTTCTTGAAGATGGGCACCACATTGCCCTTCTTCCAATCTTTGGACACTTCACCTGAGCATCACAAGTTCTCAAAGATCCATGCCAGGGGCTGAGCTATGATGCTTGCCAGCTCCTTAAGTATCCTGGGGTGTAAGCTGCCTGAGCCAGCTGACTTGAAGATGTCCAGCCTCTCAAGGTGTTCCTTCACATGGTCTACACTGATGAAGGGTAAAGCTCTCTCTCATCTTGGCTGTCCCATACCCTATTGAGCTCTGCCATTCTATAAGATGGAGGTAAAAAAAAAAAAAAATTTCTTCCCCTTCCTTGTATTTTTTTTGCAGTAGTTTATGGATGCAACAATCTTCCCTGTCCTCAGGACACAATTCCCATTGACATTCCAGTTAATGGAAGACAGCCAGCAAAAATTGCTCTGCTTTATACCACAGAGTCACAACAAGCACAGCAGTCTGAGAACAAAGGATACTAACTCACGCATTACAATAAAAGATACATTAGGTGAAGCAAAGCCATTTAAGAAGATGCATCTTTTGCATCAGTATTAATTGTTTGGGTGGACCATGCCAATTATATTTGTTAGCATCAGAAGAGCAGCATCCTTTATCTGGAAATGAAGCATTAAGTACATAGTGCCAATTAATGCAGCATCTCCCGACACAGAATCAATGTACATTCTGAATGTATCCTTAATATCCTGCTTTTTAAGAGGTTTCTTTAGCAAAGCTTTTAAAATTCAAATTACATGTGTACTTGTACCAAGGTAGATAAATGTCTTTGATAAGCATGGTACATTATCCCTTGAATTCGATTCCCAGAAGTTGATTTCCCAGACCCAAGTTTCTATTACAAACACTTCCATCAGGTGCCAGAAAACCTCAAATTAAGTCTTCTTTGTTTTGCAAGGTACTTTGAAGCAAGATTTCAGGAATCTTACTTCTGGTACCACACCACATTAAGAGGCAATTAGCATCTTTCTGTACCAATTCTGGTGTCAAGCAGTCTTAACAGTCATCTACTTCTAGCTTTCAGTAAGAGTGACTCACCCAGCAAC
This sequence comes from Gavialis gangeticus, assembly GCF_001723915.1. NCBI lineage: Eukaryota > Metazoa > Chordata > Crocodylia > Gavialidae > Gavialis > Gavialis gangeticus. The sequence continues at coordinate 29,330,602 of NW_017728995.1, read as the reverse complement.
TGCTATCCCCAAATGATAAGTTTAAGAACAGTTGTTCTGGAGGGACAGGTTGGTTGCCACAGAGGACAAACCAAATAAGCTTGCAAGACTGAGACATCCTAACAAGAGAGTGACAGAACACCCTTCCCTCCAAGCACAAAATGGGACCGATACAGAATACATGGAGTCTTGGCTGTGCAGCAGCTCATGCAACAGGGTCCTTTTTCTACCCTTGGGAGGGACTGAGTTTGGCCACATTATTATTTTTAAAATTTTCCATTTACTAAGGAAAAAGGAGCATAGACTCCGCTTCATTTTAGCTCAAGAGGACCCAAAATAGATTTTAAAAGCATTACTGGCTAGACCAATGCCATTGCAGCCCTGCTCAAAAGCATGGGAGTCCAGGCACCTCTTTTGCAGAGGAGGTAGAGACAAACTACACAGAGGGCCTCCCCCACCTTCCAGAAGAAAACTAGCACAACCCTTTCTGAGCTTCAAGTACAGCAAGACTGAACTCCCCTATTTCCTTCTTCACCTGTGAGCAGATGGAATCTTTGGAGAAGAATCAGCTGTGCCAGGATGCGTCCTGGCTCATCTAATCCACTTCATTGGCATCTAGAGCTGTCACTGGGGCTGCTGTCCCACAGGGTAGGCCCCTGCTGCTCTTGAGACTTCAGGGGTCCTATCTTGCAGAAGAAACAGCCCCAGGTTCCATGCTTCCACTTGGGGTACAGCAGCAAGACATGCCATGGGAATCCCCTGGGGAGGGGGGGGTTGGGATTCCCCACAATGTGGGTCTGCAAGCAGGTGAACCCCCATGCAGGTTCTCACTTGCTGACATGCACACCAGGTCATGGTATGGAACCCCACTACAATGTACAGGAATCCCCTGCAAGGGGTTTCCCATAACATGCAATATGCAAGTAAGTGTGGCTACATTTAAAAGGCATCAAACCGACTACCTTTGGTCACTAACATTTCTGGGCACTTACCATGCCTGTAGATGAACACCAAGGCTGCTCTCATGTGCTGGAATTCCAGCATGTCAGAAGACGACTTAATTAAAATCAATTAAACAATTGCCGTGCTCCAGCAGCATCATCATGTATCAGCATCCCCATGCTTCTAGAACAGCAGCACTCTAACTAGAACTAAAGCTGGTTTGAGTTCATGTGCTCTTGCCACCATTTTGAGGCACAGGGATGCTCATACATGCAACAGAGTTGCTCTAAATAAAGTGCTGCCCCCACCCATGCCCAGAGTACATATAGTGCCCTTCTAGCAAGAAGAGGGACTAGGAGGCATCTGCTCACAACTTGAGTCCCATAAAAATTTATGGTGGCATCTGGGCAATATCTGTTTGTGCCTTTAGATTAAGGCAGCAAAAAAAGCCCCTAGCATGTCTTGCCAGTAATAGAAAGACTTATCCTACTATACAGATACTATAAAGCCACTTACTCTTGTGTAGGTTACCTGCTCTGTATTTAAATAGTGCTCAGTAGCATATAAAATGCTCTCTACAGATAGTTTCGAACAGTAAAGATACTTATTACCACCAACTGCAATAGGACTGCCAAGTACTGCCAATTAGGAGGCGAATGTTTAAGTCAAATTTTTTTTTTTTTTAGTTAAGACCTTTGATTACTAAGACAGCAAACATCCAGTTATTAACAAACCCAACTAGTTCAGCAATTTACATACTGCAGGTCTCATGATCACAGACATTTCTGCCAATCAAACCTTTTTGGTACGGAGACCCATACCCAGCTGGTCCTTACTCCACTCCCAAGTTCCAGATCCCCTACTGCCCAAGGATTTGGGTGTCTCATTGGGACCAGGTGCAGGTTAGGACAGAGCAATGCAAAAGGTTTCTGTACAAGTGGCCATGAAGCTTAGTTCTTCTCTTATTGCCCAACAGGGTAATTTGAAACCCAGCACTACAATCAATTCAAGAGACATTCAAATTGTACTATGCTCACTGCATGCAACACCTGTTTGCAAGTAAACCGCAGCTCATTCCCCAGCAGCTTTAAAAACAAGCTCAATGCAGAATTTGTATTGTGTATAAGCACAACCTCCAGATGCAGGCCAATCAGAAAGAGCCATTATGCTATAGCTACAGCTATGCTCAGATGCTACTGGCTGAAAAACAAGGCTCTCCACCAGTGGCAACACTGTTGTTACCAGCAATCTCACAGGAAACAGCTGCTATTGGACAACACCCAGAGCAGCAAGCCAATCCCAGTGTAACATGATGCTAAAATGCTGCACCGTGACTCTAGAGGGGCCCCGATTCAGTATCAACAGCCTATATTAAAAAGCAGCAGAAATCAGATGTTCTCACTCACCCTGAACAGTGGCCGTCACTGATAGCCTGCTGAGTCACAGAGCACTGTAGAGAAGCAAAGACAGCCCTGCAATGACTGTGAGCACCAGCTGTGCTCGGTCTGCCCTGTTGCGACACAAACAATTCTGCAACATCCCAGACTCCAGCAGTGCACCACTGCCGGGGCAAAGCCATTCAGCAGGAGAATTTTCTTGGTTCATCTTATTTACTGATACCTCACAGACACAGCATGTTTGAGAGCAGAAAATTCAGAATAGTTATATTACTTTTTATAGCTTTTTTTTTGTTGTTGTTGTTTAAGTGGAAACAAACTGCATTTTGAAGTATGGTGAAAGTAATGGGCTTTCTTGAGCCAAAGAAATTCACACAGCTGATTTGTGCAAAATGTTTACTATGACTGGAGCCTTAAATCACTGTGTTTATAAGAGTCTTACATTGTGAGCCAATGCAGAAAGAGAGTACCAAAACCATGAGCAAGACATGCATGCGATTCTATTTGTTTGAACAATAGAAATAAAAGGGTGATTATTTTGTTTCCTGGGCAATTTGGAAACAACTCTCAAAAGAAAGAAAATCTAAGAGACAAATGGATACACAGAAAGACAAAATCCAAATATCTATAATACAAGTTGACGTAAAGTGCTGGTTCTGGGCCAAAGACCGTACAAGTGCCTCTTAAGACCGAGTTTTCCCCACACCCTTTTTTTCCCCTTTCAGTGCATTTCTGCCTTGGTTAAAGCCAACTGACTGAGACTAATCTGACTTAAGTCATCCAAATAAAACAAGAACTGCTGCCGTACCAGTTTTCAACAATGTTAAAGTTGGCTTCTTTACACTACACTGACATAAACCTTATCTGCTCACATAGTACTAAATAAGACCATTTTATGTCTGCTTCCAAGTAGCAGAAATTACACGTACCAAGACAACTCAGTGAAAATAGTCTTAAGAAACACTGTACATTCTTAAAGAAGTCTTTAAAAAAGCTGCCAATCTGCGGCACAATGAATGACAACCTCCTTGTTTTTGTCGTTTCTGTCTAGGAGGCAGAATCTAATCTGCGCTTGCAGGTCTCTCTCCTCTTTCTACCCCCATCATTTGGAGAACCCCTCACCGTTTATAAGGAGTTGCCTCCAGCCATTTGATATTTCCTAATACTTGAGAAAATCCCCCCTGCTCTCCCCTTGGTGCCATGCCGTTCTTCCCTCCTACTGGTCGCTGGTAGGAGTCTCCCTTTGCAGCAACCCCTAAAGCAGCACATTTCACATTGACCTTCAAGAGGTAATGAGTCCACGTAAAGCTGGCACGGCAAGATAAGGGCTGCTGCAAGCAGTTTAATAACCAGGCACGCAGGAACACACAGAAATAAAGGGCTGGGGGAGAAGAGGAAGAGGACAGTGCACACACTGACCTTGTGTTTAGCTTGCTGGAGTTTCAGCTCATCCAGCTCCTCAGAGCCAGTTCTCTCCCGTGTGCTCCTATACCCCGGGCTGGGTATGACATACTCTTTTCCTATGTCGATGTCTTTCATCTTCTCCTTCCGTCAACGCCAGGGTTTACCCGTGGATTGGCACTTCAGGAAAATCTAAAAAGAGAGGACAAAAATACAGATATAAAAATCTCATCCAACAACAAACACTGGAGCAACTTGAAACCCCGTCCTGGCGGCTCGCGAGACCACCTGCGCATCGCCTGGAATGACCCCGGGACGCAGCGCCACCCCCACCCCAGCAGGGCCATGACGTAACGGAGGGGCCAGCACCCCCCTCCCCCCACAGAGGCCTGCGGCCCCCAAACACCATTTTAGGCCCCATCCTGTCAGGTCCCCGCACGACCCCTCCATTCACCACCCCCGGCTCAGCTGCAAGCTGGGCCCCGCCTCGCTCGCTGCACCGAGCCCGGGGAAGGAGCGGGGCCCATCTCCTACCTCAGCCCAACGCCGGCTACTGCACTCTGCCAAACCACAGCCTTATAGCGGTGCCGGCGTCCCCATTGCGCCTGCGCGCGGCGGCGAGCGCCCGCCGGGGCTGACGGGAGGGGGAGTTCTTTCTCGCGGGTGAGAACTACAGCTCCCACCAGCCCCCGCGCGGGCCGCCAGCTCCCCAACCCCCACCGGGTCTGGAACGTTCTGCGCGGGCGGGGTCAGAGCCAGGGGGGTTGGGGCACAGGCCGGTGGCAATCGCGCCCCACAGCTCTGCGCCCTGAGTCAAGCTCTGTCTTGGCTTTGTCCCCACCCGGCCTCCACGTCCCTTCAGCCCGACCCGCGTCCATCGTGAGAGGATGGTCGAGTTGTCCGCCGGTGACGACGACGCCTATGAGAAGAGAAAAAGAGGTAAAAAAAGGCGTCGGGTTTCGTCTCCCTAGAGGACGGAGCGGCAGAAAACTGGGATGGCCGCCCTCCCCGCAGGGCTTGCTCCCGCAGCCGAGGACGGCGACCAAACCAGGCGGCCACGCTTGATAAAAATTAAAATGGCCCTGAATATTTGGACGATCGATATTGTAGCAAGATGCTTACGGTTTTGCAGAGAAGACCAAGTGAAACTGAAATCAAAAATGTCTTTTTTTTTTCTTTTTTTCACTGAATTTGTATCCGAATTAGCCAAAACTAATTCTAAATGCAAGAGTCCAGAACCATACGTGGCCCTACTACTGGCAAACATCCTCCACACACACCTGGGTCTTCCGATGTTTCCAAACCCTTTGGTGGGCGTCCTACTTGCAGGCCCAAGCCCGGAGGCTCGGGTTTCGGACAAGCCCCCAAGTTTTGTTCACCCACAGCCATATGGCCCTCAGAGCAAGCAAGGGAGGAGACTCCTGTTTCCATAAACTGGGCTTAAAGCCAGTACTGAACCATGCCGGAAGAGCAGTTCTCCTGCGAAGCATTTCAGGAAAGCTGCCTTCTTGGACACAGACACATGGTATTTCCCCTGCCAGGTTAAGCGACACCACCTGATCTGAGCCTTCAAGAGGCTGAAAAATGCCTTGTCAGTCATCAACTTAAGCCTCCAAGGGGCTCCAAATGACTCTTGCTTTGGGCCCCAATGACCCTAAGGCCACCACTGCTGAGGAGATGGTGGGGGAGAAATGGGCTTTCCGCCCAGTTGCAGTCAGAGGCTGCAGCTCGGGAGCCTGCGGCAGCGTCTTTCCCAGCTTTGCCGCCCCTGAAAGAAAAGCGAGAAGGGGAACCCATGTTCCCTCACCCCGTTCACCCTTTGCAGGGACTGTGCTATATATACAATGGAGCCGCTGCCCAGGACAGGACCCCAGAGAGCTGACAGTCTTACACAGAGCTTAGCTTATGGATTGTATGGGGTGGTTGGGATTGGACTGATCCTGCCTCAGGCAGGGGGCTGGACGTGATGACCTCTGGAGGTCCCTTCCAGCCCCACTGCTCTGCGATGCTATGATACTGATATTTCTCCAGCATGTGACAGGAGGACAGAACATTTCCATATGCAGAAGTCTGGGTTCCCATATCTGAACTGAACCGCTAGGCACAACAGCATCCCAAGCCACATTTGCTAAGGTTTAGTTCACTAACAAGTAAAGAAAACAGAAATTTTATCCTTGCAGAACAAACGCCCCTCACGAGGGAGCTGCGACCTCTTCTATTTTCATAATTTCTTCTGGTCCAGCAGTCCCACTCTATGTTCCTTTCATAACCAAGACATCAGCCGAGATTCAGTTCAGCGGTTTATATAACAACTGCTTACAACGCAAGTATTGTTCTGCCTGAGAGCAGATAGTCTTCAGAAATCTGAAATAAGAACAGCAAGTGAAGAACAAGGCCTCGAATGGTTTCAGGTCCAGGAGGCCGAACAGCACAAAGGCAAAATGGCACTGCTGTGTAGCAGTGGATTTGCAGTCAGCCTGTAACAGGAGACCCACCAGCATCCAGAGTGTTCTGCGATGCAAACACTTCCATGCTCCTGGGTTCCTGTGCCGTTTCTGGCACAACTAAGAGCCACCCCTATGGATGACACACTAATATCTTGGGACAGCAGAACTACAAGTCACTTGCTACTCAGCAACTCAGAGCGGGGCAGCCACAAAAGCTCAGCGTTACTGTTA
>NW_017728995.1:29305666-29319205 GCF_001723915.1 Gavialis gangeticus | reverse complement strand
CAAACACTTCCGTGCTCCTGGGTTCCTGTGCCGTTTCTGGCACAACTAAGAGCCACCCCTATGGATGACACACTAATATCTTGGGACAGCAGAACTACAAGTCACTTGCTACTCAGCAACTCAGAGCGGGGCAGCCACAAAAGCTCAGCGTTACTGTTAGGCAATCATCTGCCTTCCTGTGGAATATTCCACTGTGAGCTCACAGTTGTGAAGTTTCAAACTGGTTTGGTTGCAATTAAAGAAAAACATCCCAACCAGAATAAATGCTGAATGATAGGGTGCACTTCACATGCTAAAAACATGAGTGGATATTTGGACAGGAGCCAGGAGGGGGAAAGGCAATTTTTAGAGAAAGCCGAGAACACTTCTGAACAGTTACAAAACTAGATCTTCATCTGCATCAAATGTACTGTAGTACAAGTAAATACATGGCTAGTTCAGCAGTGCAAAGCAAAAAGGAACAGAGGGTGAAAAACTCAGAGAAACAATCCAAGAACCTGAGCATCATTTAAAGTTCAAAATAAATCACTTATTTTAGGGTGTAACATGGCTCATTTTGAACAGAAAACAATACCTGCCAGGTGAGCTCTATTGCAGCTGTGATGACTCAAGGAATGTGACCAAGAAAAGGTATGCTGGATCAGACCTTTTACTGGACTAACTGTCTAGATGTGAAACCAGCTTTTGGGAACAAAATGACTATCTTCAGGTCTGGGAAAGAAGCAGGTACAACCCAAGCTAAATAAATACCAGATAAAACAATGACTTCTGTATTTATGTATTTATAGTTTGCCTTCATACACAATGGGGAAGTGATCCCTGATCCGTAAATGCTCCCACTATGCTGCATTCCTGTTACCACTGGAGTACCACCAGTTGTACTCACCCTTCCTGTCCTTATGAAAGGCGTTTAATAGCCTCCTCCCCAAGCCAGTCTTTGGATCTTGTATTGTGGGAGCAACAAGAGAGTACCTGGTTCAAGGGGGGAGAGGCAGCAGGAAGAAGATGAAGAACTTCCTACAGTACATCAGAACAACAGATAAGTGAGTTAGTGGGGAGACCCATGGAGGACATTGAACCAGGAATGGTAGTGGGAGTCAAGGGAGCAGTGGCTGCATCTACAAGAGCATCTCCTTCAAGTCCCTTACTATATCACTAGCACTGGAACAGGTCCAGTGGGGGCAGGTAGGAACAGTGGGACTGTTCGGGTAGAACGGTGCCACCCAGCTCTTTGTGGATTAGGCCTGAGCAACATCTCTCAGCATCAGCAGCTTCTTTCTGCTGCAAGTGCAGATGCTCCTAGGCTAGTGCACTGGTGAAGCAAAATACTTGCATAACCCACCTAAGTGTGTTATGAGTCTCCACCAGTCTCAAACCCTTGTCAGTGCGAGACTCCACCTTTGTGAGTATGAGACTCCACCAGTCTCATACCCTTGTCAGTGTGAGACTCCACCTTTGTGAATATGAGACTCCACCAGTCTCATACCCTTGCAGGAGAGGATGCAAAGGTATGAGTGCAGCTGGCTAGAGGAGTTGCCTCTTCAATGGTAGAGGCTTATGCTATTATTGCTTGAAGTCCCAACTTAATTTCCCCAATGCTGAACAGTGATGACAGCTGTTATGTAAACAAAGCCACTAAGAGATTATAAAACTGTCACTGATTCAAGGTCAGGGATTCATTCTGTTCAGTCCTAGGCCAGGAACGGAGAAGCAGAGCCACACCAATGGCAGCCTTAAAGCAGCATCTCGTGCACTATGAAAGCTAGAAGATACTTGATAGCATATGACAGCTGGAGTTCCCAGGGGTACAGCAATGCTGCTTCTAGGCCTGGCAGATCGCAGGGATACAGGACTGTGGCAGTCACCCCATTCTAATTGCCAGCCTGCCTTTTTTGCCATTTGAATGAAAACACGATTTTAGTGAAGCAAGAACCACTAGCTAGAAGCCAGGGCTGCAAGCGGAGACCAGAACTGGTGCAGAGAGCATGCTAAGTCAGTCAGGGACAGCTGTCTCTGAGGATGAGAGGCATGTGTGCCAGAGATGGAACACTGCAGGAGGAGAAGATGATGATGTTTAGAACAACCCCAGATGATTTGATTCAAGCCATTAGGATGCAACAAATGAATCTTCACCAGGTGGTCCATGAACATGCAAGCTCAGCCTGTGCAACAATGCTGCATGCCTATCCAGCTTCTGCACCAGTGAGTCTCAAGCAGGCTGCTGTGGCACCTTAGGGTGTCTTGAGACCCTTTGCATGGCAACTTGAATATTAGCACTGTTAGGGTTGCAAATGTAATTCACAAGATAAACCCAGAGATTTAAAGTAGAAATCTATAGTGTTCAAAGCAGTCTGACCTGTTGAAGTCTTTCTGAGTTCTTTGCAACAGAAGAATTGCTCTAGTATTTCTCTGTAGTAAAAAAAAATGAAAACTAAGAGCTGGCATTTCCCTCCTGGTGCCTTGCGTCTAAAAAGGTTTAGAAGCACTGTTCCTTACTATGTTCATCACAGACCTACCTGGCCACCTATTTCCACTCACCAAGGCATTTCAAGCAAAGCATTGCTTCCAAGTACCTTAAATCAAGCTGCATGCAACACCAGTCTCCAAGGCAGAATGAGCAGACATCAGTCAAGCCTTTAGGAGCTCTCTCCCAGCTAAAACCCAGGGCCTGAGGAGCAGCATAGTGATGGCTTAGATCACCAAAATTCCCTCTCAGAACCACAGGCACCCAGTGGAAAAGTGCATGATTGCAGGAAGGAGGTGAATTAGCATCATCCATACACCTGATTGACTCAAAGATGCAGGATGTGGCCTGGGATTAGAACAGTGGACTTCTCACTGCTGCAGAACTAGTTACACATTCATCTTCAGGCCCTGTGTGGAAACAAATGAGGCCCTGACATTAGTATCCAAGGAGAAGCAGTGCTTTTGACAAGATGTGGTGCATATGGTGGTGTCTGTCAAGAGACCCAGCTTTGGAATACCAGGAGATGCTGCAGGATAGTATAAGCCATGCATCATGAAACAGTTGCAGTGCCTGCCATTCCCATCAGGACTGCCACCTATCCCAGTCCCCCCTCCCACAGCACCCCTCCCACAAAATCCCCAAACTCCACATCCTTCCAGACTAGCTGGTAGGGTGCAAAATTCCTAAATATCACCCAGAGAGGAGGCTGCATCTTTCTTGACACCATTCTAAATACCACCTGTATTGTGCTAAACACTCATGAACACTGTTCAACCTGTTAACTCATCCCCCAGGTGCTAGCTCTGCAGACAGTATGATTCTGCTACAGCTCATGGCAGTGGGGTTTGGTTAGAGATGAGGCTCGCACACTTTCACCTCTCAAGTGCCCAACTTCAGTCACTGCTGATGACTAAGCTCACAACTGTTACACTCGCTTGTAATTTCGGTTCCTCATGGAGCAGTGCACTCAGATGACAAAGAACAGGGTTGAGAGAGGAACTACATTTCCTGGAAGTCCCCTGAGAATCCCATGAACTCATGCCTGACCCGCAGTTCCCACCAGCCCCAACAGAAAGATTAAGCAGCCAAGAGAACAAGAAAGGACTGTATAGGTTAATGTTTCCCCTGTTCCATCTTCCCCAGTCCCACTGCAATCCATGTATCATTTCCCTTCTCTTCCCCATCATCTTCACTAGGAGCATCAGGCTCTCAGCAAAAAAGAGGCATGCCTTATTTCACTGCAGATCACTCCCTCTCTTCCACTGAAACATGATAGAGGCTGCAAAACAACTTTTGCAATTCTCTGTCTCTGGGACAGAGAGGCAAAAGTGTAGCCCAGGTGGAAGCAGCAGCAAACATACAGAATCAGACGGAATGGACTGAGCTACAAGGATCTGCTGTGTGCAGAAAAAAAGAGTGAGAATGAAGAGACCATTCTCACTGCTCCCCAAGTCTTATATTCATTCCCACACTGTGCAAAGGAAAGCTAGATAACAAACTCAATTAGCAGTGAAACTTAACACCACTTAATCTATTGACATTAGGCTCCAGAGTTAACACCAGGTTGATAAGGTAGCGGGGGGCAACTTTTGTATTGGGGCTGCCAGCACTCGGTCTGCAAACAGTGCCTCACTGCTGCTGCACTGATGTTCATGGAGAAAGGTCTCTCTTGTGATAAGAAGCCTCTGCAAATGAGCTTAGGTCGGCAAGAGCCTGCAGACAGACGGGTTTGAGAGTGGGGTGCTTCACCAAGACCCACAGCCAGGGATGATGCAGCAATTCTCAGCAATCCCATTTTCATGGGACTTCTATATGATACAAGGAACTGAGTAGCCAGCAATAACAGTGTTGCAACAACAGATCATTACCAAGGCTAGCAGTTTTGTCATGGGAAGTTATAGGAGTAAGGTCTCCATTTTTAATTAAGAAAAGCCCTGGCACTTAGTACACTTTCCCTTCCTAAGCAGATGGGTGGTTAGTGAGGGGAGATGCAAAGGCACCTTGACATGGGCTTTATGTTATACAAAACCAAGACAAAGCAAGAAGCTTGGGTGCAAAACCAAGTTTCAAGCACTTATGACCCAAACTCCACTATATGGAGCTTTGAGAGGCTCTTAAATGCTGGGTTCAGAGCACTCTGCAGCTGACCCATGGGTAAAGCACTCCTTTCACGAGAGATTAGCATGACCGTGGATCTCATTGCCTTCAGGAAAAGATGAAGACTCTGTCCTTCTTCAGGAATTCACCACAGTCCAAATACATAAATGAGTCTCGATGATGCGCCAGTCTCTGCTCTCAGGGACAAACACAAGAGACCCAACGATTGACCCTTACAGATAGCTCAGTGATACCAAGGTGAGATGTTCAAGTAGAGCAAAACAAAGTTCCCATGAGGTAGGCAACACCTGGGAGCTCTACACCAGCTCTGCCTCCCTGAATACACACCGCATCTGGGAATTTCTGCAGCAAGATATCTCCCCCTGCAACAGCAGCTTGGGACCTTTCAGGAACTCAGCTTTTCTGAGGAACCTCACAGCCCTACAACTCACACCCCATGTGCAGACAGGTTTGGGCCTAAGCTATCTTTCTTACACCCTGAAGGGCTAAAATCATTGGGATTTTCCCCAAGGTAGTATTAAGTTGTATGAAAAGGCATTAGCGAGCTCTGATAAACCACACAGTCCCCTGCCTCTTACCCACTGCTTAAACCAGACTAGGACTTTGATGCATCAGGATCAATCCCACGCTTTCCAAAGCCATGGATCTTAGAGGATACTCAAAACCTAAGTCATCCAGCTTGAACCTCCAAACAGCAGAGTACTGCATCCTTCAAGCCCTTGCTTTCCCACTGTGCCCAGTTTTGCCCCATCAGGGTTCTCTGGATATATCCGTACTGCTCTCACAGCACTCAGAATACTGCCAGGAAGCAAGGGAAGTGATCCTTCCACTCTGTTCAGCACTGGTGAGGCCTCACCTGGAATACTATGTCCAGTTTGGAGCCCCACACTTCAAGAAAGATGAGGACAGACTGGAAAGAGTCCAGGGGAGGGTGACAAAAAAAAGATTAGGGGCCTGGGAAGCATGACTTGGTAGGAAAGAACTAGGGTTATTTAGTCTGGAGAAGAGAAGACTGACGGGGCAATTTGAAAATAGTCTTCAGATACCTGAAGGGCAACTATAGAGATGATGGAGATGGGCTATTCTCTGTGGCTGTAGGGGACAGGACTAAGATCAATGGCCTCAAACTGCAGCAGAGGAAATTTAGGTTGGAGATTAGGAGGCACTTTCTGGCTATGAGGTGGTCAGACATTGGAACAGGCTACCTGGAGAGGTGGTGTCATCTCAATCCCTGGACATTTTCAAGAGCAGGTTGGACAGATACTTGGTTTATTCAAGGATGATCTTACCTTGAGCAGGGGGCTACACTAGGTGGCCTTAGGAGGTCCCTTCCAACCCTACTTTTCTATGATCCTATGGCCCACCCATGGCAAACCTGGGAAGGAGGCAGAAGATGTCCCAAGGGCCCTGTCCCCCCACTCTCAAGATCTGTCTCCACCACAGTGGACAACAGCAGTGGGCCTTCTGACAGCTCCATTAACTCATTCCCAGGCTTGGCACATGTAACAGGAGCCAACAGGTGCTCAGTGGCACTTGTCAGAGCTCTCTGAAGCACACAGACACAGCCTCTATGTAGCTGATTTAAGTTTGATTTGTTCTATGTTGTTCCAAATGTTAAGTAAGCATTGCCAGTCTGTATGGAAGCCAAGGTCGGGGTTGAGACTTGGACAGGAGGCTGCTGGGGATTGAAGGGAGTGGGGGGCTGGCACTTGAAGAAAATACAGGAGCTGGCTTTGGCCCCCCCAGAGGGAAGTCAATGCATCTCTTCTTTCCTTTGTCTTTAGCGCAGACATTTAACACTACATAACAGCTTAGCAGTAATGCAGAGATGCTCTTAGTACCCAATGCTAGTTTTGCTTCAGCTCCATAAGTGCATTTGCAGGATGTTTGCATAAAAAGTGGTGTCAGGAAAATCGGTTAATGTTGACATTCCACTTGTTATCTTGCTTCAGGATTAAGCTTCCTGTTGGGAGGAAGAGGGTGGTTCACGCTTCTCAGAAGTGCTATTTCAGCCTCAGACAAACATCACAGCATGGGTTCTCATTTGGAAGATCTTCCTGACCAGGAGAGCTACAGGTTTTTAGTACATTTGTTTAAGCCAGGGGTGTTGAATATATGGCCCACAGAGCTGTTCCATCTGGCTCACTGACAGGCTACCAAAAGTTGGGGGTGCAGAATTCAGGGTCCCCAGTGGACACAGCCATCAGCAGCTCTGGCCCTGTACCACCATCTGAACGCAGCCCCACTGCAGTTGCTACTGACCCTGTGGCTCCAGCGCAAGAGGAGCCCCTGCAGTTCAGATCCAGCCCAGGATGAGTTTGACACTCCTGGTTTAAACAAAAGCAGAGAGTCTGGAGCAAAACATTGTGACGACATAAAACAAATCCACCTCGCACAATCTTACAGTCACATTAAGCATCTTAGTTATTTGATTACTTGCATTATTGGGATATTTGTGCTTACAGATTTCCCTTGTGCTTTGCCCAGCAGAATATATCCAAACTCAGAAGGAGATATATTTCAGGATACTATTCTTACTTTATCTAATAGGTTATATTGTTCAGGTCAGCCAGCAAGAGGCATAGAAAAAAACTGTTCCATCCAGCGGGACATTCAAGAATTGTATTATTGAGAGTCTCTCATTGTTCTGGACTAGATAATGCAATGAATTTAAACTATACCCAGCAATTAATATTAGACCTTTTTGGATGACTGGCATCAGATGAATTAGAAAACAGGTTCCTAAACTATTTCAAAGTTGAAAATAAAATTAAACAAAGGAAACCAGTCCGGGGCCGTTCATCTGTGTGACTTGATTGATTTCTTCAAAATACTTGAGAACTTTGAGGACAAGATTAGTTCAGGGACAAAACACATCATCTCTTAAAGCAGCAGCAATAGATCAGACACTGTAGAGCAGTAAGTAGCACATCTTGCATTTAACACCACTCTCACCAGACCCAAGGTTAGTAAGTGGGAGAAGTTTCTGCAGCTGGCGTTCAAGGCCTACATATTCTCAAACGCAAGGGAGGGCCAAACCAGAAGGATAAGTCCCTTCTAGCTGTTGGTTATTAGAGGAAAAGAATGGAAAATAATCCACCAGCACCACAGCAAAGGAGATCCAGAGATGCATCTCTGTTACTGTTTTGGAAGCTGGTAGGACTGGAGAGGGTCCCTTCCGTTTTGTATGGCCACCAAGTTTGGTGGCCGATTCAAGCCTTTCTCCACAGTTCAGCACACAGGGTGGGAATTTGCACTGGAATCCTAGCTCTAAGCACTTATACATATGGGGAGGCCCCTCCGCTCGCCTCTCTTCCCCTCCCCCTCCCCCTGAATTTAGTCCTCTCCCTGAGCAATCTACCTTCATTGGATCAAGCAATCTGCCTTCATTGGATCACAAGGCAAGTACATATTGTGACAAAAGTCACAGCAAGGTGCTAATCCCAAAAGGCTTCCTTGCAAGTTTGTTTTCAGCTCCATATATTGGCAAGTTATATTGACACTGGGACCAGCCAGGGCTCAGCAAGCAGCTCCACCCTCAACAGCTTGCTCACTTCTGTCTGTAGGCTACAGATGAGAACTACTTCATAGACTTAAAAAAAAATCCTTGGGAAAGGAGTGGTATGTGTAGGCCTCACTGGAGTATGGATTAATGTAATAATTAATCAGTGCATATATAAGTCATATGAAAGCCCTGAAAACAGCCTGCTCTGAAAAGAAGACTCCAGTAAATACAAAACTAGGCCCACCATCACACCTGGCTAGCCCAGAAGTGCTGAAAAAGTAGCTCCTTAGTTTTAGAGGTGCCTCCAAGGCCAACAGATAGAGAATGAATTAATAAGACCAGTACAGAGCTCCAAAACAAAGATCAGTAAACAGGCGGCCATATCTCATGGGAAGGTCACACTAACTGGTGAGAAGCCGGGTGTGGATTGTGTCTCCTAAATATGTTTTAGTAATTGGTGAGAACTAGAAAGTGTCTGTTGTAAACACAATTTTTGTTTTGATTGATTGGTGCATAGGAAGGGCCTGGGAACTCAACACTTTGGACTGGGCTTAGGGGTTATGTTCATGCCTGCACCATCCCTGCAAATGACCCGGCTAATACCATGGACCAGCTGGGCATGGACATTAGTGTCTAAGCTTGTTTGTGGACTATAAACTTAGTCAAGCTTTTTGTCACTAAGAACCAAAGCCTACAGTCTTTTTCCTGGAACGGTTAGGTTGTTAGGGGCACAGCATCACAGATGGTCTCCTGAGAGCATACACAGGCCATCCAAACCGAGGGAGCCCAACTTGACCAGTAGCACCCATAGGCAACTGGTAGGAGGGACACGGGGGAGCACATGCTCCCGCTGACAGGGATGTCCCTGACACCAAGGCCACCGACAGCTTCTGCGGGTGCTCGCCAGCCCCATCCCTGCTGCTGGCTTCTGCGGGTGCTCCCCCAGACTCAGGAGGCACCAGTTGCCCAGGGTAGCACCTAACCCCCAGACAACACTCACAGAGTCAGATGTCCATGAGGGGCCAGCAGGGGAGATTATGCTTAGGGGCAGCCAACATGGGTTCATTAGCAGCAGGTCCTGTCAGACTAACCTGGTGGCCTTCTATGATCAGATCACCAAATCCTCAGATGCAGGGGTAGCAGTGGACATCGTCTTCCTGGACTTTCGGAAGGCCTTCAACACTGTCTCTCACCCTGTTCTCGTTAAGAAACTGGGGGACTGTGGTATCGACACCCACACAGTCAGATGTGTCGCCAGCTGGCTGGAGGGCCGCACCCAGAGTGTGGTGGCGGATGGATCATTTTCGACCTGGAGGGATGTGGGCAGTGGAGTCCCCCAGGGCTCGGTCCTTGGGACCGCACTGTTCAACATCTTCATCAGTGATTTGGATGACAGGGTGAAAAGCAACCTGTTCAAATTTGCTGATGATACCAAAATTTGGGGTGAGGTGAGCACGCTAGTAGGGAGGGAAAGACTGCAGCAAGACCTGGATAGGTTGCAGGGGTGGGCTAGCAAAAACAGGATGCGTTTCAATACTGACAAGTGTAGGGTGCTGCATGTGGGCAGTAGTAACCAGCAGCACACTTATAGAATGGGAAACTCCCTTCTTGAGAGCACAGAGGCAGAAAGGGATCTTGGAGTCATTATTGACTCCAAGATGAACATGGGCCGACACTGTAAGGTCACGGTTGGCAGGGCTAACTGGACCTTGTCCTGCATCCACAGATGCATCTTGAGCAGGTCCAGGGAGGTGATCCTCCCCCTCTGTGCGGCACTGGTCAGGCCGCAGCTGGAGTACTGCGTCCAGTTCTGGGCGCCGCACTTCAGGAGGGATGTGGACAACATGGAGAGGGTCCAGAGGAGGCCACTTGTATGGTCGGGGTGTCACAAGGTCACGTAGGTGCCTTGTGCCTAGAAAAGCGTTAAGAACAGCTGCCAATCACCAGGGCAGCTCAGCTGCCGGTTGCTGGGGCAACCATGTTGGTCAGGTGACCCGAAGGGGGCAGGGCCGGGCCCTTATAAACAGCCCAGGCCAGAGCCTGGCTGGCAGTTACCTTCTGGCAGCTGGAGGAGCAAGGGCTCTGTAGGGGAGTCAAGTGGAGGTGAGCAGACTGATAGAACGAGTAGCTGCACCATGGCTGGGGTGGAAAGAACCCTGACTAGGAGGTTTTACTGGAAAGTCAGGTGGGGCCTGGACCTTATGTTATAGCCAGAAGGCTGGTTGTTGTGTTGTAGCTGGTTGTCTCCTGCCTTTGTCTTTCTTGTCTGATCTTTCTAAATGGGAGGACTGGGTGAGGCTGTAGGGGTGTGAGGAGGCCTCACGGGAGCTCCCCAGTTACTTGGGGGTTCCTGGTGCGCTGTGTGGGAAATGAGTGGTGCCAGGGATAGCATGGTTGTTTGGCGCCGGGTTGCTGAGTCGGGGATTATAGAGAGACCGGCGGAGGTAGAGGGAAACCGTGGGAGTGGGTGTGTACTCGAGGGGAGTCCCAGAGAGGGCACGTACAGAGCAGTAGCTCCAAGAAAGGTGTATATTACAGACAGACACCCCAAGAGGGGAGCAGACTCGAAGGCGTTCCGGAGGGGCTCCACTATAACAGGAACCCCGAGGAGCCAAACGGGCTAGGTAAGGCTCCGGCCGCCTGAGCCTAATTGGACACACATTCCTGGCAGTAACCCAGAAGGGTCAGAGGGGCCAGGTAAGGCTTAGGAGGCCTGAGCCTAATTGGATACTGATTGACAGAAACCCAGAGGGGCCAGGCAAGGCTTAGGCCGCCGACCCCAGTGGGTAAAAAGGATCACTAGTAAGCCTGATAGGGTTAACGAGCCCGGGGCGCTGGTTGCATGACGAGCCCGGGGTGCCAGAGAAGGGGCAGGTAGGAGTCGGACCTGATAATGTCCGGAAGATCTGCGAGGTTTGGGGTGTGCTAAAGGGGAGGTAGGAGGCACACGTAGCCCTTAAGGCTGGGGTACAACTTGTCTCCCGGAAAGGAATGGGGAACAATAAGCATAGTACCGTGTATAAGGGGATTGAAGGCAGCCTCCCATATATCAAAAATATATTTCCACAAAGATGTGGTGGGTGAGATAAGAGGGTGCTGGAGTGCTTACTTGACACAGTAGGGGGCGCTACAGGGATCACGGCTGCTCCTAGGCCCTGCCTGTGACAAGGGGGCAGCAGGGCAGGCCCTGCGAGGAGAGGTGATGGGACCTGAACCTGTTCAGCCTCCACAAGAGAAGGCTGAGGGGGATCTAGTGGCCTGTTACAAGCTAGTCAGGGGGGACCAGCAGGCATTGGGGGAGTCCCTGTTCCCCTGAGCACTGCCAGGAGTGACCAGGAATAACGGTCACAAGCTGGCAGAGGGTAGATTCAAACTAGATATCAGGAGGTGCGACTTCACTGTTAGGGTGGCTAGGATCTGGAACCAACTTCCAAGCAAAATGGTGCTGGCTCCTACCCTGGGGGCCTTTAAGACAAGCCTAAACAATCACTTGCTGGGGTCATTTGACCCCAGTACTCTTTCCTGCCATGGCAGGGGGTTGGACTTGATGATCTGCTCAGGTCCCTTCTGACCCTCCTAACTAACTATGAAACTATGACAACACCAGCAGAGTCAGTCCTGACTACGCTGATGACTCTCTCAAGACCTACAGTGTGAAGGACTGTCCATTTCTGTTGCATATGGCCCTGGGGAATCAATCTCAGTCTCCTGACACTAGGCAGGGTGCTTCCTCACTTATTCTCCAACGCTGCCAGAACACAAGCCATGGTCAGACAGACTGGGAGTACCCATGCTTCCCAATATATGAGTGGGTAGCACAAGCTAGAGCAGGTTCACTTAGCCAGGTCACATCAGTGCATAGCTTTCTAATCAACAGCTGCTTGCATGAATCTGCAGTCTCTTCACCAGGCCCCACCAACGTGACAAACTGTGGGAAAGAACTAGGAAGCTCTAGGCTGGGCGCCGGCTTGCTGAGTAGCAGGTCTGCAGAAGAGGACCTGGGGGTGACAGTGGACAATAAGCTGATTGCAATGAGGGCATGCTGCTGGCTCATAAAGATGACTAACGACATACTGGGTTACATTAGTAGGTGTGTTGCCACTTGCCAACAGATCAAGGGTACTGATTATTTCCCTCTACTGGGCACTGGTGAGGCAACATCTGGAGTCCTGTGTCCAGTTTTGGGCCCCTCTTATAGAAAGGATGTGGACAAACTGGAGAGAGTACAGAGCAGGGCGATGGAAATAGGGGCCTGGGGGACATGACTTGTGAGGAGAGACTGAGGGAACTGGGCTTATTTAGTCTGCAGAAGAGAAGACTGAGGGGGATTTAATAGCAGCCTTCAACTCCCTGCAGGGGGGCTGCAAAGAGGATGGAGCTGGACTGTTTGTCTGTGGTGACAGATGACAGAACAAGGATTACAATGGGCTCAAGTTGCAGCAGGGGAAGCTTATGTTGGATATTAGGAAAAACTCTCTCATGAGGAGAGTAGTAAAGCACTGGAAGGGTTTACCTAGAGAGGTGGTGGAATCACCATCCTTGGAGGCTTTTAAGACCTGAGTAGACAAAGCCTCGGCTGGAATGCTGTAGTTGGGGGTGGTCCTGCTTGGAGCAGGGGGTTGGACTAGATGTGACCTCCTGAGGTCCCTTCCACCCTTAACTTTCTGATTCTATGAAGCAGTAGCATAACCAAATCCGACTGGTCGCAAAGCTTTCTCTTGTGTGGACGAGCTCTATCTGACGCAGGAAGTCTATGGGCCAACAAGAGGTAAAGTGCTGCTCGACCTCGTACTGGCAACTGGGGCTGACCTAATCGCCAACCTAACAGTCGAAGGGAAGCTGGGTGACAGTGATCATGAACTGATCACCTTCACCATTTGCTGTAAAGCTGGCAGGTCAGTCAGTAATATAGAAGCCCTTGACCTCAAGAAAGCTGACTTTGACAAGCTAAGGAGGCTTGTCAGAGAGTCCCTAAAGGGCCACAACCCAAAGGGGAGGGGAGTTCAGGATGAATGGTTGCTCCTCAAGGGAGTGATCCTACATGCGCAAGCAAAGTCCATCCTGTCTCTGAGAAAAGGCAGCAGAAGGGCACAGCAGCCCCCTTGGCAGACCTCCTACATCTTAAAAGGAAGACCTACAAAGGATGGAGGACTGGAACTGCCACCAAGGAGGAATACTCTGTTTTAGTCCAGACTTGCAGAGAGCAAACCAGGAAAGCCAAGGCTGCAAAGCAACTCCAGCTAGCTACAAGTATCAAGGACAATAAAAAGTCCTTTTTTAGATACGTGGGGAGCCGGAGGAAAAGCAAGGGCAACATTGGACCCCTGCTGAACCAGATGGGACAACTGACACCCAGGAAAAAGCGAACTTGCTAAATGGGTATTTTGCATCAGGTTTTCATCTGTCCCATGGGATGGCCCTGCCCACAGCGGGACAGGAAGGCCCAGGT
>NW_017728995.1:29298448-29299027 GCF_001723915.1 Gavialis gangeticus | reverse complement strand
CCAATCGTCGTGGTGCCCTGTGACCAGTGGGGTCCCACAAGGCTCTGTCCTAGGGCCTATGCTGTTTAACATATTCATCAATGATGTGGACGTTGGTGTCAGAAGTGACTGGCCAAGTTTGCTGACAACACCAAACTCTGGGGTAAAGCATCCATACCTGAGGACAGGAGGGTGATCCAGACGGATCTGGACAAACTCATGAAATGGGCGGATGAGAACCTGATCGTGTTCAACAGTGAAAAATGCAAAGTTCTCCACCATGGGAGGAAAAACCTGCACCAGGCTTATAGGCCCAGTAGTGCTACATTGGTTAGCCCTACAGATGAAAGGGAGTTGGGGGTCATGGTTGACCACAAGATGAACATGAGCCTTCAGTGCGATGCTGCAGCTAGTAAAGCGAGCAAAACACTGGCTTGCATCCATAGATGGTTCTCAAGCAAATCCTGGGACGTCATTCTCCCCTTGTACTTGGCCTTGGTGAGGCTGCAGCTGGAGTACTGAGTCCAGTTTTGGGCTCCACACTTCAAAAAGGATGTGGAGAAGCTTGAGAGAGTCCAGAGAAGAGCCACGTGCATGACC
>NW_017728995.1:29267937-29298342 GCF_001723915.1 Gavialis gangeticus | reverse complement strand
ATCAGGATTTGGGGGAACGTCTGTTCACCAGAGCGCCCCAAGGGATGACAAGATCAAACGGTCACAAACTCCACTGTGGCTGATTCAGACTGGACATAAGGAAGAACTTCTTCACTGTCTGGGCCCCCAAGGTCTGGAATAGACTGCTGCTGAAGGCATTCAAAGTGGGTGCTTGAACCGCCTCTAAGATGCACTTGGATGCTTATCTTGCTGGGATCCTATGATCCCTGCTGACTTCCTGCCCCTGGGGCGGGGGGCTGGACTCAATGATCCTCCAGGGTCCCTTCCAGCCCAAATGTCTATGAAATCCATGAAACTTGGGGCGGGTAATCAGGGCACCAGCCCCAGGTCCCAGTTTAAGAAGAGCATCACAAT
Source organism: Gavialis gangeticus (assembly GCF_001723915.1). Taxonomy (NCBI): domain Eukaryota; kingdom Metazoa; phylum Chordata; order Crocodylia; family Gavialidae; genus Gavialis; species Gavialis gangeticus. The sequence continues at coordinate 29,297,967 of NW_017728995.1, read as the reverse complement.
GGCACCCCCATCCCTAAAGTCTCTGCCCTAGGAACAGAAGCAACCTGAGTGCTGTTGCAGCAACAGCTGGGTGCATGGACACTGCACTGCTGCTGCAGGAGCAAGAACCTGCAGGAGCAAGAAGTACAAGTAAACCACACTGGGACAACAGCAGCTGGGGACTGTTTCTGAGTACAGAGAGTAGGTAAGACTCCTGCACCCCCTCCCTGCTGGTACTCAGCAGCTGAAACTTCCCCTAACCCCCCAGCTCTGCAGCAGGATATGTCCAGGGCATAAACCTTGTCCTACTTGGATCCCACTAGTAAATACGGGAGAGAGCTGAAGGAAGACAGTGTGCTCCTCATCTACCCCCAGCAGTTGCAGAAGTCCCAGTCTAGTGCTCCTCTTTGCTGGATTCTGTATCCAGGTGTTCCTGCTCGCTCACGCCGCTTCCCTTGTAACATGCGTCTCTAGAGACTTCACTATACAGGACATTCGTTTTCATTTTCCTGTTTGACCACACATTGTTCTGACCTTGCCCCAGTGAGAGGAGTCGCAGCACCCCTTCACTCCCCAAAACAGAGACCCATGACCTTTGACTCCACTTCCCTCCTGCAACTCCCTCATCGAGGAGGCCTTCTGCTCCCTCCGCCCCTTCAAAGTTTCCATTACATCTGAACTGTGAAAATGCAGCCAGGCTTCTGCTCTAAGCCCTGGAGAAGGAGAATCCTGCCCACACCTCACAAAACCTGGCCTGTCATCTTTGGTAGGGCAGGGGGCTTGTGGGAAGAAACTGCTACAGCTTAGGGCCCAACTGGCTAAGCAGCAGCTCTGCAGAAAAAGACCTGGGGGTGACAATAAGCTGGATATCAGCCAGCAGCATGCCCTTCTTGCCAAGAAGGCTACTGGCATCCTAGGCTGCATTGGTAGGAGTGTTGCCAGTAGGTCAAGGGAAGTGAATCTTCCCCTCTATTCAGCACTGAAGAGGCCACACCTGGAGTCCCGTGTCCAGCTGTGGGGGCCCCCCCCACTACAGAAAGAACAGGGGCACATTGGAGAGAGTCCAGCAGAGAGCAACAAAAAATTTATTTGGGGGCTGGGGTGTGTGACTTACGAGGAGAGGCTGAGGAAACTGGGCTTATTTATTCTGCAGAAGAGAGAACTGAGGGGGATTTAATAGCAGCCTTTAACTCCCTGCAGGGGGGCTGCAAAGAGGATGGAGCTGGACTGGTCTCAGTGGGGGCAGATGACAGGACAAGGAGCAATGGGCTCAAGTTGCAACAAGGGAAGCTTAACTTGGATATTAAGAAAAACTTTCTCACTAGGAGGGTGGTGAAGCACTGGGACAGGCCACCCAGAGAGGTGGTGAACTCTCCATGCTTGGAGGTCTTTAAGACCCAGGTAGACAAAGCCTTGGTTGGGATGATGTAGTTGGGGCTAGTCCTGCTTGGAGCAGGGGGCTGAATTAGATGTGGCTTCCCAAGGTCCCTTCCAACCTCATTTTCTAGGATTCTGTGATTGGGTCTGGCTCTGTTGGATCTGTCCGTCTACAGCTTTCACGCTGTCGTCTTCCCTCCTCCCCAGAGCAGCACAGACCTCATGTGCACGAGACTCTGGGCTATGTGGATGCTCAGCACGTGGCATCCTCCATGGTGACATTTAAGGCTGGCTTGTCAGAACAGCCTGGTGGTTTCAGAGGAAATCCAGCCATTGTTGAAGCCCCAAGGAGCTGAGCTCTTCCTGAAAGCCTAGGGCTCTAGCAGCCATCAGGACACACGTGCAGCTACTCCGGGAGGCAGCAGTGGGGGTGCCTCCACCCTACACTGATGGCATCTGCCCTGTACTCTCTTCACCAGCTACTTCTGAGGTGGCAGGTGTTATTTTTAGGCTGACCTAATGAACACAAGAGACACTTCCCCCGGGCTTCCCCTGACTAGTGCCAAGGGGTTGGATGAGAGGGACAGCAGAAGACACAGATGGAGAGCAGATGTCCCCAGCTACATCTGCTCCACAAAGGAGCAGCCAGATCTGTTTCCTCTGCCTCCTGGCTCAGCTGTGGGAACAGGTCCTTTCAGGCAGACCTGTTCAGTATAACAGCTGTTATTAGGAGGCTGCTCTTACACAGAGCAGCATTATGAAACCATGCTATTGTGTGGTGTCAGTCACTAGGACTCAAGCCCAGGGGTTGGTGAGGCTTATCACCAACAGTGCGGTCAAAGGGCACCAACACCTGCCAAGAAGAAATGTGCTAACTCATAGGCAATTGCACAAGAGGCCACCCAGTCAGCCAGGCACTCCCTATCGTGTCTGTGGGCAGCAGAGCCCTGAGCTCCACCTGGGTGGCTGTGGGATGGATCTTCAGCATCAGAGCATGGCACAGGGGTGTTGGGAGTGCATGGTTTTAGCCAGCAGCTGTGCAAACAATCTCCGATCCAGGCTTCTGCAGCAAGGACATGGCCTTGCATTTGATCAGGGTAGTGTTGAAAGCTTTGCTGCGGGCAGCTACCCAGAGCACATCAGGACAGCCACCCATCTGGGATTTGAAGCCACTAGAACCATGTCTTTTTATCTCCACAGCGTGTTGTGCATGCCAAAGCAGGAGAGAGATGTTTTCCTTCTGACCTGGTCACTCCCATTTCACCAGAAATATCCCCCACAGTCACCCGGCCCTTCCAGTGGAGCGGAAATTAATGTACTTCTTGTCACAGTCCATTAACCCCTTTGCTGCTGCATTTCTCTGAGTTGATGGTTCTTAACCTTTTTAGACTCAAGGCACACTGCAGAAAATTCGAGCTCTCAGTTTCCTCTCCTCTGCCTGCAGAAAAATATTAGAGCAATTCTTTGGTTGCAAAGGACTCAGAAAGACAACAATGCATTGCCACATTGCCTCCCTGAGAGAGTGACTTATCTCTGGCCCGCTAATGGACTGGAGCCACTGAACCTTCCTTTTCCAAACATGCCATGCATTAGGGTGGCACAATGCCTAATCCCACACCTGGCTCCCAAGGGAGGGAATGACCTAGCAAACCATAGGCGACTGGGAGGGATTCACATTTGTAGTCACCTGCTAACACACTAGGGCAGTGTTTCTCAACCGGTGGGATGCATCCCACTGGTGGGACGTGAAGGTTATGTAGGTGGGACACGGAGAAGTGGTGGCAGGCACTTCCATGTTTGCCACTGGCGCCTCTACTGCCATTTGCCACCGGCACCTCTAGGTTTGCTCGTCAACCGGCCGCCAGGGGATTCCCTCCCAGCTCATCGCTTATCATGGTGCGACCAGGGTTTTTGGGACCAATGGTTGGTGGGACGTAAGGTGCAAAAAGCTGAGAATCGCTGCACTAGGGCACTCCATCTGCCATTCCTGCTTCAAACCTGTGCCCTCTGCTTGAGGTGGGATGTGACTTCTAGAAACAACGGAAGAATTCAGATTAGGAAGAAGTCTCCATATCCTCAGTTACCCTCACAGGAGGTGGATGGCACCGTATTTGTAGTCTGAATGTAGAAGCTGAAGCCCGACCACCACTGGATCTTGTTATGTCTTTTTTGGGGAGACTGAAGAGCCATCCACGCTCATTAGCTTTTTCCTCCTGCATTTTTGTAGGCCACACGCAAAGCACTTCTTCATTTCCTCTCTGAAAGAAAAACCTAACAGAAAGGCCTGCTTCTTCTCACCAAGAGGAGACTCTGCTGACCTCAAATCATCCTGGCAGCTTTTTTTCCCCCAAGCCCCTCATCTCAGCTGCTCTATGCCTCTTAGTGAACTATGGGAGAACCTGTCTGTCCATCTGGTACAAGGGGTAGAAATGTGGGCAGGCACTGGAAGGCCATCAGCCTTTAAGTGATTTTGACTTGGGTCTTTGCTGCAAGATAAGGCTTTCCCCATCATCTCTCTTCAGGTAGCGGGACACAGCTAAACTCATTATCCAGCAGTGATTTCATTAATGCCCTCTCTGGAGACACCATCCCCACTGCTCAGCATTTACCCGCCTGTACATCCAAGGGTCACAGGAGCCTGCACAGGTTTGCTCTGTTCTTTTTTCCAAGTCTATGAACACATGGAGATGCCGGTTCATTATAGCCAGATTACTTTATGCTCCTCATGTCAGGCTCAGCTACATTTCCGTGGGGATCATTTGTGTGACTTGTGGGTCATGAGAAAGATTCCCTGCAGCACTGCCTGCCCAGTGCCAGATCAGGGAGGAGACCTATTATCCAGCTCCTGAAATGTTCCCAGAGTCACTGGAGCGCCTGCAAAGTAAGGCTCCCACACTCATGCTCCAGCACACTTTACAAGGGAACAACCAGCCCACGCAGCGCCCTGCAACTCCCGTGAGACCCTGCAATGAACATGCCAGAACTCAAAACCCAATGCGGACAAGCCAGCGTGTACAGGCAGCAAGATCACGTGCGCCAACTGGAGCATCCCAGTCCCAAAAGGGAGGATCACAAGCAGCAAGTGTGGCTTCTGTCTCCTTCGCTGTGTGCTCAAAGCCCTCTGCTTATACTCTTGACCCCACAAGGAGGCCAGTCTAAGACCTCCCCAGTACCATCTGCTGGTTTTAACTGCTGGCAACACACCTTAGGTGAATGAGGCTCACCCCTTCAGGAGTTTCACTGCTCCAGCTGGAGGCAAGAGCTGAGCTCATCAAAGACCAACTCCTCACCCCCTTTCCCAAAATTAGTTCCTGGCTATCTCAGGCTGTTAGAAAAGCGAGGTGAGAATGCAATGCACTTTGCACTGCTTCTTGCAGGTCAAGAGAAAGTTGAGCTCCCAACTACCATGCCTGAAAACAGCTCCCATGAGGCAGGGGAGGAGGGGGTGGAAATCTCACAGACCTTCATGGCAGCACTAACTGGGCTAGTCTCCATGTAGGGGGCAGGGGTAACATGGGGATGTCATCTATTAGCAGCTGAGGGCAAAGGTCCCTCCAGCCTGGGATTCTCCTTGCTGAAGCCAAAGAAATGCCTGCCAGGAACTGATCCCAGCAGCCTCCCCTTGCTTGCACCTCATGGCAGCCAGCAGCAGGAGCCAGAGGACCCATCCTAGCTTCTGGACAACACTGGTCACTCAGCTCAGAGGCTTGGGTGCTGGATTGTTTCCCCAATCATTTGCTGCAATCTCTTCTCCCACCCCTTCAGCAATTGCTGCAGCCCTACTGCTGCCCAGCTGCCCCCAGGGCACTCACCACTTTCCCTCACTTACTCTGAAAGCTTCTTCCTTATCCCAGCTTCAAACACCTCCAGAGAGAGGCTAGAAAGGGGAACACTACTGACAAGCCACATCCCTTATGGACCCCAAGTCCCAGCTTTTCACAGGGCTTTCCATCAACTGTTCAAAGCAGGCTGTCCCCTTGCTGTTTGGTTAAGTGCCCATAGAGGACCACTTCTCTGATCACGATTCTGAAACCTGTCCGCACCAGGAGCGGGTGTACTTTCTTCCAAACCTCTCTGGCACATGGGCAGTGCCAGAAGAGGTGGTCAATTGTTTCTGCCTGCCAACAGCAGGTTGGCCTCGGGCAGTTCAATGGACCTTTCTGCCCGGCACTGTTTCTCCATGCCCATACGGGGAGTGCCCAGTGGGCCGTCTGCCAGTTAAGGTCTCTGTGATCCTTCTGTGGGTCCTTGCAGAAGATTTGCTCTCAAACAGTCTGGCAGCTGTCACCAGGTAGCAAGTCCATGGGCGATATGATGTGTCTTGCTCTCACCACCTCCCGTATCTTGCAGTGATTAACCAGGGTCGCTAGAGTTATGTTGTGCAGCTTGTATTTTTCCCAGAAGCGTTTCACAAATAGGCACTCGGACCCCAGTCAAGGACTGTATTAAAATGGGTCCAAGTGAAATGTACTGGTGCTACAGGAAGACAAAGGAGGGCAATAGGAAAGAGATGGTGGACCTCATACAGTGGAAAGGGGACTGGCATAGATTTTTGAGAGGCAAGCCCTCCAAAAAGAGAACAACGAGCACAATGGTGAGGACAGCAATGAAGATTAGGAGAAATGTGACGACGAGGAGTGAACGCACTGGAATGGTGATGGGTGCATGGGCATGTGGGTGCACAGTGCAAACTCTGTAATGGGGCTAAAATAGTTTAACAGGTAAAGTGTGTTTTGGTCTGTCAAGTGAACCACAGTGATCAACTGATGGGTTGGTAGAGGTAGTTATACGTACGCACGCACGCACGCACTGTACTTTATAGAATTAAATATTTTGGCACAAAAAAAAATATGGATCCCGAGTCCCATGTGGGTGAAGACAACCGCCTTCCTCCATGGTTTTTCCTTCTCTACAAGTGCCATGGGGCAGGTTCTGCATCGTGCCACAGGGGCATGTAGCAGCAGGTACAACACGGCTGTTTCACTTTCATTGCTGTAAAGCAGAAACCAAACCAAACCACAGGCAGCCAAGATGCTGTGGATCAAAGGACCGAAGGCAGCGAGACTCGCAGCACCAGAGGAGCTGGGGGTGCAGGAGCCCAGCAAAGTCCCAGCCAGTTCCTTCAGCTGATGTGTTTGGAGCAGGGGAGAAATGGAGGAGAAGGGCAGCACTGGGGAAACAGTGCTTCGTGGGTGGAGAGGAGAAAAAGGAGCAGACACACGATCTTTTTTGTACAGAGGCCAGTACAGTCCAGGATTTCTGCCTCTTAGGCCCTTGGGGGATGCAGACAGCCATGCATCCAGCACGGTCCTGCTACCTGTACGCACTGGGCTGTTACAGCAGACCAGAGCAGTAAGTAGCCATTAGGCCTTAATAGGAAACTTATTTTGTTCTGTTGCTAAAGAACAGGCTCTACCACTCTTCTCAGCTTCTCCCCTGCAGATTTCTGAGCCACCAAGCTCCAGGGAGAGGAGAGTGCTTGCCAAAGAAAAGTCATCACCCCTGGAAGCTGCAGGCTGCTCTGGGCACTGCCCTTTTGAAGGCACGGAGATGGTCTGGCTGCAGCCATCACCTGCCGTTAGCTCCACACTTAACCTGCCATCTCCAAGTCAGAGCTCAAGGTGCCTGTTAGCCCCAAGTCCTGCTGGCATCTCAAAGAGTGGGGGATACCAGGGTATGAGCTTACCTAGGCCAGGTGTGAGCACTCACACTGCAAACCCCTTTGCAAGTGAGCACCTACAGCTCTGCGCTGTAGTCAGCAAACATGCTGTCAACCCCCTGCCCAGCCAAGGGAGGGGTGTTGGGAGGGCACTGCAGGCCTGTTAGTACATAAGTGATTTCACCTGGGCCCTCACTGCAAACAGGTGAGCAACTTGCCTGAGTGCAGGTGGACCCCAAGCTCTGCCCCACACCCCCTGGTGCCATCCGTCTCTTAACTGTGGATGGTAATAGTGTCACAGCTGGGTGTCAGCCTGTGCCTAGGCTAGCTCTGCATCATACAGAACTCCTAAGGGAAAGTTTCTGATTATGCTGTGACCTTGAGGCTGTTTGTTGAGACTAGACACTACTTATGGGAAAAACATGGGTCCGGAGGATGTGGTATCGCCACATCACGTGCCCATCCCACGATCTGCTGCTGCGGAGAGAATCCATTGGGGCATTTTCTCAGCGTAAGGGTGGATTAGCTTGGTCAACTGGAAACAAAGCCGGTGGGCTGGCAGCCCCTGCTACGAGGAGTCACAGCACCAGCCAGAGCAGAGATTAGGCCGAAGTGGGAAAGGATCCTAGTAGCATCTGGCCCAGATAAAACAGACTGAAACGCTTGCAACGCTGAAAGGGTGCCTCACTCCATCCTCCCCAGAGTGCTCCGCCAAAGACACCAGCTGCCACGCTGAACATGGGAGGGCAACCAGCACACATGGGCCAAGTGGGGCAGGCAAGCATTATGATATGACGAAGGGCATAAGGAGAAGCTGCTATAAGGCCAGGACCTGGCAACTGCCGGTGAAGTAAGTCACAACTGGCCAGGTAGATGGGATCATGGGGTTCCCCTAGCACAGAGCTGTGGGTCCTTATGACAAGGCAATACTCTCAGCTCAGCCTGGCTAGCTTGGCCTCACATGGCTTCAGGCCTGCCCTGGAAATGTGGAGCCTCTTGGCATGACAGCCTGCCTGGTCTGAACAGCACTGGGGACTGCTGGGGAAATCAAGGGACATGAGACCACTCTCTGGAGTAGGAGGATGCCGATGCCTCCGACAAATGATGGCTGATGGCTTTAGCTTGCTCTGCTCCCACTGCCCAGTTTCCAAGGGCTCATGGAGCAGGAGTGACAACAGCTGTGATCTGGTGGGTCAGGCTCCCGGCGCAGCAGAGAGAAGCTAACCAGGACATACTGCTCCTCTCTGAGCATCCCTTACAGCTCAGAGGCCTTAGGGCACTTCCCTGGGACTGAGCAGCAGGGAAGCAGTGGAGACCCCCTCTGCCCCTCCACAGGAGACAGCAGCCCCTTTGCCCTGCACCCCCCAGGCAGCAGGGGCAGCACCCCAGCACCCACTGGTGGCTGCACGGGAGCCCTGCAGATGGGTGATCCTGTCTCCCCAGGGAAGCTGGGGAGGGGGGTTCCCAAAGTTGGAGCTGAGGAGGGATGGGGAGCACTGCTGTGTCCTGCCCTGGTGTGGCCCCCGTTTCTTCTGATGCCCCTGGGGAAAAGCAGCAGCTCTTCCTGGCCGACAGGGAGTGCAGGAGGGTTGCCATTGCCCCAGCCTCACACACTGCCCTGGCCGGTTCTGCAGGCTCAGGGGACACCAAGCAAGAGCTGTGGCTCAGCATCGGCCTCTCTGGACCTGCCACAGCCGAACTCCAACAGCTCTTGTCTGTCTCGCAATCCTGCACCCTGCTGTCCTTCCCCAGGGCCCAGCTTTGTGGAGCTCCTGCCTTTTCCTACCTCCCAGCCTTGTACTTGGATGTCTTTTTGGTCTCCTTCCTCCATGCCCAGACCTCAGCTCCCCTCCTGCTGGCCCTCATTTACTGCTTAATGCCAGCTTCCTTGCAGGGGCTCAGGGAGCACCCTTGGGGACCCAGCAACAAGCCCCTTTCCTCAGGGTGCCTGTCAGCCTCTCTCTGACCTAGAGATTAGCGTGAAGATTAGGTGAGGAAGGAAGCAGCTGCCACAGTCCCACAGCAGGACACGTCCCCTCTCCTTTGTCCCTCAGGCTTCACTGAACTGGGATCCGTAATCCCCAGGGCTCAGAGGCAGGCAGAGGCTTTCTGCTCATTCAGTGCTATATAATAGCAGTAGGCAACCATCGATGCTCTGGATCATGATGTATGCATAAGAGGTCTAGTCAGGAGCCTGATGAATCTGCTTGTGGCTGATAAGCCCAGTTTGGGAGTGACACAGCTCGTGACAAGCGTCCCAGCTCCATGTGCTGTCTGAGCTGGAGTCCAAAAAGTTTATAGTGCACCACTTCCTCCTTTCTCACTTTGCTTTTCAGGGTTGTGCTAATGCAACAAACAGCCCCGCTCTCAGCATCAGCATGCCAGGCTTCACCCCCACACACATGACTGGCATGAGCTGGGAAGGCCAGTTGCAGCATGGCAGGGCCCTTGGAGAAGGGGCTGCTCTCACACCCCTCCGCAGCCAGGGACCCATTCCTGCAAACCAGAAGAGCCACAACTTGCTCCGTGTGGGCTCATTTACCCAGCCTTTGCCAAGATCCCTGCTGCTGTGACTGTCTCTCAGTCACAGGAGGGAGCCCCAGGGAGTTCAGCCCCTGTGGTTTATTCAGCTCTTGGCCTCTCTGCTGAGACAGCCAACAAAGGAGCAATTTAATGCAGGCGGCAGGGGAAGCCCAGCAGCATCCCCGACTGGGGCTCTCCGCAGGTGCCAGCCTTTCACTGCTGTTGATATGGAAAAGAGAGGAACTCATTAAAGAAAAAGTGGGGGAGTAATTCTCCCTGCTGCTGGCTTGGCTGGGAGCCAGTGAGTGGGAGGAATCCGGTGGAAAGGTCAGTGTTTTCGAATCACAACGTTGTATTTAATTCTCGGGTTTATTAATGATCCTGGGTGCTGCCAGGAGCCCAACGACAGCGCCAGTGGAAATCCTGTCTCACAAGTGAGTCTGTAGTATTGCTCCTGACTCTCACCAGGCTCACAGAGGGCTGAACCCAAGCCAGGGTTTTCTGCTGGACGCTGGGCCAGCGCAGGTGTCTACTTTGCCCTTGTCACATGTCCTGCACCAGAACCCAGCGTGCCAGGGTGGTGAGGATGCTGATGCTGCATTGCGCAGCTGTCGGCCTGTGCCACGAGGCAGCTCCTTCAGCATTGGCACTGCTCTCCTGGGTAGATGCTTATGGCAAGCTTCACACTGTCTGCTCCTCTGCCAGGCACCTAGGGCAGGCAAGGGGCTCCTGGTACGTGGAGCTTCTTCCTTCCCATACAAGGGGGGCAGAGCTCAGACATTGTCCTTTCCAGTCTGCAAAGCCTGTCGGATACCACCAGCACTGCCGCTCTCTGCTCACCTAAGCAGGGTTGGCTGGACCCTGATGGTCGGCTCCATCAGTGCCACCCCTGGAGTGGCTGAATGTGCCCCCGTGGCTGTCCTCCTACCAGCTGACATGAGAGTCCCAACAGCAAAGCTGCAGGCAGGACACGGATGCACAGGCCTCTGTGCACACTCTCTTGTAATGCCAGTGAAAGCCCAGGCTGGGCTGAGCCGAATATCCCCACGTCCTTGCCCTCTGCCATGGTCTCTGCTGGCCCTAGCCTCTGCCCCTCTCCACACTGCAGTGCCTGGCAGGGGGTTAGCTCATGCTCTTACCCTGTTCCTGACTGCAGGTAGCTGGTCCTCCAGCTCCTCTGCAGGAGACTGCAAAAAGCAGGCAGCTTTGCCAGAAGTACCCAAGTGGGGTTGGACCAGGGTTTAAGAGCCATCAGGAGCAGCAGTTCCAGCAGGGGAAAGCTGAAACTGCATAGCCTGCAATCAGATTGATGCTGGGACTTCTTAGTGATGGCTGTGGCCTGGTATGGGCCCACTCACAACCATCACAGAAGCCAACAGTCACTGACCCTGGTAACTACCTCTCTTTACTCCAGTGGCTTTTTTAACAGTCTGACCTGACTTCAAAGTGCCCCACAGGTCATAGCCATGTGCTTCCCAGCTAAATCCCCCTGCCTCACTGTCAGGTAAGACTTTGCCCTGCTTTGGGAGAAGACTCAGCCTGGGTATTTCCACGCAGCAGCATCCATTTCACATTAGTCACTCTCCTCTTGGGGTTTTCCAAAGACTTTGCAACATTTTCAGGCAGAAAAACACCATTTTTCTAAGGGACTCAGCCCAGGACCTGAACATCCAGCAGGACTCATCCTCCTTGCAGCAGCACCAGCCTCCCATATCCTGAACCTGGTGAAGAATTCAGTGGCTGATGCAGGAGGAACCAAGTCACTTTGCAATTGTGGGCATTTTGTGAAGACAACTGTGGTGACACCCTGGGGCAAAACACAGAACACATGACTGCAGCCGATTGTGGGGGGCGAGAACAAAGATAGCTTCTGAGCCTTGCAAGGGGTTGCAATAGCCATTGGTGTCATTTAAGTAGTGCAGGGAGTGACTCTAAGTTATACCAACTTCCCCAGAGCTGCCCACGATCTGGAGCAGCCCTCAATGCCCACGGCAGCCAGCACTACAGCCTGCCCTCTCCTCTGACCCACCACCAAAGGTTGTCAGTAGGCCTGCATGGGCCAGCTTACCGCTACATAACTAAACACCTGCCCTCAGAATGAGCTTTCATGGCCACTGTGCACTGCCATCAGGGCATAACGGGACCAGAGCAGTGAGAACTAGGCAGCAACCAAGAGCAGAAGTGACTCAATAACCACAAGGGCCTGAACTGGGTGGCAAACTGGCTCTTTACCCTTGCTCTATTCTCCTCTCCACCCACGAGGCATTGCCTCCCCAGTGCTACCCTTCTCCTCCTCCATTTCTCCACTGCTCCAGACACATCAGGAGGGCGATCCAGGCCGACCTTGTCAGGCTCAGCAAATGGGCGGATGAGAACCTGATGGTGTTTAACACCAAAAAATGCAAGGTTCTCTACCTTGGGAGGAAAAACCTGCAGCATCCTTATAGGCTCGGCAGTGCTACGCTGGCTAGCACTACGGACGAAAGGGAGTTGGGGGTCAGGATTGACCACAAGATGAACATGAACCTGCAATGTGATACTGCGGCTAGTAAAGCAAGCAAAACGCTGGCTTGCATCCATAGATGCTTCTCAAGTAAATCCCAGGACGTCATTCTCCCCTTGTACTCAGCCTTGGTGAGGCCACAGCTGGAGTACTGTGTCCAGTTTTGGGCTCCACAATTCAAAAAGGATGTGGAGAAGCTTGAGAGGGTGCAGAGGAGAGCCACACTCATGATCAGAGGTCAGGAAAACAGACCTTATGACAACAGGCTGAGAGCCATGGGGCTCTTTAGCCTGGAAAAGCGCAGGCTCACGAGTGATCTGGTGGCCACCTGTAAGTTTATCAGGGGTGTTCACCAGGATCTGGGGGAACGACTGTTCGCCAGAGTGCCCCAAGGGATGACAAGATCGAATGGCTGCAAACTCCTCTGTGACCGATTCAGGCTGGACATAAGGAAGAACTTCTTTACTGTCCGAGCCCCCAAAGTTTGGAAGAGACTACCACTGGAGGTGGTTCAAGCACCCACTTTGAACGCCTTCAGAAGACTTCTGGACGTTTATCTTGCTGGGATCCTATGATCCCTGCTGACTTCCTGCCCCTGGGGCAGGGGGCTGGACTCAGTGATCTTCCAAGGTCCCTTCCAGCCCAAATGTCTATGAAATCTATGAAATCAGCTGGAGGAACTGGCTGGGACTTTGCTGGGCTCTTGCACCCCCAGTTCCTCTGGTGCTGTGAGTCTCGCTGCCTTCAGTCCTTTGATCCACAGCATCTCAGCTGCCTGTGGTTTGGCTTGGTTTCTACCCTACAGCAATAAAAGTGAGACAGCTGTGTTGTACCTGCTGCTACATGCCCCTGTGGCAAGATGCAGAACCTGCCCCGTGGTGCTTGTAGAGAAGAAAAAACCATGGAGGAAGGTGGTTGTCTTCACCCACATGGGACTCGGGATCCATCATTTTTAATTTTGGGGGTTTTTTTGCAAATATATAACTGTACCTCTACCAACCCATCAGATGACCACTGTGGTTCACTTGACAGACTAAAACACACTTTACTAGTTCAACTATTTTAGTTTGCACTGTGCACCCGTGTGCCCACGCACCCATCACCACTCCAGTGCTTTCACTCCTCCTCATCATATTTGTCCTCATCATCGTTGCTGTCCTCACTGTTGTCCTTGTTGTTCTCTTTGGAGAGCTTGCCTCTGAAAAGTCTATGCCAGTCCCCTCTCCACCATTTGAATGTCCCATTGTCTATGAAAAAGCTTCCTTATAACATCCTGATCATCTGAGTTTCAGATTTGTTGAGCTAGGAAGTGGCTGGCTCGTGTGTTCACTCTGAAGCCTAAGGAGGATTTTTTATGCAAAGCTTAAGGAGAATTATTCCAGCCATTTTTTATTTATAGATCATCAGCAATTGCCCTGACTTGAAAATTCACATGTGGCTTCCCCAGCCATGAATGGGCAAGTTCCTGCCTCTGAGTGATAATTTGGGAAATTGGATGTAATTAGCCCAAAGTTGCTTGATTTTGCTGTGGGTCCCTGTGGGCCCATTTCTGACAGCAGTGGGAACCACAGGCATTAGGCCAGATTTCTGGAGCAGCGTCTGTATTTAGTGCTGCACAAGCAGAAAAGAGGCAGTGTCCCTGCCCTAAGAAGGACACAGTAAATCTCCCATTGCAGATCACTCCTCAAGACTGTAACCTCTGTACTAACATTAGCCTGGCCCCTTTGTTCCATGCCATACTTCTCTGTTGAGACAGCAGTGCTCCCATGCTGACTCTGATGCTCTGATATGCTGACGTTTCCCTATTTTTAACAGGATGCAGGTAATTTATTTCTCCCAGGCATCTTGTTCGTAATGCAGCAGGTGCTGCTCAGCTGTGTCCTTCCTACCTACTTTCTCCCAACCTACCAGCTGCTTTACCGAAGGCCATAAGAGGTAAAACAACTTGTTCAAGCTGGAGAGTGACATTCAGGGTTGTGACTGTGAAAGCGTCTTTCTAATTATTGCTCTTCTTGTCAACTTTAGTTGGGGATGGAGGTGCTCCTGAGGACACAGAAAGGCGGCTTTTTACCAATCCAACGCCCTAGCATGGTGCCAGGGGACACTGTGGAGCTGTGGGATCTAGCTGACGGGCATAGGTCCATGGCCCTGACACCTGCTCCCAGCCAGGACATTTCAGTAGGATGTTAGCCACTCTTCAATTCAGGTCCTTGTACTCTGCCTTTCTATATTCCCCCTCACATTCATCTGGGTATTGCGTACTTCTTTCCTTCCTGCCATGAACTATTGCTTAGGTGTTACCGGGAGCTGATAAACAGCGGCCAGTTTCCGCCCCAGGACAGGTCCTACTTCAGTGGTTGCTGAAGTGATCTCTAAAGGACTGCTACCTATCTCACAGTGACACTGCAGGGCTTTAGCAATGTGTGTAAAATGCTTGAAAAGCCCAAGATAAAAAGTCTATAAGGAGGGTATAGATCTGCTTCTTGAAAGCCGGCATATATCCTGGGCAGACAGGAACTCATTTCAATATGCAGGAAGAACAGTGTTAAGATACAGACTTCTGCCCTCATGAAGTCTGGTCTTGAGACCCTGTCCCCATCCCATTCATCCCTGAACTCTGGGCTAGCTCAGACCACTGAGCTGCACCATCCTGCACTGCAGGGTTGTCCAGGAACACCATGCAAGTACACACCGGGAACCCTGCTCCTTTTCTGCCAGGGGGAGTGCACTCCTGACACCTGTCCTACAGCCACAGCTCTGTGGGGAGCCCTGAGCCTGTGCTCACCAGGAGTGGTGTAGGGCTGAAGATTATAGCCCTGGAAGGCACCCACATCTGTAAGACATCAGAGAAGAGATGAACAGGAAATACTTTCCTGCTAGCTTCATGGTGAAAGATCTTACTGAGGCAGAGCTGGAGGCCAGGGATTTGTAGCCGGAGAAGCCAGAGATTAGCAGCACATTATTCACTGAGTAGTAGTTCCTGGTAAGCACTCTTCCCTAGTGTCAGCAGGATTTACCCCAGAGTTTGGTGTCATCAGCGAACTTGGCCAGTCCGCTTCTGACACCAATGATGAATCTTCATCATTGATGAAGATGTTAACCAGTATAGGCCCTAGGACAGAGCCTTGTGGGACCCCACTGGTCACAGGGCACCACGACGATTGGCTCCTGTCGACCACCACCTTCTGGGTCATGCCACGGAGCCAGTTCCCCAGCCAGTGGATCGTGGTGATGTCAAGGCCACAGTTACCCAATTTAGCCAAGAGGTGATCATGGGATACCAGATAGAAGGCTTTTTTAAAGTCGAGGTATACAACATCCATCTCTTCCCCCTTGTCCAGGTGATAGGTCACCTGGTCATAAAAGGAAATGAGGTTGGTCAAGCAAGACCTATCCTCAACAAACCTGTGCAGGCTATGCCTCAGGATGTTGCCTTCAGCTAGTCTGTTAAGGATGGCCTCCTTGATAATCTTTTCCAAGACCTCCCCCAGGATAGAGGTCAGGCTGATGGGCCTGTAGTTTGCCGGATCTACTTTCCTCCCTTTCTTGAAGATAGGCACCACATTGGCCTTCTTCCAGTCTTCAGGCACTTCACCAGACCGCCAGGAGCTCTCAAAGATCTGTGCCTGGGACTGAGCTATGATGCTCACCAGCTCCCCAAGTACCCTGGGGTGTGACCCATCAGAGCTGGCTGACTTGAAGGTATCCAGCATGTCAAGGTGTTCCTTCATGAGGTCAGCTTTGATGGAGGGCAAGGAATCTCCCTCACCTGGACCTACCTGACCCATAGTGGGCAGGGCCGTCCCATGGGGCTGATGGAAAACTGATGCAAAATACCCATTTAGCAAGTTCACTTTTTCCTTCGTGTCAGTTGTCAGTTGTCCCATCTGGTTCAGCAGGGGTCCAGTGTTGCCCTTGCTTTTCCTCCAGCTCTCCACATATCTAAAAAAGGACTTTTTATTGTCTTTGATACTTGTAGCTAGCTGGAGTTCCTTCGCAACCTTGGCTTTCCTGGTTTGCTCTCTGCAAGTCCGGACTAAAACAGAGTATTCCTCCTTGGTGGCGGTTCCAGTCCTCCATCCTTTGTAGGTCTTCCTTTTAAGACGCCGGAGATCTGGCAGTTCCCTGGAGAGCCAAGGGAGCTGCTGTGCCCTTTTGCTACCTTTTCTCTGAGACGGGATGGACTATGCTTGCACATTCAGGATTGCTCCCTTGAGGAGCAGCCATGCGTCCTGAACTCCCCTCTCCATGATCAGAGGTCAGGAAAACCGACCTTACAACGACAGGCTGAGAGCCATGGGACTCTTCAGCCTGGAAAAGCGCAGGCTCAGGGGTGATCTGATGACCACCTATAAGTTTATCAGGGGTGTTCACCAGGATCTGGGGGAACGTCTGTTCACCAGAGTCCCCCAAGGGATGACAAGGTCGAACGGTCACAAACTCCTCTGTGAGCGTTTCAGGCTGGACATAAGGAAGAATTTCTTGACTGTCTGAGCCCCCAAGGCCTGGAATAGACTGCCGCCAGAGGTGGTTCAAGCACCCACTTTGAAGGCCTTCGAGACACGCTCAGATGTTTATCTTGCTGGGATCCTATGATCCCTGCTGATTTCCTGCCCCTGGGGTGGGGGGCTGGACTCAATGATCCTCCAGGATCCCTTCCAGCCCTAATGTATATGAAATCTATGAAATCTGTGGCCTGGAGCCCTAAAAAGTAGGGAGTTCACATTTACCTTGCGGGTGAACTGGGAGAAGAGTTGCCCGGAGACGCTTGAGGGTGCCAGACGGACAGAGGCCTCATAGATAGAGATGAGAGAGCCTGCTACTGGCAACTAATGGCAAGCAAGGGGTTATAGCCAGGCCTATGTTGGATTTCTGTTTTGTGCCGGCTGTTTTGAGTCTGAAGGTAATCAAATATTATTGCCCTTGTCAGCTGGTGAATAGACAGGAAAGCTGCATCCAGCCTGCCTGGGTTTAGGAGTTGCCTCAACCACTAGCGAGAGGTGAGGGAAAGGAGTGCTTGGCAAAGCAGAGTAAAGGAAGGGAAATGCTCTTTGTCCAAGTGCTTCTCTTATTGCAGGGACTTTCTGGGGGTTTTATATACAACTGGTTCCTTCCCAGGAGCTAAGGTAATGTGGGAGCTGCTTTCACGTGGTAAGTGGGCTGAGCTGGCAGCGAGGCCATGGGTGGCGTCAGATGGAGTGGATGCTAGGAGTGAACCTTAGACTATAAAGGGGACTAGAAGAGGTAGGAGCTCAGATGTGCCCTTATTTGCTCTCCCATGCAGCTTCTTCTGCCTGGAAGTCCTGGTGGAGCTAACACTTCTCTATGCTTTCCTACCAAGTCCCCTTGCTGCTCAGTGTGGAGGCATTTTCTGTCCCAGCCCTGCACTTTCCTAGGGCACATGAACCACACATGCTACCAGAAGCCTCTGTGGAGAGTCAGTTCAGGCAGCTGCAACAGCTTCCCCTCCAGAGCTGCTCACTGACCTTCAGATCCTTCTAATGTCAGGCAGCTGCTGGAAGAACAGCAGATGAAAGCTCTGGGAGGTGCAGGGGGTCTGATCCAAGCAAAGAGAAATGGCCTGTCTTGTTTCTAGGTTCTGCTTGAAAGCATTCTTGCCCCACGCTACTCATCTGACACTTTCTGCTAAGCCTGGCTCATGCGTATACAACTCATCATGCCTGTACCTGGCAGTCCGGTGCAGGGCAGACACTGAGTAGTGCTGACTGCTTCATTCCTGCCTCGTGACAGCCTTGGGAAAACTGCTGGCTGGGCTGATTTGTATGGTTGGGTGTTTTGGAAGGAGCTCAGTGAGCTGTGAATGTCCTGGCCAATGCCCCACTGTCAACACAGCAATAGGCTTCATGGACTCCCTCCAAAAGCTGTTGTCCTGCCGCAGTCTGCTTGAACCTACCATGACGGGATTGGGGGAACAGTTTACTGGAGAAGTAGCAACAAGTTAAAAAGAAAGTGCTGATGCACCAGAGCTGTTACTTCTTTCTCTGTGTCTTTCAGGTGGTTACCCTTTGCCCTTTCCTGCACACCTTTTCTTCCTGTCATCCAACCAAGCCACTCTGTCTCCCGAAACCTCTGGTCTTCATGTCCTACGCACCTGTTTTCAGGAAGAACTTATTACCTCAGTGCCATGTCTTGCCTCTTCCACTTGCTCACTTAGTTGTCCATATTGAAAGCAGCAGGGAGTCTCCAGTGAAGCTCTGATTTCCTGCTGCGAGGAGCTACCAGGTAAAGAGGGCAGACAAATGCAGTTTGCATCCTCTGCACCATCCCAGGTTTCCAGCAAACAACTCTGGGTTACGAGGAGGAACACGGATTTCAAAAAGCCGCTGAGACAGCAGAAGCATAACAGGGCAGCTCCGTACTCCAGGAAGCTGCAGTGTGTGGGGCAGTGCCCACTGCCACAGTGCCAGAGACAGTAGTGCATGTTTTTGTGTCCCCCTCCAACAAAGCCAGTTCCTCCGGCTACTGCCCCAGTTGCCCCTCCTCAGTACACTATTGCAGGACAGGAGGGTAGATGGGAAGTATGCAATTTTGGGAAAGTTCAAGAGAAAACCTTCTACCTGTGGAGATGCCTCAGACTTCAATACTCATATAAATGCCAAGAACAAAAGGAACTTAAGGATCAGGTCTCACCTCCTGCGTAGCTCAAGCCATACAATTTCATCCAGTGAGTCCTGCACCGAACACTAGAATATGTGCGTGAACTAGAGCACATACGTTGGAAAGACATCTGGTCTTGATTAAAAGACATCAAGTGGTGGAGAATCTACCCTCTGTGTCAGTTGGGAAACTGTTCTGGCAATTAATTATGCTCACTGTTAATTACTTGTGGTGTTTGTACCTTATTTCCAATTTAAATTTGCCTGGCTTCAGCTTGCGGAAATTGAATCCTGCTATGTCTTTATTTGCTAAATAGAAGAACCTTCTAGCCTCAGATAGTCTTTATCTGCACTATGATAATTATAGATGGTGAGCAGATTCACACTTAGCCTTCTCTTTGATCAGCAGAGTAGGTTGAGCTCCTGAAGAAGAATGCACTACATTTGAAAAGTTATCTAATTTCATCCCAATCATTCTCAAGGGGTGCCTTGAGATCCTGTCAAGGATGCCACAGGGCACCATGCAATGTTAGTACTGTTAGGTGTGCAAACTTGATTCACAAGATAAACCCAGAGATTTGCAGTGGCACAAGGTGTCCTGCTGCTGCTCCTTGTCCCTGAGGAACCAAACGTCCACACTTGTCTGGATGCAGCCTTTAAGGCTCTTGCTGTGAGGTCTGCCTTGAAGACCTTGGTTCATTCTTGTAGGGCTTCTCTGAACCTTCTCCTTTGTCAACGTCTCGTCTAAAGTGTGGAGATGTGTTAGCACAGCTGTGGTCCTGCACAGCTTAACTAGTAAAGGAGCCAGGACTAGAATAGTGGGAGATGCTGCAGGCACATACAGACATATATTAGCAGGACTAGGCAAGGGATGCTCACGCCGTGCTGTTCTGTACTTTGCTATCAAGCTTTCATTTCCATGAATAAGCCCGTGGGGGGTGGGGAGCTGTGTCTGAGTGTCCATGTGTGTGCGCACAAGTATATGGATGGCCAACGTATCTGTGTCTTGGCAAGTCTGTACCTAGATCCACACTGCAGTAGAGATGTGATAACAACACATTTTGATATACCTGAGCTAGCTCTCACACACCTAGCTTGGATAACAATAAGCAAGGCATATCAGCAGGCACTTCAGCAAGCATTAGCGGCTACAGTATATCCTCAGTAAGATAGTAATCCTGAAGTCCACAATGCAGTATTTCACGACTACTCTTCCCCATGCTAGCTAATACTAGGGCTGGTATGACTACACCTGCTGCACTGCCAGGTGAAGTCAGCTGCTGCTTACAAAAACTGATGTACCTCTGATATAGTTAGTCAATAAGGTGCAATTCTGCCCTGCCTTCTACATCTGCTGCAATCATCCCTCTGGTAAGCCATGGATGTGCCCTCCATGCCAACCATATCCCAACAGACATGTGTGGGCAGGACTGGACACAGGCATGGGCGAACTGGGTGGCTGCCTGGGACCCAGACAGAAAGGGGGCCCGAAAATGGTATATTTTCCCCATCATCCAATTATTATTATCATTATCTTTGGCGAAGTGGGGCCCGATACTAAGAGTTTGCCCAGGGCTGCCAGGAGTCTAGGTACAATGCTGTGTGTGGGTGAATGTACACATGTGTTTCTAAAGCTGTGTCCATACTACTTTTGATCTAGTGCCAGATTTCCAGAAGCAGACAGCAACCACTGCCCAGGCCCCCAGAGCACAGACACGGTGCCACTCAGCACCTGTGCTGCAAGACAGGATTGCGTGTGACTCAGGAAGCCGGCTGACAAACAGAGGCAGATGCCTTACTCCACCTGGCAGAGGGGGGCTACCTCTCCCAGCACTAGGAGGGCTCTGCAACTACAGAGGAGCATTGAACACGGGCACCTCAAACAAGGGCAGACAGGGATGTGGTTAATCTCTGCTGCCATTCTCATACCAAGGGACTGACAACAACGTTCAACTTTCCCCATCACCTATTCACAGACGGCTCAACCTCCCCCAGCTGAGAGCTTAAATGGGAAGGTCTGTAAAGGAGGCAGTGTGCAGTGTTGGCGACAGCCTGGTTTTTCTTGAGGGCATGCAACACCTGGGCAAAAATAACCTGAACCAAGTTACACCCAGGGTTTTTGGCTGTAACTGTGTTGGTCTAAGGACGCAGGCAGGCAAGCTTCTTTGGGTGGATGTGATATCTTTTGTTAGACCAGTTGAGTAGTTGGAAAGAAGTCCTTTGCAAACTTTTGGGCACAAACACCCTTCTTCAGGCACTGGGGGGGTGGGGGAGGAGGTGTCTCTGCTGGTCTGAGATCGCCAAGAAGTGATCTAAAAGTGTAACAGGATGTCCTTAAGATTGTAATTCCCACCAATTTGCAATTTCATACTGACATCCCATCACACTTTTAGCTTCTTTCACTCCTTGGACATCTCAGACTAGCAGTCTCCCTCTGCCTGAAGAAGGGCGATTGCACCCGAACGCTTGCAAGGAACTTTTCCCCAGCTATTCAGTTGGTCTAAAGTCAGACCCAGTTCACTCTCCCTTTCAGCATCCGCTCTCTGCCCTTGTGTGACCGGGCAAGAGGGACCTATGATCTGACCTAGGAAATGGCAATTTTTCACACATCAGCACCCACGCCCAGAGCCCTGTGCATACGCAGAGCAGGGGACTCCCCTTCAGCCCAACAGAGAACGTAATTTCCACCTATTTACATTCTCACTGACATCCTGTCACACTTGTAGCCTCCTTCACTAAAGACCAAGCCTGGCAGTGCAAGGCTGAGCCCCACACAGCTCCTGGAGCACTGGGCCAGCTGCAGCATGGCGCAAGGGCTGGAGTCCTGCCCCTGCGCATGCGCGGGGCAGCCCGGCTTCTGCTAGCTGCACTGCAGGCACAGCAAGCTCCTCTCTGCGCATGCGGTGCCAGCCCGGGAGCCCTCACGCCGGCTGCAGCCTTACTGCGCAGGCGCCGCGCTCCGACAGCCACGTGGAGCCTCTCAGTGCACCTAGTGTGTCCATGCCGGCTTGCCGTTCCTCCTTCCAGACCGGGCCCGGAAGCGGAAGTGGCGAATGAGGCCGCGTGCGGAGATGGCGGCCCGCGGGTCCGGGAAGCGGGGCAGCGGGAGTGGGGGGGCGCGAGGGCCGGAGCCGCAGGAGGAGCCGCCCCCCCCGCTCCAGGCCGTGCTGGTCGCCGACAGCTTCAACCGCCGCTTCTTCCCCATCTCCAAAGACCGGCCTCGGGTGAGAGGGGCCGGCCGGGGCCCCGCCTTCCCCCCCCCGCTCGGCCTCACTACCGGGTTCAGGGACCTGGGGTCCTCCCCGGCGCTGCCCTCTCCTCTCTGGGCCAGGGTGCACGGTGACCCGGGGTTCCCCATCCGCCACAGGGAGAGGTTTGTCCTGGTTCGAGTGTGGGGAGGGTTTTCTAGTGGAGATCCTCTGGGGGATGTTCGTCTGCGCCCAGGGGCTCGTGTCTGCAGCTGCGCGTGTGACGGGAGGAGACACCGCCTCGGCTGCACGCAGGTGTCAAGCGCCCCGTGCTTGCTGTCACGCCAGCAGATCGCCAGCCCCGCCTCTCAGAGTGCCCGGACCGGCTTGGCGAGGACAGACTGGCTGGATGTCGGCACGTGGAAAGCAAAGCGGGTTGCCATGGAAGCTCCCTAATTTGTAGCTTGTGCAACATTTGAATAGAGAGAGACGTTGGGCTCGGGGCTTGTTCTGGGAGAAGCCCTGCCAGGAGTGGGCTGCTGCCAGCTCCCGTGCGGTTCTGCTGGGTTGATAGCCGGCGGCCTGGAGGAGCAGTTTTGGAGAGGGAAGCTCCTGTGATGTGTTGTACCAGGAATTTTTTTTTTTTTAAGAGAGCCTGTTGATCGTATGGGAGAAGCGTCAGTATTTCAAAGCTCAGGCAACCAAAAAGGAGTTTGACTACAGTGGGCTTCTTTCATAGATTTCATAGACATTAGGGCTGGAAGGGATGTCGCAAGATCATCAGGTTCAGCCCCCAGATCATTACAACACGTGCTGAGCCCAGCAGGTATAATGGTTCATGGTAGAGAGTTGCCTAACTTGCTCCCATGGCCGTATGCAAAGGAAAATTCAGCCGCATCCGCACCCTAAACCTCCAGGCTCAGGCCTGCATGTAGGATGTCCGCCAAATGATTTGGAAGCGTCTGAAGCCCCAGGAGGTGATGGAGGATGTTTGCTGGTAACAGGCCATACGTGGTTCTTGAATGACTCATGGATTTGGAATGGATTTGGCTGATTTGGCTTGGAACATGAAAAATGTCCTTAAAAAACTATTGTGGATATTAATAGGTTTTTTAGCCTAGCAGAGAAAGGCATAGCCAGTGCCAGGGGCTGGAAGCTGAAGCCAGGCAAAATTAAATGATAAATAAAATGCATATTCTGTTGGTACAAGGGATTGAGCATTGGAACAAATGGCCAGGTGGTGGATTCTCCATTCCTTGATATTTTCCAGCTGACTGGATACCCTTCTGGAGATGTGCGTTAGTCTTTTACCAGAACAGTCAGGAATATAAATCCTGGCATCTCTAAGCCAAGGCTGCTGGATGACAGGGAGGGTATGGCAGGGGCCACTGTAGATCAGGGTCGTCAAAGATGCAGCCCACATGCTAGATCTGGCTCAAAGAGCCATATCGTCCAGCACCTGCTGCTGTCTATGAGTCTCAGAGTGATCTACAGGGAACATGCAGGGGTCACTTGATAGCCTCATCTGCTGCATGCAGTGCCCACTACAACTCTCCTCCCAGGGTGGCCACCAGGTCTAGCGCAGCCTGAAGGAGAGGTATGCTGCTCGAGGGCACTTGCATGTGGTGGAGGCTTCAGAGCTGCGCAGCAGGGCCGGTGAGTGGCAGGAGCAGGACTATGCTGCGCACGACTCCTGTTCCAGATCCAAAATGTGTGACTGATCTGTGGGTTGGATCTGGAATGTATATCATCTGTCTAGCCGTGCATATCTCCACGCTTTAGACAAGATGTTAAGGCAGACTTCACAGCGAGCGACCAAGCTCAAGTGATGTAGCCATGATGGTCCAGGAAACATGCGAGACATGAGGATTTTTGTGGGTGACGTTTTATTGGACCAGTTGCATGGTTGGGATAAATTAGTAGGTCTTAAACTTTCCAGGCTCAAAGACACCTTTGTATTAACAAAGCTGTGTTGGGACCCCCACTGCTTAATTAGTAAAGAGGGGAAGGGTAGGACTGAAATCCAGTAGCAGAGCCAGTGGGAGATGCTGCAGGTCCACTGGTTGGGGCATGTCTTGAGAAGGTGTTTCAATTGGCTGAAGATCAGGAGAATGTCCCCAAGTCTGAACTACCACCCTGGTCACACAGGTGGCAACAGCTTTTTCCCAACAAGCAGCATCCGTAATGGAATACCTCCATGAGAAACAAACTAAGGCACAAATACAGATGACACGGAGGTACTCAGTTTGCACACTCCCCATCTCAGGCATCTGCTACTGCCACTGTTGGGGACGGGATACTGGGTTAGATGGACTGTTCGTCTGACCCAGTATGGCACTGCTTATATTCTTATGACCAGTACAAGCTGTCAGGTTCAATGTGGTAGTAACTGAATAACATTTAAAGGCCTGTGATCTATAGAAGATCAGAATGGGTGATATAAAAGTTCCTTCTGGCCTTAATCAAGATCTGTGAGCTTTTGTTAAAGCCTTATTGACAGTACATGAAAAAAGGAAGTACCCCAAAACAGAAAGGAGTTGCACAGGAGAGAACGTAAAGGAGACAACACAGATGCATGGGAACTTGATTAGAAGCTCAATTTATGTTAAATGGAGGAGATTTTAAAAAGCTACTCTAACAGTGAAATAGTGGACAGTGTGATGCTGCCTTGCTTCTTTTCCAAGACCAGGAGGTTGGGGTGGAGGCTGATGTGCCAGCTTCTGAATTGCTGCAGAGGAAGTGGCTGTAGAATAGAAAACTAAGTGTGGAAATAATGTTGTCTGCATACTAGTCCAAACAATGGTAGAGTAGTCCTTTGAGATCTTACTGGTTCTCAGATACAAGCTGTAGCATATTAAAAAAGCATAATGCCCCCAAACAGGAAAATAGCCTGAGAGAGAAAACTATAAAGCAGACAAGGAGGCATACATTCTCTTTGTGCTGGGTATTGTACCAGTGTGGTAAGACGCTCCGTGCACCAAAGAGCTAGCTTCTAGTCTGATGAGGCATGACAAGTGGGCTCAGAGCACAATGATGAAAAGAATCTAGACGGAGTGACAGTAACAGGAATGCAGCGTTGTGTGCATTAGCCAAGTGCACCCATTGGAGGGAACATTTATGAATGCCACGATGGGCTGTTTGTTACCTTATCTTACACTGTCTTGTGTTTCCAGTCTTGGCTGTGAATAAAAGATAAGTGCTGCATTTCACGGCACTATGAAAAGAGATTATCAAGCTGGTTGCCTTGCTGTCTTATTGGAGGAACATGTAATACAAAGGGGAGGAGCATGTCAAAAGATTTTGACTATATGTCAGTTTATATGCACCAGTTTTTTCTGTGGGAAAACTCAGAGTCATTTTGCAATGAGGAAAAATGAACCACAGATCCAAATCACATCAGTGGCAGTGCTGGGGACTGGAGGGAGAGTGTCAATAGTACCCTTTGCTTTCCATCTTCTGGTGGTGATGTAGGACAAGCACCTTTTTGATTGAGCAGGAAGAAGCAAAGTTGCTCTCTCAAGCAGCAGTAATGTTTCCCATGAAATTGCAAGCAAATCAGAGAATATTTTACCCTAGTTTTAAGGGTATGGTGCTAAAGTAGAGTGTATTCAGATGTAGGGTTGAGGTGTTGTCTTGTCTCATTGGCTATTTAAATATTCTTGCAGTCCCGATTACAGGATCTGTACTTGGTTATTGACTGAGATGTGAAAGAGGAAAAAATCGTAAATTTTTCATTGTCAAGGAACAATCATTTTTTAATTCCAAATAATGGATTCAAAACCAATTCTAAATGATCTTTCAAGCTGTAGATGATGTTTGAAGGAACAACGTGAATCCCCAGCTGCTGGATGGTCTTCAGTCTTCATTTCACTTATATAAGTTTTCTGGGTTTTTTTCTGTTCTGAGGTCTGGCATTCCTTTGATTTCATCATTCATATATGACAGTTTTTTCAGATGATCAGAGCTGGAAAAATGGAGTCAGCACTCCCAGTCCTTTTTTGCAGCTTTGTCATTGAGTTACTAGTGAGCTTTTCTGAGGGGGCTGTGTGTCGCATGTTTAGCTCTTTGGTCCCTAAAACAGGGAGGATTCTCATTCTCCTCAGAGGTGTTGGGAATCAGCTTGTGTTACCTTGGGAATGGTGAGGGGGCAGTCATGGATTTTATTATTCTGACACAGCTGAAAGTCATGTGTCCTGCAGCTGGCAGAGTCTGCCTCTGTCTTTGAAGCATGTGTTCAGCTCATTTTCTTGCTTCTCTAGGCTCTCCTTCCTCTGGCAAATGTGGCCATGATTGACTACACCCTGGAGTTCCTTACTGCAACCGGAGTGGAAGAAACCTTTGTTTTTAGTTGCTGGAAATCAGCTGAGATAAAGGAGCATTTACAGTAAGGAACAGTTTCTAGTAAACTTGCTGTGTCTTCTCTTTATCTGGCTGCTCTTAAGCTCCTAGATCATGGTGACCCCACTGGCTGATGAAAGCTGCATGCTGTTCTGTCCTAGGAAGTGGGGTGTTCAGTGGATTCTCTTGCCTGTGTGAAGGGAGAAATATCCCTCCCATAGGAGACAAGGTGTGGCAGCACTATCAGAAGGTTGTGTCTGTCTGGTCTGGGGCTTATGTATATGTTGGTACTTGATTGTCTTGCTGCTCGTATTTACAGGCAGAGCTTTCCCAGTTAGACATTTATTGACATGGATATCCTTGAAACTACAATGCTTTGCTTCGTTACACTCTTGCCTGACCCTTCTCACCACTTCACTTGGCACACTGGGGACAGCTCGCTGTTCAAAAGTGTCTTGCCTCCACAACCCATAGGCCCATGTACTAAAGAGGAGCAGGCAGCTGCATTTCCTTCCTGCTCTCCCTGCGTGGTTTTATGTAATTGCTTTTTATCTTCTTCCTCTCTCAAAACTTTCCTCATAGGTGAGTTCTGTTTCCAAAGCAGTGGTCTTGAGGCTTTAGCGTCTTCGTCTCTGTCTGTCCTACAAAAATAACCTTGCCTAAGTCTGCTTGTTACCCTCCTATTGTAAAGTGATACTTATAGTTGTGGGCAGAACTGTCATCTCCCCCCACCCCCTGCACTGGGGTACCATGTTATAGCCTAGCCTTCTGTGAGCGTAACCCTTTCATTCATTCTTTCCAACCAGAAAGTCCAAGTGGTGCTGCCACACCTCTCCGAATACGGTGCGCTTTGTATCCTCTGACCTGTACCGCTCGCTTGGTGACGTGCTAAGAGACGTTGATGCTAAGTCCCTTGTCCGCTCGGACTTCCTCCTCATCTCTGGGGATGTGGTGTCCAACATCAACATTTCTAGTGCCCTGGAAGAGCACAGGTAGGTGTGTAGGGAGAAGGAGCACCAGCCTGGCTTGTTGCTGAAGCTTTCTGATGTCTCCTCAGAAAGAGCGAAGAGCATCGCTTACAATGCTCCCTTTTCTGCTCAGGGTACGCCGTAAACTGGAGAAGAACGTGTCTGTGATGACAATGGTTTTCAAAGAGTCTTCGCCAGGTCATCGTGCCAGGTGCCAGGAGGATGACATCATTCTTGCCATGGACAGTGCAACAAACCGTGTCCTGCACTACCAGAAGACCCAGGGGCTGAAACGCTTTCCCTTTCCCATGGTGTGTTCAGTGAGGGCGGCAGGTGAAAGATTGTTTGTGTCCCTAAGCAGCCCTTTGCTAACACGTGGGGCTGGGGCAGCTGTCCTTAATGCTTCCATTTGCAGAACAGAGCGGGGTAAGTGGCATAGGAGAACTTACAACTCCTGATGTTTCAGTTTATTCCCGCTCTGTAGTTGCATTGGGAATGAGAGGGCAAGATAGATGTGGTGGGACCATGGTTAAGCCAGATTGGGTTGATTTCTTATTTAATTATGGTTACTGTAAATCAGTTCATTTCCATTGGGATTCTGTGTGTGCAGCAAGGATGACTTGTATGAGCCTTGCTATGGCATGTAGTCAACGAAATGTCTCTTAAAGCCCCTTCTTTGATGTCACATGGCTAGGCAGATCCTTTCCCGTGATGTTTTGAATATAACCCTCCTCCAGTAGAAGTGAATCATTCCCAGACCACTGTTCTCATCTGGATCACGCATTCCCTTTTTAGATGAGTAAAAAGAGGTACACAGTCTTAAAGAAAGAAATCCAGAGGTGGTCTTTATAGATGCTTCATTTTCATGTAACTCCCAGTGTAAAGAAGCTGCTGATAATGTCATCCCTCGTAGTGGTTTAGTTCATTTCTCATGGAGGTTTTCCTTGTGAGGGACACTGCTGGATTGATTTCTCCCTTGTTGCAATAATTCATCTTTCAGTACACAAAGTGCTGTTGCTGCCTGTGTGACCAGGGTAGTAGTTTAGATCTGGGGACATTCTCCTGATCTGCAGCATGTTGAAATGCTTTCTCAAGATGATGCCCCCACTGGTGCAGGGTTTTGTTTTCTGGCTCGGATAGTTCCTGCAATGCTCAGCCCTTCTGTTTTTGCTTCTCTCTCTCCAGAACCTGTTCCAGAGCAATATTGAGAATGTGGAAGTGCGCCATGACTTGCTAGACTGTCACATCAGCATCTGTTCCCCACAGGTAAGCTCCTGCAGCTCTGTAAGACAGGGGAACATCCTTTCTCAGTAGCTAGTTTGCTGGTGGTGGTCTGATGGGAACACTGCTAAGTAGAAGAGGCATCCTGAAAACCCAGTTGTACTTGCTGCATCATCTGGAAAGCAGGTCATGGACACAAGAAACAGGACAGATTCTTGGACTGCACCTGTACTGTTAGCTTCTAGCATCTGTTGCTGTGGATACAGTTAGAACAGAAGAGGCTTGGGATGTGTATACTTGGATGAACTTGACCAGGATAAAATAGAGAGAAGTAACTAAATTTGTCTGAGTATTGTGCAGGCAACAGCATCAGAGATGGCATCTCTGACACCCGGGGACAGGGAGCCCCCCCACAAAGGTCACTTCTTGCCTAGTATAACAGTCAGGGGTGTTCCCACTACTCCCTAGAGTCAGTAGCTGATTTTCTGCCATTAGGATAACTGGTTTTCATTCTCTGTCCCAGCAAAATTATGAAGCTAGGTTGGGCTGAGCAGCCAGCGGTACCAAAGTGGTGTCTTTTCTCTTGAAAAAGTAGAACCTGTTCAATGTGCACTGCCCATCTCTTCTCCCACAACACTCCTAGTGGAGATGGTCGCAGCTTTCTCTCAAGCTGATAGGAGAAGCCATTTGATCCTCAAGGCAGGAGCGCACTGTCTTCCTGCATCGCATGCTGTTCAGCATTAGTTGTTGTACTGTTTTCGCAGCATTCTGGCTGATTGTGCATTGCTGTCATATTTTCTCTCTGCTTGCAGGTGGCAGAGTTGTTCACCGATAACTTTGATTATCAGACTCGGGATGACTTTGTGCGTGGCCTGCTGGTGAATGAGGAGGTGAGAAGGAGACAACCTACTTTTGCTTGACCTCACAGAAGCTAATAGCTTCTCAAGTGACTTCTTGGTAGCTAGGGCCCTTTTTCATGTGCCGTGTTTGTGTGAAGGGTTTTCATGCAGGCCTGTAACCTGGCATGTGTTCTAACCTTTCCTGAGGGAGTGGTGGACAGTTTTCTCCTTCACTAGCACCTACAATTCCTGATTCACAGTAGCATCGGCTCTTCTCGTGGCCCAGCTTCTGTGCAGAAGGATAGGTGGTACAAAAAATTGTCTTTTTCATCTAGAAAACCTGATGCAACTGTAACCACAGTTCACCTATAATAGAACAATACGTTGGGTTTTCCTGTTTAGGGCGAGGACTGTCATGAAATCGGCAGCACTTGGCATAACAGGGCTGTGACCATGTTTGGGCTTTTTAGACTATGGTAATACAAGTTGTAAATAGCAGAACTTGATTGCAAAGACCCTTTCCCTTTCTAACTGTACAGCTGGATTTCTGCAGTGGTAAGGAATGTCAGTCCTGGTTAGAGCACTTTGTGTCACATCAGCAGGGGTATGCTAGCTGTCTCTACAGACCTCTGCTGATGTTTCTCTGTCTTATGTGGGAACTTCATCCTAGGAGCGTTTCAGTTCTGGACCTTCCATGTAGCTTTGTGAATCTCTCTTGACATAAGCAGAAGTAATGCTTTTTGTTTCAGCCCTTGCTAGCCAATAAGCAAGCAACCCTGTTTTGTTCTCTTGCTGCTTGCTTTATACATTATTTTGTT
>NW_017728995.1:29242954-29262937 GCF_001723915.1 Gavialis gangeticus | reverse complement strand
CCTGTTTAAGTGATATGCCTTCTGAAAGCCTTCAGGATGATAACAAGTCTTGCCTTATAACACACTTGGGAGCCTGGAGATCAGGAACATTTGGGATGAAAACTAGATCACCAGAGCCTTGTAGTTTAACACAGATAATGCCCTAGATGTCCTTGAAGATTATTAGGGGAGAGTGTGAGGCACCTGACAGAGGGCCTGAACTGCATGCGAGGAAAAACAGTAGGAAGAAGAGTGGCTTGTAGAGGGAATGGGTGTGTGGCAGGTGACCAGGAATAGAGCTCTGTACAAGGAGTAGAATTCTTTGCAAATAGCCTAGCCCCCTGCCATTCTTCTGTCTGTTTCCCAGGTCCTGGGGAACCAGATCCACATGCATGTGACCCCCGAGGAGTATGGTGCCCATGTATGCAACCTGCAGATGTATGAAGCTGTGTGTTCTGATATCATCCGGCGCTGGGTTTATCCTCTGACTCCAGAGATAAACTTCACTGATGACCCAGCACAGAGCTACACCCATTCCAAGCACAACATCTACCGTGGGCGGGACGTGAGCCTGGGTCATGACAGTGTGCTGGATGAGAACGTCCTCATTGGTTGGGGAACAGTCATTGGCAACAACTGCTCTATTACCAACAGTATTGTTGGTCAGAACTGCAAGATAGGTAAGTGCCAGAGATGGGAGGTGTGGGGGTGAGCTCACAGGCAAATTGAGGCTGCCATTGAGATTCAAGGGAATTCAGCTCTGCTGAACGGTGCCAGATTGGCATTCATGGGAGGAGGGAGCGTGGGGAGGCTCTGTTCTTTGGGTGGAGAGAATGGATCCAGGCCTGGGGTGTTGGGGGTCCAGCTAATGCCAGGTGAAACAAGCTGTGTGAGAGGGAAGGCACTTCTTGCTTGGGGAGAAGGAAGCAGCTTCAGATGCCAAGGGACTGTGTGTGTAATGTCTCCTTAACTGATCTGCCTCATTCAGATCGGTGCCCTGGGGGTGGACAATCTCCACATCCTGATCTCACGCCCACAAGGCTCCTAGCATCCTTGCTTCACAATTTTGAATAAAGCTTCATTGTTCTCACTTTACCCACAAGTGGGAGGCTTGTTAGTGCTGCAGTCTAGCTGGATTGACAGACTGCCCATTCATTTTCCTTCTGCTTGCCCTGGTCGAGAGAGGACTGTGGAGCCTTGCAACCAGCTCAGCCAGCACATCTGCTCTCTACGTTGCCCAAGGGCACCTTTTAGTTCTAGAGCAAATGGTCTGGATCTTCTCCAATGCATTCAGCATTGTCGCAGTGCTGAAATACAGGCTGGGAGCTGGGATCTTCCTTGATCTTCATTTCTGTGCTTGTGTGTAACAGGTGACAGAGTTATCCTGGATGGAGCACTGATCTGGAACAGGGTCAATGTAGCAAATGATGCGGAGATCCGGGAGTCCCTCGTCTGTGATGAAGCTGAGGTGAAGGAGAGCGTTAAGTTAAAGCCTCGCTGCGTTCTCACTTCCCAGGTGAGCTGCTTTCATGTTTGCAGAGCTCCACCTACTCACCCTCGGACAATGGCTGGACCAGGGCAACTTGGAACGGGCCTGAATCAACTAGATCAGTCCAGCACCCAGAATGAGGGCTGGTCCAGGTCTTCCTCTGGTTGGGCTGTGGATTAATTCTCCCACCCTGTCCCCTGTGTAAGGAGTCTGGCTCATCTGGTGCTAGACACCACTACTAGTTCCAAAGGAGTTTCAGGGGTAAGCAGTGTTGAGGTAACTGCTGCCTATTGAAGGGGATGGGGATAACAACAGAGGGAGCTGTGCTGCTGTGCCTCACATAAGTGTGTAACTTTTTCACTTGCAGGTGGTGGTGGGTCCTGACATCACCCTCCCGGAGGGCACAGTGATCTCACTGCACCCCCCAGATGAGGAGGAGGATGAGGATGATGAGTTCAGTGATGATTCTGGGGTGAACAAGGAGGAGATCAAAGTGAAGCTAAAAGGTTTGTGTTTCTTACGGACTCTTGGGGCTTGTCGCGTGTGGAATTTTTGCCCTGTATGGCCCAGCCCATGTTCTGAGCTCTCTCACACCCCAGGATGGCAGAAAGTCTTACGCTAAGCTTTGTATATAGTATTAGTGGAGTAACTGCAGCTCCCCTGCAGCCTTTTCCTAGGGGATAATGTGATATCACTGTCCTTCCCAGCACTCAGCTTCTTAGTTCTGGCATGAAGCACTGGGGACTCTAGTGTTGTACATTCACCCTAGGATATGAGCCCATGCCAAAACTCAAATGAACGGCTAATGCTTAACCAGTCATTCAGTTCAGGATAGAGGCTGATACCTGGTCTTCCTTCTTCCTCTGCACCTTAGGGAGCGCCTGAACCGTATCCCTTTTGGCCCATGGGATATTGACTCTTATCAGCCTCCCTTTGCATATGGTTCTAAACATGGGTCAGGGCATGTAAAGCAAGTTGGATTGTGCTGCTTGTAGGCCAAGATGAAAAGATAGCGTGGTTGTCTCCCCACATACCTGGGCCAAAGAGCTACAGCCCTTGCATGTCAGTGGGCGACCCAGGCCCTGCTGAGTGTATCACCTATAGTGCAGACCCTTCGGCTCTGCCCTCACTCTCCCACAAGAGGGCAGTCCATCTCGGGTCTCCTGGCCATCCCTGTATGTTCCCCTTTAAACACTGTCATCTCTTTTCAGGCTACAACAAGCTGGAGGTTGGGTCAGAAGGGAGAGGATATCTCTGGAGAGCGGCCAATGAGAACGAAGTGGATGAGGAAGAGCAGAGACAGAGCTTGTGGGGTGAGGAAAGTTTAATATAGGCACCTGGGAATAGAGAGACTTATACAAGCACGTGCTCCTTCAGTTGGATAGCTGCTGAGGGGGCATTAATGATGTCTGTATGCAAGACGATAAAAGCTGGCGTGCTCAGCTAAACTAAGGATGGCTTCCTGAGGAAGGGGATGCAAACTCCATGATACAGAGCTGGGCTAGGAGGAGGGGGGAAGGCCAGGGGAATGCTCTTGGGTTAGACCAGTGGTTCTCAACCAGGGTGCTGTGAGATCTCTTGAAGGGTGCCACACAACATTAGCACTGTTAGGTTTGCAAGCACCTATACCTGAGTCACAAGATCAGCCCAGAGATTTCCAAAAGGAATGCAGAGCATCCAAACCATCCTGCTCTGCCGTGGTCTTTCCAAGTTCTTTGCCACAGAAAATTTGCTCTCATATTTTCTTTATATATATAGCCAAGAAACGAGTGAAAGTGAAGAGCAGGCATTTTCTGAGTAGGCCTGGAGTCTAAGGGGGTTGGGAACCTCTGGGTTAGACAATTGACTCATGCTGAAATGAGGAGATTCTTACTTTTGCCTGTAGCACTTGGTCTAGGTGATTTTCAGACTGGCAGATGTTGCTTCTTTGATGATGCTTTTTGGCTTAAAAATTTTATCCGCAGCCATAAAAGGCTAGAAGCACTTTATTCAAAGGGGAAGGCTGAGATCCTGGAGCACAATTCTCAATTGTGGATGGATCCCGTGGCAAATTCTCTGGCTGCCCAAGTGGTGTAGTCCATGGGGTCCTGACTATAGTTATGGTGTTGTGTGGCACAGACCTGCCTTCTGAGCATTTAGGGACCAGAATCACTCCTCTTACACTCTCCAAATGATGGTTCCAGCTCTTGCTGTTCCTGCACAGGCTTGTTGTATCAAAATAACAGACTTCCAAGCTTGTGTCTGAGCTGTTAGGGAGGAAGCCTGTTAAGTGTCCAGTACTGTTGCCTGTCACTGAGGTTTTCCTGTTGTCCCTTTGGGGTGTGTACTTTGATTGTCCTTTTCCCTAGAAAAGCCCAGCTCAAGCTATATCTGTCCTGCCAGACTTCCAGCTCAAGTGACTGAGTTGTTGTTCACTGACTGAGAGTGAGCAGTTTTACTGAGATGCTTTCTCTGTAACCCTGGCCACATGCTGCCTTCTCTGATGCTTACAGAAGCACAGTTCCCTTGGCATCAGGCTCCACTTTCCCATTTAGGTTAGGAATGACTGGGCCTAGAAGTAGAAAATCCCCTAGGCAGATACCTCAGTGCTGTCTGTGGGAGGGTGGCACCTGCGGTACCCCTGTTTCCCCACCAGTTGAGTGACTGCAGCTCCCTTACTCCCAGGGCTGCCTCTTAAAGGTGACTTTTTTTTTTCGGTCTTCCTCAGGCCCCCACTTGAATTTGGGGGAAGAGAGTGAGACAGACAGTGATATAAGCTTGGACTCCGACCAGCCAGACAGTCGGTCTGCTTCCCCTCAGCTGGATGACATCAAAGGTAAGAGACCTAGGACTGGGGTCAGGGAGAGACCTGAGCCTGTAACCACTGGAGTGAGCCTTATGCTGATAAGGGTGCTTCAAAACATCTTGTGTTGCATTGTCTCATACTTCCTGCTCAGTGTTTCTCATGTGCTTTATTTTTCGTGGGTCTTTGATGTTACTTAGGCTGTGGAACCAGAGAATGGTAGAAGCCCCTTGTCCAAGTGCATTTAACACAGATTTGGGCATAGCCCTGGGATAATACAGAGAGATGTCGGGGGGCAATCCTGCACTGGTTCCCAGGGGAGGCTAAGGGGATTGGTGGACTCTGTCTCTTCTTTTCCATGCATGGTGCATTTATTCATAGGTATTGTGAATATGGGCTTGCATTGGGTTACACATGGCAAATGCCAGCCCTCTAGTCGGCTTATCCCTGCACCTGGCAAGGGGGTGGTGTTCTCTGTCATGGGAGGAGTTGGGTGCTGGGCTCCCACCTCTCCTCTAATGGCCTCTCCTTGTTTGGTTCCAGTGTTCCAGAATGAAGTTTTGGGCACCCTGCAGAGGGGCAAGGAGGAGAACATTTCCTGTGACAACCTGGTCCTGGAAATAAACTCTCTGAAGTAAGTGCCTCCCTTGGAACTGCAGTTCCCACGTATTACACCCAATAAGCCTGACACATGGGGCTTTGGGAAAAAAGAAAAAGGGAAACAATGTCAGTGACCGTGGGCATGGCAGTCTAGGAGGATAACTGACCAGTGACGATGCAATGTGTGCCCAACTCTGTAACCTCTGTACCATTTAAGTGTCCTGAGTCCCAAGGCAAGGGATTAAATAGCTCTTGGACATCTGTAGGCAAGGCCTGTATTAATTTAGGCAAGGAGCTACCACTCTTACAGTGCAATATTTAATCAACAAGTCCAGAGCCAAGACTTCCACATTTGATGTGGCATTTCCACTCTGCTTACACAGCAGTCAAATAGGCAAGAGTTAAAGAATGGGATCTAATAGTGTCTTTTACCCACTGCTGGTTAAATATGAGTGTTTCCTTTCTTCCCTCAGGACACAGTCAAAGTGAGCTTGCTGTCCCTGGCAAAGCAGCACATTACACTTTGAAGCCAGGTCTTTAGGAGCGGGGCATTTAATGAGACCCGTTGCAATTTGAGCATACTTCTGACTGTGTGATTGGGTTTAGAAAGGACTTGGGGCCAAGACAGGGAAGTTTAAAATTCAGCTTTATTCTTAGAAGAGTGTGCTCTGCATTAGAGGGAGAGACTTCAGACAGCAGCCAGGCAAAGACTTGCTGTGGTTGGAATATTGTGCCAGAGGCTGCAGGCTTATGGTTCCTTTTTGATGTCCCCTCTTCCTTACAGATATGCCTATAACATCAGCCTAAAGGAGGTGATGCAGGTGCTCAGTAAGGTGGTCTTGGAGTTCCCACTGCAGCAGCTGAACGGAGAACTGGATCCTCAACACTATTGCGTGTCGTTACTTCCTGTGAGTGCACCTTCTCCCTCCTGTGATTCTCCATCTGTTTCCCATTATTGTGCAGCATACATGGGATTTTAGAAAGAGAAGGCCCCATTCCCTGCTGCCAACTTACATTTGACAAGTTGTAGGAACAAGAACTGGGTGCTCCCTTCCCCTTGTGCTGCATACCATACAAGAATCTCAAAGAGGTGTGGGGGTAGATTACTGCTTGGAAATGACTTGGTTTTTGTTGGACACTCACTTCTACTCGACACCTATTACATCGGGTTTGGAGAATGGGGGAGTTATGTGGCTTGTAGACGCACAGAAAACTTCCTTGGCGTGTAGAGCAACATGCCTAATGCTTCTGTAAGTGGATGCCATAATGCAGCCTAGTTCTGTTTCTGAGATGCCTCTTGTTGGAAACCTGCAGTAGTTAAACACTTTGGTTCATGCTCATTTGTTCTTCCCCACGAGGCACAATTTTCCAGGTTGGAGAACCTCCTATTCTGTTTACCAGTGTTCTTTATGAGGCCCAGGCAAAAATATACTCCAGTGAGAAAATGAATTGGGGTGAATGCTAGAGCAGACTTCAGACTGTAAGCATTCCTGTAAAGCAGTGTAACAGAGAATTGACTATCTGGAGGCTGCTGTTACAGGGGAGCTGAGCTGGAATAAGAGGCAGCTCCACCATTTTCTGGATCTTGCAGTGAATATCTGACATGCGGGAAACATTGGAACAGGGTTACTGCAGAGAAGTAGGTGAGTTGGGGAGGAGCTGAGCCCATGGCTTTAGCTCCTTTTGGAATAAAGGAATATAGGAAAAAAAGCAAAATAAAACAAAACAGGCTGCCCCTGTAGCAAGGTGGTTCCCAGTGATGCCGGTCTCAGTTCAGGGCTGTGTTGTACTAGATGCTGGACAAGCGAATGCAATATTCTTAGCCAGAAAGTGAATGAAAGGTAAGATGTGTGGAGGGGGCATGTTTTGTGTATAACTTTTTTTCACCATGGCCATATTGGCAGGAACATTTTCCAGTGTAAGCAGCGAATCTACTCTTCAGCCTCTTGCACGATGAAAATTAGGCGAAAGGGACTAATTTTCTGGGTATACTGATGATGTCGCAGGGACAAGTGGAATTTTGCAAGGCAGGTACAGAGGTGCTTTGCATGTATTCATATTGGCATATACCCTTCCCAAATGTATTGAATACAGACATTACTTGTACTGTCGCAAGCAGGTTTTCTGTGATCACATGCAGAAACAATTTTCCAGCAGGGTCGCCAGCTTGTCCAAGTCTTCCCTTGAAAAGAGTAGCCCACATGTATGCATCTTAGGAACAGTGTTATGTATTCAAGTCCTTCCCACATGCAGAAATTTTAGTGTAGCGTTTCCCAAACTGGAAATTGTGACTCC
Organism: Gavialis gangeticus; assembly: GCF_001723915.1. NCBI lineage: Eukaryota > Metazoa > Chordata > Crocodylia > Gavialidae > Gavialis > Gavialis gangeticus. The sequence continues at coordinate 29,255,792 of NW_017728995.1, read as the reverse complement.
TGGGGGAGGGAGGAGGTGTGTTATGGGTGGTCAGCAGTACACTTAAAATGAGACAGTGTATCAAGCAAGCCTTGTAAAGATGAATGCCCTGTACTGCAACAGTGCTGAGGACCCCAGTCAAGGACCCAGATCCCATTATGCTAGACATAGAAAGTCCTTGCCCTAAGGAGCTTGCAGTCTGGGTATAGGACAAGAGATAGCAGATGGATGTAGACAGCTGGAGAAGGCCAAGGAAACAGAGGCAGCAGACTCGGAGGAATACCTGCCTATGCATTGTCTAGGATGTGTTCCTTCAGAGTTACCACGTTGTGATCAGAGAACCCTTCACTACCAGTAGCTTCATGCAGGCCAGACAATTTGTGTGTGAACTGCACAGTGCTAGAACCTTTGCTGGTACCAGAATTACGCCAGGACAGCCTTGTGCAAGAAATTCCAAGCCCTATTAAAACAGTTTTGGTCGAAGTGAAGGCATTTATGGCCAGGAGGTGGCCAAACCTCACACAGCCGTGTTGCATGCTTTGTTTGGTCTGTGAGGTCTTAGAGATGGTGGAGAAAGAGGGATTGGTTGTGAAAGGGTGGATAGCAGTGCTCTTCCAAAGCAGCTCAGAAGGGGAAAATTGTGGAAATACCATAGTCATGATGTACAGTTTGACTTGAAACCACAGTGTTCTGAAGCAGTGGCTTCCATGAGCATGAAGCCCTCAAAGTTATGACATTTTGAAACCAAATACCCGCAAGTAAGGCACATGGTCAGGGCTCTTTCTCAGAGGAAACACAGAGCCTTGAGAAATCAGCAGGGCTGGGTAACTTGAACTGGCAGTGTTGCCATAAGCACCCATCAGGCATCTTGTTTGGTGTCTTTGTGAATCATACTGGAGTCTATAATATAGAAAAGTTGCAGGAAAACTCCTACTTCCCTGAACTTCTGACATCTGGCTTGTGTTATAAGGCCTGATGCAGCGGACAGATCGAAGACCATTTTTGTCACATAACCTTGTGTTGTGGATGAGGATGGCAGACTTGGAGAGTGGCTTTTTGGGAGTCTGGTATGATGGGGTAGCTGTCTGTTGTCTGGGTTCTAGCACTGGAGGCATGTCTCCAGTTCTGTGAAGGAGACATTCTCTTTCACAACATTGTGCAGGGAAAGCGGCAGCTGAAGGCTTATTCAGGGATTGGTTGGTGATCCTCACTTTCAGTGGAAGCAGCTAAGTTGAGTCAGCATGGATGATGCCAAGGTGATTGCTGATTGAAGTCACATCTCAGTCGCACTTGTGCAAAACAACATGCCTAAAGCATGGTCGTGGCACCTTGTGGTTGAGTCTGGGTGAAATTCAGATCCAGCTGCAGGGACTAGGTTTTGGAAAACAGGAAGAGCTGGAACAAACCCACGTGTTCAGGGTGCAGTGGATGCAGCGGTGGGGCCTGGACCCAGTGTAAGAGGAACTGATGGAAATCTCCCATGACAGGAACTTGCAGTGGACTTTTTTCTAGCCAGGTTTTCTGCCGGGTGGTGTTTCTCTTTAGGGATCTCACCCAGTTTTGGTTGCAGAAGTCTTGAACGTTCCTGTTTTCTCTTTTGCGTCTGTGCAAACCCAAAGTATTGCAATTCCTCAGTATGGCTGAAGTGTATTTTCCCACATTCAGACTCGCATGGAAAAATCTTTCATCCTCCAGAACAGTTCCATTCACGACATGGAAGCTGCTTAATAATTGCTGCAGTGCATTTAAGGGGGAAAGATCACATAGAAGGGTAAAATGCAATGACTTGTTGCTGGAGATGGGGGAGGAGTGTTGGCATTAAACAGGTAGCCCAGGGGTTAAAATAGCTCCTGAAACACTCCAGCTTACAGCTCTGCACTATTGTTTGCAATGCCACAGTGTTGGGACCTTTGTGCCCTATTTTTGTTGATGTGCTACGAGTCAGTCATTGGTAAATATGTAAAATCCTCCTGTTTTGTACTTGCATTCTTGTCCCTCATTCCCGCACTGGATGCTTGAAACCACAGAGATCCAGCATGTGCCCAAGATGGAAAAGGATTATAAAGAGGAGCTGGAGTGTGGTGCCCTTGGGAGCCATTTGTGATGCTGTCTGGTGCTGGTGTGGCGCACTCTGTGTTCTTAGCTCTAGCTGTCTTGGAAGGTACTTCAGGTTTCTGTGCGTGGCATTGAGGACCTCAGAGCTCTCCAGCTGGCAAAGCCGCTACCTCTCAATGGTAGTGTTGGCTGAGAGAGGACATGGAGGAGAAAGGGCTTGCCCTGAAACTCCGGAGAGGTCCCTTTTGCTATTGTCCCGGCTCCTCTGTCCTCTCAGCAGGCAGATGTGTTCGTTCCCAGAGGCAGCTGCTATCCCAGGGCTGCAGCAGGGCAGAGTGAGAACCGCTGGGTAGGTGCACACGGAGGAGGTTGAGATGCTTTAAATATTTAGCCACTGCTTTGCCTGTTGTCAAAGTGACCCATTTAAGCAGAAGGAAAGCTCGCTGACATGGCCGTCTGCTATGTTAAAGAGAGCTACTCACCCTCAATCCGTGTGAGGCTAAGCAGAAGGCTTTGTATCGAGTTCTTTTCTGGCTGGGCACTTTGAAAGCTCTTGGAAATCTTGATCAGGGTGTGTGCTTTCCACGCTACCTGGAGCCATCCCTTCCCAGATGCGCAGCGGTCAGCAAGCTGCTTTGTGCTGTCTCCTCTTCTTGACAGTGTACCAGTGAGAGCAGCTGGGGATTCCACCAGAAGCACAGTGCTTGAAGAGTCGGCCCTGAATCCTTAAACTAAAGGTTTAATTAAATATAAGCCTTGGAGGGAGAAACTGAGATCAGCTGGTAACATGGCAGCTTCCTGTCTGTTATGTCTGCTCCCCCTTTCTCTTGGCAGATCCACTATCCTTGCAGGCACTCGAACACATGAAGACTGAGTCTCTGGATACTTCTGCTGCTGTGTTTTTGTTCTAAAGGGAGGCCATCCTGCCATGTTCCCTTTGGCTCAGCTGGGATTTATGCCCTGCACAGTCTTCCCTTTAACATTTGGTTCTATTAAGAATAATTGTTGCTTTTGCTGCTTTCCAACAGAACCTCCTTTTTGATACCAGGTGCTGTTGTGGACTCAATGTGTCTAATTGACCTACTGCTGTCTCTTATAAAATGGCATCCTTTGAGCTGCCTGGCTCCTTTAATCTCCTTTATTATAACATTAAAACACATCACTGACATAGCTGCCAGGTTACGCACACACAAACAGGGACAGAAGTTGATGTGTCTGGGGACACCTAGTAGTTCTGTATCCTGTCTGTACAGGTGTCCCCTTAGCCCTACTCAGGTGTTGGGCCGGAGACTCAAGTGGTCTGGATGTTATGCAGATGGCTTCCAGAAATGTTCTTCTCTAGGTCAACTTCTTTTATAAAGTCTCTGTCCCCACTGGGCTCAAGGCATGTTGGTACTGAAAAGTCTTGTAATCCAGGAAACCTTCTTTCCTCCTGCAGCTGTTGAAGAGCTGGACCCCCTTGTTTAAGAACTACATTAAGCGGGCGTCAGATCATTTGGATGCCTTATCTGCCATTGAGGAGTTCTTCTTGGAACATGATGGCCTCTGCACCTCGATGGCTAAAGTAAGTTTCCCCTTCGCAGCTGGGAGGACTGGTGTTTCCACCATCTCTGTGACCAACTGTGGCTTTGTTGGGTTTATCAGCTTGTCTTCCATCAGGAAGGGGAGTTCTTTGTTTCTGCTGGGAGGGGTATGTAGAAGAATATCTGAGCATAGGTGGGGACCAGTACTGGCTAACAACATGCTACCTGGAGCTGCTATCTGGTAGTGTCTGACTCACCGGAGGTGCTACAGAATGGGCGGGAGCATTTACAGATAAAGATTTGCTTCATTGAAGCATCAAGCCCCCTTTCCCCCCAAATTTGGAGAATCCAGGAAGTTTTTAGCTGCCACATGAAATTTGCCCTGCTTCAAGATACAAAATGAGCAGACGGATAGAGTGGGACCCCTTGTGCAGGCCGAACCTGATGTAATCTAGGGATAAAGTGTGTGGCTGGTAGGCCTCTCCACAGTTTCAGCCTGGGAGAATATTAAACATGCACCTCTCCCCTCGCCCGCACCTTCAATTACCAGATTATTTCTGCTGTATAACTTTTAAACTTCCCCCTCCCAGTCCAAAATCATTTGACAAATGATTACTTTGCAAGGCCCTGTCTCTTTCGCAGCTCTTCTGTGAGCTTGCCTGCACCTCAGTTCCTCAGTAAGGAGGACTCTTAACTCCTGCTCCAACACAAGAACTAAGCATGGACTAAAGCCAAAAGACTTCAGCTCAGTAAGCCAAAATGTCCTTGAATTACAGTGATTGTCTGGCACACATCCATTGTTCTAGGGGCCTAGGTTTCCCCTGTGGCCAGGAGTTGAAGTGACACTTTATTATTGGAGCTGGCATACACAGCCAAAATATTCTGCCGCAGGGGGACTCATTGCAAAGTGTCTTATCAACTTGAGCATAAAGTGGTGATGAAGCACCAGAAAGCAAGTGTGCATTTGGCCTGACACCTCCTTGCTGCATCAGGCAGTAGCTTAATTCTACAAATGATCAATTGCATTTGACACCCACCAGAAGGCATCTTTTAGAAAAGACTGTACAGGGATGAGTTGCAGATGTGGCTGCTACAGATAGGGCCAGGTGAACCACGTTGGCAATTTTCCCTGCTGCCACTGCTGCAAAAATTGTATACATCTGCCTCTGCAAACACGAGAGGTCCCTGTAAGATCCATTTCAGTGCTGGTTGTCAGTGCACTTTAAAGAAGAGAAAGAGATGGCTTCCTGAACTGGAGGCTGGAGGGTGGTTTGGGACTCTCAACACCTAAATGCTTCTCCCTGCATCCTTTGGAGTTGAAAACCATGAGAGGACCTCGGACTCAAATGGTTTGTGCACCAGAGCAGCCAGATGCTGGGAGCCTGGCTTGTGAGAAATGCATTAATTTTAATCAATAAAAACCACAAGGAAATGCATTGTATCCTCTCCTACTCATGATTGTGTTTGGGAGACACAGGTCACAATTCACAAGCCTTTGTCTGTTCAGTGTACTAATCCCAGAAGAGTTGCCTGTTCTGTAACCCCCAGCGGCTGTTCTCTGATGGTTGCAGGTGCTGATGGCCTTTTACCAGCTGGAAATCCTGGAAGAAGAGATGATTCTCAATTGGTTTTCTCGGCGGGACACATCTGATAAGGGCAGGCAGCTTCGCAGAAACCAGCGGGTAAGTCTGTAGTAGTGGAGGATTCACTAGCGGCCTTGCGTGGCCCTTGAGAGATCACTGACTGCTTTTTTCTGGAGTAGTGATCATGGTACATTGGATCAATGAAATACATAGGGCCTTTACATAGAGAAGAAGCTACATGACTGTTTTTTTTCCCTTCTGTAACTGGACTGTGATTGAATAAAGAATGGAGGTAGCAGGGGGAGACAGGTTTTTTAGCAGGTTTTGCAGGAACCGAGTGCTGGGATCACACCATATACTTTGAACTTTGAGAAGCCTCTCTAAGCTAGACAACTATTTCAGATGGGCTGTGGGCAAAGGCAGTATTGCCTTCTGCATGAAACCTTTCTACCTGGCTAGCCAATCTCTTGGCATCCCCATCTCTGAGCACTTGCAGTGCTGAATGGTTGGTTTCAGAATAGTCATTTCATAACTGGCTTGCGATTGCCAGAAACATCAATGCTTTCTTTGTCATTGAGTCACAGAAAAATAGGGCTTGAAGGAGCCTCAGGGGGTTGGATCAAATCCAACCCCCTGTTCCATGTAGGACCATCCATGCCTAGACCATCCAAGCCCAGTGTTCGTCTAACCCAGGGGCTGGCAAAATATGACCTGTGGGCTGGATCCAGTTCACCCAGGGGTTGTATCCAGCCCATGGGTGGATCCCTCAGCTCAGGCTTACCCAGGTTTGTGGGGGCCACCCAGGCTGTGGCACATGGCTGGTCCCAGGTGTGCAGCAGGGCTGGGGCAGTGTGGTAGCCAGATGCCTCTTCCTGGCAGCCCCTGCTGTGGTGGTTTTTTCTAGTAGCTTCTACCAATGTCACCACTGCCACTAGACTCAGCCCTGTTGCCTGGCCACCCTGACCAGTTTGCCCTGCACCCATTGTTGGGGGTGCCAGATGGAGTGGGTGGGCAGGGTCTCTGTGGAGACTGGCCTAGGACCCCCGCAGGCAGGGCATGCTCAACCAGGTGTGTGGGATGGGGCCACGGCTGGACGGGAAGCAGGACAGGTGGCTGGGGCCTGAATAACAGGGTGGTGACAACGTGGGGCCAAGGCCGGAGCCGAGTTGTGATCTGCTCCCTGCATGATGGATTGTGCCCAGCCCAACCCAGGAGGGAGGTGGAGTGCACACCTATAACCTGGCCCCTGCTGCATCTGCTCCAGCACAGGTGTGCACAGGCAACCCCAGTACAGCATAGCTGCAGAGCAGCGTGGCTTCAGCAGATCACGCCCGGATTAGCCTGTCTTGCTGGGCTGTGCCACTGCACCCACGTTGTACTGGGGCTGCCCATGTGCACCTGTGCTGAGTGGCGTGGCCCAGCATCATGGGGCAGCCTAATTCGGTCATGGTCCATTGGAGCCATGCCACCCTTCAGCTGCGCTGTGCTGTGATTGCCTGCGAGTGCCTGTGTTGGAGCGGGGGCCCCCCACCTTTGTTTGCTTTGCCCCCCACCTGCGTCAGGCCAGTCACAATCTGTCCTGTGAGGAGTGGATCGGCCCTGTCACTGCCCTGTGATCTGGGCCCTGGCCCTGCTTGCCTGTTGTGCTCCTGGATGCTAGTTCCTGCCTGGCTGAGCATGCCCTGCCCTTGGAGGTCCCAGACCAGTCTGCATGAGGACCCTGCCTACCCACTCTGCCCATTGCCTCCAGTCTGTCTGGTAATCTACAGCTTGGGGATTATTTAAGAGGCTTTTGGAAAACTAGGTGCAACTGTCATTGCTTCTTTCTCTTTAGCTTTTGAGGGGTCAAGGCTTGGCCCCAACCTTGCTTTTTTCAGTGGGGTTCTGGGGGTGCCACGGCCCTAAAGAGGCCTCTTTTGGGATCTGAGTAGGATCCGTTTCCTATGGCATCTGGATTTAATTGTCTCTTTCTGCTTGTTTGCTCTGTTTTCACTGCTCCCAGTCTCCCCCGCCCTCTGAACTGTGGTCATGTCTGACAGCTGAGACCCTGCAGTCATCTTGTTAAAGTATCTCTGCTGAGTGGTTTATTTTACATAATTGCCTTTTGTTGTCCCTGCAGCTTCAGAAGTTTATCCAGTGGCTGGAAGAGGCAGAAGAAGAGTCGTCTGAAGGCGACCAAGACTGACGCAGCAGGCTGACATGAGATGGGGCGCTCCCACTGCCTTTTCAGGAGGGAGGGAGGGACCTCTTACCAGCCAGGCTTTGCCTGGCAGGGTGGGCCAAGGAAGATTGATGCCAGTGCATGGTGTGTGGGTGTGGGGCCTGAAATCTAAGTGACTGACTGACAATCCCATTGTGTATTATATTACATTTATTCCTAGCCCTTCCCTCCCAAATGGCACCTTACATGGGATAGTCACAGCATGATGTGAGAACCAGTGGGGGAAAATAGGAGATGCATATGTCTAAGATCTTTCTTGGGGCCTATATGTGGTGTATTAAGCTATCTATTGGGAGGCTCTTGCTCCTAAAGTGGGGTGACAGAGACAGATGCATACAAATTCCCTGTCATTTTGAACTATTTCTGGTTTGTGTAAATGTGGTCCTATGACCAGATTCATTCAGAGTCGCTGAATTCTTTGAGCTCACGTATGAAGATCCCCTTCCTGAGGGATAGTGGCAAGGTTGGCACATAAAGTGCAGCGTTAGTGACCTGGAACTCCTGTGGCGACAGAAGGCCTAGTTTGAGTTTGCCTAAGGTACCCTGGAAAGAAGCCCTCGGGCTGTCTTTCGAGGAGGAGGAGGAGGACCTCTGGCTTTGAGGCATACCTGGATCTAACTTGGACTTGTCCTGTGGTCTTGGCACAACGCATCATCTTTTGTGTCGGTAACTTTGTGTGCGTAAAGGGGAAGATGCTCACTTGCTTGTCTTGCAGGGGGTTGGTTGCATAGATATGCACTTAGCCAGTGAAGTGCTGTTTGGAGCAATATGACGTGCCTTTCCTGGACCTCTAGATGCTGGCAGACATGGTGCTTTAGAGAAGAAAGGTTTTATTTTTTTCTCTCTTTTTTTTTTTTTTTTTGAAAGGGAATGGAGATGTTCAGCACCAGCTGAGCGTGCTGCTCAGGGCTTTGAGTAGTCCTTTCACTTGTTGATGTTACGTGCCCTGCTTTGAGTGTTAGCAACAGCACCAGCCAGTCTTTAAGGGAAAAGCAGGCTCCTGAGCTCTGTTCTAGTATGAAGAGAGGAAAGGGCTTTCCTTTTAAGTAGTATTTTTCTGTTTTTGAGTCTCCCTACAAGATTTTTGTTCCACAGACTCTCAGAGCAAGTGGGATTTTTTTTATTTATTTATTTATTTATTGGGGGGAAGAAGAATGAAAGGTTCTTCAAAGGGTTGCCAACCTAGGAGTCCCAAGGTCAGTCTTGGGTGTGCAGCAGGAATGAAGGCGGCCTTTTTTTTCAGCCCACCTCTACTGCACCATCTTCCCATGCTAGCAATAGAGCACTCAGGAGCAGCATTTCTGTACATGTCGCTGTGCTACTTCCCTCCCTTGTTCTCCACCAAGAGTGGAGCAGAGAATCTGCTTACAATTGTCCGTAGATCATGTCAAACATGCTTACCTTGCCACTGTTCCTTTAGGAAGAGGAGTGTTAAATAGATCCCTTGGGGAGATGGATTGGACCTGCTCACTTGGCATGTGTTCTGGGTCAGTGGTGCCACATGGTTTTGTGGTGGGGCACTGGTGGAGGGTGGGAATGCTGCCTCTTACACACGAGCACTGGGAAGGGGTGATCTTTGAGCACTCACCGTATCTGGACTGTGCCTGAAGGCCCTTGGTTTCTCACACTGTGGAACCCAGTCTTGTAAGCGTCGGGAAAATAGTCGGTATCTGAACTTTCTGTATCTGCCAATATTTAATTCAGGGAGCGATTAAAACCATCCTGGTATAAACAATCAGCTGTTTGAGTACATGTCTCAGAGCGTGGCATTACCCATGAGTTCTGCTCTGGTCTCACTGACTTCTCCATAATAACCCATGGCTACCTTATTTCACAGGAGTCCCCTGTGGTTCAGTTGCCAGACACTTATGCAACTACAGCCATGGAGGTCTTTGGATTTTGTCTCAGTGGCCTAAAGGGAGGATGGAAGGTCTGGGCAACCTCCACCCTTCCAAAAAAATTCCTGCCCAGGCATAAGCATCGAAGATCTGGGTGGCCCTCATGCATACACCATGATCCAGGAGGATCGACAGTTTCCACTTTTATTTTTCAAAACAATCCAAAGTTGTGCTTATAACAGGCATAAAATTAGTGCGCTCTGTGGCGTGGGGTAGGTGTTCAATCCTATCCAGCAGCATTACCATTAGGAATCGCAAGTGAACTCACCCAGTTGAAACTCTGGCACTTCAGATTCCTGCAGTGGGTGAGGCTCCTGTTTATTCAGAACAAGTTAAAAAGGTGTGCTTTAAACCTGGCTAAAGCATGATCCTCCCTGCCATACTGCGCATTAAAGTATGTCCTACACTATACCCTGCTGGGGAAGAGGTGGGTAACAAACCCTCTTTCAAAAGTGTTTACCAGCCAGCTGCGAGATTCAGGAATTTGAAAATCTCCCCAGACATCTTGAGTATTTTTGATTTTTTATTACAGCGTAAAGAAGGTTAAAAAGAAGGTTTCGTCTGTAATTCCGTAACTGGCTTGTTTTGGCTGGAGCCTCTGGATTCTTTGTGCCAAGAAACAAACAATTCTGCTTTCTGTGTGTTCTGCATTCCACAGCCTGAGGTCTCTGCTCTCAAGTGGCCAAAATCTCTGTGTTGCGAGCCACCATCTGACCCAAGAGTTGCAGGCACATACCTAAGGTAGAGGGTTCAAAGGGCTAAGAATGTCGCTACGTGAGGAAGCTTTGTCCTTACCCTCAGAGTCTCTTCTGCGTGGGGTTCCCCCCCTCCCACCGTGGTAATCTCTGGCTACGTTGCTCGGAACAGAGACCAAGTAGCATATTTGACATCCTCCAAGGCAGAGCTGTGTTGGGTTAAAATTGCTCATTCTAAAATGGCAGATAAACGTGCGTGTGTCTAGATGTATATAGACATACATGTGTGCATCTATAGATACCTATCTCTGTGTGTATGGAGAGTTGATGATGGCATCAAAGAGCAGGATGGGCCCAATGATTTGCATGGCTTATTCAGAAGTGAGCTGGATGGAGGCAAACAGTGCTTTGGAGAAAGAAGCTTTGACTATGCAGTGAAACGTGCTGGGGTTTTTTTTTAAGAGCAATGTGAGTGGTAGAGCCCTGAGATTTTTTTTTTAAGGCCAAAAAGGGCCAGTGCAGTCATCTAGTCTCACACCAGATCAGAACTGACCTGCTGGGTCCTGCATCAGGCCATGATTTCTGCTTGAATGACAACGTATCTTTTAGAGAGACATCTCTGCTTCGTTTAAAGAATTAAGTGCTGGAGCCTAAGCCTATTCACCTCACCGCATCTGGGGCTGGGCTGAGGTTTTTGTGCTGTGCTAAACATTTCATAGATTTCGTAGACATCGGGGCTGGAAGGGACCTTGCGAGATCATGGGGTCCAGCCCCCCCGCCCAAGGGGCAGGAAGTCAGCTGGGCTAAAATGATCTGAAATGCCTGAACCGAGCCTATAGCTGAGTGTAACGGCAGGAGCGATGGTGCTCAGTGGTGCTGCAACGCTTCTTAATGCAGGTACAAAGCTACAGCAGCGATTCTCCAGCAGGGTGTTGCAGCACCGGGGTACCCTGAGATCCTTGGAAGGCGGCGTGCCATGCGATGTTAGCGTTAGGTGTGCAGACGATTCACAAAATAGAGGTAGCGAACCGTGGTCATCTGAAGTCGGGCAAAAGGCAGGATACAGATGCACTTCATAGACTAACTACACCGGAGAGGCATAAGCGTTCGTGAGTCTGAGCTCAGACTCGCACAAGCTTATGCATCTCCAGTTTGGTCTGTAAGGCGCATCCCTGCCCTGCCTTCGCAGGATGAACGCAGAGATTTCAGATAGGAATTCACAGTGTTGACACCACGCTGGCCTCTTGTGCCCGTTCTGAGTTCTTAGCAACAGAAAAACTGCGCTTTTGTTTTCCCACAGTCAAAAAAAAATAAAAGTGAAAACTAAAAACTGGCATTTTCTGAGGGGTGTCAGGGGTCTAAAAAGAGTGAGAACCACTGTCCAGTCGGTGGCATGGGGCTGCTTCGCCTAATCCTCTCCTGCCAGTTTCTTTGGCTCCTATCTCAGTGACTCCGCAAGACTTCTGCGGGCAGCTGAGTCTCTCTGTGCATTGGCTCAGTGTATTTAAGCACTCAAAAGCCACTGCTGTTGTGTCTTGGTCAAGGATGCAAGTTTCAGCGTTTTCGGTTGTAGCCGTGTTGGTCTAAGGACACAGGCAGGCCAAGTTTGTTGGGTGGATGTTAGATCTTTTGTTGGAAAGAAGTTCTTTGCAAACTTTCAGGCACAAACACTCTTCTTCAGGCACAGGGGGGCTCTGCTGGTCTGAGATGTCCAAGGAGTGAAAGGAGCTAAAAGTGTGCCAGGATGTCAGTACAAGATTGCAAATAGGTGGGAATTACAATCCCGTACTGACATCCTGTCATGCTTTTTTAGCTCCTTTCACTCCTTGGACGTCTCAGACCAGCAGTCTCCCTCTGCCTGTTCTTTGAAAGCTTTTGGGTACCTTCTTCAGGCACAGGGAGACCGCTGGCGTTTTGAGATCTCCAAGGAACTGCACGTTTCTGCATTGGAGGGATGGAGGCGAGCCAAAAGCCTGTGGCTGTCACGTTGCCTGCCTTGCACCCAACTTCCAGCAGGCCCTGCTGCCTGCATGTTGCTGCAAGCCTGGCACAATGAAAGACTTGCTCTCTTTAGCTAGCGATAAAAGGCTTCCAATGGGGCAGTGAAGTTTCCCTGCCTGTGCTGTGGACATGGAAAAGCCGGGGCAGGGAAGACCAGCCATGGGAGGAAAATGTCTCCTGCTCATCAGCAACCCCTCGATTCAAGGATGGTCACTGCCGTGGCTCGCTGATGGGCGACTTCGAGAGTTCAGTCGTTGAGTGGCAGACCTGTCCGGAGGAGCGCCCGGCTTTTCTGTCGGAGAGGGTAGTCTGTAGGCCACAATTTCTCTCCTTTTCCTTCTGCTTTCTTCTCTGCTTCAAGGGCAGGATGCTTTACCTCGACATGGGCGGCCGCTCAGTTGAGGTTGCAGTGCTATTCAGCGCGTCCTTGTAGCGTTTCCTCCGGCCGCCCCGACATCTCCGGCTGTTGGCACTCGTGGTGGGAGTCGGTGGGCATTTGCAGATGGTGTCCAGCTTGAGGGTCACGGGCTGCAGGCCGGCAACGCTGGCTTCGGCGAGGATGCCGCGTGCCGCACTCTTCGTGTCGGTGGTGGGGGTCTTCGCGTTGTGGCAGAGGTGGGGGATCTTTGCGTTGTGTTGGCAGTGCAGGATCGTCATGTATCATACCAGCGGGGGAACTTGTCCTGGCGTGTCGGCGGTGGGGGATTGTTACCTCGTGTTGCGCGGGGGGTGGAGGACCGTGGCGCCGTGTTGGTGGCGGGTGACCTTCGTGTTGCGCGGGAGGTGGCGGACCGTCGCGTCGCGTCGCGTCTTGCCGGCGGAGGAGGATGGTGGAGGCCCTTGTCGCCGCGTGGCGGTGGCGGCGGGGCGGGGCGGGGCGGGG